>NC_046381.1:1804433-2483629 GCF_011125445.2 Fundulus heteroclitus
TCTGCTGAGGCATTCATCACACTAATTACCCATGGTGCCAAGCAGCACCTCCTGCAGCCCAGTGAAGCTTCAGCGGCTCGTTTTTAAACAAGGACAGGTAGGAAAAGCTCAGATGAGCCTAAACAGAGGCTGTCCCTTTTTTTTTTGGCTCCTCTGCACATAATTAACTCAGCACTCCAGAAGCTTGACAAATTGGAATGATGAATCTGGCCTCTATGAATAGACAGAAATACATGATCAATCACCACGGTGAGCAGTTTTGGGAATGAGGAACTGTGTGCTGCCTGGAAGGAGAGGTATTTTGCTCTAAATGAGAGGTTTTGTGTCTTTGTTGTGTTTGTGCTGTTAAAATTATGAAGCAATGAAGTGTTAAGTGGATGAAGCAGAGTAAGGTGCTTACAAAACCTCCACATTTCATTATTTAGAGGGCCAAATAAAAAACAGTGAAGTGAGTTTTGCGTGCGTAATGCCTCTTCTGAAGGGCTATGCAGCAGTGCCGGTGCCAGGGGGTGCAAATGGACGCTATAGCTCCCCCTAGAAGAGTCATGGCACCCCCAAGTAAATATAAAATACTAAGCTAATATTATTTAACATGTTATTATATATGATATTTAAATATGATATTTTCCGCACAAAACACCCAATTTCAACATCCAATATTATACACACACACACACACACACACACACACACACACACACACACACACACACACACACACACACACACACACACACACACACACAGTGCTTACCGTACGTTCCAGTAGCTTTAGGTGTTTTGGATGAGAGAGAAAGCAGAGGGAAAGGATCACGGCCATAATGTTATCTTAGCTCCAAAATGACTGAACAGGACCTGACCTGTCTTTCACTACACAAAAATAAAGATTGGACCCTGCAAGCAAGCATTCGCACATGTAACGGTGATCCTGAGCCTGCACAGACGCCTGTTGCTGTCGATTTAGCCGCAGAATGAGAAGTCCACAAAACGTGGGATAAGATGAGCAGAGGCCAGACTGCTGGTCAGAGGATCAGGTGCAGGATGCTGCTGGTGAGAAGCTGGAAGCACCAAACCAGTAAAGACCTGCTGGAGACTTCAAGTAAAGCTGATATCTTAATTCTACTGTAGGTAATTACCATTAATTTTAGATGAAGACTTCTGTTTTCTAAATATTTAACATTTTACTGTATGTGCAAAACCTGGGGTTATGTTTTATTATTCAAAGTACTAAAACTGCCACTTGAGTGAAATGTTCTCACAGTATTGCTCGTTTTCTGCTTCTTTTTGCTTTATCTTTCAGCCTCTGCTGTCTCCTATCCACATCTATTCCTGTGTGATGGAAGTGGAGACGGCTTGTTTTTGTTCTCCAGTCAACTACACACGTTCAGGCCTGATGACTTTTTAAATTTCACACATTTGTGTATACAGCTCGTTACCTGATTAAATATTTAAATATGTAAGCAGAGACCCTGTGTATGGCTGGTCAATATATTGAGTTTTTGAAGATAGTAACATATTTTTAGATTAATGGTAAGATAATATTGCTAACATGACATGGGATTGTTGGGGCCAGGCCCAGTACTGAGAAGAAATATGTTACACAAGGAAACTGTAACCGTAATAAGCTCATTGAAATCTGAAGTCTAAAATTATCAATTCTTTATGTTTTTAAGGATGATTTTTTATATTTTTAGGTTTTTCATGTCCTTGTTAACACCATGAGGCCTGAAGTTAAAACTGGCTTCATGACTCTTTGAATTTGCTTCATGTGGATTTGATTTAGAACTGCCTTTGTTCTTTTTCATTCCTGTAAAGCGAAACATTTGATCCATAAATGTATATGAAAATATTCCTCATGCTTCTGTCCCATATTTGTATAACATTAAGGGGAGTATCGGGTCTTATTTTTTTTATTCCATTTATAATTATTAATTTAGATTTTTTTTACTGCCCAAATTTCCATGGATGGATTCAGAGAAGGATATGTTGGAAGCAGACCCAAAGAAATATTAATCTGGATGAAGGTGATCAGCCGTGCTGCTGAGAATGCTAACTCTATTAGCTCTGGATAGCTAGAGGATCTTAGCAGAAGTCAAGATGGACCAAGACGACCACTTCTGCAAAAATGTCCTTCTGGCAACAGCAGAGTTTGAACAAAGACTGAATTGATCAATAATTTCCACATATACCGATACATCTGGGGAAACAGAATACGGTGAATCCATTGTAACAGTTTACATACTACTGTAATGAGTGGTGCCCTGAGAACCTGATATTCGAGCCAGACACAGTTGCGTTTTAAAAGGTTTATTGTAAAAGGGAGAATAGTGGCAGACGAGGCAGGCAGGTAGGAATGGTCAGGAGACCAGATGATGCAGGTGGGCTTGCAGGCAGAACCAGTCTGGACCAGGTGCAGACAGAAGCATAACTTAACAGGAGATGCAGGTAGAGGTCAATTTGTACTTGCGATGCAGGCAACGCAGCAGGCAGAATAACACTTGAGCAGGAGCTGTATGCTGAGGCTGACTTGGCCAGAAGCCGCAGACGAGTTCCCATTGAAGCAGAGCGTTGCACAAAGAATCCAGGAGAGACCTTTGCCAGGCGGCGCACGCTGGCACTATTTAAAGAGACCAGAGAGGGCAGGGCGTGAGCAGGTCCAGGGAAAAAACAGAACAGAACGACGAGAAGACACTGCAGACCAAAACATGCAGGCGGCGTTACAAAACGAGACGTTCTGGCAGGGAGTGGTTGGATGAGGCTGGGATATGTAGGCAGAGTGACAGGTGAGCAGAGTTGACCGTAATTAGTTGCAGCAGGTAGAAGTGATTATGGTGCTGAGTGGTGACTGGGAGGTGACTGAGCTGATTGGATGGTGGCTGGTGGCTGAGAGGAGTAAATGGAAACTCAGTCGAGAAAGTCCAAAAACAAACCAAGAAAAAACTAAATCACGACAACTACACTATTCAGTCACATGCTATGTTTGTATATGCCTTAAATGAATGGCAGAATACCACATACTAATTATCCTCTTAATTGGTCACTGCTGCAGATGTCAGATGTTCTGGGCTGCACTTCTGCTTGCGTCTGTACATGTTGAGAAATGTAGGAACAAATAATCCTGCATAGCACCCTCAGTAAAACGCTTAGCCCCCCCCCCCCCCTTAGCACCTGCAGAAAAAACTCTGTAGAGCCGCCGCTGCTGCGCAGACAGCCTTACATTACTTTTCCTTCAGTGCAGACAGATGCACAAGGACAGTCTCTCTGCATTAAGGTCCTGTTTGCCACCTAACCTTGAGAAGCACCGTTGTCAGATTCATGTTTTCTTTCAGATTCCGTGTCATTCACAACAATTTGACCGAGCCTCCGACTGTCCCCTCCGGCGCTGACACAGCCGTCTGAACCAGCGTTAACACCCAGTACGTCACCACTCGCTTGGATCACCCTCCGGCAGCAGCCAGGGATCAGCAGATCAGTTTCAAAGAAACTTCCTGAAGACACCATACCCTCCTAGCTGAGCTCCCGGTTATAGCTCGAGAATATTGTTGCTGCTCGCAAACAAGGGCAGGAAAAAAATGCTGCCTTGAAGGATGCAGAAATGAAGAAAAGTGTAGATGCAAAATCAACCTGCATACAAAATATTTCTTTGGCACTGACCGATTGAACTAAAAGCACCTGCTGCTGGGAGCCAGCTGCGTGGAACAGTGTTGGACCGCTGATACACTCTATGCAAAAATAAACACTTTGCTAACATTTTTCAGTCCCTTTTATGGAACTGAGCTCATACTCTGCGAAATAATTTGAGAGGAAGTTGAAAAATTAGTTTTTATTTGGAAGTGTCTCAGTGATATACCTTATTATTTGCTACCTTCTTGTTTTGTTTCAGTGTAAAGGTTGTGCCTGAGTATCAAGCTTAGTTGTTTGTATTTAGATTATTTACTCAGCTATGTGGGTTAATCCTGTGGCCAGATAATGAGTTCTAGCTTGAATGAGGTCAAATGTTAAGTAGGACTTTGTGCAAGTTCTAGAGAGGATCCTAACATTTCACCGCGATGAATCTGCTCATAACAGGGATTACTGTTGGTCTTCCCATTGCATTATTATTGCACAATGACCTGTAGCGCAACGTGTCGCTCAAGCATGAAATGTGCCCCACGAAGATGGCTGCAGTGCCTCTGACGGAGTCATAGGTCGGCTGTCTAGGGTTAATTAGGGGCGGGAGACGCTTCAGCGGGCACAGGTGAAGCAGTGCATGGGGATGAGCTGATCTAACTGACAAGCTATTGTTGCTATCTGACCAGGATCTGACCCTGCTTAGCAGCCTAAAACGTTCCCGTTTGTTTAGCTGACTGCGTTAGCAGCAAGGAGCTGATCTGTAGGCTCTCAGTCCAGCACGTTAAAGAAGGTAATCGGCAGGAATGTGAGTTGATGGTCTCTAATACACATGTAATAAACGTTTCTCAATGAGTATCTAATTGTGCTTTCAATAATGTTTTGCCCTGCTAAAATATACATAAACTTTGCATTTTGTTACAACTACAACAGCTAAGTAGAATATCATCTGACCTACCAACATAAAGTAGCACACAATAGTGATGCAAGGAAATTTATAAATGGTATTCAAATTTTGTTCCCTCAAAATCAAAAAATTGTGAAATATGTTTTAATTTAATGCTTTACTCTGATACCCTTAACTAAAATCCAGCACAAACCGTTGAAGTCACTTAATTATTAACCAAAGTTGACTTGACTGTGTAATTTATTCTCTGTCTATATGGAGCTATATGAAGTCCTTCATGTGATAGAGGCAAGAGGAAGACATCTTTGAAAGGTCTCTCTCCTATTTAAAAGCTATGTAGGGGACACAGCAAAGATCAGATTAGACCTGAAGAATTTGACTTACAAGCCAAACAGTGGTGTGAAAAAGTGTTTGCCCTGTTCCTGATCTCTCTCTCTCTCTCTCTCTCTCTCTCTCTCTCTCTCTCTCTCTCTCTCTCTCTCTCTCTCTCTCTCTCTCTCTCTCTCTCTCTCTTAAATTAAGGTTTTTATTATTAACAAGCCAGAGCTTGAGCTATTATGGAGAAATTGAAATTTGTGTTTGTAATGTCACAAATTTGGAACATTCTTATCTTTATTTTATGTGCAGTCATATTCAATAAATTATTGTTTGCATTCTGAGGAGGCTTGTCAGATTAAAGCACCATTTGAGAATAACCTTTAAGCAGGTTTTAGACTTATTTTTTTGATTGAATCCACATTTCTGTTTTAAAATGTTTTTCATTGGTCTGATGTAATATTCTAATCTTAAATGTTGTTTTATTTAACTGTAAGCAGAAGATCATCAGTGTGGCATGAATCTATATAAGTTGTTTTACTTAGTAAAGTGAGGTACTGAAATAAGCAAATTTTCAGTAATATTTAACTGTATTTCTAGTCAAGTAAAGGGAAAAGCCACTCAAACATCATGTTTTACAGCATATTCAGGCACTCTATCCATGGCAGATGCTGCCCTGTAAAGCAGTTTCCACCATTTCCCAGCTCAGTGAACTACAGGATTCTAATGGACTAATGTGTTCTGAATCTTCACTTTGACTATAAATGGTAGCGGTTGAAGGAATGACGAACATTTAGTGGTGCTGCTGTTTAAATGTGTGTCCAGTGACTAAATAAGAAAGCTAAAGAACTTAGCTTTCTTATTTAGGACTTCTTGGGCATCATCTCGACTCTTTCTTTACTTTTTATTTAGATTTGCTTTACCTAAATGGGGACGTTGGAGATTCATTAATGGGTTGGTTAAATCTGTAGATGTGGCAGAAATAACGAACAAATGTATTTTCATCTGTAGTCTCTGGCTTGTTGGTGGTTTAACAGGGAGTTTAAAAGCAGTAAAAACAAAAATACATCATGCATATGATATAAGACATGTTGAAGAGGTTATTGTGCAACACCAGAGATATTACATTTGCCTAACGGACCAGCTGGCAAAATGTAACAAAGAGACACGAATGTAAATAAATATCACAACTATTCCATACATCTATCTGATAAGATAGTTCAGTATTAGATAAATCTTCCATTTGAAAGGAAATTAATGGTATTTTATTTTTTCAGAGACTGGCTTCTTTCTGCGCCATTAAGCGTGAGGTTTGGTTCAGCGTTCACCTGGATGCTCATCCCATCATCAGGCCGGCTATCATCTGTCACTGCTTTTCAGATGCTCTATCTTTGCATTCATTTGCATGTGTCTTTTTTAAGCCGTTCAGTATTCCACCTACTCGTGTCATCCAACACAACACCAGCTCCAGAATAAACATGGTATGGTTTAGATACAAGGCTGTCACTTTGCTAATGAGACAGACTATTTATTTACCTTTTGCAGTCACAGTCTCCATCCTGGGTCACGACATTACTAAATCCGTGGACAGTCTCTTGCAATCTTCTAGCTGGAGTGGGCTTTTAGATCCTACTCCTAACCTCCTGAACATAATGAGCTTACATCGCACCGCTGTTTACTCAGAATGCTAAGAATACTCCTGGATTGCTGCATATTCCTTGAAACTGGTGAGAAAATAAACAACTCTAAATGTGCTGCAGGGCAAAAAGGGTACGTTTTGCTTATGGGAGGCATTTGCTGTGCCGCTGCTAGGAAAAGCTTATGTATTATTACATTATTTATTGTCATTAAGAGTTGATTGAACTTTTCTTTCAGATCTTTAGATGGAGTGTTTGCCCTTGGGTGAAGTCTTCGTACAGCACATCCCAACAGCTCTAAATATGGACTGGACTCTGTAGTGGTCAATCCATCTGTAAAAATTATATCTCATGCTCTCTGAACCCCTGACTCAGAATTTGAGCCAAATGATTTCTGACATTGTCTTCTTGGGAGATGTCCATGTCGTCAAGGGGGAAAAAACAATCTATTGACGCCAAAAGAAAACCCTGATCCTTTGGTGTATTTGGGTGGCTAGCAGAATCTTTCGGGCTCATAATGTTGCTGAGTTTACAGTTCCCTGTGTAAGCACATTTACGCCTTGAAATGTTTCCCATTTTGCCAGTTATAACCACAAACATCAATGTATCTTCATGTCACACCTTACTGTAAAGGGGAAGGGTACACGGTTTTCACATTTTCTACAAACTGAAATCTAAATGGTGTCACATGCAGATGCCCCCAACATTCTACATCCCCATTTAAAATCCAGTGCAACGTATCGCCTTCAGAAATCACCCATTAAGTCAAGACCAAGGAACACGGCAGGCAGGAAGGAGGAAAGTTCTGGAGAAGCTTGATGCAAGGTTAGGAGAGTGTTTTGCACACCAACGCTTCTGGTTTTCTAAATATAATCACTCAGTAACACAGATTTACAACAACTGTCATTTCTAACTTTGTGGGCCAGTACCAATAGACCCACGGCCTAGTACCAGTCTTAACTCAGGGAGGCTAAATTCAAATGCACGCCACACTTTTCAGAATTTGGTTTGTATTAATGTCCTTCATATCATAATCACGCACAGCATTTTGTTGGTCTATCGCATCAGATACCAATAAAACATACTCAAGTGTGGGGTTGTTATGGTAAAAGGATTGATGAATACTTTTAACAAGGCACTCTAAACTTTTATACTGTGGCTGGCATGATAGAAGTATTCCTGTGTCCTTCACTTCACTAAAAAGCAATTTTATGTGATCTTCCTGTTTAGCCTTCTTTAATTAGAAATTGACCGATGCACCCCCCCCCCCCCCCTTTTTTTTTTTTCCAAAAAGATAATGGTTGGCGAATATCCCATCAGGTATGTTATGCCGAAATGAATAATTTGAACCTTTCGCAGAAAAACAATCCAAAAAAAAAAATAAATACCATGCCCTATTCTGAGACTTACCCTTTGTAAAAGAAACAAGAGATATGAAACCAGTGTGAAAATCGCTCTGGATCTGTGAGCATCTGTGTGCTATAAATAGCCCCATCATTTTCGGCGGTGTGCACACAGCAGGTCTGTCCCAGTCAAACTCTTCCTCACTTTGTCTCCAATTAGCACTTTTACAGTGTTCCCACTGGCCGAGAGTCTCAAAGGGCAAAATGATTTCACTATCTACCTCTTAAATAAACCATTAGAGCTGTGGTTAATAATACTCAAACTGGTAGAGGGGATTTATTACAGCAGTAAACAATTTAAGGATTTCTTATCTCTATCCACTTTGGTGGAAACACTTCTCACTACTGTAGAAACTGAACAAAAGTCACCCATACCACAGTATAAAGTGGTAAAAAGAAGAGAGAGGGTCAATAATGAACAGTGTTAATATAATTCACTTAGAATGCAAACCGTCGGACATCTTGCATGTTCTTTGGTGTAGTAACATCTGACTGCTCTGAGAAGTAGCTGGATTATTTGGTTCTGTACTGAATGTTACAGGGAGGTTGATTCTCCAGCAGACAAATGGTGAAATATGGACACACATCAAAGACCTAAGGGCAACTCGGCATGATCAACTAGCCTAACATGTTGCTGTGGTGTGGATTGTGCTTTGGTGTTCCAGACTCTCGATTTTATCTTAAATCTATTTGCTGTGACATCCCTCTGTTTCTAACACATAAGCACATTTAAAACATTCTGTGTTGCTGCACTTCACGTTTGGGAACTCATATTTCACACGGTTTGCTTTTCTTGCGTGGTAAGAGGTTGTTAGCCTAGCTTTAGCTTAGCGTAGCTTTAGCCTCACAATGGCTTCCTCCCCTAGTCTTCCATCAGCTTCTCCGTCTCTGTCTAAGTCTCCCCGTATCGCCTGCTCTCTGTGTCAGATGTTTAGTTATTCCTCTGCCTCCTTTAGTGAAAATGGTACATGTAATAAATGTAGTGTTTTTGCAGCTTTGGAGTCGAAGGTGTCAGAATTGGAGACACGGCTCCGTGCTGTTTAAAAACAAGCAGAAAGCTGAGGTCATAGCTAGCACGGAGCCCCAGAGATTAGCATTACGTAGCGGTCCCCCAGCAGCACCCAAGCAGCATGGTAACCAGGCCGGCTCGGTGACAATATGCAGGAAGCACAGCTCTAGATTGCAGCCACAAGGTCACCACCAACCTTTCTGCACTTCTAACAGATTTTCCCCACTCAACAACACACCTGCTGAGAACCCGACTCTGGTAATTGACCGCTCTATAGTCAGAAACGTGGCGTTAGAGACCATAGTCAAATGCCTGCCAGGGGCCAAACATCTTACCTGAAACTGCTGGCTAAGGATAAGCATAAATACAGTAAGATTGTTTCTCACGCTAGCGGTAATGACACCCAGTTACGCCGATCCAAAGTCACTAAAGTTAGTGTTGCTTCAGTGTGTAAGTTTGCTAAAACAATGTCAGACTCCGTGATTTTCTCTGGTCCGCTGTCTGATCTGACCAGTGATGACATGTTTAGCTGCATGTCATCATTCAACCGCTGGTTGTCTAGGTGGTGTCCTGAAAACGACGTGGCCTACATTGATAACTGCCGAACTTTCTGGGGAAAACCTGGTCTGATCCGAAGAGACGGCATCCATCCCACTTTGGATGGTGCAGCTCTTCTTTCTTGAAATCTGGCGGGATTTATTAGTTCTCCAAAATGCTGACAACCCACAAAGCAGAGTCGTAGTTTAACACATCTCTCTGCAGCTTCTGTACTTTTATCCACCCATTACCCCATTTCCTCACAACCCTTTCCTATCTGACCATTTTTTATTATTTTGGAGTTCAATTTAACTGAGTTCTCCACCCCCAAAATAAGGTTTCATTATAGTAGATCTTTTATAGATAATGTTGTATCTAAAGAGTCTGTCCCCCTTTTAATATCCTCAACATCACAGAAATGCCCAGCAGATGGCAGCAATGTTGTTTCTTCCCATACACAAATTGATACCTTTGTTGATGGTGTCACTTCCTCGGTGCGTTTTGCATTAGGTAATGTACCCCCTATGAAAAAGAAGGTGATTATTCACAGAAAGATGGCTCCCTGTTTTAATTTAGAGCTGCGTTCTTTGAAGCACAATGTTAGTAAATTGAAGAGAACATGTCGCTCTACATATCTAGATGAATCCTACCTAATCTGGAAAAACAGTCTACTGTTGTATTAAAAGACCCTTCGTAGAGTTAGAGCAGCATATTTTTTTTATCATTAATAGAGGAGAATAAAAATAATGTTTCTCTGTAGTGCAGTTGCCAAACTTACCCAGAGTTATAGCTCTGTTGATCCATCCATTCCCTTAGCTCTCTACTTTATGGGATTCTTCATAGATTAAATTGGTTTAATTAAAATAAAATCATTGGCATCCTCCCAAACATGATTACCACATTCTCAGTAAGTGATGCAGCATTGGAGGAATCTTCAAAATCTGATTGGTGTTTGAACTGTTTAGACACAGAGGAGCTTTCTGAGTTATCTAAAAATATTTGTTTAATTTGAACCATCAACTTGTACGTTAGACCCAATCCCAACCATGTTGTTTAAGGAAGTATTCCCTTTGATTAATGCTCCCATTATGATGTACCACATGCTTTTAAAATAGCTGCTATCAAACCTTTGCTTAAGAAACCCTCTCTTGATCAAGATCACTTAATAAATTACAGACCTACATCCAATTTTTTTCCTATCTACAATTCTTGAGAAAGTAGTTGCTAATCAAGTATGTGAACATTTACAAAGTAATGATCTGTTTGAAGGGTTTCAGTCAGGCTTCAGAGTTCCTCACAGCACCAAAACAGCTCTGGTGAAGGCCACTAATGATATTTTCATGGCCTCAGATAATGGACTTGTGTCTGTACTTGTCTAGATAGATCTCAGTGCTGCATTTGATACAGTTGATCACAGTATTCTCATAGAAAGACTTGAACATACTGTGGGGATTAAGGGAAAAGCATTAGGCTGGTTTAAATCTTATTTATATGACAGACAGATCTTCCAGTTTGTTCATGTTAATAAATCTTCTTCAAACGCTGGGGTCACTTGTGGAGTACCACAGGGTTCAGTCCTTGGACCAATTTTCTTTACTACATGTATATATGTACAGTTCCAACTGGTAAATTGTCCAGTTAATGACATCAAAACATGGATGACTTAAATGTCCTGCCTTAAATTCTGGCAAGACAGAAGCTGTCATCTTTGGACCACAGTCCTCAAAAAATAAACTTATTAATCAATCACTTAATTTGGATGGCATTAAATTGGTCTTTGGTAATAAAGTACAAAACTTTGGTTTTATTTTTGACCAAGATATGTAATTTAAATCCCATATTAAACAGGTTTCCAAGGTTTCCCTTTTTCATCTCCGGAATATCGCCAAAATTAGAAATATTTTGTCCAGGAGTGATGCTGAAAAACTGGTCCATGCATTTGTTACTTCAGGGCTGGACTATTGTAATTCTTTACTATCCGGAAGTCGACAAAATGCAGTTCAAAGTCTTCAGCTGATCCAAAATGCTGCAGCAAGAGTTTTGATGAAAATTAACAAGCGGGATCATATTTCTCCTATTTTAGTTCTCTTCATTGGCTTCCTGTTAAATCAAGAATAGAATTTTAAATCATCCTTCTCACATATAAAACCCTTAATAATCAAGATCCATCATATATAAGAGATCTGATTACCCCATATGTTCCTAACAGAGCACTTCGCTGTCAGGCTGCAGGTCTGCTGGTGGTTCCTAGAAATGTTGGGGGGGGGGGGGGGGGGGGGGGGGGGGGGGCAGATCCTTTAGCTATCAGGCTCCACTCCTACTCCCAGTTTTGGTCCGTGAGGCAGACATTGTGTCTGCTTTTAAGGCTAGCCTTAAAACATTCCTTTTTGACAAAGCTTATAGTTAGAGTGGCTCATGTTACCCTGAGCTACCTCGATAGTTATGCTGCTATAGGCTTAGGCTACTGGAAGACATCAGGGTCTATTTCTCTCACTCTGCTGAGTTCTACTGTTCTCCAATTTTTATTGTTTGTTGTTATTTGAACCTTTTGTTCTCTGTCATTTTTCTCTTCATAGTAGGTTCACCTGGTCTGACGTTCTGTTAGCTGTGACATCATCCAAGGGAGGCAGCTCATCCGCTATTACAATATAGCATAGAAAGGACTCCTGATTCAATGTGCGCTTTTGTGCGTGTGTGTCTCTGCTCTGTCTTCTCTAACCCCCAGTTGGTCGAGGCAGATGATTCACACTGAGCCTGGTTCTGCTGGAGGTCTTCCTCCCTGTTAAAGGGGAGTTTTCCTCTCCACTGTCACTTCATGCATGCTCAGTATGAGGGATTGCTGCAAAGCCATGGACAATGCAGACGACTCTCCCTGTGGCTCTACGGTCATTCAGGAGGAGTGAATGCTGCTTGTCAAGACTTGATGTGATCTGCTGGGTTTCCTTAGATAGGAAATATTTTGACCAATCTGTACAATTTGATTGAATTTTACTTTGTAAAGTGCCTTGAGATGGCATGTTGTGAATTGCCGCTATATAAAGAAAATGTAATTGAATTGAATTTTGTTGCACAGAGAACCTTCACAGGGAGGCTCCAGCTTGTATTTGAAGCCAATACCTTCTTCAGTAGAACTCACTATTGCATCCAATCTAATGACAAATCAAAACAATAAAACAGAATATTTGCTGTTTTCTCTGCAGTGTTATGTTTGTGGATTTTTTTTTTTTATCTAAGCAGAAATAATGGTGGAATTAAAAGGCAGTTCTTTCTAAAGGAGGAACAACTAGGTCGCAGTGCATGAACCTCACAACTCCATCCTTCGATTTATGGATTTATGAGACTGTTATGAGACTGTTGAACTGTCAATAACAGTAAACCTTTGTGTAACTAGACTGAGTGGCAGTGTGTGGGATTCATACCAGGGGACTCGCACCCTTTCCAGGATGCAAGCGGCCTGCTCTAACCACTAAGCTACCAGTCCACATTTTTGTAGTAAATATACTGTGGAGTAAAATTTTAACACATTTTTCTATTCTACTGGTTTGAATTTCTTTATTTACTGATTATACTAGTTTTATCGTGTTTTGGTTCACTCACCCCCCCAACCCCCCCCACCCCCACCTCCCACACACACACCAATATATCTGAGTTTTCAACAGGGTTAACAGAAAACATACACAAAGTCACTGTGAATGATTGGATTACATCTCTGAGGCGTTTTTTCTCCAGGACAATCAGTGGTTCCATAAACAACAGGGCATTCCCCGCAACGACCTGAGGAGAAAATTGTGTGGACTATACATTTGGCTCAACATCTGGGAAATTTAGGGTTGATGTGAAAAGTTTCTGTTACAGACACAAACAAAATTGTTGGCACCTCTGATACAGATTTGTACAAAGTCTTGCAATACATTTTAAATCTTTTGTACAAGTAGAAATAATCTCACCATGAACATTTTTGAAAAAAAAAAAAAATCCAACCTTTAATTTGAGTAAACTTTTAGGATGAAAAATCCCATGATAGGAAAAACTTATTTCTAACTAAATCCCCGGAGGGACAATGATTACTATAACCCTTCTGTCAATATTTTGTCCTATTCTCTTTTTGCCAACAGCACAGCATCTAGGCTTTGTCACATTTCACAGAGTTGGAACATCCAGAGAGGAGGACCTTAGAACATTGTTCTATGCACGTCTAGTCGGTCCAGAGTCCTGGGTCCTCTATTATGCTCCTCTATCTTTAGCTCAGCCCACGGGTATCTTTTAGGATATAGAACTGGGACTTCCTTTGAAGAAATAAGCTTAAAGCATCACAGATCCTCCACCATACTCAACATGGGCATGGCATGTGTTTCCACATCTTCATCCTTTATTTAATGTCAAACCTGTCTGGAGTGTTAGTTGCTGAAAAGTCCAATCTCCCCTGACCAAACGGACCTTGTTCTAGTTACAGTCCCGGTAGAGCTGACCACACTCCACATATTTAGCATTGTGACGGTGGGACAATATTAGCCTTTTCTGGCCTCAGTCCTAAACAACTGGCTAGCATGCAGACAGTGTCTACTGGTTGTCTTGGAGACCTGGTAAACCCAAGTTGCCACTCTTTGCTGTGGTTCTCCATCAGGGAACTCTGAAGAGGCTTTTCACCTCCTTCACCATCCTGCTCAGTATGTGCAGTGACAAGAGAAATATGACTCCTCATCCACAGCCTAGCAGACAGTGGGATCCAGAAATGTGCATTTGTGTCAAATCATATTTGAACACTAAAAAAAAAAAAAAAAACAGAAAGTTTTGGATTATTATTCAGAATTTCCTAGAATCCCAGGAAAATATAAACAACAACACAAAAAACTACTTTAAGTGATTTTATTTTAAGGGAATATTTAAGGGCATCAAAAAACTGTGCCACCAGTCAGGCTGTTAAAAACAATTATTTCTTAACATGGGGTTTTCCCCCAAAATGATTAAAAGTAACCAAATTAGTTTAGTTTTGTGTACAGGCTGGAGTTTCTTTTCTTTTCTTTTTTTTTCTTTTCTTTTTTTTTTTACAGTTAATAAATATTTCATCTTAATTTTATTTGAGTATGATTATCTATAGTTGTGCAATATTTACTCTGGTATTTACTTTTTAATTTTTAGATTAGTGCATCTTGTTCTTTCTTATTTCAGTAATTGTGTGTAACTGTGTCTGTGTCTTTGCCACTGCCACCCAAATTTCTCCACTGTGGAACCATAAAGGAATTTATTATCTTATCTTATTTAAAGTTGTATTCTTCATAAAATAATCAGTGAAACGATGCTACAGTATATATAAATTAAAAAAAGAAAAAAAATCAGATTTAAAAAAAAAAAAGCTTTTCACAGATCTTCACAAGGAGTAGCCTACGTGTCTGCAGTCTCTGCACGCCAAGGTGACCTCTCGCGTGGCTGCAGATTAAAAATGTTTGCAAGAGTCAGAGACATGGATTACATCTATTTTTAACATGCTGTGAACCGTGTTTCTCTGTGTAATTGTCTCATGACACTAGGTGGCATCCAACGGCTGCAGTTGGGGGCTTCTGACTGGCTTGCCTCGCTGCAGCCAAATGTGTCTGCTTAGATGTAGCAAATAAAGCCGGGGCTTTCCTTACATAAATTCTTCACCTGCTGCAAGAAAGGAGACGCGCCTTGGCAGCAGGCGTCGCGGTCAAAAGGCCAGATCAAATGCGCGCACGCAAACACACCCGCAACAGAGACAAAAAAGAAGAAACCACGGAGGTACGGACGCCCCCTATATTATGTAAATCCCGAGCCCCCGCACAGCTGCTCCCAGACCAGCCATCCCTGGCGCTGACTCCGCCCCCGACAAGCGCACGTAACCAAGTCGGTGACGTGCGGATGCCTCACTTTCCTACACTCTGCAAAGCATCATCAAAATCACCATCCATCAAGAACCGCTTCATGCCCCCCTCTACTACACCCCCACCCCCACCTCCTTTCTCTCTCTCTCTCTCTCTCCCTCCCATCTCTCTCTCCTCCTCCTTCGTTGTCTTTTTAATGTAACTTCTGAATGATCGGGAGAGCAGGGAGCGTCTGGAGAGCCTGGTCCGGTGACTCCATCTTCGCTGAAGGATCTGCTCGCACGGCATTCTGCTCATCAAAGCTGGACACACAGATCAGAGGGGATCCGTTTGTGGAGTAAACGCCGGGCTTTCCGTGTGGATTTCGGCTCTGTTAGTATTTTTTTTTATTTTTTTTCCTCCTGGATGTTGCAGCGCATCACAGCGCTCTGACTGAAGCTGTCTCCTTGGATTTTCAACTACTGAATTAATGCTAAGCCTCGCGTTATTATTATTGTTAGTGTGATCTAATGCACTTAATGCTAAAAATACGTTTTGGTTATTTTTTTCAAATGAGGTCGCATTTTCTTTGAGAGCTTAATGCCGACGAAGCGCCTGCGTTAAATATTACGTTAAAAATAAGGAAAGTTGCGTGCGCAAAGTTTTGGAGACGGTCGGTATGGCTATGGTAGCGTGGAGAAGCACGGAGGGCGTCGGGGACTCCCTGGGGACTCTCTCCTCCCCGGTGTCCCAGGTTGCGCCTCTGTCCCTGCCTGGAGAGCTGACGGGCCACATGAACTCTGCAGCCTCCCTGGAAATACCGCCGACAGGAGCCGCTCAGGGAGCACCGCCGCCCAATCTATCCGGCGCCTCCGCCGCGTCCACTTCCACCACCACCTCCTCCTCCTCCACCACCACCAACAACAACAACACGTCCTCCTCTTCGTCGTCGTCTTCCTCCTCCTCCATGGACAAACAGCAGAGCCAGCAGATCGAGTGCATCGTCTGCGGGGACAAATCCAGCGGGAAGCACTACGGACAGTTCACGTGTGAGGGATGTAAGAGCTTCTTCAAGCGCAGCGTCAGGCGGAACCTGACGTACACCTGCAGGGCCAACCGGAACTGTCCCGTGGACCAGCACCACCGCAACCAGTGCCAGTACTGCCGCCTCAAGAAATGCCTCAAAGTGGGCATGAGGAGGGAAGGTAGGCTACGGCCCGCCGTCCTCCTTCTGGAGCTCCGCATGCTGCAGATGAGGACTCGCTTTCCCACTATCCACCCTGGTTGCATTTATTTATTTATTTATTTATTTATTTATTTATTTATTTATTTATTTATTTATTTATTTATTTATTTATTTATTTATTTATTTATTTATTTATTTATTTATCTATTTATCTATTTACCTTAAAGCATGCCTCTCCTAAACTTCCATTTCCACAATGCAACGTGTAGGACAACGTTTGCCACCGTTAATTATTTACCCTGGGCTGTGATAGTGGGGAAAACCCATCCAATTCCCTTGATTTAATTTCTAAAACAATTTATCAGCGTTTTTTGTCAAGAGGGTGTTTTTGCCGCTTCAAAAATAAATACTACTATGAGCTAGTATAGGCTATCCGCTATAAGTGGCTACTTGCCTATTTTTTCCTAACTTAAATACCTCTAAAATATTACTTGGCGTTAGTTAATATACAATATTAGTTTTGGGCTTTGATGCTGTGAAAAAAGCTTATTTTACTACTTAATTTTGTGTGCTTTTTTTTTTTTTGTCTCCTAAATATTTTATCAGCCATTATCTCAAAGCTATGGTGGTCTTGGTAGTATTTTTTTTTTCAAATTTAAATATTCTTCAGCCAACATTTGTGCAGCCTGGCAGTTTTAAACAAACAAATGAATAAATAATAACTGGTGTGGGCTGTGATGTTATGTGATCATGTTCACCTCATTGTGTAGCTAAAATAGTCTTTGTGTCAGGGCGAACATTTTTCCTCTCTTAAATACTAATATTGGCAAATATTAGCTAGTATTGGCCAGTATTTTATTTATTAAATTTTTTTACTTGCATTTCCTAATACAGTCTTTAATAAGATGGTGTCTGATAAGAATATTATTTGGTCTGGGCAGAGATATTGTGGAGAAAACCTATTTTATCCTTTCTAAAATAACGCTAACATAAAGCCAGTCTTTATGTTAGCGTTATTTTTGGGGATAACGTACCACGATTGGCTTTTTTTTTTCCTTTTCTTTTTCCTTTTCAAATATAAATTTTATTAATGCAATATTTGTTATAGTCTAACAATTGTTAAACTATTTAGATGGCTCAGACTGTGACGCTTTGGAGAAACCGTATTTTATTTGCTTCAGTGTATTTCTAATATATATAATCAGTCTTTATTTCATCGATAGCATTTAATAATTTTTCTCTTTAGAAAGTACGATCAAAGGCTAATTTTAACGGGCATTTTGTTGTCTTGTCTAATATTTTTTAAAACCTGGATTTAATTAATGCAACATTTGTATAGTCTAGCATCTGTGAACGTTATTTGGGCTCTGACACTGTGGATAAAACCTATTTCATTCACATCCTTGTGTTTCTAAAATATTAGCTCAGTCTTTATGTCCCAGCTAGCAGGCTATTTTCCATTTCAGTATAAACAGAAGGGGTGAAATGATGGTCCCAGCTAGCATCCTGCAGCATTGTTTCATGTCAGCTAACCGTGCTGCCTTCACGGTCAGCTGGGGGAAACAATAACAGGACCTTGATTTTGAAAGAAGTCAGTTTTCGGCAGCAAGACTGTTACAGTTTGTGTAAATTTTATGCTTCTAAATGTGGTTGAGATCCCTGTCTTAAAAAAAAACAAAACACCTCCATTGTGCGTGCTTGTGTAGACGTTCATTCATAATGTATGCAGGGGGGCGCAGGCCCAGCTGCAGCCTACTGTAGCCTGCTGCTGCTGCCAATAAACCGGCTGCCCTATTCTAGTTTATCTCACGTTATGAACTCGAATGGCTATTTTTAACTTGGATTATATACCACACAGATGAAGAACCCAAAACAATGTTCATTTAAGATAGAAGATAAAGACATTTCCCCAGAATCTAAGCTGGTTTATGGCGCAGTTTTAATAGAAATGATCGCTGAGGCCTACAAAAACCACACCATGGTGAATGTGACATTTCTGTCCAGGAGCTGTCTGAAACTATGATTCTTTGTTACCGCTTAGCTTCCTACCGCCGGCTGCAGAAATGACCCGACCCGAGAGGTTTTCACGGTCATCTGTTGCTTTAAAGCGGGGCGCGTTGTTGTTTAAAGCGTCGGTGGAAGGTTCCAGCCTGATGAGACATCTCTGCTGCTTCTTGTTGCAGCCGTCCAAAGAGGCCGGATACCCACGCAGTCCTACCACGGCCAGTTCGCGCTGACCAACGGGGACCCTCTGCAGTGCCACTCCTACCTGTCCGGGTACATCTCCCTGCTGCTGCGGGCCGAGCCCTACTCCACCTCCCGCTTCGGCTCCCAGTGCCTGCAGAGCAACAACATCATGGGCATAGAGAACATCTGCGAGCTGGCGGCGAGGATGCTCTTCAGCGCCGTGGAGTGGGCCCGAAACATCCCGTTCTTCCCAGACCTGCAGGTGCCGGACCAGGTGGCCCTCCTCCGCCTCACCTGGAGCGAGCTGTTCGTGCTGAACGCCGCCCAGTGCTCCATGCCCGTCCACGTGGCCCCGCTGCTGGCCGCCGCCGGCCTGCACGCGTCCCCGATGTCCGCCGACCGGGTGGTGGCCTTCATGGACCACATCCGGGTGTTCCAGGAGCAGGTGGAGAAGCTGAAGGTGCTGCAGGTGGACTCGGCGGAGTACAGCTGCATCAAGGCCATCGTGCTGTTCACCACAGGTAAATGTGACCTATGTTTGCCCCATTTTTGAAAAACATGCGGGGAATTAGTTATTAAACACCATCACAGTTATTGAAATGAAGCGTTAGCATTAATCATAACTATCAGTAAATAGGAAAAAATATTAATAACTTTCATCATGATTAAAACAACCCGAATATCTCAAAAATGACAAAGATTAGGGTGATGACGAGGAGGCCTTCCAACCTCCAAGACTTGGAGCTCATCAGCAAAGATCCAATCTAAATACCTGTGAAAACATGCAAAAAACTGCTTATTAGATGTGTTAGATTTGCTTCAAGGCCAACAAAGAGTTTTCCAAAGACCACAGAGAACGGTAAAAAAAATATTTTTTTAACATGCCGGGTTTTTTTTTTCTTGAAAATCATTTAAATAAAAATAAATAATTTTGATACACCTTTCTGATTGCGCTTCACATTGTGCTCTAACGTTCTAAGAGATGCTCGTCTCGTTTAACAAACTTCTTTGTTAAATGAAGGTCTTTTTAAATCTAAACGCGGGTCTAAATGACTTCGGGCGTGTTATTTACAGACGTTATTTACAGTCAAACCTTTTTCTTTCCTTTATCTCGCCTGCTACGGTACCATGTACTATATTTATGGATTTAAGATTGAAAAGGAAATAAAAGAGTTGTGAAAAGCTGCGTGGAATCTCAGCAGCACCCAAATAAAATTTAAATTGACGATAGATAGATAGATAGATAGATAGATAGATAGATAGATAGATAGATAGATAGATAGATAGATAGATAGATAGATAGATAGATAGATAGATAGATAGATAGATAGATAGATAGATAGATAGATAGATAGATAGATAGATAGATAGATAGATAGATAGATAGATAGATAGATAGATAAAACCTATAGGATTATATGTTGTTTAACGTCGGCACTGGATTTGTCATTTGATTTCTGTGGCTTCAAATCAAGTCTTACCTTTCTAATAATAATTGGTTACGGCAATCATTTTACGAACATGCTTTATATTGTTATTTTTAATCCTTGAAAACTTGAAATGTAATTATTACTGTAATGTTCCAAATGGCCAAACAAACATTATAATAACAAAGAGGTATTTGTGCTCAGTTCTGATGCAGCCTGTTAGCAGCGTGGATGATGGCTGAGCTGCTGGATCGAAAGAATGAGCAGCGGCAACGTAAAAAATAAATAAATAAATAAAAGCAGGTTCCTCTATCTAGGTCTATTTTAGTCCCCATGAGCACATCTGAGCACGTGTCTTTAAACTGGGACACAGTAGCCTTTCTTTAACCCCTGCTGCCGTGCGGCCTGCAGCGCTGCAGTGCAGCCAGACGCCGCCGCGGTGCGCACAGGCGCACAAACATTTGATGCAGAGCAGCAACACTGCAAGACGCCGCTCTGCCGAAGCCCTCTCCGTCCTTCAAGAGGATTTTTGGCAGATTTTAGTGCTGCAGTCATATTTGTTCGCAGGAAGCTCTGCAATTACGTGTCACGTTATTCGATGACCATGACTGAATGGTGTTTCCGTTTCAGTGGCTGTTCGTTTTTACCTGATTTAATGCCCCCCCTCCAAATCAGATCTTTTAACAGTGCGCGCATCTTCAGTATTCCCGGCCTCCTTGTTTTCCTGCGTTTAAAACGACTAACTTTACTTATACTATAAAACTCTACTATATGGAAAACAGAGACTCCAATGAAAATGAAAAATCCCGCGACGTCCTCCCCTGTTTGCTGCTGACTGTTCTTCTTCTCTTCCGAAGATGCTTGCGGCCTGTCGGACGTGGCGCACGTGGAGAGCCTCCAGGAGAAATCCCAGTGCGCGCTGGAGGAGTACGTCAGGAGTCAGTATCCCAACCAGCCCAACAGATTCGGCAAGCTGCTGCTTCGCCTGCCCTCGCTGCGCACCGTCTCCTCCTCGGTCATCGAGCAGCTCTTCTTCGTGCGCCTGGTGGGGAAGACCCCCATCGAAACGCTGATAAGGGACATGCTGCTGTCCGGCAGCAGCTTCAGCTGGCCTTACATGTCCATCCAGTAGAGGAGGACACGGGTTGGGCTGGCAGGCGGCAGTGAAACTAAGGTCACATCTTCTATGGAGTGATTTTATTTTCTTTTAATTTTTGTTTTTCATGTAATCCAAAAATCTCTGCCAGAGGAATGAGATTAGTAAAGGTAAAAAAAAAAATCCTGTAATTTTACTAAATGATGTCAGTGGTTTGCCTCATTAAAAAGGGTCCTGAAATAAACGAAGAAGATCAAATGATTTGAAATCACAGGCAGAATATAAACAAGACATGACACAAAATGACATGACTTATTTTGAATTTTTTTTTTTTTTTTTTTTTTTGTCGTGGTGAAATCTCACGCTGTATGGACGCTCTATGATTTTCTTATAAATAACAAACGATATTTATTGGACCTTTGTGTATATTTATCGTGCTTGTAAATTATGTTTGGGATCCTTTTTCTTTTTAAATGTCGTATGTATCGTTTTGCCCACGGTCAATGAGAAAACTGCAGGGAGCCTCTTGTGCGTGTGGATCTGTTGTATTTTTGTTTTTATTTTGTTGTTTTTCTTTGTCTGTGTTCTTGTTCTTTCATACCTTCCAGAAAAAAAAGCACTTTGGACTAAATGAAAATAGAAATATTTACAGCAGGAGTTTCGAACCTGACTCCTTCCTCGGTTCCATCCAGACAAATAGGTTACACTTTAAAGCTCTGATTTAGGAATGTCAATTTGTCATTTTCTTATAAAAAAAAAAAGCAAACATCCACTAATGCATTGCTTGTTGGTTATTTTTTAGAGAATTTACTCCTTTCAATTTCAATTTTATTTTTATTTTTTATTTTTTTACAAATACTTCCATAAATCAATTAGTAAATAATTGTTGGCCACAATTCCCCCTTTTTTTTTTTTTTTTTTTTTACCACACTGTGCAAATCTGACTTTGTTTGCCTTCCACATGGTGTTAAAACCGGATTATGTCTTTGAATTTCAGTAAATGTGTTCCGTTTCCAACTTTCTGTTTGCTCCGGAGATACCGAGGCTACCTGCGGTGTTGCTGAGTGAGGCTGACTGTCAGGAAAAGCTGTCTGATATTTTTGTACTCAGAGGGGTTCGTACTCAAACCCCGCTCCTCCCCATCACGTTTCCTTTCACACACAGAAAAACATTGGCACCAGGAGATTATTGATGATTACATTACCAAATGATACTGTTTCCAGGATTTCTTTGTGTTTTCTATACTGGCTGTCTCAGAGATTTTTAAAGAGCACTGCGTTTGTGCGCACAACTTCCCAGGCTGAGAGACAAATGGACTTGATGGGAATTCATGCGTTTACATGAGCCCAGGCCACTCACTTGCACAACCTGACCACTGCAGGGTACACGGCCCCATTCAGACTGTATGAATGTGTGTGTGTGTGTGTTTGTTTCCTTGTTTCTCTGGAAACCACTCTGATGTACTGTGAAAGTTAACATATTGGTACCTTATTAAATTATAACTCAAGATTTATACATAAAGTGTACTTTGTTTATTTCACGTCTTCTTCTATTTGATGCTGTTTACGAGAGCAACCTTAAGCAGAGACGGTCAGAACATGACTTTTGGCGTTGAAAAAAAGGGGAGGTGTGTGTGTTTGTGTGTGTTGTGGGGGAAGGGGGGGGGGGGGGGTTCTGGGATGTTCTGGAGCCAGTTTGCGTCTGTACTATTGGCCCCTCTTTGGAGGTTTTAGTCCAACTAATTAATCCCACTGACAGTGACAGCTGCATGCTGATGTCATGATGTGCAGATCCTCTGCAGGAGAGTGGGAAACTTAACATTATAGCGGCTTTTAACAGCATTGCCAAATACTTCTACAGCAGACTACATTCGTTTTGATTTGAAATAAATTATTATTATTATTATTATTATTATTATTATTATTGTTATTATTATTATTATTATTATTATTATTATTATTATTATTATTATTATTATTATTATTATTATTATGGGACATGTTAGACGTATCTATTTCAGAAAAACATCTTTTATATGGCATGAAAGGAAATCATTTTTGTCCTAATTTTTAACATAGTGTAACTGCGTGAACAGTTAATATGAATATGATTATTTGTTTTCCTCACACACACAAATCCTAGTTTAACAAAGAGTGAACGCCTCCGTTTAGGCCGTTTCTCTTCATAAAGATGTTAGGGCAAAACTGTGGAGGAGAAAGAATGAAACGGGAATGGTGTGCGCGGTGGCAGATTGAAGAAGACAGAGAGGATTAAGGCAGCTTCTTTCCTTCTTAGCGGACAGGGAGCTAATGAGGGGCCCCCGAGTGCTCTGTCACTACAGTTTACCCGCAGGAGGATGAAGCCGGGCGCTCCACGGCCCCTGGGCGCTCCGGGCCAAAAGGCCAACATGAAACAATGGAGCTTTTTCCCACACACGTACAGGTCCGAAAAAACCGACAAAAAAAGAAAGCGAGACTGAGCTGAGCCGGTCTGGTCGGGATCAGACGGACGTCTGCAGAGGTGGAGCTGGTTTCCTGGGCCAAAGAAAGAAAGAAATGGACCAGCAGAACCTGCGCGGCTAGTGAGTGGGCGTTTGGATCAATCATGGCGACAGATACCGAGAGGAACCTGTGGACCCTTCAGCTGTTTCACACAAACCGGATCCATTACAATAATGCTTATTATTTAAAAGACAGACGGACGCAGCCCGATTTCTGTTATTCTCCTTCATCTTTGCTGTATACGCTCATTATACTTTAAGTTTTTTTTATTATTATTTTGCTATAGAGGGATAAATAGGTGGATTTTACATTTTCCCCGCAGAAACCGCAACGTTCATCCAGATCCGCACACCTCTGTTGCTTTCAGCCGTCTCATCCTTCATTTTAAAGCACTTCCGGCTCCTCTGTGAAAGCTCAAAGAAACACAATAACTTACTCAGCTTTTTCTTATTCTAAAGATTTCTCTTGCGGTTAATCATGAATTATTCTGCTGCTTTAATGTTCGCAATGTTTAACTCAGTAGCTATATTGTGCAAAAGCTATAAAGCGAAACGATAAACAGGTAATCCAAGGTGAAAATGTATCCAATTAACGATGCGCCACTCCTTATGCGCCAATAACAACAATAAATAATAATGCACAAATAATATTTAAAACGCTGAGGTTTTGAGAAAAAAAAAACATTCTCTCTGTTATAAACCCTCCATCTCGTTTCAGTTAGTTTTAAGAAAGCATGGCGGCTTTAATAAATGTGCCAGTATATTGTCTGCGTGTTCATAATTAGTTGATTTGCTTCAGCAACATGCGGCGTGTTGCTGAAGCAAATTAACCGAGTTAGTTGATTTTAATATCAATAGAGCAAAAAAAATCCCAGTGAGAGAAACGAGAAAAACTCAGCGTGACTTTAAAAATTCAAAGTAACGAAAGCGCCGACGATTAAAATCCCCAAAATAGAACTTCTCCAAAATAAACTATTTTATTATCTTTATTATTTTATCTTTAGCGTTTTCCTGAATTGTTATACTAAACAATTCTTAGCTCGAAGCAATTGTTTTATTTTTTATTTTTTGTAAACTACATTTTCCTTTTTATAATATGCTTGGTTATTCCGTTTTTTTCACCGATTTGTGGACCTTTTTATGTATATTGTTTAATATCTAAACAACAAAGATGACAAACTTTTCAATTCACTTTAAAAGCTTTAATTAGTTTTTTCATCCTTCCTTCCTTTCTTTCTTTTTGACAAGCAACAACAGTGACAACAAAACATTTTAATTCACTTTGCCCAAAGCTTGAAATAAAAAATAAATAAAAAAAACCTTTAAAAATAAGCAGAAAATGTTTTGTTTAATACATTTTTGGATATGCCAAAAAGCTGTGAGGTTGTACTCAGAATTTAAAAGTTAATAAACTACGGTAATAATAATAATAATAATAATAATAATAATAATAATAATAATAATAATAATAATAATAATAATAATAATAATAATAATAATAATAATAATTAATAATAATAATATACTGTTGTTGTTGTTGTCTCTATGTTTTAAGCACAGCTGCAGCTCTGGTTTTTGTCATTTTACTGGAACATCTGACCATGCTCAGAATGTAATCCTGTGCATTTTTAAAAAAGTGTCACTAGTTCTGAACTTCATTCATTTTTTTTCTGTTTGCAGATTGGACATATTATCTTATGTTGTGCTTTTTGATTACAAATGGACTAAACCAACACATTGTCTTTCCTGGCTCTACTAAGTTTATGCAGGCAAATCAGTCAGGAGTCAGCGGTGTAATTGATAACAGCTCATTGATTGGGTGTTGATCTGCTGCAGGACGGGAGCTGAACAGGAAGGACTCATAATGCTGAGAATAGGCTTTACATGTCTGTTTTATAAGGAAAATAAGAGAACCAGGTTCACATGTCTTACTGAAAAAATAATCCAGGGTAGTAGTTCCATGTGTTGACCATTCAATATATGTGAGATTTTGAATTGAAGAACAGTGACTTCAAATTATGTTAAATTGAAGTTAGTAAATAAATCAAATTCATGAGGTTTATCCAGAGGCCATTCAATCCCTGTGTTGTCACACATGGAGTCATTCTGCAGCGCTGGTAAAAGACACACCAAGTGTCCTCTTGTGTATTTCTCTTCCTTGTCCACCAGTTTCCCCAATAATGCTGTTCTTTGCCTCAGAGGAACGCCGTGCCACTCTGTCTGGCTTCTCTGAAGGCTGGAAGCTGACGAGGTTCCCCCCAGACCCTTTCTGTGACCCCCTAACCTTTCTGGTCTTACACCTGACACCCGCCAAGAAGAAGGAGGGGACACGTCAGTGGTGCTGCTGCATGAAGCACTGCAGTTATTTAAAATCGTTCACAAGTCCATCCTTCACTGGCCTCGAATTCTCTGGGACAAAAATTCCACGTCTGGCATTTTTTTTTTTTTATCACTTTGAAAAATGCTAATTTACACCCAGAAAGGCGAGGCTGCAGCACCACGCCTCAGCGAGCCCATCTGATGCTTGCAGAGAGTAAGGCTTAAAAGCAGGCAATATTGGAGGAAGCCTGTCTGATGAGGAGCCCCCTCTTTGCAAAACATTTCAACGACAGGAGGGGGAAAAAAACACGGCAATCAACTCAAGGACTGTATAAAGAACGAGCCCACGTTGCTAAGAGACAGATGCAGAATAACCTCCACGAGAAACCTGACCATGACCCTTCCTCCGCCTCCTCCGCCTCCCAAACAGTCTCTGCCTCTCCCACCCAATTACTACAGAACATTAAAGAGCACCTCTGTCACATTAAATCTGAATGCCAAGGAGAAGGGGTGTGTGTGTGTGTGTGTGTGTGTGTGTGTGTGTGTAGGGGGGTGTTTTATGAGGACACTGCAAAGAAGAAGAGTTTGGAATATATGTAGAAGTGAGAAAAAAAAAAACTGTCCTCTTTTTCATTCGGTTCGGTTGTGCTAGGTCTGCAGAATGGCTGCTGTTGTGTTTTCATCCAGGCGGAGGGGACAGGCGGTGTTTGGGACGGAGGCAGAGAGGGGGGTGGGCAGAGGGAATCTGTCAGACGAATGAGAAGATGAAGATTTGACAGAGAGGTGACAGAGAGTTCAGCTCATATGAGGCCTGTCGATTAGTGCGTGTGTGGCTGACAGGTGGAATCCCAGGGGCGCGTCTGTCACTGCAGCCTGCTGCCAGGCCGAGGCAGCTCCTGCACCGCCACCACCACCACCGCCACTGCCAATGGGCGGGTATTCGCTGCAGACGTCACAGCTCCTTATTGGCTCTGCACCGGCGGCCCGGCCCACCGACCAGAGCCTAGATTAAAGCTTTATTGTGCACAGAAAGTCATGGTAATCCACCTCTAATACGCCGCTGTCAGTGATCTGATTCTACAGCGCCGTCCAAACAAACCTACAAGAGGGGACATTAATCTGACCAAGGGTACAATAGGTTGTTGGACCTATGCACGTAAAATATTTATTTTGCTGTATTTTTAACACTTGCATTGCAACAGCAGGCTGGACACTACAGTGTAGGGAAAGCAAAGGGCCTTGGCTTTTGCAGAAAAGCTATTAACATACAAATCCTTGTTTTTCAAAAGTTTTCAGTCTTACATGGGTAGACTGATGAATATGCTCTGATTCATACCAGTCCTTTGTAGCTCTGACTGGATATTTATGGTTCTTGTCCTGGTTAGAAGATGAAACTCATCATTGGAGCCTCTTTCTGGAGTTCCCTGTAGCTCCATCCATCTTCTCATCAAAGCTTATATGTGTGCGATCTGAAAGAAAAGCATCCCCCAATCCTACCACCGCCATGTGTCATCATTTGTGCTCATGGAGATTCCCTCCACACAGAGCGTTTTGCATGTAGGCCGAAAAAGTTCGATTTTGGTCTCATCTGATCGGAGCACCTTCTTCCACACACTGATTCTCCCAGCTGAGCTGTGGATCTTGGGATCTCCTCCAGAATAATTTTTAATGGCAATTATTTGCACTGGAATTTATTTTGAGACATTAAAACAAAAGGGGGGAAATGCATGGCTCACATTTCAGTAAATGATTTGTGAAACATGTTAAAAGCTATTCTTTTGCTTTCACTTCGCTGTTATGTTCTACTATGGCTTGGCCTAACCTAAAATCCCCATAAATGGATAACAAGTTAGTATCGGCAGTGTGACCCACTGAGTAAAAGTTCAAGAGGTATGAATGCCACACTCACTTGTTTAAGGCGTTATTCGACAGCCGTCCCAAAACTGCTCCCCCTGTCGACCTTTCTCAGGTCGTTTCCCTCACTTTGATGACAACAGCAGCATATGTTAAGCAGCATCAGGTGGTTTGGTTGAACTTGTAATTAGTTGTTCTGACAGCAGGCTGCATGGCTGTGACCACTGCTGCCTTGCAGCAAAAAGATCCTGGGTTCTAATCCTGGCCTGAACCTTTCCGAAAGGACTTTTCATGTTCTCCTCATTCACGCATGGTTTCTTTCCAGGTACTCTGAGTTGTTCGCCCTGTGGAATGTATTAACTTTGATTCATTTTTTAGTACACATTTATGAAGGTATAACATGCTTTTATTGTGCAATATATTTGCTTTGAGGCCTGTCTGTTTACCAGAAGAAGAGAATATGAATAGGTTCTGTGTATGAGTATCAGGAGAACTTTCAAGGCCAGTCCGAGGCAGTGGGAAAGAACAGAAACTCCGGTTCACATGCAGCTGGAGAAAATAATGAGGGAAGATAGTTATTAGGGAGTAAGATAGCGATAGGATGTGTGCGTCATTCATTGTGTGACTTTGTATAATCTGTGTTCTAACTTTAATAAAACTAGCCTGAGCGGGAGAGAGAGCGAGAGTTGTTGCCCGGAATCGGCAGGTGTACCATCTCTCCCCTTTGCAAAGGTGAAACTGAAATTCTGCGTCCATGGCTGAGTTATTATTTTAAAGTCCTGCACAACGAATTAACGAACCCGGGGAAGCAGACGGCTTCAACATTTGGGGGCTCGGTCCGGGATTCGGGGTGACAGGCAGAATTGGACTTCAGATTGGATCGAAAGGACGAGGGACACTGGCTGGCCACAACAAAACAAGGTAGGCAGAACCTGAATCTGCATTTTCGGCTTAGAAAAATAGTCTAAATTAAGTGTCCCAAGTCTCAGTAGAACTAAATCTGCTAAATTAATGCTTTGGAGTGCCTTGGAGCAGTACTGAAAAAGTGTGGTTCAGAAATGTATTGAGAATTTTGAAAAAAAAAGAGAGAAAAGAAAAGAGAACGAGACCAGGCAAAAATAGTTCTGACATAAAATAACAGAAATAGAGGAAGACCTGTGAGTTCGGAAATCTAACGGTGTTTCTCGAGCGTGGCGGCTCACTGCGGTTCTCGACGGGGGACCGTCTTTTTGCTGGGTTAGAGGCCCGAGAAGTTGAGAAATCTCGAATTCTACATAAAAGGTTGAGCGAGATCAGGCAACACACATTGAATGGATGCGGAGATGACAGAGTGACTCTGTGAAGCTCCGATTACAGACGAAATAAAGTTCTGATATAACATTACAGAACTAAGAACAGAGTAAAATATAAGTTGTGCGGATAACACAACAAGAAAAAGTCCTGTGAGCTTTAATTATTTTTTTTTAAACAAACCGTGACCTGACGTAGAAACAGGGAGACCGGTTTATGAGCCGTGAGCTGGACACACACACACCCAGCGAGAATCGGACAGGGAATAAAAATAAAGATAAAATGAATGAGCTGTTGGCTGAACACACAATCAGCTATGACAGACTTTTGTTAAAAAAAAAAAAAAAACAGTTTGAATGTTGAGTGCTTGACTGGGGGAGAACGCCAAAACGCGAGCGATCCCCATTTGCTGCGGGTTTGCATGAGCCATAATATTAAACAGCAGGACCCACTCTGATCAAATTTAACATTTAGCTACATGGGTAAAATAATACAATTCAGGTTTAAGAGGTGACTTAACAAACAGAAAATAGCTAAAATTACAGGAAGCTATCATTAATAAATAGGGAAATCTAAAGGGAAATACAGAGCAACACTCTGGGAGTTTTTTAGAACAAGGAGTTTTCATATAAAAAAAAAAAAAAGAGAGAGACGTCTCGCAGAACACTACGCGCAAGCTGTCTGTCTGTCTGTCTTGTACAACATATTGTGGCTGTTGAAATGAGATAATTTTGTTTGAGTGAGTGGGGGAGAGACTGCTTGGATCCGCGGAGATTGATGTCTGTGCGCTAATGGGTTTTTGTGTGTAAGTCTGTGTGTGTAGATTTGTGCCTATGACAGAGCTGAGAATAGCAACTGAAGCGTAAGAGAATTACGCTGCATTTGATCAGGATATTAGTGAAAATAAATAGAATTGTGCAGCATGGATATCAATGAGATGACAGATCGATGTATTTGTGGCTTTTTTGGCGCAACAAAGCGTTCTGAGTGCAACCAGCAGTTAGTCGAAAAAAAAAAACGGAACTTTAGAAGCGCATCGTTTCGCGGGGGAAACATTTTAGTAACGGACCGGATAGAAGATTATCTCGGCTAGTGGGGGAAAATGACTAAAAAAAGCCGTGAAACGTAATGAGATAAAAGATGACAGGCGAGTGGCGAGATGTTGAACCTTGTTTCTGCGGAGGCGCGGCGTCGGACAGCCGGTAAATTGAGCGGTTACGGCGGTGCGGGGCAATTTTGCCAAGTAAACTTCCCCGTGGAGTGACAGAGGCGCGTTGGCGTGGAACGTGATATTTCGGCAAAATATATTTCGGCAATCTAAACTTTTCAAACATGATCTGTGAAAAATACTGTTAAAAGGAAAGACATGTGTGTGTGTTTTGTTCGTCTAATTGTCTTGTTGTATGTGCTATTGGTGTGAAAGCTCTGTTCGTCTTTGGAAAATAATCCAGATTAAAATCCTAGAAAACCACGGTTTCAAAAAGTGTTTATTTGCGCTGAATGTCTGCAGCATTCAAAACAAATGCACTTTGGAGACTTCCATTAAACAGAAAGGTTTAACTAAACGGTTGTCAAAAAAAAGACTTAAGAATTAATAATATAAAAGTTTGTCTAGCCCAAATTAAATTTAAACACGTAGATATTAACATAACTTCAATAAATATATCTCAGGCTTGTTACAAATGATTGAAACTGGGGATAAAGGTTTTTGTTTTTGTGTTATTTGGGTGCCTAATTATGGAGTACAGTTAACCAGAGCCGTGGGGAAAGTATTGTTACACTATTAATGCACAAAGCTTGTATTTGACAATGGATTCATGACAGGTGTAAAAAAAAAAAAAAATAATAGAGTAGGGTCTTTTTTAGATTGTAATGTTATAACTTTATTAACTTGGCAAACAGCATATGGGGAGATTATAGGGAAAAGTGGAGCTGGATGGTTTATGTGTAGGGGAGACTTTTTACACTGAGCTGAAGCGAACCTCAGGGGGACAGTTTGACCTAAAGCAGGATAATAGATATGATAAACAAAACTGACCATGATGTAAACATCTGAATGTGTTGGGCGGAGAATTAACGGTTCCTGGTGACACCCCCAGGAACAACACATTATTAGAAACACCCACCAACCTTGCGCTTCATCTGTTACTACACCTACAGCCCCAACATCGCTGAAAACAGCCGAGGATTGGTCACTGATAGTTGGTATGTTCCGCCTGCTGCTCAGGGCGCAGCCCTCCCCTCTAGAGGCAGACTTGCTGTCTCTGCATTTGATAAACTAAGGGACCGCTCAGGAATATGTGTTTGATAAAGAGAGTAAATAATAAATGAAAAATAAAACTTATATCTGTGTTTAGGAGTTAAAAAATATTTCAGCATGAAATATTTATTTATTCACACATTTGTTTATACATTGTGTAAACATCAGGGCGTAATAATTTGTGATTTAGCTCATTATTGGCTATAGTCCATCATTTTATGGCACCAGAATGTTGTCATTCCAATTCTGAAAAGTACCTAAAAAGAAAAATAGTTTTTGTATAAGCATAATTTTAACTAGTGTGGTTTATTGCAAAAGTGCATATTAAAATTCCCAAATGAGCTTTTATACTTTCAGAAATAAAAAGATAGAATACGAGATTAATTGAAATTAAAATTTTAATAGTTTGAAAGCCCTAGTTTGAATATAATACACTAGACTTAAATCTGGTTGATCTAAGGAAAGCAGGAATTAGCTCACTAACAACTTCTGCTAATTGTAGGTGTAGGAATCACCAGTTAGCAGAAACAAAAGTTAAAAGTTAAAATGGAACTTAAAGCTGTTTGGTAAAAGTACAACCCGGTTGATTAGACAGATTTTATCAGCCCTACGTCTAGTCATGCATCAGTTTTACAGTTATCCTCAGATGGAGTTGCTGATGTTTAAGAATTTATGAAGAATGTTACTGGTTGAAATCGTTTTACTACAGAAGTTAAACTTTGCAGAGGGACAGAAATCAACAGGAACAAAAAAGGATTTGGAAAAATTAAAGGGCAGATCCCAAAGGATTTTTTTTTTTAATGTAAACACGTTCTTTAAATTAGATAATTTGACTAAAGGTACACATGGTTGTGTGCCCTCTTCTGCTGCAAATTATATTGAAAATGATGCTTGAACGTTCTACATGCCAGATGTAACTTTGTTTTCTTTACTAATTTCTTACTAGGAAGATGGAGTTATAAAACATTCTCCCTTAACCCACCCCAGTAGTGGTTCTTAATTTGACTGGGGCCCACAACAGCGGTGAATTATTCAGAAAAATGGTTTTAAAGGGTTTGTCCTCTTCAGTATTACAGCTGATTGTGATTATGCTCGCTGGGACAAAACATTTTGTACATAATTTTCCAATGTGGCTCAGGATGGGGAGAGAAAGAGTAAATAATAATAAAAAAAAAAGTATTACAAGATCTATTATTTAAATTGCAATTACAAGGAACAAAACAGAAAGTAAGTAAAATAAAAAGTGAACATGTGATGTTTCAGCAGTTGGATCTTTAACCCTGAAGGTGTCACCTCAGTTTAATTAACTCCAAGGAGGAGGCTTGCCTAGTGCCTCCTTTTCTCTATTCTTTATTTATTTACAGGTCTGTTGGTTGCTGAACGTGGAAGCAGATGGCTTGGTGGTCAGTGTGGCGTCGAGTATTGAACCCAGGGCGTGATGGATGAGTGTTTGGAGCTGATATGGTGGACATGTTAAAGCACCCATCGACATACAATTGTGATTGTCCTGGACATTGGACAACTGTGGGCTGTTTCACCTCACCAGCAGGTCAACCTGGTATGAAGCAACCAAGTCCTGACATGACCTCACCTCTACAAGGTCAGTACCCCTGCAAGGGGATAACTCGTCTGATGACACACCCCTGAGCATGGCCAGCTGCATGAGCACTGCAGACTCCGAGCTGTCAACGGAAAAGACTGCATGAACTTTTGGTGGACACTGGAGCCACATATGGGCCTCTGAGTTGTGGACTAAGACTGTCACTGAATATGATACTGAGAGAAGAAACAGTGTCTGCCGTTGTGATCTGAGGGGGAGAAAGCATTGCTAGCATCTATGGAGGACTGAGAACAGAGCCTGCTACAACTGGTGTTCTCTCCAGCTATGGAAGATGCAACGTCTGGGTTCCTGCTCTTCCTCCCACCTGACCTGCCACACGTCACTCTGTTCTACGACAGCAACCGCACAGACTGGTATCATGATTCTTTAAGGTAAAACACAGACAGTCATTCTAGGAATATGCATGTGGCACCTGAGCATTTGGCAGCTGCTACTGCTGAACAATTTATAACGATATATGATGTCGGATGAAACGATTTCACACATTTCTCTTTCTCTCCATGTTGAGCACCAGAAAGAAGTAGGGGCGTGGTTAAACATTCCCTTCAGGCAACTGATTGGGCTCCTACCAGCGTGCAGGTTTGTTGTTTTAAAATATACTCATACCTTTTAAATTATCTGTGATGTAACTGATAAGTTTATTTCAAACATGAGTTTGAAGTGTTACCATGGCCGGGAACGTACTGATCATCATTAATCAGCAGAAGGTCCACGGAGGTGGGAATACTTTCATGTGTTCCACTTACATTTAAGGTTAGTAAAGATAAAATAGCAATTTGCCAAGGAACGTGTCTTTCCTGGGCTGTGTTATTTTCCGCAGGAACAACCAATGTGTCCTCCAATAACAAGCAAAGCGTTCTAACAAACCCAAACTACAGCGCGCGGAAGACACATTATAGTTTTGGGACTAAATGGCTGCTGTGACAACTACATGGTGGGTACGTTGATCTCACGCAACCTTTGAGGGACTTCGTGAAAATATCAGGTATGATAAAGTTGAATAAGATTTTGATTTGGATTCAGGATTCGAGGAAATTTTTATTTTCTTTCTTCCTACTTCACCAAAGATTACCCTATGCAGTTGAATTGACTTTTATTGACGTCTTCTTATGTAATGATTCTGCAGAACAGAGTTATTCCTTTAAACTGGATTTAATGGAAGACAGGTGAACATAAACAGGATCCAAATAGAGGTAAGGCAGACATCCAAACAAGCTGGACGGGAACTGGCGAACACACTGGGCAGAGTAAACAGAAACAGGTAATCCAAAACAGAATCAAGGTGCCGGGGCTCTTACCAAAACAGAGAGTGTAAACGAGGAGGAACAGGAGCATGGGCATGTGAGTGTGACGGACCAACAAATAACTGAGGAGCAAGTGAGGCTTAAATAAACAGGCGAACAGGTGAGCAGAGGGAACTAATTAACCATAGGACGGTGGAAGCAATAACGATGCTGACAGAAGAATAAACCTAAGACTGAGGATAACACAAAGCACAGAACACAGATAAGGACTAATACAAAGACCGGAAAACTTAAAACCATAAACAGACTAAACAGGAACCTAAAACAAGATAGAACCTACAAAAGAAATAAAACCAGAGGCAGGAGAGAACTAACTTCACCAAACAATAAACCTAGACAAAAACAGAACGTTACATTTTACTGTTGTTTCTGGAATAAAACTAGTTTGATTCCAAAAGGGGGATGTACATATCAGTAAATGTTAGTGAAAAAAAAAAAAAAAACATAAAATAGAAAAACAGGGTGCAGGATTTTTGACATGAGAATGGCATCTATTGAAGCGGAACTGAGAGAGGAACTAGAAAAAGCTGTTCCTGTGTAACAGCGAGTGAGAATGCTAATCTGTAGAATGATTGAGCAGAAGATGCAGAAAACATTGAAATCAGATTTGAAGAATTGGAAAAAAAAAAAAAAAAATAATAATTTAATTAAGAATTTAAAGGGATTTGAAGAATTTGAAAAACTTGAAGAAATTAGACAAATTTAAAAAAAAAAAAAATGAAAGAATTTGAAGACTAAGAACAATTAGAAGAATGGGAAGAATTTGAAGGAATTCGAAGCAATTTGCATTGATTCCAATGGGAACAGCCAAAAAATCGCACAAAAAGTTAAATATTTTAAAAAGTGTAAAAGTTAACCATAACCATTAGATATAACAGGCATGCCGGGAACGAGCCGAACGTTTTGACACCAAAATTGTTGAAATTGGATGAAGTATGCGGGCGTAGTTAGACGTCGACGTAATAATAATAATAAAGAAAAACAGGAAAACAATAAGTGAGAAGGCTGTATAGCATTCTCACTGATTAATTACAAGAAGAGTGTAGGTGGAGCAGAGCAGATTCAGAGGTGCGTTAGAGTAGAACAGGTGCTGTAAAACAACCTCATGGTGTTTCCTCCAGGATTAAAACAGGAACTTTTTCTGAAGCACCCGGAGTAGGACATCTGGGGTTATAGAGGTTACAGCAATGTCGTGTGTAAAGTAGTGTGTGTGCGATGTGTGGTCATTTTAATCCAAGGAAGATTTGGACATCGTTATAGGAAAAAATGTACTTTGATTTCAAACCACAATTAACTAACTTTTGATTCCACAGACACGGTGACACATCCGAGGTTTAAAAGTGTTTGTGTGTGCGTGCGTGAATTCTTTTACAGGATGACAAGAGGCCTGTGAAAGGAGAGAACAGAGAAACTATGATAAAATGTCTCATTAACTATTACATTTCTAAAAATAGGTTTCCTGACAGGATGAAGATGGAACAATAAAAGGTGGTAAGGATTAATTAGTATCTGAAAAATAATTGGCTGAAATCTGTGCACAGACTAAATTGATATGGGGTAAAGTTTTGTTTCTTGTTGGAGTGTTCAGTTAATTTCATTACAGGATGCACTCTCTGTCTGGAAGGAGTTTTTCGGGGTTGCGACGTCAACCTCCCAGGATTCACAGGTAGCACACGAAATTTGACATCTAAAGATTGTTGTGTAGTTTCAGATTATATTGGAGATTCCTAAGGAATGTGAAGAAGGGTCCACAAACCCCCAGACCTCGGCTGAGTGCGCGCTAAGGTCAACGAAGGACAGAAGTGGGGGTTGTTATTTAGGGCGCTCTGACCAGAGTGCGGAGCCGTGAGGTCCCACCACAGGGTGCCAAAGGAAACACCGAGACCAGCGCAGAACCAGAGTGGGAAAGTCATCAAAAGAAAGTGGTCAGAACCAAGGTGGACCAGCCCGTACCAGACGGTGGAACACACTTCACACGCAGTCAGGCTCAAAGGAAAAGGCGACACCTGGTATCATTGGAGTCAGTGTGCAGCCACTGAGGATCCCCAGCGCTCTCAAACATCAGGTGCGCCAGGATTTACAGGATAACATCACAACGCTGTGAAAGGGAGCCTATCGGTGAATCCTCTACTCAACCACGGTCATAATAAAACCCGTAGAGAGATTCAGTGAGCTTAAGCTCACTCACAAAAATCGCGCAAAGGAGACAGAGCAGAAGAACAAAGAAGAAGAGGCGGAAGAAGTGGGCAGTGAGCTGCTCTCCTGCTCCAGAAGAAAAAAAAAAAAAAAAAAAAAAAAAAAAAAATTGTTTTTATATATGTATTTTTGCATTTCTTGTTGAAATTTGTGTGTTTCTCCACAGGTGTTTTTCCACAGGGGCACTAAAATAGCATTAACCAAACCCCCTAAGGGTTGTGTTGCTGAAGATTTATTGTTATCAGTTGTTATTGTTACAGGTATATTGTGGTATTTTTGCGACTTTCCATTCATGAACATGTCCAGCTGATCCACCTAGGAAGACCACAAAGACGCGCTATTACAGCAGCATCCAATGACTGGTGCTTAGAACAATATGGCGGAGTGGAATTAAATTAAAGTCGGAGGGCGACAACTACCTTTCAGGTCCACCTTTGTGATATTGTAAAGTGTGGTAATAAAATTAATTATGGACAGTGGAGCAGATAAATAATAAAAAAAAAATTAGTTGGCAGACACACCTGCATTTCACTTCAGATTTTCCTGTACACAAAAAAAAAAAAAAAAAACACATTAGAAACAAACACATTGGCGGATGCGATTAGGAGAAAACGTTCAGATTAAAAACAATCAAGATTATTAGTAAACCCCTAGGATGTTAATTGTTTTATGTCAGAGCTGTTATTAGTGAGCTATAAGAGGGTCAAACGCATTCGGACAAGAGTTTCTGGTCTGAAAACATTTGGGATTTGGCTCCTAATATGAGGGATTTTACTTTTTAATTAACTCATCTAATACATATATAGATATGTTTTGAAGTTTAATAAACCCACAAAGGGTTTTAATAAGATTCAAAGAGGTACCTCTAAGATACAATAAGGTTCGCAAAATACAACATGCATGAGAAGAAATAGGGGACGCTGCTAAAAGAAATTCATTTTGCACCAAAATGTAAATATACGTGATGTAAGCATAGAGCATCTTAAGAAATTATTCAAATGGCTGTATCTGGATTATACTAATATTGTGGTGGCCATAGGCAGTAATAAAAGCATTAGAAGGATTGCGCACGCTCTCAGAAACTAGGCACGAGTACTCCGGAATCTCTAACCCGTTCGAGGGGTGGATGACTGGTGAGTTTGGGAAGTGAAAAAGTCTGATCATCTATTTTTATCTCTCTTGCAGCATTTGTAGCAATATTGATTACATGTGATTGTTGTTGCATGCAATGCATTTGCTCATTGACGGTCCGCCTCATATCCTCCACCATTGAAACAGAACCCCAGAGTCATGATGCCTTTGTTAGTCACAGTACCTGAGGAGGAGAACGAGGACACTGGGTTTGAGCTGATGCATGTATAAGATTTAACCAGAAGTATTACTGTTTTTGGGAAAATGTGTTTTTCTTTTATTACTTATTACCATTACAATATAATCAAGTATTTACCAAAGGTGTCATAACAAACCAGTAAATTTAGGGTTTTCTACTGCAATAGTTTATGGGTGAACTCTTAAAAGAGTTCAAAAGGGGGAATTGTGGAATGTATTAACTTTGATTCATTTTTTAGTACACATTTATGAAGGTATAACATGCTTTTATTGTGCAATATATTTGCTTTGAGGCCTGTCTGTTTACCAGAAGAAGAGAATATGAATAGGTTCTGTGTATGAGTATCAGGAGAACTTTCAAGGCCAGTCCGAGGCAGTGGGAAAGAACAGAAACTCCGGTTCACATGCAGCTGGAGAAAATAATGAGGGAAGATAGTTATTAGGGAGTAAGATAGCGATAGGATGTGTGCGTCATTCATTGTGTGACTTTGTATAATCTGTGTTCTAACTTTAATAAAACTAGCCTGAGCGGGAGAGAGAGCGAGAGTTGTTGCCCGGAATCGGCAGGTGTACCATCTCTCCCCTTTGCAAAGGTGAAACTGAAATTCTGCGTCCATGGCTGAGTTATTATTTTAAAGTCCTGCACAACGAATTAACGAACCCGGGGAAGCAGACGGCTTCAACAGCCCCAAGGTCCAAAAGACATAAATATTAGGTTACTAAGTCTCTAAAATGACCTTAGAAGTGTGTGTGTTCTTGTAATTGCAGCTGAGTGGGATTCTTTTTTGTGTTAATTTTACTAGTAAAGTGAGGGCTGAAAAAAGGTCCTCACTTTTTTTCTGGGCTACCGGTTAGGTTTAGGACTAAGGTGTCAGTTAGGTGTAGGTTAGGGTTAGGGTCAGGTATAAACTAGTAAACGTTAGGGTTAGGCCATAGAAAGGCTCAAAGATGAATGGAAGTCTATGGAAGTCAAGCCACGGTCCTACCTTAAACAAAGATGTGTGTGTGTGTGTGTGTGTGTGTGTGTGTGTGTGTGTGTGTGTGTGTGTGTGTGTGTGTGTGTGTGTGTGTGTGTGTGTGTGTGTGTGTGTGTGTGTGTGTGTGTGCATGCATGCATGGGTGCTTGCCCCATGTGTCTTCTCTGTGATGCCCTGTGACAGACTAGCAACCTGTCCTGTGCACCCCACCTCTTGCCTAATGTATGCTGGAGAAAGACCCCTGAACCCCCAGACGGCCACCCACCCCCAAATCCTGAGAGTAAAAACAATGAATCTGTAGTTCTGAGAGCCACCAAAATCAGCTGGATCACGACAACCTGTAATGACTTTGAAATGGTCTGCAGACCTAGTAATTAATCAAGTTCAGTGCTGGCCTCATTTATTTGTACCTCTGCTAAATATCGGTCAAAATCCTTAGCATAAATCCTCTTTTACTGCACTAGCAAAATCTCACAATGAAGAGGTTAGAAATGTAAAACTTTTATTTTATATATATATATATATATATATATATATATATATATATATATATATATATATATATATATATATATATATATATATATATATATATATATATATATATACACTCACCGGCCACTTTATTAGGTACACCTGTCCAACTGCTCGTTAACACTTAATTTCTAAGCAGCCAATCACATGGTGGCAACTCAGTGCATTTAGGCATGTAGACATGGTCAAGAGAATCTCCTGCAGTTCAAACCGAGCATCAGTATGGGGAAGAAAGGTGATTTGAGTGACTTTGAACGTGGCATGATTGTTGGTGCCAGAAGGGCTGGTCTGAGTATTTCAGAAACTGCTAATCTACTGGGATTTTCACGCACAACCATCTCTAGGGTTTACAGAGAATGGTCCGAAAAAGAAAAAACATCCAGTGAGCGGCGGTTCTGTGGGCGGAAATGCCTTGTTGATGCCAGAGGTCAGAGGAGAATGGCCAGACTGGTTCGAGCTGATAGAAGGGCAACAGTGACTCAAATAACCACCCGTTACAACCAAGGTGGGCAGAAGAGCATCTCTGAACGCACAGTACGTCAAACTTTGAGGCAGATGGGCTACAGCAGCAGAAGACCACATCGGTTGCCACTCCTTTCAGCTAAGAACAGGAAACTGAGGCTACAATTTGCACAAGCTCATCAAAATTGGACAATAGAAGATTGGAAAAACGTTGCCTGGTCTGATGAGTCTCGATTTCTGCTGCAACAGTCGGATGGTAGGGCCAGAATTTGGCGTCTACAACATGAAAGCATGGATCCATCCTGCCTTGTATCAACGGTTCAGGCTGGTGGTGGTGGTGTCATGGTGTGGGGAATATTTTCTTGGCACTCTTTGGGCCCCTTGGTACCAATTGAGCATTGTTGCAACGCCACCGCCTACCTGAGTATTGTTGCTGACCATGTCCATCCCTTTATGACCACAATGTACCCAACTTCTGATGGCTACTTTCAGCAGGATAATGCGCCATGTCATAAAGCTGGAATCATCTCAGACTGGTTTCTTGAACATGACAATGAGTTTGCTGTACTCAAATGGCCTCCGCAGTCACCAGATCTCAATCCAATAGAGCATCTTTGGGATGTGGTGGAACGGGAGATTCGCATCATGGATGTGCAGCCGACAAATCTGCGGCAACTGTGTGATGTCATCATGTCAATATGGACCAAACTCCCTGAGGAATGTTTCCAGCACCTTGTTGAATCTATGCCACGAAGAATTGAGGCAGTTCTGAAGGCAAAAGGGGGTCCAACCCGTTACTAGCATGGGGTACCTAATAAAGTGGCCGGTGAGTGTATATATATATATATATATATATATATATATATATATATATATATATATATATATATATATATATATATATATATAATGTATGATTAAACCATTAAGGACCATATGAGGACCCTTTTTCAGTTTATTGGGCGATTCTACCTAATCTTGAGCTAAAATCCCCTGGTTTTCCAGAGATCTTATGATGTCATACACCAACAAGATTCCCAGGGCCTTTGGAAGAGAAACAGGCCCACAGCATTACCGATCCTCTGTCATACTTAAAGGGGCATTGCGACATTTTTGAAGTTAGATATTGTTTATTTTATTTCCCATACATGTCTTTACGAATGCCTGACATGTAAAATTAGTTATCCTCTGTTTACCACAGTTGCCTTTATAGACTCCATTAGCCAGTTTATGAGATAGTGGTTCGGGGCGAATCCTCTGAGCGTGCACGTTGGTGTGCTCCCATTCAAACAGTTCGAACTGTTCAGCTCCGCCGCCATTCAGGTGACCCAAGAGTGACCCGAACCTTTGCTATCGCTGAGTGGACCGGGCCGGGCCGGGCCGGGCCGGGCCAGGCCGGGCCGGGCCAGCGGGCCAGGCTACCATACCGACCACTGGGAAAACTCCCAGTGCTCCCAATGGCCAGTCCACCCCTGCAGTTATTCACCACTAAAAGGGTAGCTTTGTTTTTCTCTCCCCCCCCCCCCCAAATTTTTTTTACTGTTGACTCAATATGAAACATTTCCATTCAAAAATAAAATATTATTTCTATACAATATTATATTACAAAATAATATTTCTAACTTTCTTACCTCAGAAGACATCATGCCTCTAAAAAAGACCCGTGAAGTCGTAACAGCTAAGTTTTTTCCCCCTTCCCCATGCATGTGTGCAACATTGGTGTCATTTCAGCTTTTTGCCAGAGGGGGCAGACGTTAACAGAAGTCCTGGAACATATGCAATGTACTTTTAATTGTAGACGTAAGGTGTTTTTTTTACATATTCATCCTTTGTGTTGCATCTGGAGTGTTTATTGTTGAAAAGCTCAACTTCAAGCCTCTTTTTTAAAATACCAAGGCAGAATGTAGAGACCCTCTAAGCAACTCTGTATGTTTTCTGAAAGGACCAAGACAGCATAAGGGGTTAAATTCAACCGATCTCTATTACAGCCCTGTAATGACCGACTTGTGTTGTAAGACTTAGAAAACTGTTGCACTATAATTTGTAATTTAGGGATGACAAGTGGGCCTGCAAATGTAAGGCAATGACACACCAGAACCAATGTGGTTCCATGTCCCCCGCATCATGTTTTGCTATTAAGACACACCTGTGGGTTTTGAGGAAGTGAGCTAAGATAGAAAAGATCACCTGACTTCAGACTTCATCAGTGGTCAAACTTCTAAGGCATCATCTGCCACCAATATGTTTAATCTCTCAGAGTAGGACGTGTGTTTTGCACATTTAATTTGTACCGCTCTATAGTGACCCAGTTCTTTTTTTGAAGAGTCAAAGGCAGTTTGAAGAGGGTCAATCTTTATGGGTTTATTAAAGAAGTAATCTGAATAAAAAAGATTAAATCTGGTCTGCCTCAGGGAATTATTTCAGTTGAAGTCCCAGGAGCATTTGGCTAATGCTTTACATTTATGTTTGTAACGGTAGGAAAAGACTGTTACTATTACTCTAAAAAAAAAGAAAGAGAAATAAGAAAAAACGAGTTAGCATTGAGCTAACTTGCTGGGTGTAGGTTAATATGAAGACTTGGTAATCCTGAGATGGCCTTGCTTGTTTTCTACATGCCTTAAGGTCCTGTGATGTTAATTTAAATCTGTTTACTACTTCAGGCTTTTGGCTAGTTGCTCTTTCATATTTCATATTTCATTTTGTCATATTTATTTCCCCAGGAATAAAAAAGTTGTGAGATTAATAAACAGTTCTTAAATAGCCCTAATCAGGCTACATGTATTTTAAAGTGATTATTAGGACAACCAACGATTAATCAATTTACTAACTGATATAAAGATTATTGTCTAAAATCCCAATGTTGTGATTGTTTTCCCAAACACTTGCATATTGTTGACATACAGTAATCTGAAAATTTTAGTACACCACGTTAGTTATTTAGTTTTCTATTAAGACATGTTCACACAACCATAACTAATCCTGTTTTCATTTATCTCTGGGAGACCTATTAAATCAGGTGTACTTGAACAATGAAAAATAATGTTGCCGCTTAACAAAAGTCATCAACAGTTCTAACTCAGCTTTAATTTACTTGAAAGATGTTGTTACAATTTTCTCACTGTCCTCTTGTACACGGTGGGGTTCATGATGGATTCTATGATGGTAAGCAGACCAGGCCCTGCTGCAGCAAAGCATCCCCAAAACATGACACTTCCACTTCCTGTTACCCCGGATTTATCATGATCTTGGACTTTGTAATTGACCTTCATCTGAGATCTGCATTTTGGAATCTTGCATTTTCAGTTGTTTCTGTATTTTCTTTATATAGCTCTGTTTACATTGTGTTGACTGTTCTCCTAGTTATTCTATGTTTCTTTGATGTTAGGCTAATCTCCTCAGTTCCTTAGCCTCACTCCCCATTCAGCTGCTATTCATTCTGTTCTTCATCCACCTGGTTTCCACGTCACAGTCACATCTAAACAATATATAAATATATTTAAGCTCCCTGGTTTCATTCTCTCACTCATGGATTCCACTGTTGCTGTCACCCTGGTTCCTGTGTGTAAAGGCAAGTTTATGTATAAAGTACTTTTCAGTGATAAGATAGGCACCAGCAACCCCCGCGACCCGATGAGGGATTAAGTGGGTCAGAAAATGGATGGATGGATGGATGGAAGATGATTCAAAGTGTAGAAGCCTAAATTCAGCTTAAGTTCATTCCAATGTGGAAGTTCAAGTTTTTTATGGTGATAAAAAAGGATTATTTACAGGTAAAAATATATGTTAAAAGGTAAAAAATTATCATGTGTAAGGATATGTGATTTTAGCGATTATATTAAAGCTCTTCAGCAAATCTGCATATTCAATTGCTCATTAGGGAGTAACAATGTTTTGGGAGTGGCTACCCCTTCAGTCAGGCAATTGGAGTGGAGCCACATTGGTTTTTGACCTCTTTCACATTTCTATTCTTCTTTTTTATTATTTTATGTTTAATGGATATTTCATATCTCTACTGTTTAAATTTTTGGAGTACACAGCTGAACCTAACTGAGAGGATCCTGTTTGTGTGTTTTTTTGTGTGCCACGAACTGGATTATAGACGGGAAAGGAAGAGTGTCAAGCTTATGGCCTCATTACTTAGGAACCGACAGAAAGTGCTGTAAGTCCTCAGTTTCTTCGGTACACTCTACCTTCATCATGCGTGCGCTGATGTTCTGCTTGCTTTTGGGTCCTCATTAACAAACCACAATGATGACAGGATTCCTGTTTTTGGTTTAGGCCAAACAGGTCCTCTGCTCTGGCGTCTAAATAATATAGCTGTCATGATGCAGGCTGAAGCTGCATTCTGCCTCCTCCTTCCCAGCAGCCTGATTAGGAGCACCTGTCAGGCTGCAATTATCTCTGGACTGGTTCCACCTGTTCACGCCCCTTCTTAAGCTCACCTCAGTTTGTTCCTGGTCGCCGGTTCGTAATGTTCAGTTACTCCAACACCATGCCTGTCTGCTCCTGTCCTCCCGTCTTGGCTCCCATCTGGTCAGTTTAGTTTCTGTTGCTGCGCTGCTAGTTTCCGTTCCTCTGTTCCTGGTCTCTGGTCCTCACTCTCGATCCTGCAGCAGCACAGCACCTCCATTTCATGGACTATCAGCTCTGCTCTGTACCTGCCAGCCAGCTCCTGCATCCTTCATCTTCATCTGGTAACTGACTCTGGTTCATGTCATCGTCATCCACTCTTACAATAAACTCTCTAAAACCAGCTCTGTGTGTGCGCGCTATATCCGGGTTCATCCAAAGACAGTCATGACAGTAGCTTAATAATAACAACAACAAAAAACAATTAAATAATTTTCACTTGTAAAACACATTTCAAAATAAGATCACAAAGTGCTACTGGATTAAAAACAGTACAAAAAAAAAAAAAATACAATAAATGAAACACTCATAGACCAGTGGGAAGTGCATGATTAAAGGAAACTCTTAAAGGTTTTTTTAAAAGCATAAAGTGTCTGTGGTGCTCTCAGGTAGTAGGAAAGGGAGTTCCAAAGGTGAGGGGCAGCTGCAGAGAAGACCTGGTCACTAATTGTCTGTAATGGAGGTGGACGGAGGAGTTTGGCTTTATATAAATGGAGGGAGTGAATGAATGAGTGGGGTGGGAGGAGGTTCTTTATGTGATCTGGAACATTCCCATAAATACCATGGTGGGTAATAAGACCAAATCTGTAATGAATTGAATTAGGGAGAATTGGAGTGAACTTTCATGAGGATTCTTGCAACACATTTCTGGATGTACAGTATTGCAGCTCCAGAATATTCTTTGCAGAATTCCCAATGAACAACAGAAATCAAGCCTGGAGGCATGGACCAGTTATTCAGCATCAGTGAGGTTGAGAGAAGGAAAAAGTTTGGAGATACTCTGAAGGTGGAAGACATCTGTTTCAAACAAATGATGGATGAAGTTTCACAGAGGTTTGTCACTGTCAATAAGAGGGATGACTTGACTGGAAAAAAGAGATGGTGGTTATGGAAGATGATCGGACCTTATGAGGAGTACCAATCAATGTGGCTTTGGTTTAATTGTAGAAGGTTTTGACACTTCCATGTCTTTATTTGCTCTAGTCAGGTGATAAAGCAGGTGGACGAGGATGAAGATGTTGATCGTGATGAGGATTCCCGAAGAAGAAGGGAGATTTGGATCTGTTTTTAAATAAACCTGTGTGTCATCAGCATAACAATGGCAGGAGATCCCATGCTGATTAATGACACGACCCAGAGGAAGTATGTATAAAATGAAGAGATGTGGCCCAAGGCTATCCAGGACTTGGCTTTGCTAAGGCTGACATATTCAGCTCTGCTTGTTGAGTAAAATCTGCAGCCAGGTGGAGGAAAGACTGTCAATATAAATGCTTAGATCCCTAAGAACAACTATTTTAACAGAGGATGTGCAGAATGAGGTGAGGAGCTAATATATCTGGTATCTATAAGCTTAAAACTCATCTGTCCAACATTATTTAAAATCCTTTTGTCTACATTTTTTCTACCAAACATGTGGAGTATGTTTCTGATTGTACAGACATTCACTTAAATATCTACAGTACCAAGAGCCCCCTGCAGCTCCTGTGATATTTTAGAGCTTTTGAAGACTTAACATTTAGCAGTCTGTTTTCAGGGGGAACTTGCTCGGACAGCCAGTCCTGCGCATGCTGGCAGCTGTTTCTAAATGTTCTCCTCGTCTAGACTAATTTCCATACAACAGAATGGCAGATAGCAAATTATCTTGAGACCACGTAAATTCCTTAGCAGACTGAAAAGCTGCTGCAATCTGCTTTCTGAAAGCCCAGACAGCATTTTGGTTCTCAACTCACTCACTTTAGCAGTAAGAAGCACACCAAACTAAGTAGTTGGGATTTAAACAATACAACATTCCTCCCAAATGCTTAGTAACAACATTCCCACCATGCAGCATCTGATGTGGTATTTCTGTCTGATTTTTAACAAGAAATAGTATTTTTAGAGGTAATTTTTAGTTATAAAATGATCTCATTATTGTTAACAAATATCCATATGTCCAAATATGTTAGAAAACACAGGTTTTCATAGTGTCCTATTTCTTGAAATGACTCTATTTGCAACACTTATATTCAAAAGTTTAAACAGCACATTTCTTTGCTGCTCAGCATTACCAGTTGAGTGATGCTAAAAGTGCATTCATATAACGTGAAATAAATATATTCCTCATTTCCCTAAGTTAGATACAGTATATATGGATACCAGAAAGAGTGGCCAAGGAGGAAGACATTGTTAAAATAAAGTTACCAGAAGTCAAATTTTATGTGCCAACATTTTTAAAACTCTACATTTACTTCCACTTCACAGTTCTATGTTTCTTTGCATTGGTGAGTCAATTAAGGTCCCAGTAAAATACACTGAAGTTGGTCGTAATATATGCAGTAAACATGAACATATGTAAAATAATTTGTAAAGATTCCTTTCACTTGTGTGGCTGCTGAAATCAGTAAAATCGCACGCACATGCACTTAATGGAGTCGTGCCGACACAGACAATAGACGCAGCACACACTGGAGCCATGCAGTCTATGAGCACATTAGATGAGACGCGCACACACTTGTGTAACAGCGCAGAAAGACAGCAGTGGAGACTGGCGGAGCAAAGGGAGGTGAATCTTTATCTTGACAGTGTTAGCAAACAGATAATTATGTGTCAGATGATCCAGACAGAAAAACCTCGTTCCTAAGAGTTAGTGCTCTCATAGCATGTGGGATTCTTCAGCTTTGTTACTTGTGACATTAGGGCTTCATGTGGCTCTGGAGCTGTCTTTGTTACATTTGATATAAAGTATGTGTCGTGTTGGTTTTGTTTGAGACCCTCGTGCAGGCTACAATTACGGACACCAAAGAGAAGTTTGAAGTTTATTGACATTGATTGATGAATGAATGAATGAATGAATGAATGAATGAATGAATGAATGGTTCTTCCGGGCATGCAGAAGATATCCAGAATGGTGCTACAATAGACATTTTCCTTCAATAAAGCCATAACTTCCTGAAGAAAAACATTGAACAAAATATAATACTAAATATAATTTAATATTGTAAAGTTATGTACAAATGAATAATAGAATATATAATAATAAAATACCATCACAAATCTAATCAAATACAAATGAATAGGAAATAATAAGATTAGGATTCTTTAAATATAAAACAAAAACAAATTACTGCAGTCAGATACTTTCTGATTTCAGAGATCAGCTCCCAGAATTGTCTCTTAGATATTCAGAGCTATCACACAAAGAGAAATATGGTATGAACAGAGTTATGTAAAGGCTTAACAAGATATTTTTGTTCTGAATGTTCGTCTATAGAGTAGCTCCACCCTGAAGACTCAGAGACTCTGATTTCCCTCTCAGCGACTCTTAGTGGCCTGTGATCCTCCAAGGGTCACAGGAATATTGTTGGTATGCTGTGACCTATGACCTTCCGATACCGCCACTAGTTTGTAATCTTGCTCATTTGGGAAATTCGATCAGAATGGATACGCAAGTCAATCAATTGCTCAAATTTAACACACATTAACATTTTCTTTTCATCTTCAGGGACTGCTGTGTCTCAGTGAGTAGTGTAGTTGTCTTGCAATCAGAAAGTTGTGGGTTCATTTTCAGCCCCCCCTTGTCACATGTTGATGTGCCCCTGGGCAAGGCACTTAATCCCAAATTGTCAACCAATTCAGTATGACTGGAAAAGCACTATCTGAATTCAGTCAATTTCAGCATAAACAGAAAAGGGACAAGCTCAATGTAAACATGGTTCTGGAGTTCTGTGGTCCATAACTGGCGGCTTGCATCCTTACAGTGGAAGAAGAAATGAAATGATTATTTCTAATTATCTATGATAAATTTATGTGAAAATTATGTTAGAGATTTTTTCAAAACCTAGACCCTACATGTTCTTTGTTCTGTTTTGTTAACAAGGATGGGACTTCTCTGTCGACTGCAGCAATATTCAGCTGAATTTAAATTTTTACAATAAGAATCCCGAAAAAAGACAAAAGTGCATGAGGGACACATTCACACAAGTCTCATTATTTTGTCTAAATACATCACAGTGCCTTAGCCAGCCTAAGAGGTCAGTTTGGGCAAATTAAAAGGTCAAAAGTAAGGACCGTTTGCAAAGATTTTCTATGGTTTCAAAGAATCTGAGCAGAAAAAAAACACAATTTACATTTATTCAGATGTTTTTTTTTTTACAATACATAAACTGAAGTCAAGAAACTCACAATACTGTGGAAAAGGACACTTCTGCTATCATCCTGTTATACTGTTAGAAGCTGTTATGTCTGATAAATAAAACCCATTAATCTCATTATAAAACTAGGGCTAGATTTGCATATCATTGTGATAAAAGACTGGGAATGCATTGTACATGAATAAATTGGTTTTGGGGTTTTGTTCTTTTTCACAGGCAAATCCAATTGGTCTGTATAATTTGACAGAATCATTTGTGAGATGTAAAAATTATAGTAAAAATCCAGATTTTCGAAGCAAAGAAGTGTGAAAGACATGTTGCTTAATGACCCAACTAACTTTACCTATATTTCGTTCTCTTTGCAAAAGTATTCCCATCCTAAGACCTTCTGATATTTTGTCACGTTACAACCACAAACTTCAGTGTGTTTTATTGGGATTTCATGGGAGAAACCAGCGCTAAGCAGAGCATCATTGAGTTGTGGGAAATGAGCAATGTCAACATCTCTTGCAAATAAAATACTGGAAAGTATGGTGTGCATTTATTTGTGCATTCATCCCCTAACTCTGACAGCCCTGATAAAACTCTAGGATTAATTCAAGTTTATCGAGTGGAAACCTGAACCCAGCCCACTGTCTGTTCTAGGACTCCAGCCCTCCTTTGGTTGTTCCTTTGGATCCACTGTCCGGACTCACCTTCACTCCAGCACTATCACTCATCTGTCTGTCCACCATCCAATGTTCCCCCAGAAACATGATAGGATCACTACCAACCCATCGCGCTCATGACAACCTGCCCACTCCAGCCTCTGTGGGCTCACTCAGCTCCTCCCTGGAATCTTCATCATCGCCACAACATTAAAGGTTTATCATCATCATCATCATCATCATCATCATCATCATAACTCACCTTTCATTGCTTTTATTAATAACTACAGTGGGGTAAAAGAGTATTTAGTCAGCCACTGATTGTGCAAGTTCTCCTACTTAGAAAGATGAGAGCTCTGTAATTTTCATCATTGAGGCTACGTTTACTGAAATGTGCATTTAGATATTCAGAGATCATAGAGTAGTGACATTAAGGTGATTGTGACGTATGATGGCCTAGTAACAGTGGGGGTGAAACCTGTTGAGATGTGTTCGTCCAGCTAAACTGATGGGCAAGATGAGCTTTAATCTGAGAAGTATCCAGGAGGTTCCTGGTACCTCTGGAGGAGCTGTAGAGATCCACAGCTCATGTGGGAGAATCTGTAGCCACGACCACAGTGAGTCATGCACATCATTTTCTAAAATGTTGTATCAAATGTTGGAAGCATACAACCTTTTTCTTCTACTTCACAATAATGCCTTACTTTGTACCAAAATGTGAAACAAATTTACACATCTGTGGAACCCTTTTCTAAAGCATTCATGTTCTCCCATTGAGAGGAGGCCACCTCGAAGGGTCTATCCCCCGACCTTATTTCAGATCATAGTTAGGTTTCGTTGTTGGGGCTTGGAGTCCAAAAACAGAGAGGTGTTCTCTTGGTGTGACAGAAACCGCTCACAGCAAAGCGCTTCCAGAGAAATGTTGCGTTCATAGCTTAAAACGAGAAGACAGAAAGGAGGAGGCATTCGGAAGATCTCCCAGTGCAGATGATCCATGAGTTCTGTCTAAACCGTAAAACCCAGTCCAGCATACCGCCACCACCTGCACCCCCCTTCATGCTGAAACTCTGACTCCATCAGAAAGAGCAGGTTGGCTGGTGACTATTCCCTTTCACTCTGACTGATCAGTGGGGAAATTGAGTTCATCTTCATCAAATTGTGTCGCTCTCTGTTTGAAACGGTCAGAGCTGCTCCGTTCACCCTGGGTGTCTCTTCATGGAGAATATTTAAGGCTCCAAACACTTTGAGAGAAAGAGAGTGGCTCACAGAACTCCCCCGGCAGGCGGTGTGTGAGATCTGGGGGCCCCGGGGCCCTGTGGACGGCTCGCGCTGAATGAGTGCCCCGGAGAGGTGAGCAGGCTCATTGAGAACAGGTTACGAGGGGACGGGAATGCTTTTGCTCCGCGTTTGGCCCCCTGACCCACTGTCCAACGTCTGCCTTGGCAGCTTTGAAAACCAACATATTTATTTGCCACGCTCTGAAGAGAGAGGGCGGAGCGGCTGTCAGAAGAAAGTCATCGCCCTGCTGACAGCTTCATCTGCTGATGAAGGGCGGCTATGACAGGCGCACAATGTCGCCGCATCAGCCAGCCAGGAGCAAAGGACTGTCATACGCGGACACGCTGGGAACCTCCCCTCTGTTCCTCAGTCCCAGCTTTTTTCAGCTCGGTGTAATAATACAAGGCTGTCAGACGGGGAACATGTGGGAACTATTTGCTGCATAGCTGACTGAGCTTTTGTTCCTTCTGTCTGAGGAATCAAACAGTAACAGCTTCGTTAGTGACAGCTGGATATATTCGTATCACGTTAAATATCACAAATTCCACAGTGCTTCCTCTTGGTTGACATCTGGTTCTATTTCCTTTACCTGAAGCTGAGAGGTTAAACTACAGAGCTTAAAACATTTTACACTCCAGTTTAACTTTCCCCCCACATTTTGTCACATTACAACTATAAACTTGAATGTATTTGGCAAAGATCGTATGTGATGGAGGGAAGCTGCATGTTTTTTTATAGAATGACTTTGAAGGCATTTCCTTTTGCCCTTCCTTCTTTTAAATACAGCTAGTGAACATCAACGAACATCAGTATTCAGGTCTGCTGCAGTTTCTCAGCTGAATTTAGGCCTGGACTTTGACTAGGCCATTCAAACAGGTCAATGTGCATCGGTGTGGACCCCCCTCCTGACGGAAAGCAGAACCACGGCCTGTTGCTGCCACCACCACGTTTCATTATGGGGATGAGGAGTTCAGGGTGATGTGAGGTGTTCGTTTACTGGCTTGCTGTGTCTCCTGCACTCCCTCTGGCAAACTGCGAACAGCAAGGCCAAACGTGTGGACTGCACCAAGTAGCCGTCCTGCTCACAGACGCCCCTGTCCGAGCTGTGAATCTGCAGTTCCACATGAGTTATCACAGGCCTTTTGGCTGCTTTTCTGATCAATGCTCTGCTTGCTCTCTGCTATTCTAACCTAATCCTGCACTAAGTTTATTCACACCTTTCTCCCTGATCCATCTGTGATGTTCCTTGGTGTTTGTGAGGCTGTTTGTTCTCTATTGTTCTCTAAAAAAAATCTCTGAGGCCTTCAAAGAACCGATGGATTCATGCTGAGATTAAATTACTTGGATCTGGATTCGTTTTACCAATATGCTCATTTCTAAAGGCAACCAGTTGCCCTGAATATCCTTTAGGGGCATCAGAGTGAAGGGTAAAACCCATGGATCACTTTCATTTTGTTCACCACCTGAATGCCCAATAAAACACATTGACATCTGTTATTTTTAACATGACCAAACATGGAAGGTGATGTGAATACTTTGTCAAGCCCTGCAGGTCTTGCAGGAAGTTCTACTTTAGCTTCATTTGAAGTTTCTGAAAAGAAATTGTGTTCTGACTGATCCACTGCACAGAAAGATAGGATACAGTACATTAAAAGGAAGCAATTAACCTCTGAATGTAGGTCATCTACAGGCTGTAACTGAAGGAAAAACAGAGCTAAAGCAGCAACGCTGCAGGAAGCTGGCATTGTGCTAATATGCATGGAGCACTCGGCATCCCTCTCTATCAATAAGTCATTATCTGAGCCGTTCCCCTGACGGGCACGTTGCTGGGTTCAGGAGCCGGTTGCAGCCCTGGAACGCTTCCCATATCTGAGGAGTAAAAGGTTGAAACAGTCGTCTGAATCAATAACAGGGGAAAAAGCTGTAAGAGTTTGAAAGCATGTTTTCGCTCCATATGAACTCGCAAGGAACGAAACACCTTTAAATTCTTTGTTTGGTCTGTTTTGTGTGAGCAGAAGTTACGCAATAATATGGTAAACCTATAACTGTTTATTGATGTATATTTGTCACAATTTTGTGGCTGCATATTTAGAACACTGGGATTTTCCAGGTCAACAGAATAAATCTGTTCTGAAATAAAAGAATGAAAATCTAATTTGCATATAACAAGTTTCTCACAATTTCAAACATAGTACTTGAAGAACTTCAGCATAGAACCTATTGCTCCATTACAAATTATTTTCAAACTCCCATGACTATACAGATGTATAAGTCAATATGACTATATGATCAGGTATTTTATATTTATATAAGGTGCACAAAAGCCCCAGAAATCTAAAATAGAAAAAAAAAAAAAAAAAAAAAAACCCTTCAGCCACGTTTTCAAAGAAGTCACAGCTAAAATATTTTTACTCTAGTAAATCCAACTTAGTAATGAATAAAGCGTATTTGAATTCAGTTTCGTGCAACTGTAGAAAATATCTGCTTTTGGGACTGAGCTGTGTGCAGTTTGAGATCATCTAATTAAAGATGCAGACAGAAATGTTTGTGTACAACTCAGCTGGTCTCTGAGTGAGCCTCTTTGGTTAAAGTGCAAAGTGTGGCACTAGCTGTATGCCTCAAACTGATTGGACAGTGAAAAATGAAGCTAGCCAATTAGAAGAGAGATTGCTTAGGATCACTTAGGAGTTTGACAATAGGTTGAGTCCTTGCTAACTTTCTTGTTGCTTTTCTTTGTGGCAGTTCTGTCCAACCTGAAACTGAGGCGGGGAAAAACCTTCCTACAGAACAACAACCCAGCAGCTTTGTAGAATGGCCTAGTCAAAGTCCAGACTTAAATCCAATTCGAGAATCTGTTGCAAGGTTGCTGTTCACAGTCTCCCCATGCAATCTGACTGAGTTTGACGTGTTATGAAAAGAATATTGGGAAAAAAATGTTGTAATCTAGAAGTGCAAAGCGGGTGAAAACTATCGTACAAAGAGAAATAATCGCACACTTTGAGTCTCTAGATGTGGATAAAGCAGGCAGCGATGTGAGGATTGTGTTCGTTGACTTCTTCAATGCATTTAACGCATTTCAGTCTCATTCACCATCTGAGAAACTCCAGGAGAAACAGGTAGAGGTCTAACAATTAGATCAGCAAACCAGACTACAGTTTGACAGACTAAAGGGTTGAATGTCTAGTAGTCAGCAGGACAGAAGCCCCTCATGGGACCGTACTCCCACCACGTTCTAACCTGACAAAATGGGAAAATTATGAGTTGATAGTTTTGTGAGGCTACCCCCAAACTATTAAAAAACCACAGTTTCAAGTTACGCCTCTCCTTAATTAATTTAGTTTAAAAAAAAAAATGCAACACATAAAAATATTCAATGCACATTCATGGTTTCATGATAACAAATTAACTAGTGAAGAAGAAGAGGAAGAAGAGAATGCATGGGAATGTTCCCGCAAAGCACACACCACTTATAAACAGCTGAACAAATGCTTAGCTCAATGGCTCCCCCCGCAACATCAGCCCTGACTCTCTCTGCAGCGTCTCCACCATCAGCTCAAATTATCATCCAGCCCTAATTGATATGAACAATAACAGAAGGAAGCTTGTTAATGGTGAACATAATTGTCCCAGACAAAAGGCCAAACGCCGCAGATCACACTTTACAGCGGGAGCGGGCAGAAGGCGACGTCTGGGCTGCAGCCAGTCAGCGCGGGGGGGATATTTCACTCCAGATATCCATCTAGCACCTGAATCACATTTCATTACTGGGTCAGCCAATGAGCAGGATGCTGGACACCAAGGCACTGCACCAACAGCCTGAGACTCGACGCGGCTTTCTTTCCGCTGCCGCTTTTACTCTCCGAGGGGAACAACATGTGTAGATGGGTGAAAAATCTGACAGATTTAAAAAAAAAAAATTAATATGCAGCTGTTTCTAATATTCCTTCTCTGGACTCCACCAGCTTGTGTAATTGTTTTTTTTTTTTATATGCTGCATCAAAAGCCAGCTACAGCCAGAAGCTTTAATCCTTCTCTTTGCTGAAAATGGCCTCACCCATCCCAGCAGATTGAGAGGGAGGAGGTTGACTATTAGATATAATGTGTAACTGAGCACCCCCCCCCCCACCACCTCCAGTTTTACCAGCTCCTTACACCCACTCCCACCCACAGCTTCCCGCCACCACCACCTCCTCCTCCTCCACATCCCTCCCAGCATCCCCTGCTGCTGTTGTTGGGGTGGTCTCTGCCTCTGCTGTCACCAAGCTGCTGGTCTTTCAGCTGTCCTGTTTTCTTCCCTCCCCGCTTTTTTCTTTTTTTTTCTTTTCCACCGCACTCTCAGGCATCACAAGCTTACTGAAGCAGCTCTGACATCTCCATCAGACTGACCCGGTACTCTGCCCTTTTCCTCTCTCTCCTACCTCCTCCTGCTGCTCCTGCATTCCCAGAGTCTATCACGCTCCGCCATGAGTTTCCTCGCCATGCAAACACCCCCCCCCCCAGCAAAAACAATGGAACCGTCACTCTCAGAAGATATTCAGTCATTTGTAATACTTTATAGAAAAATAGGAAAATCGCAGATATGGCCCGAAACCATTTCATTTAAGGCATAGTCTGGCTTTGTAAATCATAACCTAAAATAATCCAACAACATTCTTGAAATTATTCGGACATTGTTCAGATCAAATAGAGGAAGATTTTGGAATCAGCCTGTTATTTGCATTTCAAGAACAAAAACCTGCACAAGTGTAACTCTGTGCCATATATCTTTACTTCATCGTCATCGTAACATCATCGTATGCAGCATCAATATCGCAAAGAACTGCTGAACTGTAGTATATGAGTCCTGTGCATTCAGGCTCTCTGTGCCAATAATGCACGTTTTGTAGCGGCTGCTGTTTATTGAAGCAGGAAGTTATTATTTTAAATGGGAAAGAAGATGTTCTGCTGAAGTTACTACAAAACTTGTTTTATTGCCAAAACAGCAGACGTTGCCAGTTACAGCTTTTTAATAAACCACGATGTTTAATCGGTATTTAAATGTTAAATGGACTGAACTTATGAGGCACTTTTCTCAGAGCCCTTTCACAAAAGCCACCCAATCAGAAATAAAACCTGCTTTATACACAAACCAGGAATCTGACTATGGATCCACTTTGCTCTCAATGTATTTGTGCAGCGTTTTAACAAAAGAGGTAGACAAGGTTGAATAGTATGTGTAACTATGGCATCAGTCTGGGCGCTCCGTTAAGTGTTCAGTAAGTTCATTTTATTTACAAAGCACTTTTCACAGACAGAAAATCACAAAGTGCTTCCCGGATAAAACAGTTTTCATCAGAGTGACGGCCTGGGGGAGGAAACCGTCTCTGTGGCAGTCGCTTACACTGCAAAAAGAGAACTAAAAATAAGTAGAATTTTCTTAAAATTAATGTATTTGCCCTTGATTTGAGCAGGTAAATAAAATTATCTGCCAATGGAATGAGCATTTTTACCCCTAAAATAAGAATTAGATATACAGCACTTGAAATAAGATGATAGAGATGAATTGTCCCTATTTTAAGTGCAAAAATCTTATTCCATTGGCAAATAATCTTATTTACATGCTCAAATCAAGGAAAAATACTCTCATTTCAAGAAGATTTTTCTTATTTTTAGTTCTATTTTTGCAGTGTAGCGCTCTGTAGCGCTGAGCTAAAGATAAGACCCTAAACAGTTTAGGTCCAGGTTGTGTGGGTTCTGATGATCCTTTCTGCAGACTGAATCGTTCGATGAAGCAGACAGAACAATGGCAGTGAAGAAGATGACACTAGCTGCTGAGGAAGGTTGAACTTCTTGAGTGTCTACTGGGCCTTCTTGTGAACAGAGTCTCTGTGTCAGGACTATCTCAGGTCCCAGGGAAGCGTGGTTCTAAGGAACCTGAAGTGATCCACAGCAGATGGTGTTGTTGTGCATGGTGAGGGAAGGGAGAGAGTGAAGCAACTTCAGATTAAGCGCCTTGCTCAGGAGCACATCATCATGTGGAAGACAAGGAAGATGGAGATAAAGGAACAACCTAGTGACTGAAAGCAGATCACTGTTCCCATCAAGCCACAGTCTCAAAATCAACAACAATTGTTGCGCATGCCTTAAAGTTCTAATGTTTCAGGAATTAGCTAAATATGCTCACCTGCAGGGAGGTTCAAATTCCCATGTTTACAAATGGATCAGTTTTACTGTCTTGAATAACTTTGGATCATTTAGGTTTTTAAACAAATGAATCTCTCACATTCTCTCGCGGCTTAGCTAGCTATAGCGTTATAAGAACACTGACTAAACATACCAAAATAAAAGCATGTCCTGTTTTGTTAATGTTAGATGTTTTTATATACATTTTTACTGGTACCTCTTGGCCAGGTCTCCTTCGAAAAAGAGATTTTATCACAAGGAACTTCCTGGAAAAATAAAGGTTAAATAAATGAATAAAAATAATGTCAAAATATGGAAATAGAAGCATTTCCTCCTCCATTTATTCATTAATTCAGAAGTTTAATGCTTATTAATTTAATACAGTTTGCCTTATTTGTTTTATTACAATTCACACCTCACATCTGATCATTAGTATTGCTGCATTGAAGTATAGTATTGAACTTCAGTATTTAGATCTGAGAACAAACGTTTTAAATGTGGATTTATAAACCCTCTGTAGTGCCATAGATAATTTATTGCAGTATGTAATAAGGGAGTGAATATAAAGGCAGAGATAAACAGGTGATAACATGGTCATTACAAAAACAAAAAAAGCATTTTGGTTTTGATCTCGGTCTATTATTTTTCCTGGAGCATGGATGCATATTTATGTTTCTATAAAGGTATCCATTACATTAAAACAATTTTCAAAATATCATAAATCAGCCTCTATCAGATTTTTATGATGCTAAAGTCCATTTAAATTGATGAACAGATTTAAAGAATGTTTAATAAATCTAATTGGTGAGAAAGACTTGAGACATGACTTGGACTCGCAATAAGCGACTTCTGAACATATCTACCCAAAAAGTGCCTAGTTCGTTTTTGTCATATTTTACCTCATTCCTTTTTAATTAGTATTTTACTATTTTTCTTTATGTGCTGATTATTCTTTGAGCGCCTTTAACATAAGTAATCTGTTATTGTCCCAGACTGTGGAAATTCAGACATGACAGTAGCAAAGACACAGATAGACATACACACAGTCTATAGTAATGCAAAACAAGCTAATCTAATCTAAGGTCAGTTTCAAATCAGCAGGGTATGGTCTTTATCAGAAACACCAAAATAAAAGTGAAAAAAAACATGCCAAAGTAAATTTTGCATTTATTAATAATATGGCATGCTCATACTTTCTTGCCTTGTTGCTAAACAAATAAATAGTTGTTTTTAAATAATGAAATCTGTGCCTTTTGTGATTCATAACATATTCCTCTGCTTAAGCTGAAAAGATATGTGTCATTTAATACAAAGTTATTATTCTGAAGGTTGGCTCTACAGCTTTGTGTAATATCTGGAATTTTTTTTGGTAGTACTTTTTCTGGGACTTTGTGATTACTTTTTTTTTTTTTTTTTTTTTTTTGCCAGAGGCTTTAAAAGAGGCGGAAAGAGAAAACTGATAAAGAGTAAGACTGACCCCAAACGACGTCTCACATAAACACTTTACTTCCTCCAGCTCTCAAAAGCAATTTAGATAAGACTCTTTCTCGCCTCGGAAAGACATTTCCAAAGAGGTAATACAGGTGCTTTAGTATGGCTCAGGTATGATTTTCTCTTCAGGCATAATTTGTATAACTATCAGATCCCTCTCAGCAGCTGCGCCATCTTTTACCACCTGAATAGCTGGAATACAGAAATGAAAGAGGAGAGAAATATGCTTCTACTGAATGGAAATGTTCAAACGCATTTTTGCAAAGCTGAATATGAAGTGTCTTACAGAAGGATCTTACACAGTGAAGTCGTATAAAAGCAACAAGAGTTGTAATAATAACATCAGAGCTCAGAACCTGTCCCACTTTCTTCTCCTTCTTGTCGGGAGATGGAGAAAATCAGCGCTTTGCATCAACTTTGGGGGGCATCGCAGTATGTTGATACTTTTTATATCTATTTCCTCTATACTATTTCATAAAATACCTTCACAGACTGAGATTTTCATAAATTTAAAGGGACAGTGTGTAACTAATTTGGCTTTTTGTTAGCAAAAATCAAGTATTGCTTTCATAAATACATATTATCTCATAGTCTAATAACGTCACATCAAAAATTAAAGTGCTGTCATAGCTCAGAATGAGTAGTTTCACTATCTATAGACCAAACCTAAATGATTTAAATGTGAACAGGAAGAACTGAAAAGCATGATATGTCCCTTTAAAGTAATTTTTCTGTTTGAGAAATATGTTTATTCTGCCTGGAAATTATAATAAGGTTTGGTGCATCCCATCCAGAGTTCTGACTTGAATCTGAAAGAAAATCTTTAGAAGGACCTAAAGATTAGTGTGGTGGCAGGAAGGCCTTCCACCATCTAAGCGCTGGAGCTCACCGAGTATAAATGATCAAATTACCAGTGGAAACACGCACTAAACTGGTCAGCAATTATGAACGTTTTGAAAGCTGAAATGCCAAAGAAGGTCTTGTCCAATGAAAGGGTATATATATATATATATAATATTCTGAATTTTAAAGAAATAGAAAAAGATATAAAAGTCATACTCCTTTTACATTATTATCTTTTGAGAGATGCCTGTCTCATTTTGTGCATGTATGTATGATGGATGGATGGATGGATGGATGGATGGATGGATGGATGGATGGATGGATGGATGGATGGATGGATGGATGGAATATAACGAAGAAAATAAATTGCAATGCCTTAATAACTAATATGCAAAATAAACGGATCATGAATGTCTCCAACAATAAACCCAGCTGATAGTAATCAGCTGAGATGGTTACGCAGTCCTCGTCTTTTTTATGATAAGCAAGAAGAAACGTTGAGCATTAAATTAAATCAGCACGTTTCAGGCAAAGGCTAGGCATTCACACAATGCAAATGCCAGCAGCATATTTCCAGGATGATACATGTGAAATATGGGTAAATTCTAGGAGAACAAACAAGACAAGCAGCAGGTTTTGCTCATGTGTTTGCTCCGTCTTGTCACTGAGACTCCCTCGGTGTTTGCTGAGCAGTCTGCAGAATCAGACAAGGAAAACATCTTCCACACCTCTGTTTGCAAACCTCCCTGCGGCTTAAACCCAGCAGCTGCATTTAGAACGACTGTCCATCCTGATCGGGCACCTGACAAGGGATATGTCTCGTAATGTCATTATTTGACATTATTATCAAAGTTCATAAGCTGTCTGTTCTGGTTGAACAATTTGTTCAAATTTACCCACAGCTACTGGTCACTTTGCCCCTTTAACAAGTTGGTGTTTGACAGCGTATCCATTTACCTTCCTACATCCATTTTGAACTTCTAAACAATTTCATACTGATGCATTTTATTGCATGTCAGTTTGGTTTTCATTATTGTCGATGATTTTATTTAACTATGGACACAAGTAAACACAAACAAAAAAGCTGGCATCCCAGTCGCAACTTAACCTATGATTTTGGTAAGATTTGGCATTGCAGTCTGTCTTCTTTGATTTTAGTTCAGATTCTCATTTGAGGACTGAGAAGTCTCATAAGATTATGACCCCTGAGCAAACCAAAATAACTTTAAAAACGTCCTGCATGCAGATATTTACTGGTGTCATGTATCCACATTTCCACAAAGCAGATCATGAGTAGAAAATGGAAAACTACTTTAAATTACTGGGAAGCAGGTACAAAATGTCCTCCTAGCGGGTACAACTTGATGCACGGCTACTACGAAACATCTCGACTTCATCTGGGCACCAAAACCCAGGCATTAAACAACCACAACCTCAAAGCAACAAAACAACATGATCAGCATCCATTCTTTGCTGAAACAGCTGACTCTAACTGTGGTCTCTGGTTTTGTGTCATATTTAATTTCCCCTTGAATGCAGGTAGCTTTGGAGATTTGAGGGTAAAGTTGTTTCTCCTGCAAACATGCAAACACTTCTGGATGGAATTCATCCGTGGGCCGACACCGACTGGTGTTTTTGAGCGACTTGGAGTGACACCGTCTGCAGGGGGGCCTGCGAGTGGAAAGATGCTGTCCATTAGCTGTCAACAATGACCAGTGGGTTTACCCTCCCATGGGACTAGTAACCAAGGCATCGTCTCATCCCGAGTCTAGCTTAAAGATCACACAGGCCCCATTGTCTCAAGCAGCCCGGGGTCTTATTGTAGCGGTGTCTCTGGGAAAGGACGAGCCTTCACGTCTGCGATCTGGTGAAGAAAGGCCTTTCTCCCGGCCAAGGCCTGGATAACTGTATAGAGGGAAACTTGGGGGAACACGGAGAGGCTACGGACTAGATTTGGAATGGGGCGCTCCCTCACGCAGACCTCCCTCTCTCTCCTCCAGGGTTGACCTCCCTTCTCCACCTCTGTTTAATAAAGCTTGGGCCTTGGTCATTATTTTGGGCAGATGGAGATGGGGGCAACCCGTGAAAGGAATTGGTGTCACTCCTGAGGAGAGGATGGTAGGGATGACAGAGAAGAAAAAGCAAATCAGAGAAAAGATCAAAAGCAGAAGCTCGCCTTTCACTCGCCTGAAAGCACTAAAGAGGATAAGGAGCGATCGGGCCTGGGGTCTCCTGTCCTCACTGGCAATTAGACTCAGCTGATGGTGAGAAAGGCATGAATGGCAGGGTTCAAGGCCCTCTCTAGGACTCCCACAACGGGAAGGAGTTTTTTCCCCGACGCCTCCTTTATCTTCTTCTCCTTTCAGAGTGTCAGAAATGCAGCTGAAATATCTCTCCAAAAAGACGGCACAATCCCCAATGCCAAACCTTAATCACGGTGGCTGATGAGATTGAGAGGGGGAGGGGGGCGGTTGAGAGAGAGAGAGAGAGAAAACACACATTCTTTTCACGATTCATCTTTACACTTTTATATGAGCCCGAGACTCAAGGGCGGCATGGTTTATTTGTGCTAATTACATTTTACAAATAAGGGTTTATACTTTCAGGACAGAAAGAAACACATTAAATCATTGCTGCAATGTTTAATTACGTGTTTCTTACTGTAAATAAAGGAATATTTAGAGCTGTAGAAAAGCAAAAATAAAATTAAAAACCTTTATTCAGCATTTCTTACTCTGTAATGACAGTCAACCAAGATGCATGACGCACCCGATTCTTTAAATGTGCGCGTGTGCATCGGTACTCAAACATGTCGGGTGATCCTGGGTAGGTTCCACGGGTGTTGTACGGTAGCATGAAAATCTTTATTCAATTTAAAATTCATTTTTGAGGGTTACAACCACAGCGACGTGTCCCACAGGAACCTATTACCATCCTCTGCATATGTAGGAGTTTCAAAATGCAGTCGATCAACCTCACAAAGGGACCCAATGCTTTTGAGACAACCTTAACAGCTTGTCATATGAGGCACATGGAGGATTTTCATTATGCAGGTCATCACAGAAAAATATTTAAGAGGATGGCTGTTCGAGCAAATTTTATTAGTAAAAAGGTGTGAGGTAGTCATTTGTAAATCAAAGAAACATGAAACATGCCAAGGTTATCACAGTAACAGGCTAATGTGAGTATTGGGCAAAATGGACAAAAGACCTTTAGGGGATTAGACGCCATGTTTAAAGAGTAGGTTTGTCTGTGGAGTCCTCCCTTTGGACGCTTGTTTTAGGCTGAGCAGTGCAGACCCCATCCCATAATCCTCCCACAGACACACCTGTAGAGGAGAGTATAAATAAGCTGGACTGAACAGAAGCAGACATCAAGCTTCAAGGAGTCTCTCCACAGCAGTTCTCTCCAGAAGCTCCCGAGTCTCCACATCGCCCCTGAAGATGATCTCCTCCACCAGCCTCCTGCTGCTGCTCCTGCTCGGCTTCTCTCGGGCTCTTCCTCTCCAGGAGGAAGGAGACCAGGAAGAGGAGAAAGAGGAAGGAGCAGACACTGTGGACATGACCACCAGGATTCTCACCGCCAACAACGCCTCAGACGAGATGCTGCTGGAAGGAGACATAATGCTTCCCAAATCCAGAAATGCCATGAAGTGCTGGTACAACAGCTGCGTGTGGCCAAAAGCCTCCAATGGCAAAGTGGTGATTCCTTACGTAATCGGCCGGGAGTTCAGCGGCTATGAGAGGCGGATCATCGAGGGCGGCATGAGGGCCTTCTCCGGCCCGACCTGCATCCGCTTCACGCCCCGCACCAACGAGCGCGACTTCATCAGCGTTGTGAGCAAACAGGGATGCTGGTCGGAACTGGGCAAAACGGGAGGCATGCAGGAGCTGTCCCTCAACAAGCAGGGCTGCATCTACAGCGGAATCGTCCAGCACGAGCTCAACCACGCTCTGGGCTTCCAGCACGAGCAGACCCGGAGCGACCGCGACAACTACGTCAGGATCAACTGGGGCAACATCATCCAGCAGAGCGCCTACAACTTCCAGAAGCACGACACCAACAACCTGAACACCCCCTACGACTACTCCTCCATCATGCATTACGGCAGAGACGCCTTCGCCATCGCCTATGGAAGGGAGACCATCACCCCCTTCCCCAATCCCAACGTCCCTATCGGCCAGAGGCAGGGACTGTCCCGCTGGGACGTCCAAAGGATCAACATGCTCCACGGGTGCTAATAACTCTACTTCTCTTAGAAGCAAGTCTTCTAATCAGCTTCATGTGAGCACGTAAACATTGGAATCCAAAATAATTAATTTTACAATTAATTATATTGAAATTTTAAATCCAAATAAACTAAGAGCAAGGATTAATGCTTTTGTGTTTTTATTTCAATCCTTTCCTTACTGCTTACATCATAACAATAGCTCCAACAGTTCCGACAGTCAATATCCAATTAAACCTTCTCAAATGAGCCTGACATGAGCAAAGTAGTTTGTTCTAAATGTTGGCAAATAAAGGTCTACACAAGAGTAGAAGATTGCCTTGCTAATTTTTGTCTGAGCTAAAAAATTATTCAGTATGGTTCAAGATCATGTCCAAAGGCCTTTAGGCAAAGCTAAACTCACAGCCATCGGCATGGCTTTATCCTGAGAGCATTTTAGCTTTTCTTTGGATCTGAATATTTAAGTGTAATGGGAGAGGGATAATAAGAGAGAAGAAAAGAGTCAACAAATTTGACTTTCTCAAACTTGCGGTTTGTCTCTAAACTTCTCTTGATGTTTTCATTGAACAGCTAAATGCAAATGAAGCCTTTTGTTGGTCTCACTCCATCCAAATGGAGAAAAAATTACTACTAATTGGGACTGAAGAAATGTCAATTCACAACTTAATTAATATGACAAAAGACAGTAATTACAGACGCTAATGAGGTAGCTAGCATAAGCCATAGCTAACAGTTAACATTGTTCCACCTCTAAAAATCTTGTGGTGCATTCATTCTACTCTGGGAACAGATCTATAGCTATATTACACCCAGATAAACTGTTCTCACTATTTAGAAGTGAGAAAACAAATGAGATTTAGTAACTGATGAGCTCAGTGACCAGGCTAGCTGTTTTTCACAACCGAAAATAACAAGAATCAGTTTCTCTCTACATTTCAATAAATTCAACCTTCTGATACTAAAATATAAACAATCAGCTGTGTAAATTAGAGCTTTATTACTATGTTTTATTCATGACAGCCATATTGGATTTTGAGGTTGGGGTTACTGAGAAACTTCAGACTTTCTAAGTCAGAATCCTAACCTTGTTCGGGACTTCGCTTTAATTGTTTTGTTACTTGAAGCTACAAAATGCTGACACTTGATTGTAAATCGAGCACCCAGTATTATGCAAGAGGCAATTGTAAGCTAAAGGTTTTCAAGTAATTCCCCAAACATAAAGTTTTACACTCAAATTGAGTACTGAGTATTTCACAGAAAAGATCAAATATCTACTGTGAGTAGGACATAAAAAAGGCTGATCGTAGAAATAATTACTTCATTAAAGACTAATTTTTGTTATGATGGCATTAGACAGCTGCTGAAAAGGTCTAATCAGTTTACACACATTATGATGAATAAATCTTTCCTGTTTTCATGTGAAAAGGCTGGGCATGAAGCAAAAATACTTTAAAAGGCATTTTATTGTTTTTGTTTCTATACTTTTTGGAAATGCAGTATGGGATCTGCTGTGTTGTAGTCAACTTCTCTGTAATACAGGATGTAGGCCTTTTTACATGACATTAACAGTTGGGTCTTGCAATCTAGGAGATTCTGTGATATTGTCAGGAAGCCTAATTTAATACAAAAGCATAAGCTGCCCAAGCCTATTGTAAGACTGGGCTCACTTACTGAGATTGTTTTGCTTCTCCGCTGTCAGTCAGAGCTGTTGGCAACTCCCTGCCTCAGGCTCTTCTGGATGGAGGACTTTGATGTCGGCCTGTTCCAGGACAACACAAATGTCCCACAGGCTCTTGGGCAGCAGCACAGCCCGCGCACACTATGGCTGCTTGGACCCAGAGTCCTTATTGGTTTGTTGACACTGTAGGTGGGAGGGAGGGAGAACGCAGGAGACCCAGATGATCAAAATAAAGCTCGGTATTACAAGCGACTAATGACTGATGAGTGGATGAAAAAATATCAAAGGTTATTTAGAAATCTGGACCTATTGTGGCAAAATATCTAAGTTAAATGACAGATTGACAGTACGAATCTCTTTTTAACAAGACAGCAGATAATTGAATCTTCAAACTAGAATCATTATTTTACAGTTTTGAATTTACAATTCCCACAAAATCTTCTGTATGATTGAGCCCCCATGCGGTTGCGCCTACTTTCATGCTCAGAGAGTCAAAGAACTCTCAGAGAGATAGATAAAAATTACTTAATTACGTTTGGTGAGTAAAAATAATTACAAAAAAGAAATAGGCGAACACAATCAAAGAAACGTCTGGCTGTGAAGAAGCAACAAACATCAACTGGACTCTCTAAATACTTCTTTGGTATCTTCAGATTCTTTTTCTAAACTTAAAAAATATTAACAAATGAATTGTAATATATAGGTTACATATATTAGTAAATATAACCTTATTAAATCCAGAACACATTTTACAAATGATTATTTAAAGCAGCATAGTGTAAGTTTCAGGATTTCTGCAGACGCCTGCCCCTTCTGGTGGCAAGTTGAAATTACACCAACAGGTGCGTGGGAGAAGAGGGAATCTGCCGCAGAAACTGCACAGATCTTTTGTTTAAAGGCTTGATGTCTTTAAAAATAAATAAATAAAGGCTTAGAAAATAAAATAAAGGTAAGAAAGATATAAATATTGAAGTTAGCCAGTGTTCTCTTGCTAATGTGTCAATGGCAGTAGAGACTCAACAAAGTAGCCAGGTACATGCAACATCTCAACCCCTTCAGACCTCACTTGCCTCATGTAAGGTCAGCATTAATGATTCAACAATACGAAAGAGAGAGTTGGTAAAAATGACATCTATGGATGGCAAACTGAGGAAATTGGTCAAGTAGGCACCACCTTCATTAGGTGTAGGCAACAAAAGGGGGACCTGTCCCCCACTGGGGCGGTGAACGGACAGACCTGGAAGGTGAAGGAGCAGAGCCGAAAAGCTGGATGTGCTGGAACGCAGACTGGCTTCGGTGGTTGAACTCAAAGGGGTGATTGGATAAAATCTGGAAGTGAAGTGCAGAAAAGCCCAACAATTTGGAAAATTGGATTTTACCATTTGGAGCCAGCAAAAATACTTAGAGCTAACAGGAAAGTCAGTGCAGCTAGTCTGATAACAAATAACATATTTGGACTATGCCTTCCCTATCTAATCACTCCTGGTTTGTTATGTAGACAGAGCTCAGAACTCTACCCTGCTCCCTCCTCCCCCGCTGACATCTGTGGATGCTTTCTGAACTGTTGGCCGGCTGATAACATCAAGGACAATGGCCTCTGGAGAGTGTTCATGGAAATATAAACACTTTCCCCCAAACAGACACACATAACTGATGCTCATATAAACTGATGAACGTATACGCAACAAGTCTCAAATGTTTACCTTCTGCTATATGTGTCCCGTCTTATTTGTGCTTTTTGTGCAAGAGGATTTTTGAGATCTCACACTGAATCCAGTTTTAGGATAAAGTTTGAGTTATGTTTTTGTCCCTCCCACCTTCCTTTTTTTGTGGCCTCTATCTTTTCAGAGTAATGGCAGTGCCATGTGGGCACCGTCTAAGGCGGTTCCTTGGCAGCAAGGTCTCAGTAAATCAACTCTCCCTGAAATGTTTGTGATGTTTGTTTGTTTGTTATAGCGAGTTTACTGAAACAACAATTTCCCTCTGGGATTATTAAAGTATTTCTGATTCTGATTCCAAAAAATTTGTTTTGTTAATTTTTTTTCCAAACGATTCAATCCTTCTTTTTTTTATGTGTTACGGTCTGAATTTCTTACATTTTGCATCTCTTCAAAAATGATAGCTGTGCGACTCAAAAAGGGAGGAAACCTTGAAATTACATTTAGCTGGTGAAAAAGTTGCAATGTCTACATTTTTCTCACACAGTATAAAGTAAAAATGCTTAAAATGATAGCATTCATTTAGGGGAAATGTTGCTCTCCTATAAATGACTAAGTGAAGTAATATTTATCTGCAGACCCACTGTTTGTGAGAACAGCTTCAGATGTGCGTTTCAGGGAGTCGACCCACACATGTCACCTATGAACAGATGTTCCAGGCGAGGACAATTGCACCACATGCCACATTTCTTGGTTTGTCTCATAAACACCATGTTTGATGCCATAAGGTCCCACCATTGGGCCGACTAATGCAGAACTAGATCAGGTTGGCCAGGATCAAAGATGCTGCCTGCTTTCTGGTATCTTTCGAGTTGTTGTTTAGTCAAAACACCCATATCAAGGCAATTTCCTCTGCAGCATAAGGCAACATGAACTGCACTACAACCAATATGAACAATATTTGCTGCTTTCTTCCTCAGTTAATGGGTTACACGGTTACCTCGTCCATTGAGCTCCTAGAGTGTATTTTTTGTTGTTTTTTTTTCTCCCCTTTTTCCCCCATGGACAGTGCGGAGGGTGGGCCATTGGGTTGGGGGGTGGTGGTGCTGGTCTCTGTTTGCGGTTGGCTCTTGGACCCTGCCGCCTATCCCTGGCCCCTCGGGTTATGGTGGTGTGGCTGGAGGAGCCTCCCTCTCCGGTTGGGTTTTCGGAGAACAGGGGAGCCTATTGGAGTCAGCGGGGGAGCTGACTTCCTGGGAGGGCATGTTGCTCCACAGTCATTTCTCCCGATCCCTGGACACATCCCTCTGGCTTCTCCATCACGCTGCCACACATGTAGGATCATGGAGGGGGTGGGGGCGTCACTGGGGAGGATTTCCCAGCCCTGCTTTTTGGTGACATCCTTAATCCCAATCTTATTATACATCTTAGACACTTTAATTTCTAACATTCTCACAACACACATATATGTAGGGCATTAATTGGGGGTGGGGGTGGTTAGTGTGCATGAGGGGGGAGTGTGCTGGCACCTGCTACCTTCCGGATGGGGGTGAGCTGCGCTGGGCACCCTCCTTTTTGGCCCTCTCAGTTTTAAATGCACTTGAGAACAAGCAACAACGCAACAATTGAGCGGGGGTCTTTCTCACACCCCTGTTCTCCGATTGCAATCCAGAGTCCGGGGCCTGGTCAGGGTCTGAGCTGGTGGCGGGCGTTGGGTACCAGGGGTTGGCAGCCGACCTCCATATTTTTGGTGTGGAGGGTAGGGTGTGGGCGAGGTAGCACCTCAGGGTTTGCGGGGTGGGCTCTGGTTGGTTGGCCCATTCGGTTCATGTTGGCCCATCTCAGGCCTGTGGGTCGTCTGGTGGGGGGTTAGGATCGGAGTATGGAACGAGTAGGTCAGATTGTAGTGGTCCCCACCCCACCCCATCTTGATGTTGGTGTTAATCTCCCAGGTCTGGGGGCTGGATACCCCTCTGGGGTGCCGGTGCCTGGACCTGGGAGAGTAGGACTCCGTTGGTGCTCCTCGATGTCTGGGGCTGGGTTCTCAGGCGGGCGCCGGCTTGCTCCTAGCAACTGCTTTGCGGGTCCATGGCTGGATATGCGCCAGCAATGCTGGCTGCCGGCGAAGACCACAGGCTCATCCACGCAGCTCCTGGGGTCTTCGGCATTGTGGGCTTTCCTGGGGCTCCTCTCTGCTCTTCTTTGGGATGGGGGAGACAGCTTTCCCTGTATTGGTCCCTCCTGGGCACCTTTGCTTTGAGGGTCCCTTTGGGCATCTGGGGTTCTGGTTCCCCTGGCATCTGCTTCAGTGCACTGGGGGCAGGTCTTTGGCTCCTCACAACCACTGTTTAGCATTACATACATAAGCACTCTCACAAACACCTACAGGTGCTTGGATTCAGACACTTACAGATTCACTTCTATACAGAAAACCCCTATTATTATCTTCAGCTGTCCCTTTATACATTTCATATTAAATAACACTGTATATTCTTCAGTGATGGTATCAAGTTGTTGGTTGGTTTTGCTGTTCTTTTTATATCTCTATTTGCAGGTGTAGAAGCAGACTCGGATGTTATATTGCTCTTTTCCTTTCCTCTTTCACCTTTTCTCTGTAAGCCTTTTGTTTCGGTTTCTCTCCTTTTTTCCCTCTCCTACCTTCTTGTTTCTGTGTCCATTAAACATGAAATAGTCCCAGCAAAAAATCTAATAGCACCCTGACAAAAGCAATAAGGCTCCACTTATTAAAAGTAAAATCATGTAATACATCTTTGCATTGAATCTTTGTGGAAATACAGTGGCATTTTTACTCAAGATTATGAGGTGAGAATTTGATACAGCCCAATTTCTTGTATCACATTAATCAAGTAGTAATGTTTTCCATTGATAGTCTCTGTAACGTTTGAACTGCAGCGCTCCTCTCTGCACTCAGACACAACTAAATCCTCTCCCACCTTATAACCAGTTACAGCAAGTCTGCTGAGACCAATCAGCTGCTGTTTCTGCAGCTCATTGTAAGGCCTGCGCCACATCACATTAGTCCCAATGTGTGAACCATGATTTCACTTGGCAATTCTGAGGCGTCTCGCTGCCTATACATATTCATGCTGAGCCTATAAGTGGCAGATTGAGATGTCCTTCCGGTGTCCGTGACAGCGGGTTATTAATATTGAACACCTAAGTCAACATTATAACTAGATGAGCAGACACACAGGTCACTGGGTGTCACATTCCTCACACCCTCTGTCTTCCTGGAAGTTGGACAATTTACCACAATTTTTGACATATATTCCATAAGAATTTGGGGAATGCATTATTTACTATGTTAAAAAAAAGAATATATTCAAGAGTAATTAAGAGATTTTCCAATTTATTCATTTGCTGATCTTATTTGTTTTTGTAAAAGCTGTCACTAAGCACCAATTGACTAAGATTTAAAAGCCAGAAAGCCCAGAGTATTTACACAGAACAGGAACATCTGAACCATGTCAGTTCTCCCATCCCTGGGTGTGGCTGCCGTTCCCTGTGGCTGGTTCGAGGGTCCCCTTCCTGAGCTGCGTTCAGCCAGGAACCAGAGGTCTGCCTGGCTGCCGTGTTTGATAGGATGCTGGCTGCAGGCGTCTCGTCACGGCAGCTGAGAAGAGGTCGCCGGGGTCCTCCCGCTTGTGGCGACGCCCAAGGGCCATCGGCGCAGCGGGGATCCGGGTGCCGGTGAGGTCTTGAGCACTTCGCTTCATGAAAGCCTAATGAAGAGTTGGGGGTGGGTTTCTTAAAGTGTGCTGCTAGAGTCCCACAATCCTGCAGCACAGGAGCAAAAAAAGGATAACTGCAGCAAGCAGGAAGGACTTTTAGAGATGCAGCAGAGGCAAATATAGTTTCAATGCATGCATTTATTGCTTTTTGAGCAAAAGGACACAACGTGTTCATGAGTAGTTGTCAATAATAAATAAGGTCTTACAGCACATGCACAAAAAAAACAAAACAGAATGATTTTACATGATATGAACTGTAAACTAAATGCAGGCACTTATCTTTGCATGTAAATATTCATATTAACACAGTTAAATAAACTTAGTGATTTAAACATATCATAAATCCAGTTTTGAATAGGAGAAATTTAATACATAGTAACTCCTATCTTCTATATAAAAACTTTGATTTAGAAAATTACTCAATATTTTCTAAAACAGATTAAGACATTTACATTCATCCCAAAAATTGCATCGTTTTCTTGAGATGGACAATATTCCATCTGTAAAAGTGTCATAATGTACCAACAACACAACATACAGCAGCCCCTTATTAATATTTTTTGTTAAAGTGAACTGTACATAAAATAATACACATATATTCTTGACAAACATAAGCTGCTCTAGAAATACACAAATGGGCACATTCATAATATCTATTGAGTCCTCGTGAGGACTTCTTTGGTTGAGAAGCGCCGGCTCATCTGAGCTGGGAGATCCGTAAATACGAAACAACCTGTAATCAAGACAAAGGAGAGCCCTTTTCTCAGACAGATCTACAGTCTGCCACATGGTGGGCTTAAGCATGATGCCCATCAACAGCAGCATCAGGACCAGCCAGGTAAATAATCTCTCCTCTGCAACCTTTTCTACAGGATCTTCTTCTTCCGAGTAACTTTGGGCTCGCTGTACTGAACCTATGGGAAGTAAGAAGATAAACTATCTTTAGTTAAGTGTTAATATACAAAACAAAAAAAGGCACCAAAGAAATGAGTAAATAGATTCAAAGCTATAATGAATTCAGAGCACTGGGTGAACAGCAGTGGAAGGCAGTCCTCCTGAGTTCAGCCATAACCTGCGGGTAAATATTACCAAGGCAGGGAAAGTATTTATAATTTCCATGAATACAAATTAAAACATGAAGCTTCTTTCTTCTTGAAACGAGAATCTGTGATTATACACACCGTATAGTTTTCTCAGCAATACATGGCAATATAAAAGCATTCAGATGTTATTGCAAAGTAAGTAAGCTGCTCAAGGAGGAGCAGTATCACTAATGAATGGGATGCTCATCACGGTTGTACGCACACAATGACACTGGAGCATCTCTTCGCTTCAGAATGTGTCTCTTTCACTCAACTATGTGACCCAAGGGCATCGAGGAAGGAGACAAATGGAGTTTAACAGCTTAGAGGGATGGAGTGAGTGAGAAGAGGGTGGTGGCAGGAAAATAAACAGAAAGGAAAGAGGATAAAGGTCCAGGCCAGATAAAAAAGAAGCTTGTATATTTCTTGTGAGCAATAAATGAATAAAAAGTGTTAATGTTGCTTTTAAGATGGGAGTCTGTTCATGCGGATAACCGGGAATGGAGGACCCCAAGATGCTCATGGCTACTCATGAAACCAAATTACGAGCAAGTTAGCAGCAGGAGACCTCCACCAGGGATGTATCGCGACCAAAACACACGAGAAATTACATAGGGCTGCATAATTACACAGAACAGAGCTAATTATACAGACAAGAGGGAAGAAAGCCTGGGAGTTGTTGTGCTAAGAGGCAGAGCCGGCAGCCTTCGGGATTTCAGGCTTCCTGGCTGGCTGATCCCGCCGAGCTTACCTTCTGCACATCTGAAGGCACCCTCGACAGGAAATCAAGCACCTCATTGTTGTTGATGCTGTACGGGTTCCGCAACTTCTTGGTGAATTTATTGATACCTAAAACAAAAAGTCACACCAGCATATCATTAGTTCTAGTCTCTTGTGGCTGTGCTCTTTGTTTCCACACAAACAAATGCTGCGAGGAGAGGCTCACGCCGTCCAAGAAATACTGCTCTCAGCACCGAGGTACGCATGTACACTTTTTACTTGATGTGCTCTCACTTTTAAATGCCAGCTTTGCTAAGATGCACAAAAAATGTTTATCTTTGAATATCAGAAGCAATCTTAGTTTGATTAAATGCAAAGAAAGACTTAAACTTAAAAAAGACTCTACATAAATATACAAATGGAGAGAGAGGAATTTAATTTCTCTTTCCATTTTCAGTGAGAACAAAATTTTTTACTTTGACTGGCTCCTTGTTAACATGAATATGCTTCCATTTAACCCATTCAATTATAGGTCTGGCTTTATATTTATCCAATCTTAATAATAATAAAACTCATTAAAGGCTGTGGTTAGAATGTGACAAACTGTGTGGGTATGGATACTTTTGCAAAGCCCTGTAGGGCAAAAATAGCCTCAAAGATGCATCAGGTTGTGAAAAACTTACCCCATATCAGGATTATATAGCGAATGGGGATGAAGTATGTGATGACTGCAGCGATGATAAAAACCACAAGAGCCAGGCAAGACAGGAATGGCACAGACCAGTTAAACGTGCTGAAAATGTAAATTAAAATGACATTCAAAATTAAAAGCGTTAAAGAAGCTTCTTTATATGACTGCTAATAAAATCCAGCACATTGGGAAAAATTTTAAAATGTCAGAGGTGTAATTTCTGACAGAGCTGAACTTCGTACTTCTTAATCCTCTCTCCCAGGCAGGCGATCTCATCCAGCAGGTTCTGAACCGTGATGATGATGTCTTGGACCATGTGGATTTTATCTATGAGCCCTTTCCTCTCTGACTCCTGTGGTAGAAAATTACACAAAACAGTGTTTGTAAAAGGCAAAACAACACCACTGTAGCTTTGGATAGCAAAACTCCTTTATTATAGGATATGATGTTACTGATGATTAATTCATTTTAAAGAAGGTTCACTTTTATTCTAATCACTTCATTTCATGTCAAAAATCAATCCTCAAATACAAAGCTAAAATTAAACCCAGAATTTACTAAATTTCACAAGTAAAAAGATGGGCACACGCTGCTCCTCTCAGAATAAATGCAAATTTTCATCCCTACTTAAAAACATTTACAAAACGAGCACAAAGAAAAAATAAACTGTATAAACTTAATTGTTGCTTATTCATCTATTAGTTCAGAATTTATATCTGTCATCACAAACAAATTTTTTAAGAATAGTTTTAATTCACTCCCAAAGGAAATTTATTAACTTCATCTTTAAACAAAAAAACCTTGTAGCTATTTCACAAACTAGATTACAAAGTATAGGGCCCAACTCTGAACCTTGCGGGATGCCAAACTTAATCTCTTTGACTTCTACTAAATATCAAACTCTGTTTTTCAAATAACTGCTCAACCACCAATAAACAACATCTTCTCCAATTAGGCTGTAATATATGATTACTGTATCAAATGCCTCTTTCACATAATACTCTGTTCTGTCTTTTTTTATGGTTTTGTAACTTCATCAAATTCAAGTAAGAAAAATAATACAAATATGTCTATTGTAAATTTTTAGTGTTTTTGTTTTTTAAATTAAGCTGTCAAAGCCTTTCCAATATTTTTTCATGCATGTTAGAAAATTGCCAGGACAATGTTATATATCTATAATTATCAAAGCAATGCTTATAATTTTTGCACAGAAACTTAAGCAGAATACAAAGATTTGACTAAAAGCATGATGAAATGGTTATTATACACATTGTGTTTTCATCTTAACAGAAGGATAAAGTGTGAAAGTGTTAACATTAATTTTAAAGTGGTAAATTATTTCTCTCGTGTAAAACAATTTTAATGAAATAAATGCAATATCTGTTATAGATCAACATCGTATGAGCAGAGAGCCTGTTTAGCTTCGGCTGTCAAAGCGATATTTGAGTAGTGCGCGTAGCTTTAGAGATGTAAGCTCTCCAGAGAGGAGCAGGACACTGCATTATGAAAGAGTTGAAGTATTGTAGAGTGGCCGCTCTACAGCCCCCTGAAAGAAGAATGGCTTTAAAGTAAACAGAAGAGACCCGGCTCTTAGAAGATCTTTGTTTGGAGAGACAGACTTCAGACTGAAACCCGTCCACATCAAAAGCACTGAGACTAACAGATGGTTAAACATCTAAAGAAAAGAGATGGGCTCTGAGAAGATGGTGCCGACGCAGGAAGGATTTTTTCCAAAACCACGTTAAGACAAATGGAGTTTTGCCTCAGTCGAATATCCGTCACCGCACTGAAGCCCTTCGGCCACTTCAGGGTCGTGTTCCCAGTGGAATCCCAATGAGAAGCGCTATGAATCAGAGCCACGCAGGCCATTCACAACGTCTACAATAAACTGCTGTCACTCTGAAGACATATTCCACTGGCTGAAAGCATTTTAGCACAGTCAACACTAACTTTCAGAAAGAGCTCAGAAGAAGCATGTCTAAGTGCTGTCATTAGTTCTTTATTGATGGTATTATGTAGTTTGTTAAGCTCAGGGACTTTCCCAAATGCAGCAGATCTCTTCCCCCGCCCCACTATTTCCATATGAATGTGTTGTGACAAGTGGAAACAGGTTGGTGAGATCTTCATTAGGCCTAAATGTCTTTTGGTTTAAAAAGGAATACAACTGGTGGTTGGCATGAATCAAAATGCAGCAGAAGATTTACTGCCGAATAAAAGGCTTAGCAACACACAGCCATAGATCAGAGAGGGAGATACTTCTGTCAACATGCAAAAATCTTAATTCTTTGCTATTCATCAGCATAAACAAGTCAATGCTGAGCTGCTAAAAATACACCAACTTACCTTTTCATCATCCTCGTCCTCATCTGCCAAATCCATGCTGTCCTGAAACAAAAAAACAACAACAGTGAGAGGTGAGATTCAAAGGATCCACAGATCAGAAATCAAAAGAAAAAGTAACTTTGTGTTGCTGTAACACTTGAAGCCTCGACTAACTCCTGCAGCTCAGCAGTGACCCTGAGATTAGCCTCCAGAGACACTCGGCTCTGCAGGGTCGCTGACCGACGGGCCGCGTCGGGGTTTTCTCAGGCTCGCACACCCATACCAGAATATATTAACAATCTATAATCATAGCTTTAACATCAGCAATACTCACACAAATAGTCACTCATATAAAAGGACTTGCTTTAAAACCTGTGCACAGCGTAGACTTGATGCTAAAAAACAAACATTACTGCCACGTTAAATCTGTACTTCAAGATCTCAAAAACATGAGAATAGTTACAAAATGTAAGGAAGATTGTTCTCATAAAACTATACAATAAGTGAAGCATAGGAGTGATAAAACATACAAAAATAATTTATTTGGTTTATTTTTCTATAAACAGATGTAAAAACTACATTTTGTCTGTTTATCACACTCCTCAAAAGAAAACAGAATGAATGCATTTTATGCTTAAACTACAGCCAAGACCTGGCAGTGCTTAAAGAGATGTTGAAGGAAAATGTTGTTTATAGAGAGCATGGTTCCTGTTTTAGAAAATCCACCATGTTGCTCCTCCAGGGTTCTACAGTCTGGCTGCTTTAGGGCCCCTCCACATCAGTCGTCCTCGGCCGCCGTCTGACATGACTGTGGGATGTGGAGGCGGCAGAGTGTTTTCAGCTGGTTATCTGTGACTTTACCGCCAGACACCATTGTTCTTTTAAAGCCAAACCAGTACGATGTCTCAGTGAAGCTAAATAGTTTCAGAATGATCATTTCCCACCATTCTTTCTGAAGGCGGCACAAACAACTCTGTCTAACACCGATTTAAACTCCTCTGCTCGCTGAGTCCCACTGACTCTAGAACTATTTTTTTTTTACAATCTCTAAAACATTTGGACTTGTTAGATATTCTGCTTTTTATATACTCTAATAATTTAACAGATTTTTTTATCATAAAATATATTTTTTTGTGAAAGACACCATTAGATTACTGCAACATTTTTTGCTTTGATATAAAGATGCCGTTGATGTATACTTTGATAAATATGAACAAAAACATAACCTGACAAAGAGTTTTCTTGGAGGCTGACCTAAGAGGTTCTTTGACATATGTGTTGTTGATTAACATTTAAAAATGTCTGTAATACTTGGTCAGAAAAATTAATTAAAACATAACATCTTCATTATTCACAGACAGTTTTTTTGACATGTAAAATATACACAACATGCAAAATGGCCAACATATAAATTAGTGACATATAATTACATTCAGAACCCACTTAACCAACTCATGACTCAGTGCTGTGTACGGCTGTCTGGCCAGAGCTGCACTGTAGTGTCGACATGAGCTGCTTTTTCACTCTGAGCACAGAATGGATTTAAATCAGTGAAACTCCGAGAGGTCTCAATCTAGGGGGGTGGTGGGTGAGGGTGGGAGGGACAAGCTATTCTGAAGAGAGTAGTAAACACCTTTTTTTTTGCCAATTTGACTCGCCAAGACAAGAGGCAAACTATAGTCCAATTACAGTGAAACTGAGGAAGGACAAAAACCCGGGACAGGGACGCTCTGTTAGTAAAGGACAAGCACTGTAGATTAGCTTTGAATATAATGCTCTGTTATATTAGCCTATTTAGTAGCTTTTCTCTGCTTTTGTATTGTGTTATTTTTAATTAAGACTTACAAAGCCATATTCAAACGGTTGCTATGGCAACGTATGAGCTGATAATTATTAGCACAAGACACGGTTTAGGCGGACGTTTTTCCACATAATGAAGAAAAAGAGACCGGAGAGGGGAAGGCAAAAGGTCAAAGCTGAAGGCAATGCTCTCTGGACTCACCACGTCCTGACTGACTCGGCCGGAGCAGACCTGGAAGTAGTTCCATGTGATGAGCAGAACCAGGAAGAAGGGCAGCATGTAAAAATCCCAGTACCACACCGTGACGAGAAAAATCTGCAGAAGGAGTCAAACGTTAGTGAAGACAAAGAGAAGGAGGAGGAATGCTGAACCTCCCTGTGAGCTAAAGGTTGATCTGATCTGCTCTGGTCCTGCTGATGAAGAGCATCCTGACGTCATCTCAGCCCTAATGTTCATGTGGTGCTCAGTATAACCACTTTACTGAGGTTGTTTTAAACCCACCGCTAAGGTGACAACGTCTGTTTACAGAACAGCAGGCACCCCAGAAAGTCGGTATATACCTGGCATTGTTGATTAAAATGGTGGCAGAATTATGCTATGGGGTGTTTTTATTCAGCAGGAAGAGGGAAGCTGATTAAAGCTGATGGACAGATGAAACAAACTAGATACTGGCTACTGGGGCAAAGTTTAAATCTCCCAGCAGGCACTGGTCCTATGGTCCTACAGTCTTTGTTTAGATCAGAGCATATGCATGTGTAACAAGTGTCTCAGTCAAAGTCCAGACCAGTTCCAAAAGTTTCATAAATTCAATTGAGAATTTATGGTGAGACTTGAAAATTGAAAAGTCTTTCACCAATCCGACTAAGGTTGAGCTATTTTGCAAAGAAGAATGTGCCAAAAGGCTTCCAGCTGTAAATGTGATGAAAGGTGTTTCCACTCCAAATATCAGAACACAGATATACAACATATTTTACAAAAACAAAAAAACAACAACTTGATTTATATTCCTTCTACTACACAGTTGTGAACTACTTTGTGATAATCTGTCATATAAAAATCCCCCATAATGCATAGAAGTTTGTAGTTAGGAGACAAACTATGGAAAAGTTTAAGGGGTACAAAAACGTTTGCCAGGCACGATATGTCGCAGATCCCACCTCTACTTAAGTCAGGTAAAACAGATCGCCAAGTAATCTGGCCATTATTGTTTCAGTTTAAGATCTGAATTAAACTGTAAAATAATCTGGACAGAGAAGGAACCTGGCCTCATCACCTGGGTGAGGTTTCTAAAACATTTTTCTACGTTAATAAAAATAGAGGCGAACATCTGGTAAAGACATTACTCTCCTCTGAGGCACCATTGGACATTAAAGTTATCAGATCAGACGGCTTCCGTCCACAGCCGCCAACATCATCAGCTTTAATGTGCCAAGCACGCTCCTCTGTGTGTTATCACAAGCCAAGGCAGAGCCTGGGAGAGGAGATGGATGAGGTTTCTCGCTGCCAGGGCTGTGTTTTATTAGGGAGGACTTAGTAATGACTGAGAGACCCTGGAGTCTGGGGGAGGGGGGACCAGGTCACGCTTTAGTGGAAATGTATACTCAGATCATAAAGATTGTGATAATTGTAGCTCATTTCAACTTGAGAGGCATTACACGGGCTTCAGCAGTAAAAGGGGATCTAGGAATATTATCCAGATCCCAGAAAAAAAACATGAGGGGTAAAAAAGGAAAAGGGTTTGGAGAGCTACTGAAATCCATGGCGAGATTAAGAAGAAGCAAAAAGATTTCCAAGTGATTGTTGGAAGAAAGGGTTTTCATGTCTCAGAAATCTCTTTACATCCAAAGCCGTGACAAAAACATGCAACTAAACTGTCATTATTAGAGCCCAGTCTCTTTAAATTAACATTTAAGTTATCGTGATCTTCTCTGCCTGAAGAACACCATTCATGTGTTCGCCTGCCACTACTACCACTGGGGCTACTACTACTTTTAATATTATTATTATTATTATTATTATTATTATTATTATTATTATTATTATTATTATAGGCTAATACCACTCAATGAGGTATGACCCCACTCTGGAACACTGTCCAGTGAACACAAATGATTAATGCTTACCGCTGCAGCCACTTTCAGTGGGGCTCAAGGATTAATATTATGTTTCTTAAATTCTATGTAGTTAAAGGGAAAAAAAGAAAAAGAAAAAAAAAACAATCTCTCACAAATGCTAAAAATTAATGATGAAATATTAGGATTGTTTAATGTAATAATAAAAGAATGACTGCAGTACATAAAGCCTTTTCATTTCTATGTATTGCAGTTAACAGTATTTTTCTCTTTTGTGTCTCTGATGATTTTTGCTTTTACAGTTTTCCAGCTGATTTTATTACCCGTTTTTATTGGGACATTATTGCTAAGGTTCTTTTGCTTTTTTGCCCTACTGCGTGGGCTGCTTTTAACGGATCATCTGTGGGGGCTTCGTGTCGTGAACTTGATCTTACAGCTTCTAACTCTCTTGTGAATAACACTATGACCGTAACCCCACGGTTCCACTGAGAGCGCATCTTATATCTCTGCATGTGGGAATTCTCTCTTGTTTTTGTTTATAAGGGGGGCTCTTTGTTTCATGAAAAGAAAGACCAGGGGTTTAGGGATGAAGACTTGCTACCTCTATGTGCTAATTAAGGCTTTAGACAGAGGTTCTCAGTCTAGACAGATGTTCATATTAATTAAGCAAAAAGCATGCCTGAAAAGTTAGTTTTGTGATTAGAAGAAATAAAATAGGAAGAATGTTAAAATGTATTTATTTGATACATGTTTTTAACTTTTTTTGTTTATTCTTATAGAAAGTCCCTGCTAATATAGTCATTCCCCCTAAATTCTTTGCTCATTTTGTCAAGTTAAAGCCATGAAGACTTTTGCTGTAACCTACTGTGTGGTTGTGAGGTTTGAAAATGTATTACAAATCAACATCTAAAAAGCTTCATGTGGATTTCTGTTTTCACCTTTACGCTGATATCCATTCAAAAAATCCAGCACAACCAATTGCAACTAAACCCAACAGAGAATCTATGGCAAAACCTAGACATCGATGTCTACATATGGCATAAATCCAATTTGACTGTGAAACAATTCTAGACAAAAACTAGACTCTAGATGTGCAAAGTTGATAGAAATACACCCCAGAAGACTGCAGCTGTGATCGTGGTGAACTGTGGTTCTATAAAGTATTGATTCCTGGAGAACTCAGATGCTCTCCACAGTTTTCAGCTTTTTATGTTAAATCTGGGGAAAATATGCATCATTTTCATTTGCATCACAATTTAGCTTCAGTTTATGTTGATTTATCAACTAATCTGCTCCTTTAATACATAAACGTTTGTGGCTGTAACATAATATTATGGAAAATGGATTTAATGGGCATACATAGTTTTAAATGACACTTTAGATCCCCCCCCCCCAATTCTCCTTGTTTATTTCCATGTACTTTTAAAGATTTTGTACTTTTGTGGCAGTCCTGTCCATACAGCTCACGATGTAACATTACAGCATTAGAGTTTATGTTGAAATCACAAGTGCACCTTTTTTTCATGTCTAAACATTTTCACATTACTGAGTTTTTTTCTTCAACAGTGCTGCATAACACTGCACATTGTTCTCAGCTCCTTTAAGGACCCTAGAGATTCTCCCTGTGCGCTGTAGGTATAAAATAGCTAGGAAATTAATTGCAGGAATAGAAAACTGATAATTAGTGTTTGTACAACGAAAAACACATTTTAAAAGTGACTGCTACGTAGGTGGAAATTCACAGAGAATACCAGCCCAGTCAGGATGCAGGGAAGCTGGGGAAGTCGGGAGGTACTGTTTGGAAACAGACTGCCCTTTTTTCTGATTCTCAGTAAATTATAAAAGAGAAAAGATAAATGGTTAATAAGGTTTCTATGAATCATTTTTTTTGGTTCAGTGGGGGAGGACTTCAGCTGCCAGGATTAAGGTGTCTTCACTGATTTAAGGCACATTTCAACTTCTTGTGTGACAACCGGCAGATGGTACAGGTGGTTGGTCGCTGCATCCTGTCATGGAGATGAGAAGCTTTGATTCATTATGCTTATGTGACGGTATCAGGCAGCCATTTATTTCTTCTCACTGAGGCTTGACAAGGCAGTGGGCATTAGTGTGAAAACATGAGTACAGATGGTACTGTCTTTCAAACGCTGAGATGCAGTCGAGAGATGTGTGTAACTGTACATCGCTCCAAATCTTGCTAGGATGATTTCTAGTTTCAAATGCGTGTCTTGGCTGTCTTTAAAACAGGACCATTAACAATACAGTACAAAGTCCTTAATACAGAAGATAGAAGCTTTTTCTTCATAACCAAAATACATTTTTCCATTAAATCTTGTGTTTTAATACAGCTTAAATATTTCACTTGCAAGGGATGGCTGATTAAAGCCCTCACTGACCTCTGATCCCTTGCTGTGTGATGCACTTTAAGGCCACATAAGACTAAATGCATGACTCAAAATCAGATTACAGCTCTACTACAGCTCCTGTATTTCACAGCAAACTGTGCTACTGGCAAGCAAACGGTCTCCTCATAAGCCCTGCAGGGAGACACTCCACCCCCCACCCCCCATTTCAGAGCAAAACGTTATCGCCATCTATTGGATGGGAACTGTAAAAACAAAAAGAACTTTCCATGACCTTGATTGCTTGAATAGTTAATGAAAAACTTGCTGTACGCTATTTCCATTGATTGGGATCTGGGAGAGAGTGTAATGACAAAATAGCTGCGCACGCTTGAAATTGCAGTTTAAAATTGAACGACCGAAAGGCTGCTCCTGTGTTTCTGTCTTCAGATGGAGAACTGGTCATTTCTCTGAAGAGCCGTCTAATTGAAACTCAGGCTGAATAATGGGGGACCAAATCAAACCGCGCACAGGCTGGATGGAGGGTTAATGAGTTGTCAGGAAGGCAGAACATAAATAGGCCATCTTGACTCCACTGGGACTCGGCTCTCTCCAGCTGAGGCTTAACTCTGCATCCGGGAGACACGCAACACTGGAAGCGTCCACTCCAACAAAGAGCTAGCTAACAGTGTTTGTGCTGAGCCCAACGCTGCATTGATTAAGATTCTCTCAGGGAGAGTTCAAGTAAGGGTTGGCCAGGCTGCGGTTGTCTTCCGCAGCCTGGCAGGAAAAACAAGAGAGAAATGCGGATAGTGTGTTGATAAGCAGTTAAAGCACTTCACCAGGAAGGCCAGCAGGCTCCTCTGAACACTCTCCCACTGGAAGCAGCTTTTGATGTACTGCAGAGTAGACGTGATGGCTGCGTAAATTGCCCTTACACGCGCCACATTCCTGGCCAGAGCCTGGAAGACAGATAATAAATACACAAAGAAGACAAAGGCTGTATTAGTTGGAATTTAAAAATGCAGCTGTGCTTCCGGTTTTCTTCAATTAATCTGGGACTGATTTGTAATCAACAAGAAACATCCATTCAACTGGAGAGACGTCTTTTTTTCCCCCCTTTAGGATGAATCATTGTGGCGAGTAGAGAAATGTCAGTAATTTGACCTGATTTTGTCAAGCACGACTTTAAGCATTAAAACAGACAGCAGACCTGCACGATACAGACCCGGTGCTCGGCGTATAAGCCAGTTTTGGTGTTGGTGAGCAATGTATTGTCTGACAACAATGAGTCTTTGTGGGAAGTACAGACAGTCAGGCTCCCTGTCTCGCACCCTGTCTTACACACTGTATATCAAGCTAATGTAGCAGAACAGCAAGCAAGAATTCACTCGCTGTTGGGCTCAATTAAAGCTCAGTTCAGATCACTCAGGCAAATGTCTACAGTTGTTCTGAATTCATTGAAAAATGTAAAAATTTTTGTTCTGTTTGTTTATATCATGATTTATTTGTAATCAAAGTATTAACAAACGTCACAGGATTCCTGCCTGATGAAACTGCACATAGAACAATTATGTCAATTTCCTTTTCACAATTAGTTTTTTTAGAACCACAAATTACTGTACAGCACATTTTATTGATTTTATGTGACACGACAACACACAGCAGGGTGTAACTGTGTAATAAAAGGTAGAGGTTGTGTGTTTTTTAAACTTTTTAACAAATACAACAGTTTAGGCCTGAATATGTATTCAAGCCCTTTTAATATGATTGGTACCCCCTAATAAAATCCAGTCCAATCAGAGGTCACCAAATTAGGAAACAGGTAGCCCCTGTGTGCCATTTCATCTCAGTATGAATCCAGCTGTTCTGTGAGGCTTTAGGTCTGTTTGAAAACATCCGAGAAAAAATTATTACATATTAAATAATAATAATTAACAACTGCTTAGATGCAATATTTTGGGACTTATCATAGTTTAAGTAAAAAATCTGCTTTCCAATACTACTTGAACCACTTGGACAGACTTTCACTGCGAACAGCTGATATAGCTCTCAGGGGTCAGAAAGCAGGGAGAATGGTGGGAACATAGTTATAATGGAGAAAGAAAGATAGTAAGCACAAATATGACAATTCAGGACAAACCTTTTTGGAAAATTTCAGATTATCCTCCATGTAGCCTCTCTCCTTGGGCTGGAAAGTTCTTATACTTGCTTTGACCTGACAAAAACACAGTTGAGAAGCAGACGGCATCAAGCTTGGAATCGCTTCACATTTCATTGTGTGCTCCGTCCAGGTTGAACTTTTACTTACAGGGTTAAAAATAACCTCCAGCTCTAGAGTAATGCTTCCCTTCGACAGTCTGGCCAAGTCCTCCTTCTTCAGCAGGCAGACAAGCCGTTGTCTGTTGTGGATCTGCGGGACAGAAAGGGCATGAGGTGCTGAACTCAGCCATGAACCTGACCATCAGTCATGCTGGATTACATCTTAGCGAGGCTTCAACCCGCTAAGGTGTTATCACCCTCTTCACTTTAATTTAGGCCCAAAGTGTAAATAGATTAGTCTATTGTCTGCATCAGAGTTGAGGTGTACCGAGAGCAGTGGAATGGCAACTTTTCCAAGAAAGTCTGGCGCCTTGTCACCGTCGTCATCGAAGACAGAAACCATGAGAACGTCATGAATGTCCTTGACAGGCCTGTAGAAACAAACAAGGAGGTCAGGAGCCAACAGACCAGTAAACCAAATCATGTTTTTCAAATCTACTTCTCAAACTAACAGTGTGAAGACTTGGTTCCACTCTGGATTGAGGTTCTTATAGACCGTGTGGGTCTGCAGTCTGTCATTGCCCAGTTCTAACACGCAGTAAGGGTCACTCTTTCCTGAACACAAGAACCAATCACACTTAGCTTAACTTGACAAAATCAATCGTAAATGGCAAAATAAAATCTTAAACACGTGACTACCGTTTAAATCAGCAGCAATCAGGTCTGAGGCCTTGATGACTTTGATTTGAAGTAAACCAACATCTCCGAGGTTCTTTAGAGATCGTTTCCAATGCTACAGAGACAAAAAGCAGACAGGGCTTTAGGAGCATTATAAAAAAAAAAAAAACATGAATTGAGTACAAACCTAAACAAACTGTTAATTATAATAGTCATTATTACAGTTTTACCAATCATTTTTATGTATTATTACATACAGTAGCAATAGACAAAGAAAATAAATTCTGTTCTCCTGTTTCTAGAAGTTAAGACATCTTGGTAATTTAACATTACTAAAATTCTCTTCTTCACCTCTCTTCTCTCACCAAACCTTCAATAAGAAGAAGTTTTCACAACATTTCCATACATGGAACTGACAGTCAACCCAAATAAACACTCTCTGAGACAGATTACAAGCAAGATTCAAGTCCCTGCAGGTAAATTCATACTTTTAGGCATTAAGTGTGACTAGCATTGCAAATCTGACACTTACAAACCCCTATAATGGCTAACGTGAAAGCTTTTCCTGACAACATCTAAGCAGATTGTAATAAAGTGCTTTTTCCAAAACAGTATTTACCCCCTTCTTGTCTTTAAGCACCATCAAGTATAGTTTATGCACACAGTGAACCTGGACTCTCAGCCTTTTGTAAACTCCTGATTTCTGTAAAGAATTTGCTCTTCATTCCCAGAAGGACATCTTCAGCATATTCTACCTTCAGGATGGACTTTATTAGACATCATTACTCTGAGTAATCTGTTTTTAGCTGAATGCTTGGCTCGTTGCAGTTATAAACTGGATGTAAAACCAAGTCTTGTTGCTTAGAGTCCAGGCAGATATGATTGTTTAAGCCCCATCCAACATTTTTGAGCAGATACTGCCCCCAGCAGAACAACTCTTTAAAGAGAGTTTTTACCCCAGTCATTTATTCATTTAATCTTTTTTCAATCCTACTTTAGGACATCCGTTAGAGCTAAACATCCCTGTTCTACTGACTGGAAAAAAAGCTGTGTTTTTTTTTTTTTTAGCTGATACAGAAAAGAAAAGCAAATTTGGACTCAGGCTTCTTTGTAGACTCTCTCTTTTGAGTAGGACAAGAGGAGATGACTGACATGTGAACCGACACATTAAAAGCATTTCATCAGGAACGCCTTAAGCGCCATGTTTTATTTCTCTATCGTGTTTACACAGCTTTAGCAGTTCATGACAACCAAAAAAAAGAAAAGGACTAATGATGCACGGGTAACACACTGTACCTAGATGCTACCACACTGTGGTGAACACCATACACTTTATGATGGCGCACCTGCTAGAGCAGGAAGAAGAGTCAAACCTAGCTTCTTCCAGTATCATCAAGGTATTTAACGACGAAGTTATGTAAAGCATAAAGCTATGAGAAGCTGTTTAAAAAGAAACTTTCTTCTATGGAGGCCGGTCTGCTGTTCATTTAGGCTGCTACTTCAAAGAGACCAGCATGGGTCCCAGTCATTTTGTGCTGTCGTCATTTCATACTTTTGCTACTTTGGGCATTTCCTCCGGCTAGTATTTTCGGGAATGAAAAGTAGCCGTCTGCCATGGCGCATCAACTCATATCCTCCTTGGGGGTGTTTCATCAAACTGATGAAAGAGTCAAAAGACCAGGCACAGACTGCAGTACATCAGAGGAACTTTTAACAGCAAAGTTGCTGATTTGTGATTTTGAGCAATGTCTTTCTGCCATGGAGCATGCTGGGTGTGAAAATGTAGGGTGTTGGCAGCCGTTGGGAAACCTCAGAAATAAGGTCAGGTCTCAGAAGTAAAATATCTCTATGTCATGCTGGATTCTCCTAAAATGTTACACTTCTAGACTTATTAGATATGGTCTACCATTACATACTGCAACTGTTTTCATGCACTCCTTAATCCTTATTTCCTCATTGAAATTACTACAGTCAACCAATTAAGATCTTAGACGGGAAGCCTGTTGGATTATGTTCTATAAAATCTGGACATGACACATTTTGATGAATATTTACATGTCAAGTCTCTCAGGGTGGTCAGTGGTTCCTCTTAAATCTACAGGTTCAGTAATTTGGAGAATATCCTGTGGGACTTTTAAGGTTCCTTTATGCAAAACATCTTTGTGACAAACAGTGTTCTCTATAGTTTGAGTGAACATGTGGACTTCCCTTTCTGTAGAACTAAAGCTGAACTCTGACTGGCATTATTTTACGTTAAAGCTGAAGCAATTTGTAATGATGAATGAATTGAAATTAAATGTCTCCTCTTGATGCTATTGTGATTCATTATTGTTCAGATGGATTTCAATGAGTTTTATGTTTTTCTTTTGTTTTGTATTTGCTTGTATCCTGTTTATTGCTTTATGTAACCAAAAGCACAGCTAAGGAAAAACATTACAAATTAGCATTGGCTATGTTAAAGTATATGGTATTCGTTACTACTCAACACTCGCCCCTACAAAAATAAATACGTTTCATTTCAAGTTAGTGATTGACCCTTTCTCAGAGGTACAAATGGGGACTACTGTTACAGCTGAGAATGCTAACTGTGCTCATCATTAAAATAAGATGCCAAAGAGTTTAAATAGGTTTCACATGGCATAATGTCACATCTACTCATAACTGTAACGAAAGCTTATGGCGGGAATGATATGGGCAACACTGGTGGTTCTCGCTCTTAGAGAAATCTGAATAGGCTAAAATTGTATCAGAACTGAAACTCTGGATTAAATCCACCATGTTTTCCACACAGGCCAAAAGAGCAGCAGTGTTCAGACAGCAAACTGAGGTCCCATACAACATCACAGAGGTGCTATAAATGAAGTGCTTAGTGTGTGAACAGCAGGTGAGTAGGAGGGTGGTGAAGTGCTGTTTGTTGTGTAATTCTAGCAGTGATGCACAGTCTAGATACTGACATAGTTTTCCAGCTGGTTCTGTCGTTCAAGAGGTTCATCAAGCAGTGCGGCACTGAGGTCGGTGATGGTAACGCCGCTGCATGGTTTTAGTGTGACCAGGAAGACCAAGGTTCCTCTGCAAGGACTCACGGTCAGACTGAAAACCTTCCGCTCATTAACAGGGATCTGGGAGAGGTCCACTTCACATCTGTACAGACAAACACAGAGATACACAGAGCCATTTCTTAAATGTTCCCCAATATGACTGGTCGTCCTACAATAAACACACCAAAGGAGAAAATACACTACTCTCATTTCTATTAACGTCTAGTTTATGCAAACACAGAACTAAAAAGTTGCAGTGATTAATAAAGCCAAGATTGAGCAGTGTGAGCTAAATAACAGTACAATTATTATCTCGGGTGTTTGTATTTTATTAGTGCCTACAACTGGAAATGCACAAAAACAAAACAAAAAATAATAGTATTACGCAAATAAAGTAAGGAATCTTGGAAAGCTTTGGCCACATGAACGCTAAAGAAACTGAAAAAGAGATGACCTCAGTTGGAGACGTCCCAACTTTCTTCTAACCAGGTACCGTTTGTTTTTTACAACCTTTACTCTAGCTCTCCTTTAGACTTTTTACCTTAGATTCAATCTAGACCCAGATTTTTACAAGAAAAACAATCATTAATACACATTTAGAAGAAGGCGTGCAAAATAATGGCATAAGAAACGTGTAATAAAAGGTCAGAGAAAAATGAGGGATAGTTTTGAGAGTTCATGGTTATGCCTGGATGGGACTCTAGGCTGACTGCACACTAACCCAAGGGGATATGTGTTACCATGGGGCCTTGAAATGAGGTCCCAGTGGGCAGAAAGCCAGCTTTTTCAAGGTACACACTAAGATCTACAGAGAGGTTAGTAGTCAATGATAACAAAGTTATTATTTTGATAAAAGAACTTTAAGGATTCCCATATTATATAAAATAAATAAATAGAGAGCAACTATAAATGTTAATGCTATTTGAATTTCTTTATTCTTTATTTTCAGACGATGGACTGAGCAGAACTCGGAGAGATGTTCGGAGCTTGGGATAAAAAGTTGCCCTAAACTTTTCTGTGGGAAACTACGAGTGGCCAACGGTGACACAAGGAGTTTGTCCTGTAACCGGTGGGTTGCCGGTTTGAACCCCCACTCTAACTGTCTCAGTCATTATGTGCTTGTACAAGAAACTTCACCCACATTGGCTGCTGGCGCCGCCAGCGTCAGAATGGGTGAATGACTGAATATAGTGTGAAGCGCTTTGGGGTCATCAGGACTTGATAAAGAGCTAAGCAAGCAAAGGCCATTTCAATCTGCCTGCTATATTCCTTGGTCTCCGCGGTTTGTTCTCTAATAGACCTCTGAGGCGTTCAGAGAACAGCTGGATTCTTCCTGAGATTACATGAAACATAGGCGACTAATTAGAGGACTTCTAAAGGAAAACGTTATCCTCCATTTCATTTTAAGCGGTACTAGAGGAATATGGGCTGAATACACACTTTTATTTTAGAATTATAATAATCATCATAATATTAAAAATAGGCACAAAGAGGAATTTAAAGAGCAGGCACCTACATCCCAATCCGCTCCTCGTTTCTTCGAGATTCTTTGGACCAGAGCTCCACCTCCAGGACTTGTGGCACATTCAGGAACTGTTTCATGGTGAATCTTTCTCTCCACTGGGGATTGGCCACTTTGCAGTGATTCTGAATAAAAAGTACATGAGACATAAATAAAAACACCACAACATTCAGCATCTTACAATTAGTGATAGTATCATTGTTCTAATAGTCATTCAGGTGTGGTTGTTTGAGAGTCAGTTAGCTTTCTATGGAGAATGTACAATACTTGAAAGATTTAGTGTACAGCCTGTCTACACCTGCACCCTTTGTTTAACAGAGAAACGGCACAGAAAGAGGCAGTATACCACAAAGAGCTCTGAAATCAAATTAGACAGACAAAGTGGGCCGGTGACAACACATACTGGAGCTTTCATGCAAAAGGGAAGAAAAACAAAAGAGGAACAGATTATAACAAAGTTGAAGTTAAAAAAGAAAAGACAAACAAAACAAACGAGGAGTAATAAACATACGGAAGAGATGAAAACCGCCACTCATTCATTTTGTACCTTGCTTTTATACTGTTGCTCTCCCAATTTGAAGCGAACAAACAGATGACCTGTCAGACTGTCCAAAGTTAACCCCTGACCTTCAACCAGCGTCACTGACAAAGTGGACGTCCAGAGCTGACTCTTCTTCAGCGAATCTGACAAACGAGAGTTCAGGGAAGCCCCTCCCTGTAAGAGAGGATAGGGATCCAAATGAGTTACAGGAACAATGTCTGAAGAGGGATGGAAATCGGGAGAGAGAACAAAAATCAACCAAGATAAATCAAATCTCCAAAGAAGGCACATAGAGTGGAGGAGATACAATCAGGAAAGACTAAAGCACACAGCAAACCAGTTCATTGAATAGAAAACAGACAATATTTTAATCAGTGTTTTGATGTCTGAAACAAACCTTCTGATGAGGAAAATCTGAATTTCCAGGATTGTCTTGTGGACATGTCTTTTGATCAAGACATCAAAACTCTCAAATTCTTGAGCACATTCTTTCACAGTTTGGATTTCAGTCAATGCACATAAACCTATTATGAGGAAAAGCTTAATACAGCTTGCAATGCTTTAAAAAGGCATGAGCTGGTATCCACTACCCACAAGGCTTAAAAAGGTTCTCATCTTAAAACCCCCAAATAATAATAAAATAAAAAACCTTGTAACAATTGTCTCTCGTACCCTTCCTCTGGTTCAATGAGATTCCAGAGAAAGCGTTGACATAATTGTAGTTTCTTTGGCTGACTGGATAGTCCAGAAAAACACAACCTTGCCTGTTAATTTCTTCAGTCATAAAAAGCAGTGACAGTGTGGAAACCAAAGGAACTTCACTGTTAAAAAAGTAACACCGTAATAAAATGACAGGAGGCACCTAAGTCTACTTTTGAGTGAAAGCTGATGGATGTTTGTGGTTCTATTTACCAGAAAATTAAGGTGAATGGAGAAACCTAGTTAATAATCAAGAAGTCAGTTGTGTTGTACCTAACAGTTTTTTTTATTTTAAAAAGATTTTATTTGACTGAAAATATCTTTGGGGTAGGATCCATCAGCCTCATTCGACTGTGCTCGCAGATCAGAGTTACTCCAATTTACAATTGTGGTCAGGAGCTGCACAAAAATGGCTGCATTTTGGACGCCACTAGATCATGTTACGCATTAACCATGATACTGTGAAACTCTTTGTTAAATAAAAGCTGTAAAATGATATGGATCTTATAGCGGGTCACGCCTCATCCCAAATAAAGGTCAGTGATCACAACTCTCCATATGCAGGTGACAGTGTTCACATGAACAGCTGTATCAGGGCTGATGTTGTTGTGACTCTGCTCTGACATGTAAAGGATCAGCTTTCAGTTAACCTGCTTCACAGCATTTTTATGCCCCAATGCTTTCTCATGTACACCTGTTTAGTAAACTGAAAGCTTTCAAACACCGTCTGAAATGTAGTTAATGTTCATGCACATAGTCTCCATTTTTCTGGCTAGTGGTTTGCAAAGCCAGCAGAAGTCCTTGTCATGCTGCAACAACAGATTCATGCACTCTGCACAGCAAGCAGCAAGTGAAGCCACAAGACATGCATTTGGAAATGGCTCTGAGTTTAACATCCCTTTGTCACAGTGAATTCAGAACACAACGGTCAGACTTTTTCTACATCATGGTCAGAGGTATGTTTGTAAGTACTTCTTGTTACTCTGCCTAAACTAACGAACGCAATATGTCACAATATTGTTTCATTATCTAAAATATAATGCTTACATTCTGAATATAGAAAACATATCAATTGCCCTAGATAATTTGGCTTTGGGTTAATAGTTAAGAAAGATTATTGATTAATTTGAAGACTAGGTAGTTCAACCACACACATATATCGAAAGAGAAAACTGAATTTAGATTAGACTTAAGTTTAATCTTAAGTAAAAAGAAAGGCATCATTTTGCTAAATTATGGTAATTTGCTGCCCTCTTGTGACAGAAAGATATATTTTACAATAACAGATATCTGCCAAAATAATACCGTCACAAACAGTTTCTTTAGTTTGAACAGTCTGATCAGAATGAGGCAAATAAAAAAAAATATTAGTGTCTTGAAACAATATTTTTCACTTTTGGCAGATACCCATTATAAAGCTGACCAAGTTGATTGTTGCTTATTGTCTGTCCAATGCGTTCCCTCCACCATGCCTTACCCTACTTCGTTTTCGTGGCCACTTCTGCTGACAGGAGCATGCATGTTAAGTGCAAAACAAAATGGCACTGAGGTTAGTAGAACACACAAAAAACATTTAAAACTTCAAGACAGGCACAATACAAAGCAAGCACAATGTTCTCCCAAATCTAAGGTTTTAGTTTCAGAACAGGTTTTAAAACTGAGAAAAATCAACCTGGGGTGAACAACAACACATGACATTTTAAGCAATGTCAATGTTTTAATACACAAGCTTGTTGTGTGTGAAAACTAACTGGGTGATTGACTTGCATATGTGATTTTAGCACAATAAGTTGAATTAAAAGTGCTCTGGCAGCTAAAGTTCAACGATCTGACCCAAAACTTGCACTAGCATAGAAAAAAATATTTTTCTCAATTAAGACTTCATTGTTGCAAATACTATTATCATCGCTAGCCACATGTATTCCAATGTGGCACATGTACTATTACTAATGATCTTTGTATTACTAATGATTAAAAAATATGCTGATGTTTTTTGAAAGCTTCATTAGATACAACTTAAAAGCCTACTAGAACAGATGGCATTCGTTTATGTAAAATGAACAGACAGTGTGTCAGGTTTTGAAGGAGTGTCTCCTTTAAAGGAGGAAGGTCCTCTGACTTCACACTAGGGCTAACAGGCACCATAAACATTCAGGAGGGAGGCAACAGTAGAAGCAAACTAAGCGAGTCCTGTAAAAGCCATGATTTAGTTGTGGTTTTTACATTACAAAAATATCTGGTTCCACCTGCTGATTAATTGCTCCTAGTAGCTACCTACCTTGTTGCTGTTGTAGAAACAATAACAGCAAAATTAATGTTGCAAAAACTGCTTGAATTTTGTTGGACTTGATGTTAAGTAACATATCTATAATGTGCTATATGATGCTACTCAGTTAAGGCTGTATTGACCTCATATGAGGATGCGGTACAGACAACTGTTTTTCTTATGTCCTGATTTGTAAAACCTTAAAACAGAGAACTGTGGTGCTTTTTTTTCCACCATGCCTGCACGTAGCAAATCTAATGGAAACATACATTTCTACTTGTTGAACACATGCAGTTAATACACAAAGGGCTTGCCATACAATGCCTTTCTTGGCGCTTCCGCTTCTGAGAGACAGCGTCATGTCTACCAGCAGGTAGCCCATGTCTTCATCCAGGGTGTTGGGGTCATTCAGCGGGAGAGAGAGCTCGTTGACCCTGAGACAAGGTATATTTAAGGTTAAACACTTAAATATGGACGGTCGCACGCTATGGAAACATCCAAGGAAACCATATGCTACTTTCATCATCTCCAGAAAGCAAAGAGAACCTGCCTGCAGCACTCTTCAATTAAACAATACAGAACATGTAGTTTCAACTAGTGCAATTGCATGTCATGCAGACAAGCCATTGTAGCTGGTATTCACCCAGATGAGAGTTCGTTGGTGTAATGACAAGCAAACTCATGACAAACAATGCCACTTTTACTGAGTTTATTATTTTTTAAAACATTTGAAGAGGTAGCCATTTTCAAATTTGAGTTACTTTGTTGTATTTGTTGGAAATAATGAGGTGTCCTGATTTTTTGTGATGTTGCAACCACAAACATCCATGTACTTTGTTGGTGATTGTATTTGATATGAATACAACGTGACATTAAACATTTATAAGTGGAAGGAAAATGACACATGGCTTTCGAGTTTTTGTATTCATAAAAACTCTACGTGTGATGTGAATTTGTAATCAGTCCTTCAGAGTCATTTCCTTGTAGACATACCCCCCATATCTATAGCAGATTTCTACAATTATGCACAGCCTTTAAGGCAAAATACCTCAACCTCAGTTAAACGGGACTGATCTGCTAAAACCCTATTTCAATTCTGGCCACAGATTCTCAGTCGTGTTTAGGTCTGGGTCAATACAGACGGAAATGGAAAATGTTCCTTTGTAGCTCGATCCAGAACTTTGTTTAGGGTCATTGTCCTGCTCCATCTTGGTCTCAAGTCTACAAGTCTTCTTCCAGGATTTTTCTATCCAGCCCAGTATTAAGATCCAGTTATCTTCCCATTACCAGCTTCCCTGTCCTTGTGGCAGAAATGCATCCCCGTTGCATGAAACTGCCAGCATCAAGTTTCAAAGAGTGTATGTTTTATTCAGGCTGAAGTGTAATTATTTGTGGTTTTTCTTCACTGATGGCATTTATAATGTAGCCCAAAAAGTTACCTAGTGGCTTCATCTGACCTGATTACATCTTTGACATGTTAACTGTGTTGCCCACATGGCTTGTGGTAAACTGAAAATGAGACTCATATGTTTTTTTTACAACATTAGCTTTCTTATTTTAAATAGCTCTCATGTTGTCTCCGACCTGAGATGTGAATCTGGACTGCTCAGCCAGAGTTAACATTGGCCCCTGCGCTGCTTCTCTGATCAATGCTATAGCCTTAACGTTTTCAGATAATAGATGGAATATCCCTGAATAAATTTGGCTGCACTGTATCTGATTTAAGGGTCAGAGTAAAGGCAGAAAAGTACTTATGGCATGCCACACTTTTCAGATTATTTCTCTTTCAGTTTGCAAACTCAAGCATTTTTTTCCTTCCACTTCAAAATTATGCACCATCCTGTGGTGGTCTACCACATAAAGCATAAATAATACACTGAAGTTTTGCTTGGTACTGCGTGAGTTGGCATATCCAACTTTAGAGGTAAAAGGAAAAAAAAAATTTAATATGATCTACTCTTTATTAAAATATCATATTAAAATGTATTTATGATTTCATATTTATTTACTTTTAGGTTGCAAGCTAATAGTAAGTCTAGTTCCCTTAAAAATAAAGCCAGACTTTGTCATTTATTCTGCCAATAAACTTCTGACGGTACCCCACTGAGTTATCTACCTAAACAGGCCTCGCCTCAGTACAAATACTGGGTTACAACAATTCATGTCCAGGAGGTACAACTATGAGGACCACCTTTGACATATTTAAAAGTAAATTCAGAAATAAATAAACTTTAGTAAATGTAAAGTTTGGTGGAATTCAAAACATGTTCAGATATTGCCACCAGGGGCACTATATATCCAAATTTTAACTACACAGGGACATCAAATGCAGATGAAATGAAACCGACAAAACGGATTTTCCCTTTTTTGCTGAAATAAAAAAAAATTTCTAATTTATACCAGGTTCACATCAAGGTTGATTCCCTCCAACACATACCACACTCATAACTCACAACACTTACTTATCTATTTCCAAATCACTCAGGAGAACCCAGGCAGAGCCCATGAAGTCGTCTGTAGTCAGATCGCTGTCAAACACCTGCGTCATTACAGAAAGCAAGGTGTTAACCCATGGAACGACACAGGAAGTCACCATCATTATGACTTCACCACTACACTAACTGTGGAAATGACCATTAGTATGTAGAGCTAATTCATTAAATCAAGCATTGACTTCTGCACAACATAAAGTGGTTTAATGAAACATTTAACTCCCATGCAGCTAGAAGTGATGTTCCTCAGCAGAGACTACACAGCAGAGAACTTGTGAATGAGACATTACCTTGAGGTAGATCTTCTGATTCAGATCCTTTACTGGTACAGTGAAGGACTCATTCCATGTAGGATTCAGATTTTTATGAATCACTTTGCTTTTATAGATACTTTTTCCAAAAAACTTGAACTTTACATACGGGTCACTGGTGCCTGGAGAACATTTGGGACAAAAAAAAAGACAATTGTTGATGAAATAGTTTTAAACTGAAGGGAGCCTTTAATATTATGTGAAAGATTCTGCCACAACTACCATGAGCAGAGGAGGCCTGACGCTGAGGATAAAAGGAATATGATGCATTTTCTAAGCAAAAATTAAGGCTGTAAGATTTTATGATCTGAAATTAACGATTACCTGTAGCTTCAGTACAATAAAGCTGCTGGTTTGGCTTTACAAATCCACATTTCCTTAGACACACTGAGACCCTGAACATGTTTTATTGCTTCTTTTGGTGTTTCCTTTTTTTAATCAGTTTTAAATTATATTTTATTCTGTATTGTCTTATTTCTTTTTTATATTCTAGTAACTGTTCAGCACTTTGTCTGAAAGCGCTTATTATTATTATTATTATTATTATTATTATTATTATTATTATTATTATTATTATTATTATTATTATAGATGATGAAAACAGATCAAACCAAATTAATCCCTGAAAACAGGCCTGTGTTTTATTATTTCTAAACACTCACGACTCTATTGTCTTATATTGGGTGCTTCACGTGAAACATTCTGGTTTCCCGTAAAAAGGAGACCTGGTCTGTTCACTTTGTCATTTCTCATGTCTGCGTGGAGGATGTGGGTTTTTTCCCCTCCTCAGGCAGCAGGACCACAACTTCCTGCTTTAAAAGCCAACAAAACTTCAGCCACATTAAACCTCATGGCAAATGAATATGAAAAATACACGTGATTGTGCAGTTGAACTTTGTTTAACATGAGGGCAACAGGAGTGTTTGTGCCAAGTTCTGGAATCATAAATTCTCGGATAGTTTTTTTTAACACAGTTAACACTCATGACGTGTGTGTGCGTCTCTAAACTCACATAAACTCACACGTCAAGCAATTATAATTTTGGACCCTTTCACAGATTTGCAAAATCCACTAGAAAATAGGTCAGTACCAAAAACTTGACCTAACACCTGCCAAGCACACTCTTGTTACTCATAAAGTTTAACAACAGCTAATTTAAGGGAAGTCACTAGCTGCCTACAAAGGGTGCTTTGCACCTATCTGTTGTCGAGTCATTCCTCTGAGACCAGATGATGGTTCCCAGTTGACATTAGTTGTGAAATACCTTTATGAACAATTTGCTGCATTAGTGAAAACTTGCCATCCAGTTGAATACTCATTCCCCAATTTGTAATCCAATAATTATTTTTTATATATTTTTTATATCTATTTTCACACACTTGAAGATATTTATTGGAATTTGATCACATGGACCGACACACCAAGAGGTGCATAACTTTGAAGGAAAACATTATATGGTAGTCAACTCTGTTTATTCCTATATCCCAAAAATAAAAGCTACAGCTCCTATATGCCTTAAGAAAAAACAATTTCCGAAGTTTTCAACACCTCATTTAGTTATCTTCAATTCATCATCCAGCTGAGGAAACAGGAAAGCACAACTGCACAACCGTTAAACATGGACAAGTATAAGATTAATCAGGGAAGTATCCGAAAAAGGAGGAAACTCTGGAGGAGATGCAGAGATTAGCAGCTCAGGTCTGTTGAAGGAACTATTAGTTTTGCATTTTACAAATCTGGCCTTAATGGAAGAATTTCAAGTAAAAACTTATTGTTATTGAAGAAAATCCATAAAAAAATTCATAAAAAGGTTTGCCAAAAAATATTTGAAGTCCCAGTCTCAGTGGTGGAAACAAACACTGAGTATCACAATGAACACACCATCCTCGTGGTGAAACTGTAATACTTTGATACCGAGAACCCGATAGTGAAGCTGGACATGATGTTGTGCTTCAAAGATTTATTTAAAAAAATCAAATAAATAAAAATTTGGTGCTGGCAGATTAGAGCCCAGAGTGAAGCAGAGGACAGGTAGTGCTGACAGCAAGCAGCTCACAGCAGGATATGACGGGATTAATAGGCTGGAGGCAGAGAGCAGGTCTTTGAGACGAGCTAGAGTCAAGCGGGGGATGGCAGGCAGGAAAAAGCAGACAGAAACAAAGAGCTAGGCTGGAACCATGGTCAAAAACAGTCTAACGCCGAGTCCAGGAGTCAGAGAGCAGACGAGGTGTCCGAGTGAGGGCAAGGAGAAATCCAAACACATGCAATGGGACCGAAAACAGGCGATTCAAACAAGCACGCCTGGACAGCAACTCACACTGGGCTTGAAGACAATCTGGCAGGGAATGACTGTGAGAGGCTGGTATTAAAGGCAAGATCACAGGTGGGAGAAAGGAAGGTAAATGGGTAGTAATAGGTGGAGCTGCTCCTGCTAATTAGCAGAGCAGAGTGGCACACAGCAGAGAGCGTTGAACAGCCAGCCCAAAGAACTACAGATGCATGACAGAAACATGGTGGTGGCAGCATCATGGTGTGGGATGTTTTTCTTCAGCGGGGACAGTGACGCGCCAGGACAACCCACAGGGAGGAGATCCTGGGGGAGACCCAGACTGTGCTACAGAGAGAGTTACTAGAGAGGCAGATGTCTGGGTTTCACTCCTGAACCTGTTACCCATGGAACAGGGAGTTTTCCTCCTCACTGTCACTACATGCATGCTCATTATGAGGGACTGCTGCATGATCAAAAATACAATGCAAGCGACTGTCCAGTGTCGCTAGAAGCTTGCTCAGGAGGAGAGAATGCTGCAAGTCAATGACTTGATGCAACCTGCTGGGTTTACTTAGAAAACTTTATCGATTTAAATGCTAACACTGAAATGTTTAGAATTGACTGAATCTTTCTCCATGATTTGATTGAAATTACTTTTTTTATAAAGTGCATTGAGAGAACATGTTTTGTGAATTAGTCCTTTATAAATAAACTGAATTCAACTGGCTTTATTCTGGATAAGTGGAGCGGTCAGAGTTGATTACTAGATGGATGGTGACAGGGCATTGCTGTGAGAGCCTTCAAATGACAAGTGGCTGGGGTAGAGGTCCACCTTCCAGCAGAGCAATACTAAACACACAGCCAGACCTGCCATGGAAATGTATGGATCAAAGTATATTCATGTGGTGGAATGGCCCAGACATAAAACCAACTAAGAATCGACACAACTTGGAAATAAAATTTCCCCCTAATTTGACAAAGAAGAATGGGGAAAAATGTCATCTCTAGATTTACACAGCTGGTAGACAGTAGGGATGGGAAATGATCGTATCCCATAATGTTTTGTTTCTAATAAGAATGTGTTTTAATTATGTCAACAATAAACTCTACATTATCAGGTTTTCTAGCCGTACAGACTGAAAGTATTATTGTGATGGCTACTTTTACTGCTTTTTTCCCTACGTTAATGGTTCCATGAGAGGAGCAACAGATATCAAAATCTTTAAAACTATAATGAAAAGCAGTTATTGCGTGCTGTTTAAATATATAATTGTTACCTAATGTAACCTCAGCCCTAAAGGCTCTTTAATAATCACTAAATTGTTTTTAGGTTTTATTGTGTGTTTTTTGGGAGCCATCTTTGCGATTGTAGGGCTGCGGCTTCATAAATGTATTACCAACGAGAACCACAGTGTTTTTTTTTTTTTTTTTTTTTTTTTAAAGTGATGATAAAAATGTATTGTTATCGCAACAAATACCACAAAATATTATTGTCCATTTTTAAGCCCATATCTCCCATTACTAGTAAAGAGTAATTGCAGCGAAAGGTTGCAAAGTATTTTCTTAGTGGGAGATGTAAATTATTGACATACTTTTCAGACATCCATTTGTAAACATTCTAGATAACTATCACTGTTATTCAGCTGTACAACTATGCATAACTTGGTGTTGATCGATCACATGATTGTAATAAAATTCATACACTGGATCTTAGTCTTCAATAAGCAATACCAAGATTTGTCTGGACTCATTTACCTTGAGAGCTCATCTTCTTTTCAGACTTGATCTAAGCTGACTCTGTTTTGTAGTTTCACACTAGTAGCATTAAATGTTTTCAAGTGTTTGTGTGTGTAATCTGATCACAATGAAAAAGATCAAATAAACACGCTGCTTAAATAAAAACGTGGAATGTTAACATTGCTGCATTGTAAGAAAATCCTGGTTTTCTTAAAACCTGATGTTCATCTTCTACATTACCGTCACTTCGTGTGTGCATGTGTAAACAAACACCCAGGCAACCCAGAGAAATGGAATTCAAATTGGTCCCAGGAGTGAAAGAGCCAGAGGTATTCAGCGCTGGGTGTGGCTCAAACAGGTTCTTATATGCTGTGGGCAGATCTGGCAAGGCGCAGCAGTAACTACACAGCCTACCTTACACCCATGTGTCTTTGTTGCTCCTGGGTTGAATAACATATGTATTCAAACAAGCATTCATAGCTATTATTAAGGAAATGAAGCTACACAAACAAGCTGACACTGGTGAGAGCAGAAAACTCAGACCAACTGCGAGGAAGCAGATGTTTTCTAAGAGGTTCAAATATCCAATTAGTTGGAGTCAGACAATCTGCACCCATACAGGCTATAACATGAGAAGCAAACATACTGGAAGAATAGATAATTAATATTTGCCCTTACCCGTCCAGACGTGTAAATGTTAATGCAGTGCAACAACAGACCAGTGTCAAAACGCAGAACTATAAGTGAAAAGTATGTGGGAAATACATGCAATATATTGTATATGCAAAGGGTGTAAATCCCATTCTTTGTGTTGTGAGGAACCACTTCATATTTCCACCATCAAACTTCTCCTTTTACATTTCTTTGCTTCCTTTTCAATCCAGTTTCCTTGTTGTAAAGATAAAAGTATCACTATCTGAATCAGAGAGCTGTTTAAAGAATTCTGTTTAGTTACACTGTGCTTTCTAAAATCTCTCCACTACTAAAATGTATATAGATGTGATATACCTTTTGACCACTAAGTTATTTGTTCTAATGATGGGTATAATGTGTGCCAATCTCATTGAAAAATACAATAGAGTTTAAAACAGGGAATATTTTTTTGAGTCACAGCAACATCACTAATTTTCAGCTCTTTTTTTTTTTAGCAGCAGTACCAGAACGAGGTCATTACCACAGCGGTCTCTGATGACCAGGTTGTGTCCTTCCTTTAGGTAGATGGTGAGCAAGTAGGACCGCGGGACGCCTTGGACGTTGTCCAACGGAGATTCAGTCTCGTTGCCCATCGCAGCCTGGACACAAAAAGCAAAGTATTACCTACATTAAAAGGGAAAAGCAGCATTAGCTGTGAAACAGCATCTGCAGGAGAATACAGAACATTTGAGAAAGTACACTTTCTTTTGAAAAGTAAATAAAAGAGTGAACTGGTACTATACTTACATTTAAAACTTTAAAAAACAACTTAGTGGAGCACAAAAGTGAGTAATCTCTCTCAGACAATTACACCAGGTCTGAAAGTCATCTATTTAATAAACCAGATTAAATTATTACACTATATTATAATACATTACTATATCATATTATAATAAATATTTACATTATGTCATGCCACATTTTCAGATAGTAGCTCTTTCAAAATCCTTTAGTTGCTTCACCAAAATGCTATTGTCATTCTGCCTGCTATATTTGGTGTTCTTCTCAGATTAACCTAAAGAAATGAGGACAAACTTTGCCTTTGTGAATAATATTTGTTCATTTTGTGCTCTACTGAAAAGGCTTCACATTGATGTTAGTTGAAGACATGAACTCCTGCTCAACAAGCTGCTAAATGACCAAACATTAATCAGGAAGAGTAAAAAAAAAATGAGATCTGTAAACATGGCACCCTTCTGGTTTTTATCATAATGTGATCTCCATATGTGGTAAAATTAGGTGAGGTCACTGCCACAGTGTTTTTTGTGGGGGTTTATTTTAGACGATATATGCATTCATATCCTAAACTATTTGTTGGTTAGCTCTGGTGTTACATTAAATATGTTGTCTTCCTTTCAGTTTTAGGTTTTAGCTATTGTTTTCCTCTACATGGTTTTTCTCCAGGCTGTTTCCCTGAACTAGAAGTAATCCAGAACAACAGGATCAAGGTATATGCAGCCATGCAGGGTAAAACTAGTTGTCAACTTAACAAAGTCTTAAATGTGGTGCGTGCTCCAATGGTGCAGGTGTAGTGAGCATGACCCATATATGGAGGCCTTAGTCCTCAACATGGCTGCTTCCCTCTATCAGACCCTTTTTCTGTCTGCCTACTGTGTGACAAATGAGCCACTAGTTGTGTAAAAACACAGGAAAAAAAACATTAAATGCAAATGCTGCAAAATAATGAGTTGAGATATGAAACATAATGAAGATTTGTGAGCATTTAAAACTGATGACGGTGACACAAGGTTTGTCCTCAATTTAAGGAGCAGTCTATTAAGACATCAAGTACATACAAGACTATGTAAACATAAAACAGTTTTTAGTTATTGAAGACTGTGCAGCAGAATGGACAGCAGAAATCTCCATGCTAACCTATGTCACAGATGTTTTTGTGTAACTAAATCTGCAAAGATGACGGGAATATCCCAGCTTCATTCACTCTTCTGCTCTAGTCCTTATCCTTGCTTCCAATCAGATGGTTTACCCTCCTCTCCTTTATGGCATCCAGTCAGTCTTGATTTCTGCAGATCCTTTCTCTCCCAACTTTCTGAACATTCTGTATCGTGCTCTTATCTTGTACTGTTGGATTTCCTTATCTTTTATTTAAGATTAAGCATCTTTGTTTTGTTTCTTCATGCTCTGCTGTCAGTCTTTGATGTTGGTTCTTTTCCACCATGCATTGTCATATAAATCAATGACCAACAGTCCTTTTTTATACTTAACTAGAAGTATATTAAATTAGAATTGGACACATATCCCAAAGCAAATCTCCTTTAATCACTTTAAAGTTGTATTAAAGTTGTATCTCAATAGCTCCAAGGATCCCAGGCTAACCTTGCTTCGATTCTGTTTGTCTATTGCCGTTTAATTTCTAACACGTTTGCTGAAACAAACTTCCAATAGTTGCTTTAAACCTTGTTCCATAATTGTCCTCTATTAAAAAACATATTTTTTTGTCTTCACCAAGTATACTTCTGTTAAAGGAATCCGGTTGTCTTTAATCCTCTGATTCAGATGATAAAACCTTTAGCAACCTTTAGTATGAAACTGTATTAGTCAGAGTACAAACAGCTTTCTGAAAACAAATCTCTAAATGATGTCCAGGACAACATTTCAGACGAGATCTTCTAACCACAGCGAGGTAACCTAGAATCATCTTCATCATCATTTACAGTCCTTCTGTTGCCATCAGGTCCTCCAGAAATACAGCACAATAAGAGGCTCGACTCACATCTAAGTACAACAGTGTTACAAGTCATCAAAAATAAAATCCGTATAAAGGGATAAAATTATTATTTTTGAGATATTCTTTCAAAGAAAGACAACATTAGTTCTCATAACTATTAGTCAGACATCAACTTTCTAGGCAGCAAGTTGCACTTACGTTCAACATGTCCCTGTTCTTTAGTGAGAAGTTGCAGAAATCATGCTTTTTATGTTGTAAAGATAAAGACAAGAATCTTCAAAAGCCTTATGACAGTCAAGGAAAGTGTCTTAAAGGCATAAAAAGTCACAGAGACAAAGGGACTAAGTTAGTGGAACAACCACTGGGTTTCCTTTTGGCATTTCTACAGTGGGCACAAATCCTCTGAGCAGTTATTAAAAATTCCTGTGTCCCAGGGAACAACTAGACTTAACCCTGAAACTGCATAATGAAAAGAGAGGAATCAGGGAAAAGAGAGGAGTGTGGCAGGCTGAGGAGTTTTTCATCTTCTGTTCAGAAAACAATTTCTAGATAATAATAATAATATAGTGAATTTATACATTTTAAGATAACTGAAGCCACTGTTTATTCCTCACAATCTGTTAACAGTAAAGATTCCTTCTCACTAAGCCAAGTGCATTAGTTACAGGGCTCTTGTAATTGACTTGAGGAAAGGATCTTGTTACCTGCTGGGTGTACACAACAAGGTCAGGCTGTTAAACACACATCCGTGTAGGTAAGGTTCCTTATCAAAGAGTTCATACATAAAAATTTTCACATTTTGTGATGTCAACGCCCAAAATATCCTTGCATTTTATTTATAGTGCATGGGGTAAACCAGCACAAAGTGTTACAGGATTGAAGGAAAAGGACACATGGTTCCAGAAATGTTTAGAAATATAAGCCCATGCGTTGTCCAACCACGGTTCACTTACAGTGGCTACTAGGGTAATTTTCCACCCGTTTTGGGAAATTTACAAGCAGAAATGTGTGTCTGTTCTGTGAGAAATAGGATGGATAACAGATGCCATCAATCCAATCGAACTTATATGTGATCAGAAATTCTCTTTTGGATTCAGGTTTGGGTTTTATCTGAGCCATTCCAAAAGATAAATATGTTGTACTTTCCATAAGAGCCTTTGTCCTACAGGAAGGCAAACTTCCACCCAGGTCCAAAGTATTTGCAGCTGTTTTCTTCTAGCTTTGCCCTATATTGAGCTCCATCCATTATTCCACCACCTTTACCAGCTACACCATTCCTGCTGAAGACAAGCATTCCCACAGCATGATGCTGCTGTTCCCATGCTTCACTGTGGGGATGGTGTGTTCAGGATGATAAACAGAATCACTTTTCTCACACATATAGCTTTTTGTGTGCCTGCCATGAAATTAAATTAGGCGAACACAATACAGTCTGTATTAGGGCTGGGTATCATCTAGGATGAGCCGATTCGATACGATTCTCGATACACAGCTCACGATACGATACGATTCTCGATACATAGCTCAGCTTGATTTGATTCCAATATCGATATTTATTACTTTGAATTAATGCTCAGTGATTCAATCACCAAAATCAGCCAAATATTATGTTTATGTTCTATTTATTGATCACAGACATATTAACAGGAAAATAAAGTGCATTTGCTTCAATGCATTTAACGTGTCACAGAAACCAAAAATGTGCCCAAACATCTGATTTTAGGGTCAAAGGAGCTTCTAAAATCCTGTCGGCCGTTCCACAAATTCGTCTCACTCACTCTCCTTCGCTGTGAACTGTAATGGTTGCGCTGTAATAACGCCCCCTAGGGTCTTCGGTTCTCCACAATCACTATCAAGCTATTTCTGGATAATGTTCACCTAAACTAGTGCACTTTCACATCTCCCACAGGTGCTGGGTCCCAGGTATTAAGTGTTCACTTATATACAGTAATCTTGTAATTTATTTATTTATTTATTTATGTTCTTTCACTTTCTTTTTTCAAATATCACATTACACATGTCAGCTTACATAATAATATATATGATTTAGCAATGGCATCTAGGTGTTATTCGAGTGTATCTGTTGCTTTATGTCTGTTGGTTGTGCTGTTCTTTTTGTGTCTCTTTCCAGGTGATGGAGCAGACAAAGAAGGTTTTATCATTCTCTCCCTTTTATCTCCTCTTTCTTTCACCTCTACTCTTTTTTTTCTTTTCTTTCACTTTTTGTTCTTCCTTTACTCTCCCATTGTCATGTCCATATAATTTGAAATTCTCCTTGCAGGAATCATAATAAAGCTATTTACAAGCATAAATCAAGTGGAGCACTATGGCGAAAGCCGTTTGCTCCACTTGTAAAAGCAAAATCTGTCGAGCTCTATCTGGCATTGAGACATCAATTCCTATTGCCATATTGCTAGACAGGACACTGGGAAGGAAAAAAAAAAAAAAAAAAAAAAAAAAAAAAAACGCCCCCTAGAGGTTGGGAGGTATATCGATATTGAAAGCCAGAATATCGATATTAAATCGTTTTTAAAAATATCGATATTAATCTTTATATCGATTTTTATGCACAGCCCTAGTCTGTATTCCTACATGAGAAGGCTTTTAGCTTTCTTTGTGCATTTTCTTTTTTCTTTCCAGTTCTCAAGACAGGAAAGACGTGCTTTCAACTCCGTGACATTTAGCATTTTGGGCACCGGCATCTTTGTCAGCTGATGGTATTTACTGCTGTGTGTGTATATTCAACAGGGTCAATTGGTGATTAATGCTCTCCTTACTTGGCCTGTCAGCTTAGGTTGGCGGCCATGCGCTCCACAGTTTGAATTTGGACCATACCCTTTCCGTTTTCAGCTATTGGATTCTAAACACAGGGTATATCAATCTGGAAAGCAGCGGGGAGAGCCCGATTTCAAAGGCGGGACTAACAGGGTGAGCGGAAACAGGATAGAACCACTCACATAAGTAGGTTTGTGATGCCGACTCCATGCCACACGCTCCGTTTTAGCCCTTAAGCCAGTTGTTGAGGTTTTAAAAAATACATCCAGCTCATTCAGGACATAATAAAAGGGTATTGTGGCCAGGCTCTGTTTCCACTGCTACTCCTAGGTATATTGCCACAGTGCTTATGTTCCATACCAATGTGAAAAGGGTCAGAGATACAGTTATGCCCCCAAGTTTTCATACCCTGTTGGCAGTGGTGGGTACCCTCAGCTGTTTTTCTTCATTCTCCGGATCAAACTAACAGTTCTGCCTTTGCCTTCTATAGTCAATTGACCTTCAAGACCACAACTGGACATGAGACAACATGCTGAGTGGCGCACGGTTCCTATTGAGAAACACAGTGTTGACTCTAATGTTTTGGGGCTGTCTGAGCTGCAAAGGCACAGGGAAGCTGGTCAACACTGATGGCCAGATGAGCGTAACAAGCTAACGCTCATTAGCCTTAAAGCTAAGCATGTGATGAACTTGGACCTTCCATGGTGACAATGATGCACGACAGAAGGCCAAGTTGACATGTCATTGGCCACATTAGCCCCTTTTCCATAGCCTCTGTGGGGCTTTGTAAGTCTCAGGTAGTGTTTCCATACACATTTATCCAACTAATTTCACTTTCCTCAGGCTTTACTCTCCTGGGCTGTGGTCCCCCAAGCAACATTGTACTTTGTTCTGCTTTCTCTGTGCTTGTTGATGGAGCGGGGTTTTGTGCAGCAAGAAAAACTGACCACCATAAGGGTGGAGTAAGGAACGGTAAAGAGATGAGTTTACAAACCTATTGATTTTAGAACCTTAATTTATCATAAAAATTTGTTTTAAGAAGATTTTAGGCGAGAAAGTACACCTCCAAACTTCATCTGTGCTGCCGGTTCATCAGGATTATGAGCCAATTTTAATTCTGCTTTGACATGTCGGGAGCGGCAGAGACATGCTGACAGACTGGCCTCGCTGGGGAGACTAGCCCTACTGCTGCAGCGTTTAGTCGGCCAGATAGTCTGGGATTCCCGCAGACTGAATCATTTTCGTTCTCGCCATGGCTAAGGAAAAATGATACTCATAAAGCTCTAAAGATCAGTCTCGTCTCCCCTCTGCTTCTGTCACCCCCCACACCACTGCGGTCCCTTCGCTGCCCAGGCAGAAAGAAGCTGTGCTTTATTTTTATTTATTTATACCAACAGGAGTAGAATAGAGTGGAGTCCAGCAGGGAGAAATAGGGTTGGGGGTGGTGTAAAAAGGGCTAAGGAGATGTAACGCCATCAGTGCAGGTATTCCTCATAACGTCCCATACGTCAGGTCTGTTAAACATAGATGGCTCCCAGCAAATGGAAACACAGAAATTCAAAAGCCCCAGACTTTGGTTTATCCCAGGAAAGCAAAGCCTGGGGCGTTAAATCTAGGGGCTTTTAATGGAACAGGGGTAATGGGTTCTTCTGACCTCAATATAATTGAAGGACTTTGGGGAGAACTCACATGTGGAGTATATCCAAGACAGGCCAAGAGTTTTACCCTCTGAGAAAATAAATGTCCACAAAAGACCTCAAAAGATTTTGAAAGCAGTATTAAAACAAGTTTATCTAAACTTCTGATCTGGGTAATTGTGGCGTTTTTTTTTTTTCATAAAGGTTTAAGCAAATACAACTGCTTCACAATCAACGGCTTCATCCTACAGCTAAAAACGACTGACAGATATTTCTATTATTATTAACATTCCGAAGAATGGCCCAAAAATCTGAAATTCGGCCAATTGTGTTGACTACTTTTACAAGGGACTGTACCTGAGTGCAGAGAAACAGAGACATGCAAATAAATATCCCCAAGTTTCAGTGATAGGATGATAAATGCTACATGGTGGTGCAGCATGCTAATTGTCGGATGGCATCAACGTCCAGCTTGTTTTCATGACAATTTGGTGCAGTCCTCACAGGACTACAGTTATGTGGATACACAAACATGTTGTATTGTGTCAATAAGGGGCTCTAAACCTTTTTGTCTTTGCCCACAGGTTCCACAAAGAAAATATCCTCGATCACTCCTACCCCTGTTCTCTCATTTAGCCCCACTTTTACCCTAACCCTCAACCCTAGAACCTGTCAGCACATCTGCCTCGTGTGTATGGTTCTAGAAACAACACAGTATGCAGGACTAACTATTTAGACAATTGCAGACATAGTTGGGGAAAAGCTGCTATGTGTGAACAAGGTATGTCTTGTAAAAAATGGAGATATAAATGTGAACCATTTCATGCTGGAAGTTTAAATTTACACCTGGTTTTTAAAGGAGGGAACTATGAACACTGAACATCTGGCCCTTAATCTTTTAAATTTAATTGGAAGTAGTACTTGTGGAGAGAAAACTTGGACAACACTTGAGTTGCAACAATGCCACTATTCACCTGAGCAGTTTACACAGAGCTGCAGTGGACTATTGATTTTGGGTGGAGCTCCTGTACCACCAGTAGTTTATCCAGCTCCTCCAAGTTAAACTTTTCCATTTTAAGGCAAATACACCTGACACCTTCCACACACCAATGTACATAATAAAGTCTTATTTTACTAAAGTATCTTGTTACCCTCATCCTGGACCTCCATCTATACATACAGTTGTTCATTTGAACTGCTTATATTCACTGATAGGTTATTTCTAAAATTCGCTCACCTCTAATCACACTACCTATGTAATTTATATTATTTACAATTTAAATACAGCCCGTACACATTTTATGGTCAGACTCTTTTCATGCAGTTGTCATTAGTTTAATAATTATGTGGTGAATTTAGAATATGATCCCTGAATTGTGACAAAGTTCCATGTGTGTTGCTTTATTCAGCTGTTCATGTAAGTGACAGTGTGGTACTTTGAACCAGGTGATGGAAGTCTAAGATGTAAGCGCCACCACTGACATGGTTTGAAATGAACAAGATAGCAGATTTTAATAAGCTGATGTCTCGATGCTTTCTGGACACAGAGGCCTGTCACAATGCCTCTTAACCAAAAGTTAAAATCATCATCATCCACTATAGAAATCCTGATCCGCAGCAGCATGTTTCAATTAAAAGGCAGTTAGTGTACCTGTGTGTTGTCTGGTGAGAGCTCTTCTGTCGGGGTGTCTGGGTTGTAGACGGTCATGATCTCTGGCAGGGCCAGCTCTTCAGGCTCCATGCCTGAAACGTTTCCTTGTTGCGTCTCCATTGAGCTCCTCTCTTCTCCGCAGAAACCACTGACCACCTCCTGGGAGAAAGTCCAGTCTGTGCAGTCTGCTGGCATGCTCCGTCTGTGTTCACTCTTTTTAGTTCCTGCACCTGGTACTTGCAGGCCACTCCCAACTCCCTCCCTGTCAAGTAGTGTGGAGACACTGTTGTGGCTTGAAGAGCTGTAAAGATGGGCCTGCGTCCTGGAGGCAACGCGATCAGGCTCCTGCCTCATGATCCTTATATCCGGAACGGAGGTGCTCATTCGATTGTCCACGAAGGAATTGGGTTGGAGGGTATGCTTGGTTGGACTTGTCTTGCCCCGGTGGAGATGTGGGAGAATTTTCTTCCGGAAAAAGGCCAGCTTGCTCCGCTTCTTGGACTCCATCGTGGGCAGAAGAACGTCTGGTCATCAATGACAGCTTGAGGAAAAAACAAAGATGAGCATTAGATACAACTACTACATGATCAAGCTTCCATATAATCCTCAAGCTATTTCACACATTTAAACTGATAGATTGTAACTATACAGAAGGCAGAGCAGCCAAATAACAGAATTCAGACAAAAGGTAAGTCTCTGCTGCAGGATCCTTTTCAGGAACTCAGGTAGTTTCCTGGAGTAATTTATCCTCCCTGCTATTTTCTAATGCAGGAACCAGGAAAAAAAATCAGACACAAGTGGGTAGGATTCTGAACCAAAAACAGTCCTGCTGGGGAGTTATTAGGCCATTTAAGACTTAAGGATGGAGCTTCTTGGTTAAACGATGGTTAAAGGATGCTAAACATTTCTCACTGGCTGAATATCTTTGGCGATTTATCTCAGTCACTTCCTCATTCTGCTACCTTTAAATTACATGATTGGAGTTCTGTATTTTCAGAGTTTACATCCAAATATATTGATAAGTCCTATAACCTAAGTGGAAATATTTCAGAGGAGATGTGGACTTCTGCTTTAAGTGGAGATGGAGAGACGGAGGTTTCAATTCCCACAATGGAAACAATCACATACAGCAAGAAGCAGCCCGGGTGAATTCATGTTCAAAGTTATGTTCATAAGAAAAATATTTAAAGAGTTGAATATATTCAATATTAAAAGACCATTTAACAATCACATTACTGGCAATTCAATTAAAAAGTGAATAATTAACCATGATGTAACTCTCTTTCTGAACTTAAAGGTATACTATGCAACCGGAGTTGATTTTCCAGCGAGGCTCCCCCCAGAGGGCGAAAGTAAAAGTGCACTGTCGTAAAGATGCTCAGCTGTTCTGGTTCCTCCGTCAAGCCAGGCGCGGTTGTTTTGAGCTTAGCAGACAGGCGAACGCAACGAAAAGTGGAAAAAACGGCAGTACAAACAATGACTAACACAGTGAAGGTATGAACATCAAGCTTACCGCAGCGCTGGCGGCCGCCTCGCCAAGCCGCGGCCGCCTCACCAGTTTTTTTATTATTATTATTATTATTATTATTATTATTATTATTATTATTATTATTATTATTATTATTATTATTAATTATTATTATTATTATTATTATTATTATTATTATTATTATTATTATTTTATTTTTATGTTGGCGAGACGCTACCGCCACCACCTCACCAAGCTGCAGCCGCCGCCTCGCCGCGGCCGCCATGGTAGCGTCTCGCCAACATAAAAAAAAATTAAATAAATAATAATAATAATAATAATAATAATAATAAAACGCGATATGCTTGCATGTTTATTTGACGTTAACACGCGTTTTTTTGTTGTTGCTTTCGCGCGTGCATATAGTGAATGGCAGGGCAAAAACACATGGAGTTCTCGGCGTAAAGCGAGACTTCTGTGAGTGCGGGCCGTGAGCTCCTGCAATTGCAAGTGCGGTATTTCCCCCACAGACCCTCAGAGCGGCCGAGAAAACCTTTGTTCGACCTGAAATGACTCATTTAATCATCCAAATCGGTATGGAACACATTAATTAACTGAAAAATGTTGCATAGTATGCCTTTAAGGTGAGCCTCCTTTGAGCCGTCAGTTTCAAGTATCAGAGACTTTAGAGACCAATCTGACCATAAGTCCTTAAACCAATTGATCAGGCCTGATCAGTCTGACTGGGCTTTTTCTTGGATCTGTGGGCTTTTTAGCCTCTCAGACTCTACGTGTGTTTATGGACCTGTTACAGAATCTAGACTAAAATTCGACCGATACATCAGCCAGTATTTTTTCTTGTATCGGCATCGACTAATACATACATGTGTTGGTCGATCCATTAGCCCATTCAGCAGCCACACCTTGACATCATGTGAAGCACATACATTGCCGCTTCCAAGAGTAAGTCTTCAACTTTTGTTGTACTTTTCACAGCCTCATTCAGCTGTCTGCCTCTGTCACTGTGAGCAAGATGAAACGTCTGTTTCACTGAGAACGAGAGTTTTTTACTTTCCCTTTCACTCTGCCACTGAAACTCGTGGGTCAACATTGCTTTTTTTAAATGGTGGTTGCGCTGCTTCAAGTCGGTATAAAACCCTTTCCCACTGTCTAAAACACAACGTCTGATCTCCAGCTGGACACCTGCCACCGCTGCATGAGCAGAGAATAATACATAATAATACATGCACATGAAAATAAAACCAATCACTAGACATAAGTTTACAGAAAATAATGTCCATATGCAGCGGTGGTCAGTTTTTTTTCTCTTCCTCACTGAAGGAGGAGGAGGAGTTTTTTTCTGTGCAACTTTTCTAATTAAAACTCATTAAAACTCTCTCTCTCTCCCTCTCTCACTCACTCATATACTTATCATGGTCGTGTTTCCTAGGGTGTCGGAGTGACGCGGTGCTAGCTCTTGCTCACCTGGCTGCTTTTTTGACTCTCAATCATCATTGATGCCTTAGCGAGAGAACAAAAGACCTGTGCAGTCCCAGCGTCAGATTCTTTTTTCTTCTCCCATGCACAACACTGATGTCATTACAACTTCTGCAAACACTCTAGAACTTGTGCTATGCGCCTTTAATAAATGTTTCTTTACTGTTTAAATTGACACTTGTGTAACATTTGTTATCATTGTGTCATTTTCATATTGTAAATGGAAGAAGAAAAAGCAATATTTGCTTCAAGAATCGGCCCAAAAAAAAAAGAAAAAAAAAAAAAAAAAATCAGCCCGACGTATCGGGTATCTGTTTACCACATGTCAAAATAATCGGTATCGGTCTTAAAAAAAACAGGGGGGGGGTATCCATGTGTTTTTTCCCTGCCATTCACACACGCGCGAAAGCAACAACAAAAAAACAGGTGTTAACGTCACATTAACATGCAAGCATGAGTTGATTTTTTTGGTTTTTTTGGAACGTCGGCGAGGCCACCTCGCCAAGATAGCGCTGCGGGAAACCCTGGTTCTAAAACACGAGGTAATATCTTTCTAGCTAAAAGCAGAAGTTGAATTAAGGTTTTGAAACATGGTCAGTAAAACAAATAAAAAATACAAGAACGCTTTCCTTTCAAATGTTTCAAAAACAACTTCTGGATCGGCATCACAATCAATTGCGTTAAGAAACTCATGTACTTCAACATGTACTGATAGGCTTCTAATAACCCACCAGATCAGCTTCCGGCTCATAAACCTAGTGATTGTGCAAACATGTTTTTTGTCCTTTTCGTCTCTATGCCTTACCCAATGCTAATTTTATAATTTTGCTAAGATCATGTATCTATTTGTTTACAAATTTTGCACTGATCAAACAAGTCACCTTCTACCATCAATAGTTTTACTTTTGAAGAAAGGAAAAGCCTTCAGAAAACAATTAATGATCTAAAGTAAATATCTCCCTCCTCATTACAGAGTGCTCTGCAGAAGTCTAAACAAACAACACAATTTTCATTTCAACACAGATTGTTACTGTGTACTGACAAACAAACTTTTCTAATCTATTTATTTTTCAAATATGCAAGCATTTCAAAACAAATAAAGTTGTTTTGTCCCACAGATATAGACAATAGACAATATTTGTTGTGGGTTTAATGTTTCTCTGTCTGCACTTCTGCATCCCATCAACACATAAAACATATTAAAGTCAAGAGAGACCATGTTTAGCACAGTTACTAGACTGCATGGCAAAGGTGCAGTTTAAAATTTTCTTTACGGTGTGCTAAATTGCCCTTCATCAATCTGGCGATGTAAGGAAATGCAGCTTGAAGTGGATGTGACATGTGATTATGATCTGCAAAATCTTAGAATTTTGCAAATAAAACAACATGACACCTCCCTCTGATTCATCTCATTTCTGCTACATAGATGTGGATTATAACGCTTCATATCAACCCCATAAACATCAAGATTTTACTACTGTAATTGTATTATATTGTTTACTATAACGCGATACAGTGTGCAAAGGCAGAATTTACTGTGTGGTCACTTTAGCTCTTTGATGTCTAAAAAACAGAAGGAGCCAAGAGGGAAGAAGGAAGGAAAGTAAAAACTAACTTGTAATCTGCAAAAAGATCTTTGGCATCAATTAATGTCCGCATTCCACTTAACATTTGACAAATGTCATAAACATTTCCATTCTTAGATTACAAACCAAACAATGAGGAATGATGATAGATCAACTCCATTTTATAACAACAATACAAATCCCAAATATTACCACTAACACACTTCAACAATTTCTTAAAAAACAACAAAAAGCAAGTATCTCAACATCGATAAACATGGGAAAATATCATGCAAAGCAGATGTTTAAAGATGAGCTCAACTGGACTGACAGTAAAATAATTCCACAAAAATCATTATGGTAGAAAAAGCAAAGTAGAAAGTTGCTGCGAAAGTCCTACTTGTTCCTACTTGTTCAAGCCTCAGTGAATTACCAAAAGGTGGAACGGCCACTTCTGCTGAAGTTCTGAGGCAATGATCTGACGTTGGCAAGAGATTGGTCCCTCACCCACCACTTACCCCACCACACCCCACCCCATGTGCCAGGAGGAGATTCTTGTGGTATGATAACCTTGAGGAAGAATACCTGTTCTGCAAAATCATGGTAGCAAATAAATTTTTATCTAATCGCTCAGGTTTTCAACAGAAGCAGTTACTGACAATTATTCCTACATCTGTGAACTTAACAAAATGATTATTAGAGTAATGACAATGATTTCTTTTATATTTGTGATTTCTGATACTAATTCTTAAGTTAAGAAACATGGAAGACTTAGACTAAGATTCAACTGCATTCATTCGAAGCACTTGGCATTGTAAAAGTAAAGGTTTCTCAGATCTCCCTGTTCAATGCAGCTCCTAAGCAATAACAGGTGAAATAGATTAAAAAAACTCCAATAAAACTTGCAATAAATATACAACAGAATAAACAGGATAAGAATCTCTGGAATAAACGTACAATATTATAGAATAACAGCAGAGACTTGACGGGGTTATTGCACATGGCCAAAGTAACAGCGGCAAACATTCAGCAGCAGCAATTCACAGTTGAGGTCAGAGTGGCAAGAGGTGTTTGAGCCTCAAGAGCTGCTGTTAAGGCACAAAGTGTTCAGAATAAGCATCAGCCAAATCTGGTCCCTGTTGGTGTACTATATTATACCTTCTTACTCTTCTGCTCTTTACAGAGTAAAACAAGCTTAATAAGTCAGATTATTTTAGTCGGCAGTCTGCTTGAAAAACAAGATCATAGTCTGTTGTGGCCATTTATGATATATTTTTTGGATTGTATTTTCTAACAATTTAGTTTTCTTCTTTTGGGTAGTTGGAATATATTTAAGTTAGTTTAGAACCAAAATTTGTAATTAATTTTTAGATTTGAAATGTTTAGATTACGTTGTTAATTGTTAGACCCTCCCATTAATTTAAGTAATTAAGAACACACCGGGTGCTTGGTGGAGATGTATCGTTTGGTAAATGTCTGGTGTGGACGGGAGGTTTTGTAAATGATTTTTTGACCACTTTTAGAACTTCAAACGGCAAATTTAGATTATTTTTCGTTTTCAACAAGTTGTAAGACATTTTTTAGTCTTTATTTTGTCTATATTTTTTTAAGAAATAAATCCCATATTTTTGCAAACCAATGAAGTAAGAAGTGCGTACAAATCAAACCACCTGTTACCACCCACGGCCTATATTGGAATTTTGGTTTTTTGGAACATGGAAGGCCGCGACATTTAAGTCAAAAAATCATTTTTTGGACAAGCTTGGAAAGTTTGGAGATCGACAAAGCTTGGAAGATTGGATGATCGCACTTATGAGGCTGAAACTTCACGGAATGGACTTGGAGAAGACGCACAAAGTTCGTGAGTAAATGCGATACTTTGATGGAAAGAGCAGAGACGCTAAACTGTAAAGAAAAAAAGTTTGTTTTGGACAATTTTCTTTTGGATTTGGAGTAACGAAATTTGTGTTGAAAATGGATGAACAAGATGAAGGATTTCAAAAGGAAAGAGAACTCTTTAATTTAATTAAAAGGCGCAGAGCCAAACTCGGCGTGCTGACAAGAAAAAGAAATGACATTCATGCTTTAATTGATGCTGGAGAATCAAAATCCTCCATAGACGAGCATATGAAAACTTTTAATAATTATTTAGCGGAGTTTATGGACTTGCAATCTTCAGTTCAAAGACTGCTGAGCGATGAGGAAAAAGAAACCGATCATGGTGATTGGTACGAACCAAAGCTGATCAGTTTTAAAGAGTTCTTGGATGACATTGAAACTTGGATGGATGGAGATCCTGATGCACAGAAGAGCCAAGTGTGTTCAGCGTTTGATGTTGAAACCAAGGCGGCATCTCATGACCATAACGTTGATCCAGATGACAGCGTCTCACAGATTGCGCAACAAATCGACAAAGATTCTGAAAGGCTATCTGGGTCCGCAGCTAAACCAGTCAGCAAAGCGCCCAGTATAGTGAGTAAAGCTTCAAGTGCGCGCAGTAAGAGTTCCCATGCAGCTTCAATGGCGCTGATGGAAGCCGAGGTGGAAAGAGCCGCTCTGAAAGCGGAGGTGGATGCGCTGCAAGAAAAACATGCGCTCGAGTTGGAAGAACTTCAGTTAAAAGCAAGAAAAGAAGCATTGGCTTTGAGAACCAAACTGGCGAAGGCGGATGCAAAGAGGAAAATCTACAACTCTACGCAAGATCAGAAAAGTCATGTTTCCAGCGCTGGTGTCGCAAACCAGGATGCATCAGTTTCTGCCACATCTACGGAGTTCATACCCGCTGCTACAGCTCAAAAGGCTCCAAGAACACAGAAACGATTGTCTACTCTTGCACCTTTGCCAATGCCCCAAGAGACACCTAATAATAAAACATTAAAAGTGAAATCAGAAAGGGGGAAGCCTAAGACAAATATCTTCTCAGGTTGATGTTCATAGTAGTGCTTTAACAGAGATTATGAAGAAGCAGAATGAAATCACTGAGATGCTTGTGAAACAGCAAAGAATGTCACTCCTGCCATCTGTAGAAATCCCTGTTTTTAGTGGAGATCCTTTGCATTTTAGGTCCTTTCTTAAGGCATTTGAGCAAGGAATAGAAGCTAAGACGGATAACATGCAGGACAGGCTTTATTACTTAGAACAGTTTACCACTGGTCAGCCTAAAGCTTTAGTGAGAAGTTGTATGCATATGAGTCCACAAACTGCTTATTTGGAAGCAAAAGGACAGCTTGAGTGGAACTTTGGTAACAGAGCAAAAATAACATCTGCATTTATAGACAAAGCTGTAAGTTGGTCAGTTTTAAAGTCTGATGATGCTGCAGCTTTAAGAACTTATACATTCTTTTTAAGAAGTTGTTTCAACACCATGGATGAAGCTGGGTTTATCGATGAGCTTGAAAACTCAACCAACATGAGAATTCTTGTTTCAAAGTTGCCTTTTAGACTTCGTGACAATTGGCGACTGATTGTGGTTGACATAGCAGAAAAGTATAACCGTAGAGCAAAGTTTAAAGATCTTCTTGATTTTCTGGAAAAACAAACAAAAGCTGCATTAGATCCTGTTTTTGGAGAAGGTCAAACTGCGAAAGAAAAGATGGCTTTAAAACCATCAAAGGTTTCTTTTAAAACTAAAAGTAGCAGTTTTGCCACTTCTGTTGCTGTAGTTTCTAAACAAAACAATGACAAACAGGTCCAGTGTAACCATGAGGTTACAAAGGTAGTTCAAGCTCAATGCTTATTTTGTGATAGAAATCATTGCATAGAAAAATGTGACTCATTTAAGCAGAAAGCCAACAAAGAAAAGGTGACATTCCTTAAAAATAAAGGTTTATGCTTTGGTTGCTTACAGAAGGGGCATATGAGTAAGAACTGTCCACAACGTCTAACATGCTTCACCTGTAATAAAAGTCACCCTACTGTTCTGCATATTGAACCAACAAAGCCACAGTACCAAGCAGTTAAGGCTGTGGATAAAGAGTCACTAGTCTCAAATGCTCTTGTATCTTTAAATGTTGGTAGTTACACTGGGGCCGGGTCTAATGAGTGTGTTCTGTCAGTCGTCCCAGTAAAAGTAAAGTTGGAAAAGGGAACAAAGATTGTGGAGACTTATGCCTTTCTAGATCCAGGCAGCTCTGCAACATTTTGTACAGAGGCTTTGATGATGCAGTTAAATGCGTCTGGAAAAAAAGTGGAAATCATGCTAAAAACCATGGGTCAGGAAAAGCCTGTAAGTAGCTATAGAATATCTGGTTTGGAAGTAGCTGCTTTAAAAGAAAATGAATACTTAAAGTTGCCTGATGTTTATACTCAACAATCCATTCCTGTCACTAAAGAAAACATCCCTAAAGAGGAAGACTTAAGAAAATGGTCTTACCTAAAAGTTGTTGAGTTGACACCAATAGATGCTGGTATTGGGCTGCTCATTGGTGTAAATTCTCCCAAAGCATTGGAACCTTGGAAAATAGTTAACAGTGAAGGTAGTGGGCCTTATGCTGTGCTAACACGCCTTGGTTGGGTTGTTAATGGTCCACTCAGTCAGGGTAGTGAAGAAAATGGACATGTTGTTGGTTCTATGCAGGTGAAACCGTATCTCTATAAGAAGTTTGGAAGAAATGCTGGTCAGTCAGTATAACCAGGATTTTGTAGAGCACAAGTGCAATGAGCATACTGAAATGTCTGTAGAAGACAAACAGTTTATGGACATCATGTCAAAGTCAGCGGTGCTTAAAGATGGTCATTATTACCTAAAGTTACCCTTTCGTAATCCTGAAGTAAAAATGCCCAACAACAAACAGGTTGCCCAGCAGAGGGCGCAATATCTGTTAAAACGATTTCAGAAAGATAAGCTATTCTTTGACGAGTACAAAGAATTTATGCATAATGTTGATGTGGAAGGGCATTCAGAAATCATACCACAAGATCAAATGGAACATGAAGAAGGAAAGGTGTGGTACATACCTCATCATGGGGTCTACCACCCCCGTAAGAAAACACTGCGTGTTGTCTATGATTGTGCTGCAATGTATGCTGGAACATCATTGAACAAAGAGCTGTTACAGGGACCAGACTTGACTAGCACCTTATTAGGAGTGCTCCTTCGTTTTCGGCAAGGTCCAATTGCCCTTATGACAGACATTAAAGGCATGTTCCACCAAGTCAGAGTTGCTCAGGAACATGTAAATTACCTACGTTTTCTCTGGTGGCCCCATGGTGACATCACAAAAGAGCTTGTTGAGCATAGAATGTTGGTCCATATTTTTGGTGCAGTCTCTTCCCCTAGTTGTGCCACATATGCACTTTTAAAGACTGCTGATGACAACCAACATCTGTACCCAGAAGAGGTTATTAATACAATCAGACACAGCTTCTATGTAGATGACTGTCTCAGGTCTGTCCAGACTGTTGATCAGGCCATTTCTCTTTATCAACAACTCACTGAGGTGTGTGCCAAGGGGGGATTTAGGCTCAATAAATGGGTGTGTAGTGAGCGCTCTGTCCTCTCTCAGATCCCAGAGGAAAACAGAGCAACAGGTGTAAGGATGCTAGATCTTAGCCGGGAACAGCTTCCCACTGAAAGAGCCCTGGGGGTGCAATGGGACGTTGAACAGGATGTTTTCACCTTTAGCATTGTAAACAAGCACAAACCACTAACAAGACGTGGTATTTTGTCCATCGTCAGCTCTATTTACGACCCTTTGGGTTTCTTAGCTCCAGTTATTCTCACTGCTAAACAGATTCTTCAACATTTATGTAAACTGAAGTTTGGCTGGGATGAGACAATTCCACTAGAAATAGCACAAGTTTGGGACAAGTGGGTCAAAGATTTAGTTCTTATTGACAACTTAAGTATCAGAAGATGCATCACACCCAAAGGATTTGGGGAAATAAGAAGTGCACAACTGCATCACTTTAGTGATGCCAGTGAAACTGGGTTTGGTGCTGTGTCTTATCTTAGGCTATCTAATAGTAAACAGGAAGTGTGTGTTTCCTTTGTTATTGGTAAAGCAAGGGTAGCACCAGTAAAACAAATTACTATACCACGACTTGAACTTGCTGCTGCAGTTTTAGCTGTGCGACTCGACAAGATGCTGTCAGTTCAACTTGGACTCAATATGAGTGAATCAGTCTTTTGGTCTGACAGTACAACCGTCCTGCAGTACATTGCAAACACAACGACACGGTTCAAAACATATGTAGCTAATAGAGTGTCCATTATTCGTGATCTTACAAAGGTCACTCAGTGGAGATACATCAGCTCAAAGTTGAATCCAGCTGACCCAGCCTCTCGAGGCATGAAGATTGGTTCTTTTTTAAAGTCTTCCACCTGGATCAGTGGGCCGGAATTTCTCGCAAAACCTGAGATCCAATGGCCAGCAGTGGTTAAACAAATACCTGTTCATTTGGAAGCTGATCCAGAGGTTAAAGAGCAGGTCTTGACATGTGCAGCTGTGCTGGAAGAAGTGTGTCCCACCACCAAGCTGCTAATGTACTTTTCCAGTTGGACAAAGCTAAAAAGATGTGTAGCATGGATCCTGAAACTAAAAGAAATGCTACGAACAAAGAAATTGCTAACTGCACACTGTGGAAATCAAATGTGTGACAAACAGGACAATAAAACGGATGCTCAGCTCACAACTGATGATCTGTTCAAGGCTGAGGAAGCCATAGTGAGCTTTGTGCAGAGAAAACATTTTGGTACTGAAAAGGCTGCCCTGAGCTCTGGTGCAGTGAAGAAGTCAAGTCATCTGTACAAGCTTGATCCTGTTGTTACTGATGGTGTGTTGAGAGTGGGCGGCAGACTGAGCAAAGCAGCATTACCTGAAAAAAACAAAACATCCTGCAATATTGCCCAAAGAAAGCCATGTTTCAAAGCTCATTCTTCAACACATCCATGAAAAAGTTGGACACAGAGGAAGAAATCACATGCTTTCTACCCTTCGGCGACAGTACTGGATCCCTCATGCTAATTCAGCAGCCAGAAAGATCATCAGAAACTGTATGGTGTGTCAAAAACAACGACAAAAGCCAGATTCCTGCATAAACGCCATCAGGAGATTCATCTGCCGCAGAGGACAAGTCAAGGAAATCCGGTCGGACAACGGAACCAACTTTGTCAGCTCAAATCGTGAGTTGAAGCAAGCCATGTTGGAGCTAAAGCAAAGCAACATCCAAAAATGCTTAGCACAAGATGGCATAAAGTGGACTTTCAACCCTCCTTATGGAGCCCATCATGGTGGTGTATGGGAGCGCCTGGTGCAGGAAATAAAGAGAGTACTGTGCTCCATCACAAACCAGCAAGTACTAGACGATGAAGGCTTGCACACAGTTTTATGTGAGGTGGAGGCTATATTAAACGATCGCCCGATTACACCTTCTTCTGAAGATCCCAATGATTTAGAGGCTCTTACTCCAAATCATTTGCTCCAGTTAAAAGGTAAGCCTGTGCTGCCGCCAGGTTTGTTCAAAAAGGAGGACCTGTACATACGGAGACGTTGGAAACAAGCCCAATACATTGTGGATCTGTTCTGGAAACGGTGGGTGAAAGAATATCTCCCCATGTTGCAAGAACGACGGAAATGGAACAAGACTCGCAGGAACTTTGCCATTGATGATGTGGTGCTAATTGTTGACGAGGCTGCTCCAAGAAATTCTTGGCCTATTGGACGCATCACAGAAACCATGGCCGATGCATGTGGATTGGTACGACGTGTTCGGGTCAAGACGAGAACAAATGAGCTGGAAAAGCCGATTAACAAGATATGTCTCCTGCTGGAGGCTGTGTAGAGACAACAGCAAACGTTTGTCTCCAACTGAGCTAAGTTCTGGAACCTCTGGCTCTACATTTACACTGATACTCATTTACTGACATGCTGAACATCTCATTCTGCTACATACACTTTTTTATACACACACAGACCATACACATGGACAAGAGAAGAACATGGAAGTCATGGAACACTGACTGTTTTTGCTTTATTTATTTATTTTTTCACTAAGAAGACATATGGACTGCAAAAATTGCTTTATTTTTTATTAAGAAGACATATGGACTGCAAAAAAAAAAAAATGTGTGTCATGGACTGTTGCATAAGTTTGTTTAAATAATTTTTGTAAATAGAAAGATATTGAAGAGCTAATTCTGCTAATGTTGATATAAATTTTGCATTGGTTATTGGCCACTTATGTAGATATTAGACATAATTCTTGTACATGAATTAGGGGCCGGGATGTTGTGGCCATTTATGATATATTTTTTGGATTGTATTTTCTAACAATTTAGTTTTCTTCTTTTGGGTAGTTGGAATATATTTAAGTTAGTTTAGAACCAAAATTTGTAATTAATTTTTAGATTTGAAATGTTTAGATTACGTTGTTAATTGTTAGACCCTCCCATTAATTTAAGTAATTAAGAACACACCGGGTGCTTGGTGGAGATGTATCGTTTGGTAAATGTCTGGTGTGGACGGGAGGTTTTGTAAATGATTTTTTGACCACTTTTAGAACTTCAAACGGCAAATTTAGATTATTTTTCGTTTTCAACAAGTTGTAAGACATTTTTTAGTCTTTATTTTGTCTATATTTTTTTAAGAAATAAATCCCATATTTTTGCAAACCAATGAAGTAAGAAGTGCGTACAAATCAAACCACCTGTTACCACCCACGGCCTATATTGGAATTTTGGTTTTTTGGAACATGGAAGGCCGCGACATTTAAGTCAAAAAATCATTTTTTGGACAAGCTTGGAAAGTTTGGAGATCGACAAAGCTTGGAAGATTGGATGATCGCACTTATGAGGCTGAAACTTCACGGAATGGACTTGGAGAAGACGCACAAAGTTCGTGAGTAAATGCGATACTTTGATGGAAAGAGCAGAGACGCTAAACTGTAAAGAAAAAAGTTTGTTTTGGACAATTTTCTTTTGGATTTGGAGTAACGAAATTTGTGTTGAAAATGGATGAACAAGATGAAGGATTTCAAAAGGAAAGAGAACTCTTTAATTTAATTAAAAGGCGCAGAGCCAAACTCGGCGTGCTGACAAGAAAAAGAAATGACATTCATGCTTTAATTGATGCTGGAGAATCAAAATCCTCCATAGACGAGCATATGAAAACTTTTAATAATTATTTAGCGGAGTTTATGGACTTGCAATCTTCAGTTCAAAGACTGCTGAGCGATGAGGAAAAAGAAACCGATCATGGTGATTGGTACGAACCAAAGCTGATCAGTTTTAAAGAGTTCTTGGATGACATTGAAACTTGGATGGATGGAGATCCTGATGCACAGAAGAGCCAAGTGTGTTCAGCGTTTGATGTTGAAACCAAGGCGGCATCTCATGACCATAACGTTGATCCAGATGACAGCGTCTCACAGATTGCGCAACAAATCGACAAAGATTCTGAAAGGCTATCTGGGTCCGCAGCTAAACCAGTCAGCAAAGCGCCCAGTATAGTGAGTAAAGCTTCAAGTGCGCGCAGTAAGAGTTCCCATGCAGCTTCAATGGCGCTGATGGAAGCCGAGGTGGAAAGAGCCGCTCTGAAAGCGGAGGTGGATGCGCTGCAAGAAAAACATGCGCTCGAGTTGGAAGAACTTCAGTTAAAAGCAAGAAAAGAAGCATTGGCTTTGAGAACCAAACTGGCGAAGGCGGATGCAAAGAGGAAAATCTACAACTCTACGCAAGATCAGAAAAGTCATGTTTCCAGCGCTGGTGTCGCAAACCAGGATGCATCAGTTTCTGCCACATCTACGGAGTTCATACCCGCTGCTACAGCTCAAAAGGCTCCAAGAACACAGAAACGATTGTCTACTCTTGCACCTTTGCCAATGCCCCAAGAGACACCTAATAATAAAACATTAAAAGTGAAATCAGAAAGGGGAAGCCTAAGACAAATATCTTCTCAGGTTGATGTTCATAGTAGTGCTTTAACAGAGATTATGAAGAAGCAGAATGAAATCACTGAGATGCTTGTGAAACAGCAAAGAATGTCACTCCTGCCATCTGTAGAAATCCCTGTTTTTAGTGGAGATCCTTTGCATTTTAGGTCCTTTCTTAAGGCATTTGAGCAAGGAATAGAAGCTAAGACGGATAACATGCAGGACAGGCTTTATTACTTAGAACAGTTTACCACTGGTCAGCCTAAAGCTTTAGTGAGAAGTTGTATGCATATGAGTCCACAAACTGCTTATTTGGAAGCAAAAGGACAGCTTGAGTGGAACTTTGGTAACAGAGCAAAAATAACATCTGCATTTATAGACAAAGCTGTAAGTTGGTCAGTTTTAAAGTCTGATGATGCTGCAGCTTTAAGAACTTATACATTCTTTTTAAGAAGTTGTTTCAACACCATGGATGAAGCTGGGTTTATCGATGAGCTTGAAAACTCAACCAACATGAGAATTCTTGTTTCAAAGTTGCCTTTTAGACTTCGTGACAATTGGCGACTGATTGTGGTTGACATAGCAGAAAAGTATAACCGTAGAGCAAAGTTTAAAGATCTTCTTGATTTTCTGGAAAAACAAACAAAAGCTGCATTAGATCCTGTTTTTGGAGAAGGTCAAACTGCGAAAGAAAAGATGGCTTTAAAACCATCAAAGGTTTCTTTTAAAACTAAAAGTAGCAGTTTTGCCACTTCTGTTGCTGTAGTTTCTAAACAAAACAATGACAAACAGGTCCAGTGTAACCATGAGGTTACAAAGGTAGTTCAAGCTCAATGCTTATTTTGTGATAGAAATCATTGCATAGAAAAATGTGACTCATTTAAGCAGAAAGCCAACAAAGAAAAGGTGACATTCCTTAAAAATAAAGGTTTATGCTTTGGTTGCTTACAGAAGGGGCATATGAGTAAGAACTGTCCACAACGTCTAACATGCTTCACCTGTAATAAAAGTCACCCTACTGTTCTGCATATTGAACCAACAAAGCCACAGTACCAAGCAGTTAAGGCTGTGGATAAAGAGTCACTAGTCTCAAATGCTCTTGTATCTTTAAATGTTGGTAGTTACACTGGGGCCGGGTCTAATGAGTGTGTTCTGTCAGTCGTCCCAGTAAAAGTAAAGTTGGAAAAGGGAACAAAGATTGTGGAGACTTATGCCTTTCTAGATCCAGGCAGCTCTGCAACATTTTGTACAGAGGCTTTGATGATGCAGTTAAATGCGTCTGGAAAAAAAGTGGAAATCATGCTAAAAACCATGGGTCAGGAAAAGCCTGTAAGTAGCTATAGAATATCTGGTTTGGAAGTAGCTGCTTTAAAAGAAAATGAATACTTAAAGTTGCCTGATGTTTATACTCAACAATCCATTCCTGTCACTAAAGAAAACATCCCTAAAGAGGAAGACTTAAGAAAATGGTCTTACCTAAAAGTTGTTGAGTTGACACCAATAGATGCTGGTATTGGGCTGCTCATTGGTGTAAATTCTCCCAAAGCATTGGAACCTTGGAAAATAGTTAACAGTGAAGGTAGTGGGCCTTATGCTGTGCTAACACGCCTTGGTTGGGTTGTTAATGGTCCACTCAGTCAGGGTAGTGAAGAAAATGGACATGTTGTTGGTTCTATGCAGGTGAACCGTATCTCTATAAGAAGTTTGGAAGAAATGCTGGTCAGTCAGTATAACCAGGATTTTGTAGAGCACAAGTGCAATGAGCATACTGAAATGTCTGTAGAAGACAAACAGTTTATGGACATCATGTCAAAGTCAGCGGTGCTTAAAGATGGTCATTATTACCTAAAGTTACCCTTTCGTAATCCTGAAGTAAAAATGCCCAACAACAAACAGGTTGCCCAGCAGAGGGCGCAATATCTGTTAAAACGATTTCAGAAAGATAAGCTATTCTTTGACGAGTACAAAGAATTTATGCATAATGTTGATGTGGAAGGGCATTCAGAAATCATACCACAAGATCAAATGGAACATGAAGAAGGAAAGGTGTGGTACATACCTCATCATGGGGTCTACCACCCCCGTAAGAAAACACTGCGTGTTGTCTATGATTGTGCTGCAATGTATGCTGGAACATCATTGAACAAAGAGCTGTTACAGGGACCAGACTTGACTAGCACCTTATTAGGAGTGCTCCTTCGTTTTCGGCAAGGTCCAATTGCCCTTATGACAGACATTAAAGGCATGTTCCACCAAGTCAGAGTTGCTCAGGAACATGTAAATTACCTACGTTTTCTCTGGTGGCCCCATGGTGACATCACAAAAGAGCTTGTTGAGCATAGAATGTTGGTCCATATTTTTGGTGCAGTCTCTTCCCCTAGTTGTGCCACATATGCACTTTTAAAGACTGCTGATGACAACCAACATCTGTACCCAGAAGAGGTTATTAATACAATCAGACACAGCTTCTATGTAGATGACTGTCTCAGGTCTGTCCAGACTGTTGATCAGGCCATTTCTCTTTATCAACAACTCACTGAGGTGTGTGCCAAGGGGGGATTTAGGCTCAATAAATGGGTGTGTAGTGAGCGCTCTGTCCTCTCTCAGATCCCAGAGGAAAACAGAGCAACAGGTGTAAGGATGCTAGATCTTAGCCGGGAACAGCTTCCCACTGAAAGAGCCCTGGGGGTGCAATGGGACGTTGAACAGGATGTTTTCACCTTTAGCATTGTAAACAAGCACAAACCACTAACAAGACGTGGTATTTTGTCCATCGTCAGCTCTATTTACGACCCTTTGGGTTTCTTAGCTCCAGTTATTCTCACTGCTAAACAGATTCTTCAACATTTATGTAAACTGAAGTTTGGCTGGGATGAGACAATTCCACTAGAAATAGCACAAGTTTGGGACAAGTGGGTCAAAGATTTAGTTCTTATTGACAACTTAAGTATCAGAAGATGCATCACACCCAAAGGATTTGGGGAAATAAGAAGTGCACAACTGCATCACTTTAGTGATGCCAGTGAAACTGGGTTTGGTGCTGTGTCTTATCTTAGGCTATCTAATAGTAAACAGGAAGTGTGTGTTTCCTTTGTTATTGGTAAAGCAAGGGTAGCACCAGTAAAACAAATTACTATACCACGACTTGAACTTGCTGCTGCAGTTTTAGCTGTGCGACTCGACAAGATGCTGTCAGTTCAACTTGGACTCAATATGAGTGAATCAGTCTTTTGGTCTGACAGTACAACCGTCCTGCAGTACATTGCAAACACAACGACACGGTTCAAAACATATGTAGCTAATAGAGTGTCCATTATTCGTGATCTTACAAAGGTCACTCAGTGGAGATACATCAGCTCAAAGTTGAATCCAGCTGACCCAGCCTCTCGAGGCATGAAGATTGGTTCTTTTTTAAAGTCTTCCACCTGGATCAGTGGGCCGGAATTTCTCGCAAAACCTGAGATCCAATGGCCAGCAGTGGTTAAACAAATACCTGTTCATTTGGAAGCTGATCCAGAGGTTAAAGAGCAGGTCTTGACATGTGCAGCTGTGCTGGAAGAAGTGTGTCCCACCACCAAGCTGCTAATGTACTTTTCCAGTTGGACAAAGCTAAAAAGATGTGTAGCATGGATCCTGAAACTAAAAGAAATGCTACGAACAAAGAAATTGCTAACTGCACACTGTGGAAATCAAATGTGTGACAAACAGGACAATAAAACGGATGCTCAGCTCACAACTGATGATCTGTTCAAGGCTGAGGAAGCCATAGTGAGCTTTGTGCAGAGAAAACATTTTGGTACTGAAAAGGCTGCCCTGAGCTCTGGTGCAGTGAAGAAGTCAAGTCATCTGTACAAGCTTGATCCTGTTGTTACTGATGGTGTGTTGAGAGTGGGCGGCAGACTGAGCAAAGCAGCATTACCTGAAAAAACAAAACATCCTGCAATATTGCCCAAAGAAAGCCATGTTTCAAAGCTCATTCTTCAACACATCCATGAAAAAGTTGGACACAGAGGAAGAAAATCACATGCTTTCTACCCTTCGGCGACAGTACTGGATCCCTCATGCTAATTCAGCAGCCAGAAAGATCATCAGAAACTGTATGGTGTGTCAAAAACAACGACAAAAGCCAGATTCCTGCATAAACGCCATCAGGAGATTCATCTGCCGCAGAGGACAAGTCAAGGAAATCCGGTCGGACAACGGAACCAACTTTGTCAGCTCAAATCGTGAGTTGAAGCAAGCCATGTTGGAGCTAAAGCAAAGCAACATCCAAAAATGCTTAGCACAAGATGGCATAAAGTGGACTTTCAACCCTCCTTATGGAGCCCATCATGGTGGTGTATGGGAGCGCCTGGTGCAGGAAATAAAGAGAGTACTGTGCTCCATCACAAACCAGCAAGTACTAGACGATGAAGGCTTGCACACAGTTTTATGTGAGGTGGAGGCTATATTAAACGATCGCCCGATTACACCTTCTTCTGAAGATCCCAATGATTTAGAGGCTCTTACTCCAAATCATTTGCTCCAGTTAAAAGGTAAGCCTGTGCTGCCGCCAGGTTTGTTCAAAAAGGAGGACCTGTACATACGGAGACGTTGGAAACAAGCCCAATACATTGTGGATCTGTTCTGGAAACGGTGGGTGAAAGAATATCTCCCCATGTTGCAAGAACGACGGAAATGGAACAAGACTCGCAGGAACTTTGCCATTGATGATGTGGTGCTAATTGTTGACGAGGCTGCTCCAAGAAATTCTTGGCCTATTGGACGCATCACAGAAACCATGGCCGATGCATGTGGATTGGTACGACGTGTTCGGGTCAAGACGAGAACAAATGAGCTGGAAAAGCCGATTAACAAGATATGTCTCCTGCTGGAGGCTGTGTAGAGACAACAGCAAACGTTTGTCTCCAACTGAGCTAAGTTCTGGAACCTCTGGCTCTACATTTACACTGATACTCATTTACTGACATGCTGAACATCTCATTCTGCTACATACACTTTTTTATACACACACAGACCATACACATGGACAAGAGAAGAACATGGAAGTCATGGAACACTGACTGTTTTTGCTTTATTTATTTATTTTTTCACTAAGAAGACATATGGACTGCAAAAATTGCTTTATTTTTTATTAAGAAGACATATGGACTGCAAAAAAAAAAAAATGTGTGTCATGGACTGTTGCATAAGTTTGTTTAAATAATTTTTGTAAATAGAAAGATATTGAAGAGCTAATTCTGCTAATGTTGATATAAATTTTGCATTGGTTATTGGCCACTTATGTAGATATTAGACATAATTCTTGTACATGAATTAGGGGCCGGGATGTTGTGGCCATTTATGATATATTTTTTGGATTGTATTTTCTAACAATTTAGTTTTCTTCTTTTGGGTAGTTGGAATATATTTAAGTTAGTTTAGAACCAAAATTTGTAATTAATTTTTAGATTTGAAATGTTTAGATTACGTTGTTAATTGTTAGACCCTCCCATTAATTTAAGTAATTAAGAACACACCGGGTGCTTGGTGGAGATGTATCGTTTGGTAAATGTCTGGTGTGGACGGGAGGTTTTGTAAATGATTTTTTGACCACTTTTAGAACTTCAAACGGCAAATTTAGATTATTTTTCGTTTTCAACAAGTTGTAAGACATTTTTTAGTCTTTATTTTGTCTATATTTTTTTAAGAAATAAATCCCATATTTTTGCAAACCAATGAAGTAAGAAGTGCGTACAAATCAAACCACCTGTTACCACCCACGGCCTACATTGGAATTTTGGTTTTTTGGAACATGGAAGGCCGCGACATAGTCGGCAGATCTTTTTGTGTGTGTGTGTGTGTGTGTGTGTGTGTGTGTGTGTGTGTGTGTGTGTGTGTGTCCTGTCTGACTATTTGGCATTAAGAATTGCTGTCTTAATGCCAAAAACAGCCCAACAAGTTTTACTTTCACAACTGGGGCCTCACTGCTTTCACCATAGTGTTCCGCATGATGTACATATGCAAGATTTGATGTTGAGTCTATTTCATGAAACCATGCACCTGTAGGTGTGTATGAGAGTAAATTTGTGGATGTAAGGTTTATCCATAAGAATATAGTTGGCATATTAACTGAGGTACCATTTATTCCCTTTTGTAACAGTGATAGGTGAACAACCTTCAGTTTTCACACTATAACGTTTCTTGTTGTTCTTAACTGGAAGGATGTCCAAAAATACCACCGTTTTCCACCGTTCATCTGTGACTTCAACCTGCGGTGGCAGTCACTGCTGCATATTCTTAGAAGGGGAATTTAAACTGTGGGCATACAAACACATTTTAGCTGTTTTCAAACAGTCAGCATGTAAAAATCTTGGTATAGCTTGATATAGGCGGTAAGCAGCCCATGACCCCACTGCTTAACACTGGTGAACCTAGTGTAAATGATGACACAACGTGTGAATAACATTTGTTTTTTGTGGTAAGATGGAAAAACATTTTAAGATGCACAATAAACACATACCTAACAGATTTCTGACTTTTCAGAGTTCTGTAAAATTTCCGCCTGCAATCCCCAAAAGTGAAAAGATACGGGCTTCAATCATTTCTACGAACAATGTCCTTACCTTACTGAGAGGCGTCACATTCATTCGCCTTACGTTGCACATATGGCATTTGAGCTTTGTGGGGCAGCTTTCACTTACAATGTTTGTATTACTTAAACATATATTTAAAATAAGCTGTAGATAATAGAATTAAATGTGTCCCTTTACCTCTTCTGTAAGTCAGATGGCTCTCTGATGAACGTCCAAACAGATAAGGAGATATCCAGAGGTTTGGATGTACCGATGTTTGCTGTAGTATTCCAACTGTCTTAATCCAGCCCCTTATGTTCTGAGTGGTGCGCCTGAATGTCTGCTGATTTAAAGTCCTAAAAAACCCGCCTAACTGAACTGCAACTATTTAAGGATGCTAAAAAGTGAAACTGAAATAAAGGGAAAGGAAGCTCTTCAGTAAATACTTTACACCCAATGCCTTCCTTGTGAATGTCTGAACGGCTCATTTGTAATAAACAAAACGACTTTGACCTCTTTTTTTCAAGACAACAATGGCGCCAAAGCATTTGTGAATGTATACAGGTGTTAGTGTGTGAGACAGAGGGTGAGGATGCACATTTTGAGCTGCAATGTGTCATTCACATGTCACCCACAACACAGTCCCTGCAATTCAGAAGGAAATAAAGAGCTAGGGGACCAAACAGGTAATACCTGCTGTGAGGAGTCGGCATTTAAAGCTGTGTTCTCACTCAACAATCAAAGGTCAAACAGTGGCTGCACCTGCCGGTTTCTCGTGCCCTGATGTCACAGATGACAACAAGCAGGCATAATAGGTATTTTATTACGCTTTTATCTTTAAAGGCAGCCATGAATGGCAACGTTATCAGTGTGTAGGTTTGTGTAAATGAGGGTCAAGGAACATTACATTTCTGTGCTGACAGCTCACAACACAGAAACTAATCTCCATTTAGAGTGAAAGTCTCTAAACGACTCCTTATTTCAATGGAAATCTAGCCAACCAGCACTACCTGACAGCAATCTGACCAGACAAAATATTGTAAATGCAATTGTATATAATGATTCAAAAGAGATTATTTGACCATATGAAACTCATATGGTAACTATTATGATATGCTATTAAACTAGATGAAGTCTGCATTTACAGTGCAACTGCTTAAAATAAAGTAAAAGTCTTTTTTATCAGGTATAGTAAAGAAAAAGAATAACTTTATCAAACGGTGTAAAATCATGTCAAATCGTCAAATTCAGCCCTGCCTCAACCACTGAGACCGACCCATAACGAGTCGGCCAATCACGTTGCAGTATTATGGTTTCATGCAAGACATGATGAAAGTAAGAACTGCTGAGGCCACAACCTAACCAAAGTAAACACGGCATCGCAGGAGGACGTACACTTAGCTGCTGCTATCATATCTGTTTTGTCAGAATACACGATTGTCACGAGTATCGCTATCCAAATAAGCGTGCCTTGACCAGTGTAACTAGTTGTGGTTTCTCTTGACACCTGATGCTAACAACCTTTTCAACCAACCTTTGGTAGGAGGGCACTAGGTGTCGCTTCACCCAATCAGCTAGGACAGTTCTGCTGAATGTCTCTCCTTTCCCCAAATGTATTCGATGAGAGCGGACCCAGATTGATTATGAGCAGAACCTAGAGTGCTACACGTTATCAATCTGGCTGGCCACGTTAGTTTATAATAATAGATGAACAAAAACAATTCAGACGCTCATGCAGACATGATAGCAATCTACAACAGATCTGATACAGTTTTAATTCTTACTTCTGGAAAGTCTACTGGTAAATCTAAACATATTTTTCCAGAAAAAAAAAAAAGTGAACTTACCCACTCCTCAATCTTTGTGTAAGCAAATTGGGTTTGTGTTTATAGACTAAACTGTAGCTTCAAATTTGAAATCCTCTAGCTTGAAAAGAATGCTGGCCGGTTTTCCGCTCACACAATGATACAGTGCTCTTTCAGCAACAGCGTAACCTATCACAGTCTATGATCTGCATCGTAATGTCACAGTCACTTCTTGTCAATTTTTGTAGAAATTCATTTGAAGATAAATAGGGCTTTGTCAGGAATCAGCACGTAGAGCCGTGCAGTTCTGCCGGCTCGGCCCTCTCTGCTCTCTCTGCAGGTGGCTGCAGCTGACAGATGGGCGGGGCGTACACACCTGCGGCTCGTTGAGCAGCGCTCTGCCGGCACTATAAGAACTGCATTCTGACAGCTCCCCACCTCCGTCGTACCAGATCCATTTGCTCCTGTGTATTACTCTCTGATTTACAGTAAACATCTCTAAACTGATCACACCGAGTGTGATCTGCATGTGGGTCAAACACTTAAAACAAAACATGACAGGCTTAACCAGCCAATATTTATAAATGTATTATTTCAGTCATTAGCTGATGCGTAGCTAATAGCAGGTAAATGCAACAGATTGTCACACAATTACAATCTGATTCTTTGCTGTTCAAGATATCCCACTGCTATATTAACCTCGTCAAACAGAGGTAGAAATTAGGAGCAAAATAAGCTCCAAAATGCATAGAAAGTCTAGCCACGTCTGTACAGGAAATAATTCAGAAGCTACTCCGCTGTGTTTGTGGCTCTAAATCAGGGGTGTCAAACTCATTTTGGTTTAGGGGCCGCATACAGCTTAATCTGACTTCAAGAGGGCCACATGAGTAAACTCAATAGAACTAATAAAAGTGGACTTGTTGTTGGTTTTTATATTAAATGAATTCCCTTTTACACAATATATTATGAATAACCTCAGCGTTTTTAAGAAAAGTATGTGCAATTTCAACACTATTTTTACTCAGTTAAACATTTACTTAAGTGCATTATGCATAAGAACTGATCAGTGATTGCACAACGTTGAAAAACATTTATTCACATTTTTTGGAACTTAAAAACACTGTCCTACATGACAAAATACATCAAACAGATAAAAATTAAGAAATTATTTAAAATCAATTTTCCACATCTGAAGCTCAGTGCTATCATCTGCTGATTAAAACACAGCGCCCCTCGTGGACAATATAGGAACTGTAGATTTTCAATTAAACAAAGTACATGTTTTTTCAATAATTGTTTTATCATTCTCTTCCTTTTATCTCCTCTTTCTTTCACCTTTTCTTTTTTTCTTCTTGTTCTTCCTTTCCTCTCCTACTTTCCCATTGTAGTGTCCATATCATCTGAGATATTCCCCGCATGAATCATAATAAAACTATTCACATTCATAAATCAAGTGGAGCACTATGGCAAAAGCTGTACTGTTCCACTTGTGAAAGTCAAATCTGATGAGCTCTTTTTGGCAGGACACTGGGGAAAAAAATTAATTGTTGATTAATGATACTGCATTTACCCACCAGGGCCAGACTAAATTGTTTGGCGGGCCGGAATCGGCCTGCGGGCCGTATGTTTGACACCCCTGCTCTGAATCATCTAACAGGAGATGATGGTCCTGATTATTTTTTTTCGCTGTCAATTCAAGGATGTTCCCTTGAACAGAGAAGGTCTTTTCTCCTTCTCCTCAGCCTGTATCTTCTCATAGTGAATTTACAAACGTGCAACTTACTAATAAACTCACTTTCAACTATAATTATTTGGCCCAACCATTTTTTATTAGGCCCGTCAGAAAAACTATTTCTGGCTACTACGCCACTGCCCTGTGCAGACTGTAAGAGCTGCTTTTTTCTGAATTGCATATACTTTTAACTGCATGACAATTTTAATGGCAAGTTTTACCTGCATTTTTGTTACACGTTTCATTTTAAATCATATCACTGTATACATATAACACAGTTATGCATGGTGATAGTGTGCTGTTGCTTATCTACTGCTTTTCAAAAATAATTTTCCACACAAATAAATTGTCTGTCTGCATGTCAAACTTCTACTCTTTCACATAGAGTTGATAATGAAGCCATAATTTATTGACTCTTAAACCACCAATTCAATCTGACATTTTCTGTTTTAAATAAAAAGCAACCAAAATAATATCTATAAATTGTTTAGAACTAAATAATCAATTCATGGACATTCCATTTACAAGGTGAAGAGGAACTGTTTTAAACTCCAACCATATCTGATTCAAAGCTTCAGTCTCTGTAATAAGCAGCTGTTGTCAGTGAGCAAAGCTTTGCTAACAAAGTGGGTCCAGTGCTTAGAGCCGGTTCCTTAATAGTTCTTTAAATGGGTCGATATGGTGTTACACAGTCAGAGTCCGCTGAGAGCCAGGTCATTACCTTGCTGAAGCATTATTTATCTCAGCATCAATGGAAAAACTAGAATTAGCCCAGCTTAATTCTTGATCGCTGTTTAAAACATAAAGCGCTTGTAAACGCTACTAATACTAGAGCAGCTGATCTGCATTCCACACTAGCAGCGATACAAATGGGAGTTAAATATGTTTCCAGCAGGATTTGTTACCATTGTCTGCTGATATTAATGAAGCATCAGTTTTCGACAGCTGGATTAGCAGAAACCAGCCGCTATGATCACAGATCTATGCAGCACATTGACCTTCCTGATCTACATGACAGGCAATACCTAAATAAAAAGGGAGGAGATGGAAAGCAGACTCCAGCTATTCCAAAGATAACTTTTTCATTCAGGATATTTTTGATGATTTTCTCTCCAAGAAAAAAAGTACACTTGAGCTCTTGGGACCCAAATGGATCCCTGCAGAAGAGGTCCAACACAGATCTTATAAATATTTCCTTATCAGCTTCCACCTTAATCAGAGCTCTAAAATTTTGATTTGTTTTTATACAGCACATGTTGTGCCATAACAGCACTACCTATTTCATCAAAAAGAACGCAAAATACAAATTATAACATTTTTTTCTTGAAAAAGCAACAAAAAAGGTAATTTCAAAGCCAAAACTCCAAGTGAAAATGTAGCCCCAGGCTCCCAGCTATGACCTTGTGTTTTCAATCAGTCAATCGGGGCTGAGCTTCCAATGTGTGCAGCGTACATTTAACTTTAAAACTTTGCCGTGAAGAGAAGTGAGGGGACAATTATTAACCTTGATTGAAACCAATAATTTTAGAAAATACCACGCCATCATTATTAACACAGGCAAAAATGCAGACTGTTAAATATTAGGAAGTGGCCAAAAGGACTAGATAGGGTCTCTGGATCCCTGGAGGGTTAAACAAGGGCCAATCAGAGTATCAAAACATTAACCTCTGAACATTTCCATGGCTAGCCAGTCTACATGAGTCTGCATCCAGCTGCTAGGGGATGAGGATCTTTCCTTCATTGTTTAATACTGCAGTAACAAAGCTGCATGTGATCAACCTCTGGTTTATTCACTTTTTTGTGTTTTGTTCATCACCAAGATGTCCACATCCCTCTCAGTGAGCTTCAGATGTTTGGCACTGAAAATCTGGATCTTCTGTGTGCATCAAGTAGAGGTGTGCGGGTGACAAAAATCACAGTTCGCCATGTATCCCAGTCATGTTTCAGAACCTTTTGTGATACATTCAAGCATGAAAATTAAATTAAAATGTATGATTTTTTTTTTACTTTGGTCAGCAGTAAAAGTAATTGATTTTATTTTCTTCCAAAGCTTAACAAAGTGAAAAGTACAGAACTGAGTAGAGATTTGGTTGGCGTTTCTTAAACTAAGCAATTAGTTTAAGACTGGGTCCATGCTGTATTTGAGAATAAAACCCATTTAAATTAGGCGTTCTGCTAGTTTGACAACCTAGTGTCCCCGCTGTACTTGATTACAGCAAACAAAGCTGTTGGGAAAATCTCCTCTCGTCCGCAGGGATTCCTCCCACTTTCCTCTCATTTGGAGGTGTGGAGGCTGGGCTGAGTGGATGCTACAGGTAGCCACCTGATTTTCTCCAGTGTCAGTGATGTTTACATGCAGCCTGACGGTGTTTCAGGTGAGTCATTTTGTGCACTGAGCTCCTAAAACCATTTCCAGGCTCACCCTAACGCAGTCATCTGCAGTCTTTAAATAAAAATATAGGTCAAATATTAACTCTGAACATCCAAATGATGCTATCAGCTCCGTCTCTAACTGCCACCACAGCAAGGAAGCAGATTTCACTAATGAATATGTTGTTGCTAATTGCTGTGTGCATTAGGTGTTGCCCAAAAAACATTTAGAAACAGATAAACAAAGCCCCTATCTAACCATGAAACACAGATAAACCCACTGGTGTCCTTGCAGTGACCAAGGCAGAGATATTTAGACACTCTGGATGGGACAAATGATAAGAGCACTGACAAAACCAAGGATGAAATATGGGCCCTACAGTCATGTCACCATTTGCTATTTGATATTCTATTTTTGATATTCTGCTTGATCTCACAAAGAGGGGCTGGAAACAGGTCCATGCAGATTTTATGGAGGAAAATGTTTCCAAAGTAGGAAAGTAACTTTTTGACTTTCACTAAACACTGTTTGGCTCTAACACAATAACAGATAAAATCATGACTTACACGGAATCTAACTATAGCTTATTGGGCAAGATACATAAAATGCATTTGCATAATGTCAAACCATAATGCTAATATAGTTAGATGAACCATGACTGATAAATACACTCCTGAGTTAAACAGTTTGAGTTATGGTCGGTCACACAGAGAGATGGTTTATTCATTTCATGCAACACCTAATAAACACCTTGTTAATGATATCTAATGGTGTGGTGCCTCTTTCTTGCTTCTTTTGTCTAATCGTTACAGCTCTCTGCAGTGTGTGCTACAAGCAACCCTGTTAATGGGGTGAGCTGACAGAGAAAACCCTGTATTAGATATTAACATGAGGTCTGTGGTATTCTTGCAGGCTTTTGAACCGGTGTGACTTGTAGTAAACACGTGTGAGTATTTTATATAAAACGAAGAGACCTGTGGCTCCAACAATGAGTGAGTCAGAGGTACTGAAAGGAGAAGAGCAGCGTCCCCTTCATGTGAAGGCTACAGTCAGCGCAGGTCAGGGAGCTGTGGAGCTCATCCATCCATCCTGAGGACAGCCTGGTCCTGAAACCCTTCTGCACAGACCTTACTTTTAGCTCTTATCTGATTCACTTGAGAAAAAAAAGGGGGATTCAGTGAAGGTCTCTGCAAAATAACAAGGACAACCCTTTATGACCATGATAAATACACTGAGGTGAAAAGTTAGAATGCTACAGAAACTTGAGAGTAAATCCAACACTGATGATGGAGAAATATAGGCTTGATTTGTTAAAATCAATGAGACCATGCCGCACAGAAGTATAAACTCTGTGGAATATGGTAGGCCTACACTTACAGAGCCTTTCAAACCTAAACAGTATGGCATACATTGGTTTTCAGTCCTCTCTACTTTACCACTAAATAAAATCTAATACAACCAACTACCTGCAAACACCACCGATCTAATAGTAGGGGTCCAACTGTGTGCTGGGCAGGGAGAAAAGAGCTGCAGATATCCAGTGTTCAACGATAGCCATAAGAAGTCCAGTTTGCAGTTTGCTACAAGAAATGTAAGGAACACACCGTCCAAAAGATGAAGCACGGTAGTGACAGTATCATGCTGTGGGAATGCTTTCCTTCAGCTGGAAGATGGAAACTGGTCAGAGATGCTGGGAAGGTGTATGGCTCTAAACGCAGGGCATCCCTGCTAAATGTAAACGACTTCAATTGGTACAAATTACTTATTCTGAGAATTATACATAACGTTTCATCCAGTTATGTGTACCAAAAAAATATTTTATTGCTTGTCCTTTTAAGATGGTCCGGTCACTTTAGCATGGCGTGAATAACTTTAATCACATGAACATTTCTGATGGACAAGAAAATAGATACATTAATGAAATGCCTTGCAGTTTGTTTCTTTAGGGAAATCACACAGACGCTGCTATTTTTACAGTTAGCAGACAATCTGGCTTTGAAGAACCCAAACTGCTCTGCAGCAACAATAATAACGTTCTGGTGGAGCTCTACACAGCATGGCAGCAGAGTAACTGAGCTCTGGGTTTCAGTCTTAAATACAATGGCTCTTAATTAATGTCACACTAAACAGAGGACAATACTTTGCTTTGATGATGAAAGGGGACCAAGGGAAGAAAGGAGGAAATGGACTATGTGATAACTCATAAAGAGAAGTTAGCGAAACTTCAGGACAAGATGGAGACGGCAGAGAGACTGAAACTTTGGATTCAGTCGTCACGATGGTGGCGAAGCTATCACTACAGGGATGGAAGAAAGATCTCTGATATTTTTGCACATACTTTAGGGTAGACATTAAAAACCAAATAGATGAATTTCCAAATGAAATAAACTGGAAAATACAAGAAGTGACAGGTCAAATCAAAGGGGCAGTGAAGCGAGTAGGACAGATGGAACGGTGGAGTCCGGGATTCTCTCACTGGGCTAAACAGGGGCAGGTTTCTGATGTGGAGGCGCTTTAGCGTGATAATACCAGGACTGACGGTATCCCTGAGGACACTGAGGGCACATCATCCAATGTTGATGGTAGCTTGATGCCTCCAGTTTTTAAATCGGTGGGGGAGGGGGGGGTCCTACAGGCTGCCTGGAAGAGGGGACTTTACGTCCAGAATAAACAGGTTTACTTCCATTATGGTTCTGTAGCAGGTTGCAGAACAAAATGAACCTTTTCCAGAAGGGAGTTTGAACTGATCTTATCAGAAACATCTTTGTGCCGATGATTTTAACACACTTCTGGGTCCTTCCTTGGATACAACCAATACAGCTGGAATAGTTAAAGATTTGCGACTTATATTTGTACGGAGGGCCTTGAATAGGTTAATCCCAGGACATGCCTTTTATTCTGCAAGGCAGCGTAGGATTGAGTGTTCTTTTCATGCATAAGATCGACACAGGCTGGAATACTGCAGGATAGATCAGAGGAGCTTTAAGTCCACTCAGGAATTTTTCTAACTCTACACTTAGATGGTAGACAGCAAATACTCTCTGCTGACATAAAACAGGTATGTTTAATGACCATACCTTCAGTTCAATTCAGTGGAAAAGGGCCGAGTTTTACACAGACAGGACAATAATAATGCAGAAGTAAATCCTAGTATATTATGGGATGCAGCTAAGCTATTCTCGGGGGGGGGGGGGGGGGATTATAGCTATGACGGCTGCACTTAAAAAAAATAAAAACTCAAAAATGAACAAGTTTACAGGGAAAACTAAAAGAATTTAAACATACACACATAACAAATAAAGAGCCCTCTACTATACAACAAATCAGCAATACCAAACAGGGAATAGATGAGATATCAGATGAGGAGGTGGAAACAAAGATATTATGATTCAGGCCAGAGCAGCAGAACTGTTGGCTCGGAGGCTCAGAAAACAACAGCCAGGAAATACTATCAGCAATTATAGACCAGCCTTTAAAATAAAATCAAGTCCAATGTTGACGGCACACAAAAAGTGGTTAAAAGGTATTACACATTTGAATAGTCTCAGAACAGGTTAATAAACACTTAACTGAGGAATTTCTTAACTCCCTAGACTTTGCTGCACAAGGTAAAGAAGCTAATGATAAACTTATTTCACCAATAATAATAAGGAAATAAGTAAAGCTAATCACCCGGCACGGACGGTTTCCCTCCAGAATGCTATAAGCTAATGAGACATCACTTGCTCTCCTTGTTAGAATGCAGTTTTATTTATATTCTAAAAGGAGCAGGATGGTAAATGGCTTGTACTTGTGTAGCGCTTTAACTAGTCTGACTTTACACTACAGTCACCATTCATGGTGAAAGGTGAGCTATGTTAGTAGCCAAAGCTGCCTAGGGGCAGATACATCGGCGCCACCGGGCCCTCTGACCACCCCCAGCAGGTGATTTCGGTGAAGCGTCTTGCCCAAGGACACAACGACTGAGTATGGGATCAAACCAGCAACCCGCCAATTGCAAGTCAACCTCCGTAACGTCTGCACCGCTGTCGCAGAGGTTAGGGAAGTTGTAAAGAGGTTGTAAAGGGTAGACAATCAGGAGAGCACCTTGCTGCATGCTTGAGAATGACCTCAAATTGACCTGTCCCTGGAGCTTTTCCATATACGCAGGCCTTAGGTTTGTTTTCTTTTTTTTTCCAACGCAAAGGAAGATTCATTATTCAGATAGAAATATCTGAAGATCATTTCATTATAAAAAGTTGTGCATGCTCATAATCATTTGTTTAAAATGTGAATAACTATATTGTTTCAAAGGTATGTTGATATTGAGGATTTCTGTTATAGAGTTCATAATCCATTGAATAGTTTATTCTGAACCTGCTCATCAAGCACGATGCCACACTGCACCGTGGTACTGCTCACCACGAGTAAACTCCCAACCTATGGCAAACACTGTTACCGTATTCTTAGACTATGAGGCACACTTAAAATCTTTAAATCTTCTCAAAAATTGATGATGCGCTTTATAATCCGTTGCGCCTTACATATGATTACCGTTGTGATTACTGATATTATGTGGTACAATGTGCTCAAAAATCTGTTAATATGTGTAAGTACAACTTTGGTAAGAGACGAAGCCGCTCCGCTCAATGGATATTCAGATCATTACGGTACACCGTGTCACTACTGAACAGACTCCTGAGCTGTCTAACAGACTGCCTGACTGTAATGTCTAAATTAGAAGTGCCTTTATGTAAAGGCCCCCACATACTTGAGAGTAGTTCACTCCAAGGAGGTTCACACGTACTCAAGCCGGACTCTAGGGGGACTCTAGTGGGACTGTAGGGGGACTCCACGCATACAGGTACGTGTCACGCTATAAACTTCTCAGAGGCAAGAAGTCTTTACATCAAACTGTTTTATATGTGACACACTGCATGAAAAGTGTGATTTTCGTCACTATGCGGCACTGTAGATTGTCGTGGAAGTTCAGGTTAACGGCTGTTCACGGTAATTTGCAGGCAACACCGAAAACTGCCGTGAATTGTCAGAAATTGACGTGGGCCTTGCTTGGCGTGGCCCCCCATGACCCCCCCTCCTCCTAATTCTAGGGGAGGCTTTAACATGTAAATGAAAATGCTGTGAGCTATACAAATGCAAATCAGGGTTGCAGGGGGAGTTTACCCATGTCTTGCATTCAACTCCCCTTCAACTCCTCTTGGACGCGATCTACAACTTTCAGCCAGTCCGCAGACTGACGAGAAGAAACTGCTGATTGCTATCAGTGGACTGTCTCATATGAGTCAGTCGGTACTGAAGCAATGCCAAGAGCGTGCCAAGTCAGAAGTTTTGGTTGGGTCTTGGTTGGGTCATTCAGGTTAAAGTAAATGAAATGGGGTTTAATGAACTAAAAATAAGTCCCACTTTAATGGAGAGGTATAGTGGGGATTTAACTATATATACAGATGCATCTAAACTAACTGATAAAAGAATGGGTGTTGCTTATGTCATTCCAAAATTAAACATTAAAGTTGGAAAAAGAATGAGTGATGATTTAGCAGTTTACACAGCGGAATTGATTGCTGTGTGGCTAGCTTTGCTTTGGGTGGAGGTCAATAGGCCAAGGAAGGCAGTAATTGCTTCAGATTCCAGCTCAGCTTTAATCAGTATTAAAACATTTCAGTCAAAATCAAGGCAAGACATTGTGTATGATATACTGCAAGCTGCAAATAATCTAATAAAGTCAGGAATTAATATAACTCTGGTATTGTACCAGCTCATATAGGAGTAATAGGAAACGAGTTAGCAGATAAAAGTGCTAAGCAAGCAGCTAGACATTCTAATATAGATGTTGAAGTGCACTACAGCAAAGAAGAAATTAAAAGTATGGTCAAAAACATAGTTAAGGGTAAATGGCAAACATTATGGGACGGTGGGCAGACTGGAAGACAGTTCTATAACATTCAGAATAAAGTGGGAAAGAGCAGAAATACAAACAGAAGCAAGGAGGAGGAGGATGTATTTTCTAGAATGAGGTATGGACACACACGTCTAAATAAAACTTTGTTAATAATGAAGAAGCATGCTGATGGCAACTGAATTCTGTGGTAGTCCAGAGACTATAGAGCATGTTATTGTACACTGTAATAAATATCAGGAAGAAAGACAAAGACTAGTCTTACAATTACAAGGAGAACAGATGAGGCTAAACTTAGAAGAAATTCTGCAAAAAAAACACAGGGGAAATGAGTGTAAACTACGTAATTGGCTTCCTGAGGAATACAGGACTAATAAAAATAATTTAGTATGATCTTTTTGTTTGTTTTGTTTTGATTGGTTTGTTTCGTTATGTTTGTTTGTGTGTTTGTTTTATTTGTTTGCAACCTATTAGGGAAGGTTAGACTCCAGTACCACACTCCAGTCCAGTTGGTGGCGGTAATGCACCATTAAAGTTAGTTGCCAACCGCCATAAAAACCGAAAGAAGAAGAAGAAGAAGAAGAAGAAGAAGAAGAAGAAGTGGACCGTCTCGTCAGCTAATAGTGCCGATATGAATGAGCGGCTCACTTAACTGCAGAATTCGGTAAACTCCAGGTTGCTGTCCATAGAGAACAAGTTGGCGGCTCTGCAGTCGAACAACTGTGCGGGAGAGACTAACGCCAAGAAGAGAAGACGGGTGCAGAATCCCAAGCTTAGGTAAGAATATGTTCGGTGACTGCTAGCTAAGCTAAAAGTAGCCTAGCCTACAACCTAATCTAAGATTAGCCTAGTAGCCTTGCAAAAGAACAAGCTTTATTAAAGTGTATTTTCATTTACAGGAAGCAGTATGCCGTCTTCACAACTCGGAGACAAATTGCAGGCGCTATGAACCGGAGCGAGGCGGTGACCTCCTATTTGCTCGGAGCCATGTCTGCAATTCCACATTTACACGATGTTGATAAAGACGACATTATCTGTAAGTGACTTGTTTTCACTGCTTCTCCTTCCTTGTTTAATGTTATTGTGACTTGCGTTTGATTTTTATTCATACCACTCTCATTTAATTATTTTCCAGCCTGGCGAAGAAGATGGCGTGGTCTCTGGATGGATTGGACGGCCGCCGCCATTTCGTAGGCCGGTGTTGTGCGCAATTCTGTTTCCCCCGTGTCGGGAGCTCACTTTGCAGCCGTTTTCCCGGCGCTTCTAGTTGATTTCTCGGTAAAACAAATCCTATAATCATGTCTAGGTTGTAACATTCAGTTTAATCGGCAACTGTTTACAAAATTGTAAAATAAAAATAAATAAACGGTCTTTCAGACATCTCCCGAAAACTTTGGGAAATAAAGAGCAAATGTTTCTAAATTCTCAAAAATGATGTGTGATAGGATGTAGTATACTAGAAATTTCCTTAATCCAGTAAACTGTCATATTTTATATTACAAAGGGATGTACTGGGAAGTCTACACTCTTGTGTTTTCAGGAAGTCTTAGGCTGTTTCTCAATTCACGAGAACGTGCTCGCATTCTCGTGAATTGAGAAACAGCCATAATGTTTGTGTCCTGCTATCAGCCATCCCATCCTCCTCTTTCAGCAATGTAAAATCATAAATACACAGTAGGTGCTGGAATAGTGTTTTATGGCTTACTTTTATTTGTCAGGTTAAAGTGACAAAAGTTGGAAAAAGACCGTTTATCTTGCCATTTCTAACACAATACAGCGTAAGAAGACATAGTTTGTTTATTTTTATTCTACAATTTTGTAAACAACTGCCGATTAAACTGACTGTTACAACCATGACATGATTATATGAGTTGTTTTACCGAGAAATCAATTAGAAGCGCCGGGAAAACGACTGCAAAGCACATTACCGACACAGGGGAAACAGATTTTCACGGGGGAACAGAATTGCGCACAACACCGGATCTCTCTGAACTCTGTGTGAAGCTGCAGTCCCGGTTAGAGGCGACGCCGAAGTACAGAGCCGCGCACAGTAGGCGTCTGCACATCGGACCTGCCTCGGAGAAAATGCTGCCAGCAGTTACCTACAACCCCGAGGAGGCAAACGGACAGTTCACGGAGTTGTAGTTTTTGGATCCTCGCGTTGTATATAGTTGTTTGTTTTAATAAAGCTCTTTCTTTGCATAAACATCTTCCTGGCAAATGTTCATTTCCTGTATAAATTCATTCATGTCCTTGATGGTAGCCTAATAATAGTGTAGTAGCCTACATAGGATAACATGAATATACAGCATAATATGAATGAATAAATAAATATATATATATATATAAATATATATATATGTAAATAAGTTATTGGGGATCTGCCAACCAATCAGGAGTGATTTTACTTGTTTGAAAGAAGTGGTTCCATCCAATACTCAGTAAGAACGTTCAAGCCTGGCCTGGCCACGTGTGGTTTTGCTGCCAATCAGGAGCGATTTTACTTATTTAAAAATAGTGGTTTCAGCCAATACTGAGTAGGTTATTCAAGCCAGACCTGGCCAGCCGCGCGGGTTCGCTGCATTCATATGCTAATTAGGGCCATCAGTACAGCTGATCGCTCTCCACATACGTCAGAGTCCGGTTCCGACAATTTGTGGCACTGAAAACGGCGACAAGCGCGGGTTGCAAATTGTCGTTAACTGCCGAAAATGAGGGAGATCTGCGGTAGTTTACGGGGACGAAAATCTCACTTTTCATGCAGTGACAGCTAGCATGATACACTGAGCTGCTACAAGCAGGCAGTCGTAAGGACGCGCGGCATCACATTCTCTCTCTGTTCACTCTGACAGATGTGCGGTGGGAGCCTGCTGGAAAAGAAACGGCTCCAGATGCTCAGCTACAAACGTAGCATTTTACCATCCGTTCCACCTCTTCATCCTGCTGGCAGAAAGCGTGGGAATTCTAGGAATTTGTCAAAAGAAATGTAGGCAACAGATCGCTCGTGTATGAAGGGTAAAACGTCCGCAGAGAGTCCACGCAGCTCACAGTGTGCGCACAGTACAATACAAGTATGTGGGAGCCTTTAGGCAGCCTGTGCCCGGAGTACGCGTTAGAAACAATAAACCTAGTAAGTTAATTCAATATAAATGTTACGTTTATTTTAGTCTTATGTTAGAAACAGGACAGTGTAGTCCAACTACACTGTCCTCCTGAAGAGACAGATAGAGAGTTGCTTACGTGAAGGGGCGGAGTGATATTACACACTTTATTTACTGGGCCCTATAATCGGGTGTGCTTTATAGTCCGAAAATATGGTGACTGTATTAACTAAAATTACATGATGACCTTGATGTGGGGAGCCCCTGTGTGTCTTGACTTTGGGAAGGTTACGTTATCTCTTTCTATCATTGCCAGTAGAAATTCCTCTGAAACAATTCAGAGAACGGCATAAATGTGTTTCATGATTAATTTGGAGTAAACAAAGACCAAAGGTTACGTTAGGGTTGGCAAGGCGCTCCATTTTTTTAAGGGATTATTCTTTAGCAGCCCAATGAAGACCTCTGCTCTGTGTGATCCTCCCTGTGTGGCTAAGTGGAAAACTGTGGAGTTACCTGCTTGGTTGTGTGGGAATAGAGAAAAATGAACAGACAAGGAGCCATTGCGTGACCTTATCAGTGAAGGTAAAGATCTTGATATCCAAAAACAGATAAAAGTTCTTAGACGGCTAGAATATGAGTTCATACCCGCACCGTTTTTTTTTTTTTTTAAATACGCAGATTTAAAAGCTGACAGCTGTATACTGTCTATAAATGCTTCCATAAGGTATTGTGTTTTTCTTCAATCTGGACACTTTCATGTGAAGGGGCTTCAGCCGTATGGTCTGATGCCATGACACTAATCTTAATGATGCCTAATTTGAATATTTGTGCTTTTCCACACTGCTGAGGCTAAGCAAACCTGAGCACGTGTTATTACTAGTGCTCGAACATGCGGACAAGAGAGCCTGAGCATGTTCTGCTCTCATTCCCAAATCAGGTCACCGTTATTGGATGAAAAGAAAAAAAAGCCCCACGGACCACAAAAGAACGAATATGATACGGGTTAATCCTTTGCTAACCACCGAAGCACTTCTGTTCACAGCAACACGTCAACTCCACAGCTGGCTGAGGGCTGCCTGAAGTTGTTTAAAAGGCCTGCGTCTGCTTGTTTCCCCCCTCCTCTCAGCCAGCCGGCTGAGAAACAGCAGCAGAGCGCGGTCTTGTCAGAACAAGAGACGCAGCTATTTCCTGAAACTCTTTCAAAGCCTGTGGTTCCTTCACACTGATGTGAGGCAAGACATGTCAGCACCAGAGACTGTGCAACAAAAACGAGGACTAAAGCAACAGAGCCAGGACGTGTTACGTCTGAACAGTCTCCCGGCTACAAACAGTGGTGTTTCTGAGTGTAGACAACACCTAAATATGTAGTGTGACATTAAAACGCCCTGTCCAGAACAATCAGACATTTTTCTCACTGTGTATTTAGGCTTAAAGGTCTATCTGTGCAACGAGGAGCTGCTCTTATATTTGGTTTTAGGGGAAAATAGACAAAAATAGCAGCAGCAACCATGATATATGGAATGTGACACTGTGGTTAGTCCCGTTCCTGTGCAATAGAAATGTTGCCATATCCAATTAAAACTCACGTGACGCAATTCTTTACCAATTTAAGCTCGCGTGACGCAATTCTTTGCGCAAGAGAAGAAAGAAAATCGATGCCTACTTGTAAGAAAGTCAAATTGGGCGAGGCTGTTTATTTTGTTGATAAAAATCAGCGCGGAGGATAAAAGCGCTTTCATTTCTGTGAGTCAGCCGGCCGCCAGCTGCGAGGCGCTTCAGAAAGGAAGAAAAAATTTGCTCACCTGGCCAGCCCCACCTCGACGACCCTCGCAGGTAGGTTTCTACTTGCCGCAGGTATGCTGTGTGGAGAGAAGCCCAACTCCGCAGAAATGGCTGAGTGGTTACCTCGCCACGCTGCTCGCCTCCTCCGACAGCAGTGTCTGGCTCACATCCCGCCTGGCGAGCATCGTTTTATCCAGGGCGCAGAGCGACAGGTCGGGACATCGACGGTAGTTAAGAGTATGTGACGGCGCGGAGACTTCCTCCTCTCTGCCCGAGCCCCGGAGCGCCAGAGTCAAGCACGCGACACCACAGCCACATGCGCGCGAGCTTCTGAGGAAATAAAAGCACTTCCTGGTGCGGAACGAGTCAAATAAATATGCAGGACTGTTTATTGTTATTGTTTTTTTTTTACGTCAATAAAGTTTTTTTCTTGGAAAAATCTTAAAATATAACCATCACTATAATGTATCTACTGTTTGTTTGTTTGTTAGTTTTTTTTTTTTTTTTCATTTCAAAATAAAATCCATAACTTCTAGTACTGGTGGTAAACTCCGCTTAACCTTATTTAGTGGGTAAAGAATGGTGGCATTCAGATTCGTGTTCACGTTCAGCTGAGCATGTGTACAGTATGAACGCAAATCAATCCGATTTAGCTCAAATATAAAAAACGTATTTCTGGCGGCTCCAGAGATTTTTTTCTGCAGGTACTAAAGAGAGGAGGGGGGGGGGGGGCTAAGCATTTTACTGTGGGTGCTATGAATCATTTGTTCCTACATTTCTCAACACACACAAGCAGAAGTGCAGCCAGACATCTGCACCACTCACCAATTATGAGGCTAATGAATAGGTGGTATTCTGCTATTCATTTAAGGCATATACAAATATGACATGCGACTGAACGGTGTGTTACAATGGATTCACCGTATTCTGTTTCCCCAAATGTGTATATATATGTGGAAATTATTGAAGTCAGTCTTTGTTCAAACTCCGCTGTTGCTCCAAACAGGCCAGAAGGACATTTTTGCAGAAGTGGTGGTCTTGGTCCATCTTGACTTCTGCTAAGATCCTCTAGCTATCCAGAGCTAATAGAGTTAGCATTCTCAGCAGCACGGCTGATCACCTGCATCCAGATTAATATTTATTTAGGTCTGCTTCCAACATATCATCCTTCTCTGAATCCATCCATGGAAATTTGGGCAGTAAAAAAATAAAAACTTTTGCATTTACAGTGCTATAAGTGGAAAAAAATTAATACCCGATACTCCCCTTAATGTTATACAAATATGGGACAGAAACATGAGGAATATTTTCCTTATATATTTATGGATCAAATGTTTCGCTATACAGGAATGAAAAAGAACAAAGGCAGTTCTAAATCAAATCCACATGAAGCAAATTCAAAGTGTCATGAAGCCAATTTTAACTTCAGGCCTCATGGTGTTAACAAGGACATGAAAAACCTAAAAATATAAAAAATGATCCTTAAAAACATAAAGAATTGATCATTTTAGACTTCAGATTTCGATAAGCTTATTATGGTTCCAGTTTCCTTCTGTAACATATTTCTTCTCAGTACTGGGCCTGGCCCCAACAAACCCACGTCATGTTAGCAATATTATCTTACCATTAATCTAAAAATATGTTACTTACTTCAAAAACTCAATATATTGACCAGCCATACACAGGGTCTCTGCTTACATATTTAAATATTTAATCAGGTAACGAGCTGTATACACAAATGTGTGAAATTTAAAAAGTCATCAGGCCTGCACGTGTGTAGTTGACTGGAGAATAAAAACAAGCCGTCTCCACTTCCATCACACAGGAATAGATGTGGATAGGAGACAGCAGAGGCTGAAAGATAAAGCAAAAAGAAGCAGAAAACATGAGCAATACTGTGAGAACATTTCACTCAAGTGGCAGTTTTAGTACTTTGAATAATAAAATATAACCTCAAGTTTTGCACATACAGTAAAATATTAAATATTTAGAAAACAGAAGTCTTCATCTAAATTAATTGTAATTACCTACAGTGGAATTAAGATATCAGCTTACTTGAAGTCTCCAGCAGGTCTTTACTGGTTTGGTGCTTCCAGCTTCTCACCAGCAGCATCCTGCACCTGATCCTCTGACCAACAGTCTGGCCTCTGCTCATCTTTTCCCACGTTTTGTGGACTTCTCGTTCTGCGGCTACATCGACAGCAACAGGCGTCTTTGCAGGATCAGGATCACCGTTACATCAGCGAATGCTTGCTTGCAGGGTCCAACCTTCATTTTTGTGTAGAGAAAGACTGTTCAGAGCTGCTTTTGTCATCCTGGTCAGGTCCTGTTCAGTCATTTTGGAGCTAAGACAACATTATGGCCGTGATCATTTCCCTCTGCTGTCTCTCTCATCCAAAACACCTAAAGCCACTGGAACGTACGGTAAGCACTGTGTGCCAAAACAAGGGTCTCTTTTGAGGCAATTTTTTTTTTATCAACACCTGCAGAGTTCAATTACTGTTGCAACAATGTATAATAGTTAATTGTATATTGAAACTGGTTGTGTTTTGTGAGGATATCACAACAACCACATGTTAAATAATATTAACTTAGATGTAAAAGAAAATACCAATCTAATATTTTCTTGGGGGTGCTACGAATCTTCCAGCTGTAAGTCAGTCGGGACCTGTTTCTCTCTTTGAGCATCAACTAAAATTTTTGTCCGTTCATCTTTGCAAAATACTTCAAGCTCAGTCATATTGGACGGAGGGTATCTGAACAGAAAGTGTCTAATCTAGCCACAGATCCATGGATTTAAGTCTGGACCTTACCTTTGCCTTTCAAATGCATCAATGTGCTTTCATTGGCCTTGCATCTAACTTCATCCCTCTTCCCCTCAACTTGAACAAGCTTCCCTGTGCATGTCGAAGAAGAAAAAAAACACATAATAACAGCACGATGCTACCGCCACCATGTTTCACAGTTGGGATGGAGTGTTCAATGCTGTGTGGTGTGGGCTGTCTGCAGTACATAACGCCTTGATTGAAGGCCAACAGGTTCAGCTTTGATCTCACCTCACCAGAACATCTTCTTCTACATGTGTGGCGTGTCTCCTGCAGAGCTTTTGTCCAAACTTTAAATGGGGCCTTTTATGGTTTTCTTTCAACAATTTCTCTGCCACTCGTCCATAATGACCAGGTTATGGATGACACAGCTAATAGTTGTCCAGTTAACACATCCCCCACCTGAGCTGTGGATCACTGCAGCTCCTCAAGAGTTACCAGAGTTGCCCCATCACATATTACTCACTGCTTGACTTCTCAGTTTAAGTAGATGGCCATGTCTTTGGGAGTTTGCAGGATGTTGTGGTTACAATCTTGAAAACCACTTAGCCTTCTCATTGCACTTTACAATTTTGCTCCACTTTGTGTTGATCCATCACATAATATCCCACTCAAAGTAAAATGTGTGGTTTGAATGCAACAAAGTGTCGAAATGTTTACGAAATATGAATGCTTTTGTAAGGTTCTGAATGTCAACACAGCCAACTGATTCATTTGGTCAATGTTTGCCCCCCTTTTGTTTAAATATAAACCACGGCTGTGAGTTAGGCATCTTTGGTCGAGGGTGTTGCATCTATGAGCAGCACAACACCAAAGCATCCTCCAGAACAGCCACAATTGGACTTGGGACGCAGAGGGTGGGCTCAGTCTCAATGCAGCGTGTAGAGTGCAATAATTATTATCTGTAATAGATAATCTCTTTGGTCTGTCAGAGTCTGTGGGCGGAGGGTATAAAAAGCCTAATAGCCAAATGCGATAAAGACAATCAGAGTGAAATACAGGCCTTCTGATTTTAAATATTAACCTTGTCTATAAAAAATCATTTGCTGTTGAAGATATTCTACTTCTGTGTAAGTGTTTTATGACATCTAACAATTTCCCCATTACTCCCTTTCCACGTTTATCTGTAGAACAACTTTACAAATGTGGATGTGGTTAAAAAAAAAACATCCCTGAAATAAAATGTGGTGCAACCGACCGCAATGCACAGCATGTCCGTACCAACTAGTTGTCACTATATATACTTTGTCTTTTCAACTGCCTTCCTTTTAGTCTCTTTCTTGTATCATCACCACCACTTTATCTCTTTTCTATGTTTGCACTCGCATAGTTCTCAAATAGTTTGGGACAGGAAAACCGGCATATATTTGTTGTAGAATAAGCCGAGGAGCTGCTGTGGTTAACTTCTCTGCAGCTTTTGCACCGTTTATCACCTACCATCACCCCACACTGCTCCAATTTCTCAGCTTTAATTCCTTGCACTCTGTCCATGCTCTGCATGTTTCGGCTTCATTAAAATCAGGGTTGTCCAAAGTGTGTCCTGGCAGGCATTTGGGGCCATTTTAAATACCTTTAGGGTGATATTTTCCTAGACAAATGAATATTAAATGTTAAGTACAACACAAATTTTTCTAACCATTCTTTTGTTCAAACTTTACTTTCACATTAAATAGGACCACACACATCCAGTGACTTTTACTTTAAGGCAGAATTGAGTTAAACATTCAGTATATTTGGCTAAGTGTATTTTTTCCAAGACAGAGGGAGCCGTGTGCAGTCTTTGTTGAGAACAGGGGACATGTTATACTTTTCTTTAAATAAGGCATAGACATAAAACCCCTTTTCCCATTCTGAATCTACAATCATGTAGACACAAAAATCCTCGACAAAAATGAGACCACTTTGTTCTTTTCATTAAAATACTGCATGTTTAGCTAATGTGCTGGGCTATTAAAAGTTTTAAAGATTGCAATAAACTTATTTGTGTTTTCGATAGATAGATAGATAGATAGATAGATAGATAGATAGATAGATAGATAGATAGATAGATAGATAGATAGATAGATAGATAGATAGATAGATAGATAGATAGATAGATAGATAGATAGATAGATAGATAGATAGATAGATAGATAGATAGATAGATAGATAGATAGATAGATAGATAGATAGATAGATCACATATGTCAAATTAGATCAATCTTTCTGCTGTTGAAGCGTTATTATTGATTCTACTGAACTATAGCACATCGTTTTGTAGACCCAAACCTCAGGAATAATGTTTGAAATGCTCCATTTAGGAGCATCATGTGCAGTGTATGCTACACGCATTGCTGCTGCTGGTAAAGAGGTGTAAAAACCCGTAATGTGGCACTGGCATAATTGTACTCCAACTTTTAGGTTCTGTACATTTAATCCACGAGGTAAAAAAAATCTCATGGTAAGACATCATTGATTTTAATTAAATCACTGGTGGAACAACTGTTGGCACCCCTGAAATCATACATTTATATTTTTTGATAAATGCATTAAGATGTTTTTTTTTTTTTATTAAACTTTTTTTTTTTTAGTGGAGGAGTTATTATGGACTTCTAATTAATGGTTCACAGCCTTCTACTTCCCTGTGGTATAAAAATGACATGCCAGATAGGCTTATTTCAGCTACTAGGGTAGATAAGGACCCACGTTTATCCTGGCATGGGGCACAATGAGCAGGATGGTAAGGGAGGTTAAAGAATCCCCAAAGCTCAGTGTCTGAGGACAGTAGCCAAGACTGGCATTGAGCCAAGGGTCACTAAGTCTCCTTAACAGCCACCAGAGGTGTGTTCTATCCTGTGATCACTAAAATAAACATGTAAAGGAATTATGAAAGACCTTTGTCTCTCTCTGTAAACTCCAGCTTTGTAAAATGACAGTACAAAACAGCAGTGACAGCAATAAGTGTCCCATTGTGCTGTGACACTTCTTTATCAGTGTGATAGTCAAAGCCATGGCCACACCTTAAGTCGGTACCACACATCCACCTTCACCTTTACATCTACCAATCAGTATTGGTAGACTGTAGCTCAGCCCATACACTGAGCTACAGTCTCAGTGTATGGGGAGTGCTGGCCTAGTGGTTAGAGCAGCACGCTTGCACTCAGAGAAGGATGCAAGTACCCGGTTTGATTCCCAGTGCCTGCACTCTGGGTCCCTGAGCAAGACCCTTAACCCCAGAAGGCTTCCCAGGCACCGCACATGGCAGCCCACTGCTCCCCTTGGGTGATGGGTTAAAAGCAGAGATCAAATTTTGTTGTAATGTATGTTTCAATGACATTAAAGATGATATTACTATTATGTACTTATAGCCACTTATCCATATTTTCTTTGTGTTTTTGTTACTAATCTTTGCCTGGGAGTTTGGCCAGACAAAAGATGGCTGCCAGGGCTCAGATCACCTAAATATAGGAAGGGGGAATTGGACTGTTCCACCTGATGTTGTTGGAAGGGGGAATTTGTATTTTTCTTTCTTTATTTTGCATTTCACTTAGGGTTTGTATTTAGAGGTTGGTGTATTTTCATTGTTCTTAGATTAGTTTATTGCCAAACTTAACTGTACTGCTTTGTTTTGTAATTTGCGGTTGTTTGTTAGGTTTTAATTACCCCTATTGTGTTATTGGTCTGATCACCCAGTGTATATACAGGGGTTGGACAATGAAACTGAAACACCTGGTTTTAGACCGCAATAATTTATTAGTATGGTGTAAACAGACATATACAAGTCCTGCACAGTGGTCAGAGGGATTTTAAGCCATTCTTCTTGCAGGATAGTGGCCAGGTCACGACGTGATGCTGGTGGAGGAAAATGTTTCCTGACTCGCTCCTCCAAAACACCCCAAAGTGGCTCAATAATATTTAGATCTAGTGACTGTGCAGGCCATGGGAGATGTTCAACTTCACTTTCATGTTCATCAAACCAATCTTTCACCAGTCTGGCTGTGTGTATTGGTGCATTGTCATCCTGATACACGGCACCTCCTTCAGGATACAATGTTTGAACCATTGGCTGCACATGGTCCTCCAGAATGGTTCGGTAGTCCTTGGCAGTGACGCGCCCATCTAGCACAAGCATGGGGCCAAGGGAATGCCATGATATGGTAGCCCAAACCATCACTGATCCACCCCCATGCTTCACTCTGGGCATGCAACAGTCTGGGTGGTACGCTTCTTTGGGGCTTCTCCACACCGTAACTCTCCCGGATGTGGGGAAAACAGTAAAGGTGGACTCATCAGAGAACAATACATGTTTCAAATTGTCCACAGCCCAAGATTTGCGCTTCTTGCACCACTGAAACCGACGTTTGGCATTGGCACAAGTGACCAAAGGTTTGGCTATAGCAGTCCGGCCGTGGATATTGACCCTGTGGAGCTCCCGACGGACAGTTTTGGTGGAAACAGGAGAGTTGAGGTGCACATTTAATTCTGTCGTGATTTGGGGAGCCGTGGTTTTATGTGTTTTGGATACAATCCGGGTTAGCACCCGAACATCCCTTTCAGACAGCTTCCTCTTGCGTCCACAGTTAATCCTGTTGGATGTGGTTGGTCCTTCTTGGTGGTATGCTGACATTACCCTGGATACCGTGGCTCTTGATACATCACAAAGACTTGCTGTCTTGGTCACAGATGCGACAGCAAGACGTGCACCAACAATTTGTCCTCTTTTGAACTCTGGTATGTCACCCATAATGTTGTGTGCATTGCAATATTTTAAGCAAAACTGTGCTCTTACCCTGCTAATTGGACCTTCACACTCTGCTCTTATTGGTTCAATGTGCAATTAATGAAGATTGGCCACCAGGCTGGTCCAATTTAGCCATGAAACCTCCCACACTAGTGTTTCAGTTTCATTGTCCAACCCCTGTATTCTCTTGTGTGTCATTTCTTTGGAAGGTCAGTTATGTTTGGTTGTGCAGTTTTGCTTGAGTTAAATTTGGTCTTTTTTTTTTTTTTTACCTCTTTTATGAGTCTGGAACCCAGTTTTTGTAAGTTTGGCTTTTTGGGTTAAGAATAAAAAAACAACCACTTTTGAATGAATCCCTGTGACTCCTCATGCATTTTACCTCGGTCTCTCAGAATCAGGAAGGCCCATAAATCGGTCTGTTGATGTGTGTTTTATTAAGCAAGTTAAGCCCGATGAAGCAAACTTCACAAACCAGACTCATCCTTTATGGCAAGCATCTTCAAAAGTGTATTTTTGTGAAACCTGGCGGACGTGCCAGATAAAACAGACAATACTGTGTTGTTACAATACATGTGACACATGATAAACATACTATGTACAAAACAAAGATGACATAGTTCAGATGGTGAGGATGGCTTTAAATTTGGGACGCTGATGAGACATTGTGCTGTTGTGTGTACAGTGGACTGCTTTGGCAGATATGAAGGTGTTTTTTTTTTTTAATTAAGGAAGTATTTCAGAGATGGGATGTGGAGGGAGTATTGCTTCCAATGATTCTCACCCTGAGAAGTTCAGAAATGATTCAGTAATTCTTTGCTGTACAACAAAAAACCTGGGATTACCAGACTTTTTCATCCTTCTCCCACATCCCATCAGATAAAAAAATAAGTGATTGTACTGCGGTTGGGATTTAAAAATGTCCCACATTTTCTAAAGATTGTACAGATTAAGGGTGCTCGGATCTTTTTGAAAATCTCATCAGTAAATCTGACAAAAAAAATAAACACAAAGAAAATAAAAAAACAAAACAAAGAAGAAACATAATTTAAGGAAGGGCTAGCACAATGTGTGGATAAAATCCATCATTTTATTTGCATAACGAGTGTCCCTGCTGCATTTATCCTGATGTCCATGTCGACACGTGACTCAAGGCTTCTATGTCACCCAGCTGTCCATTCTCATCCGCTTCACAGTCGGGCTCTCCCTGCCCTCTGACCGACCCGCATGGAGCGAGTGGAGATCGGGACGTCTCTTCTGCTGATGCTCCTCCCGGTCGCTGCCGTCCTCGTGAGAGCTGCAGGAGGAGCTGATGCTGCCCGTGGGGGACCTCCCTAAGTCTGCCCGGGTGGACGAAGAGGCAGGGGGAGGAGGAGGGCCAGCGTGATGGGTCATGTACCCGGGCTGGGTGAGGTGGTCCCGTGGCGGAGAGATGGGCTCGGCTTTGATGTTGACGTTGTGGTTGATGCTGATGGAGAGATCGGAGCTTGCTGATCTAGAAACACCCAGAGACAGAAGACGAGTCTTAGCTGAGGCTCTGAGAGTTGAGTGACACCGCCATCTGGTGGGGAAAAGCTGCATTTTTTAAGAGTCACTCATTCATGGTTGTCTTTTTGTGTTTATTCTCTATATCAATTTTTATGTTTCCCATTTGCAGACAGGAATGTGACCTGACACTTCTGAATGGATGAGTTGTGTAAAATCTACAGGCTCTCGCTGTTTAAACAAGTTCAAAAATGAGCATTTGGCATCAGGTGTAAAATGGATTTAAAACAAATAAAAATGCGTTTCTATTTCTTTAAGTGTTACTCTAACTTCACTTGAGCCTAAACCTAAACAACAAACTTTACAACTAAGCCACCAACACTGAAACCAATCCAAACCAAGATCCGTGCGGGTAGAAGCCACCAGGTACTGACCCCAAGGAGCTGAGCTGGTGCTGCTCCCAAGCTGTCATGGAGCCCAGAGAGTGGCCCGCTGCCGAGCCGAATCCTGCCATCTCTGCGCTGTTCAGCGAGAAATCTGACCAACAGAAACATATAAGGTATTGCAAGGCAGCATTCAATGGGATTTAGAATGATATATTGCCTCTCAGAAGTATTTCTACACCTTGAGTCTTCATTTTGTCACCCTGCAACCACAAACCTCAATGTATTTTATTGTGATTTTATGTGATAGACCAACTCCAGGTAGATAATAAATGTTAAATGGCTGGGAGATGATACATGGTCATTGCAATGTTTTACAAATAAAACTGTTAAAAATGTGACGTGCATTTCTATCAAGCCCCCTTTGCTCTGATAACCGTCGATAAAACCCCACAGCAGAAGACAACATTCATTAGTCACCTAATTAGCAACCAGAGTAACCCGGGTGTAATTTAATCTCGGGCTTTATAGAAGACTGGTAAGAAAAAAGTCATAGTTGATGATGTTTGCCACAGGCCATGGATGGCCGACAGCAAACACATGGAAGAAAATGCTCTAGTAAGACCAAAATGATGAGGCCAAAACGTTTTGCTCTCCAATGCTGATAAATGATGGTGGCAGGATCATGCTGTGAACCATCATGTTGTTTGGGTGTTTTTAGCAGAGACCAGTAAGCTAGTGTGAGATTTAAAAAATGATGGAGCTAGATACAGGGTATTCCTGGAGGAAAAACTGCTGAGAGAGCAAGAGATTTGAGAGCAGAGATATACCTCCCAGCAGGAAAACAAACTAAAAAATAATGCCGGAGCAACAATAAAATGGCTTAGATCAGGGGTGTCAAACATACGCCCCGCGGGCCGAATCCGGCCCGCCAAACAATTTAGTCCGGCCCTGTGGCTAAATGCATTATCATTATAAAAAAAAAAAAAAAAAAAAAAATTTTTTTTTTTTTTTTTTTCCAATGTCCTGTCTGGCAATGTGGCAATAAGATGCCACAAAGAGCTCATCAGATTTGACTTTCGCAAGTGGACAAGATAAAAGGAAGAGAATGATAAAACAATTATTGAAAAAAACATGTACTTTGTTTAATTGAAAATATGCAGTTCCTATATTGTCCACGAGGGGCGCTGTGTTTTAATTAGCAGATTAAGCTTCAGGTGTGGAAAAATTCTAATCATTTCTTAATTTTTATCTGTTTGATGTATTTTGTCATGCAGGACAGTGTTTTTAAGTTCCAAAAAATGTGAATAAATGTTTTTCAACATTGTATAATCACTGTGATCAGTTCTTATGCAAAATGCACAACTAAATGTTTAACTGAGTAAAAGTATTGTTGAAATTGCACATACTTTCTTAAAAACGCTGAGGTTATTCATAATATATTGTGTAAAAGTGAAATTAACTTAATATAAAAATCAACAACAAGTCCACATTTATTAGTTCTATTTAATCTTGCATTGAGTTTACTCGTGTGGCCCTCTTGAGATCAGATTAAGATGAATGCGGCCCCTCAACCAGAATGAGTTTGACACCCCTGGCTTAAATCAAAGCCAATCCGTGCATTTTCCAACTTTTCTCTTCGTAAATGCTCTCTACCCAGTCAAAATGACCTTGAGCTGTTTTTGCTAAGAAAATTGAGAAAGATTTCCATCTGTAGTTGTGAAGAATTACCCAAAAGGACCAGCCGCTGTAATTACATTAAAAGACGGCTCTACTGATAAAAAAAACTTTAAAAAACAACTATGCTTGGCTTTGTATAGATCTATCATATAAAATCCCTGTAAATATAATAATGAAGGTTGTAATCTGACAAAATGGGTATATAAGCAATATGGTGGCCTATTCTGGTCAGCAGAGGGAGGTACCGCTGTTGTAGCCAGAGGTGATGCTGGAGTAACCCAGACTCTGGTGAGCCAGACTGGGTGTGGCGATGGAGACCACTGGGGTGGACAGAGGCTGGCTGGACTGACTGCTGCTCATCCGCTGGTTGCTCTGAAAATAAAAACAATACGCTCGTTAGGCTTCTGATCTTTTGTTTTACGTTTAGTCCCAGACTGTGTAATGCCCTGTTTTAACCACATGATGTCAGCATAAACCTATTTGCAAAGAGAAACCAGCATGGCTTCTGGGGCATCTTCTATTGAAACAAAAGGATACTGGTAGTCTCAGTTTTTGACTTTATATTTTTCATAATGCCAAAAACATCCAGGAAAGACAGGTAGTTGCTACTTACCGCAAAAAAAAAAAAAAAAAAGTTGAGGTGATATTGAGAGTCTTCTGAACCGTTAGCTAACCAACCAGCGCTTTCAGTCATTCTTCTAGTCTAAGTTTTGCTTTTGATTTTCAAAAAGATACATGCTGCTGCTTACTAAATGCAGACTAGTGAGGTTTGTGAAAAGGTTCCAGGAATTCCCAAAATGCACACTCCATTGATAACTTTGTTCTGATTTAGGCTTTTTTTCACTGCTGCAGATGTGATCATCCAGGCTGAACATCAGGTCTGTTTTACCAGGTTCAACACCCTAAACATTGTAACCAGACCCTGTCTTGATTTCCAGTGGAAACAACACCTTACTTATCACATTACTTATCAAGTAAAGTGTTCGTTAGCTAATGTTATGCGTGGCGGGCTCCTCAACGCATACTTTGTTACAGAGCTCTTCAAAGTTCTGTGTCGTTCCTCCCTGAGCTGCTGCCGCTCCAGCCTGATAATGTGAGCAGTGACATCATCCCAAACTATGTCATTCACTGCTAAATAAACACACACAGGCGCAGAGGGTTAAGCAACCGAAACATTTTAGGAACCCAGAGTTCCTCCCCAGAGACCGTGTTGTTTCCCGCATCTCCCCGGTGCATCGGACTCCACAGACAGCCAACAAGCAGTTCAGCTAACGCGGTAATGAATCTCACACATATAAAGCGGAGAGAGGCAGACATGCTCAGTTCCTTCTTCATGCTCAGTTGTGCTGGTCTGTACAGAACATGCGAGCGTGCATGTATGGAGGAGGGAAGTGAAAGGCAGCTTTGTAAATGATCTACTCAGGAGGCTGCTGATCAAAACAGTAAAGGTGTTTGCTTTAAAAGAGTTAGGAAGTTATCAGCATTAGATCTGAAGATGCAATGTCTTAAGACAGGTTTCAAGCTTTTTTACTCTATAGTGAAATCATGCACTCATGAAGTCCTGTTTTCTAGATGATGATACAAACTCACTGCAGGCTTGAATGCCTTAAATCAGTGTTAATCAAATATAGCTTGGAGAACAGAATGTTATATTTGCTCACCAGTCATTGTAGTGGTTATAGTGGGAAAGTAAAAAAGTAAAGTGCCTTTGCAAATTATTCAATTTATCATGTTTTGTGGCTTTAGAGCCTGTAATTAAAGTGGCTTATTTGAGCGTTTGCACCACTTCCGTTACAGAACATGTCTGCAACTTTGAAACTGTATTATCTTTTCTATTGTAAAGCAAAAAACAATTAGGACAAGATAACAGAAATCTATAGCATGCATAACTGTTTGCCCAGCCTAAAATCAGTACTTTGTTGATCCTCCTTTTGCAGCAATTCTAACAACTAGTGGTTTTGGGTCAGTCTCTCTGATCTCACCACATCTCCCCTCTGGGATTTCTGTCCATTCTTCAAGGCTAAACTGCTCCAGCTCCTTCATGTTGGATGGTTTTCACTTGTGAACAGCAATCTTTAAGTCTAATCACAGATTCTCAATTGGACTGAGGTCTGAACTTTAACTAGGCCATTCCAACACATTTATATGTTTCCCCTTAAACCAGTCCAGTGTTGCTTCAGCAGTCTGCTTCAGGTCGTTGTCCTGCTGGAAGGTGAACCTCCGTCTCAGTCTGAAATCACAGGCAGACTGAAAGGTTCTGCTCCAGACTATTCCTCTATTTAGTACCATCCATCTTTCCCTCCACTCAGACCTGCATCGGGGAAGCTGCCCTTGTGTCTTTTGGCAAACTCATAGTTTGTTTTCTTATTTTTAACACTAAGTAATGACTGGCCACTCCTCCATAAAGCCCAGCTCTGGAGTGTACAGCTTATTGCAGTCTTATGGACAGATCCTCCAGTCTCTGCAGCTCCTTCAGACTGACCTCTGGTCTCTCTGCTGCCTCTCTGATCAATGTCCTCCTGGCCCGGTCAGTGAGTTCTGGTGGGTGGTCCTTTCATGGTAGGTTTGTTGTGGTACCATGTGCTTTCCATTTAATGATGATGGATCGGATGGCGCTCCGGGAGAACATCAAAAAAGTTTAATATCTTTTTCTAACCCCATCCTGACTTGTACTTCTTAACAACTTTGTCCCTGACTTGCTTGGAGAGCTCCTTGGTCTTCAGGGTGTGATGCTTCTTGCTTAGTGGTGCTGCAGCCTCTGGGGCCTTTCTGAAAAGATGTGTCTATACTGACGGATCATGTGACACTAAGATTGCACACAGGGGGACTTTTTTTTTCACTAAGCACAGGTACTTCTGAAAGTAACTGGCTGCCCCTGAACCTTTTATAGGCTTTATAGCAAAGGGGATGGATACATATGCAGATACCAATCTTCATTTCTTCATTAATTCTGTCTCATTTCACTTTATCAACTATCTTTACCAAATCCATCAGGGTCCAATGTAACCAAATAAGTAGAAATAGCAAGGGGGTGAATACTTTTGCAAGGCACTATATTTATCAGCAAAAACATTAAGCACCTATGTAATCATGAAACTAAAGGCTTCATGGTATACGGGTGTTATTAATGTGCTTCTGTACCCAGCCTGCAGTCATGCTGACTGTAGCAACTCTCAGGAAAGGGATGAGTGGCACACCTCTAGTGTCTGTGCTGCTACTGTTTGTGTGTTTTGTGATCGGAAATATTTTCAAACAGCAGAGATGCTCCAAAATCATTTTGTCACAGTCACAGTCAGGTCTCAAGTCTGGAAAAATAAACATTGTTTCATCAAATCCATTACATTCAGGTCACCTCTAACTCTGCATCGCTGTAGGTTAAGATTCCTAACCTGTTTGTCTTTAGGCCTAAATTACCGCATGGACGTTTTTTCATTACATTTCAATCTATTGATTTTCATGAACAATTATGTCTTAATTTTTAACAATCAATTCCGCGAGGAAGAAACTGCTAAAGGCTACGTTATCTTATTTTGAAAATATAGCAAACATGATATATACAATATTAGAAATATAAGCAAAAGTTTATGGTCTAAAAAATAATAGAAGGAGATTGAAACCTGTTAATGCTACATTTCTGAAGGATTCAAACAACGCAGTTTTTCGTCTTTGTAATAACGGAGTTATCACCTGTTCAAAATGTCCACTCCTTCATTATGTATTGCACTATGGCACTATGGAGGGTTTTCCACCACTCACTCTGAGCTGGAGAATTAAAAAAATAATAATTGGTAAACTGTTTTGAACATCCACATTTAGACATTTGATTTTAACTAGTAAAGATGTTCACGTTTGCAGTATTAAAAACATTAAATAAACAAGGCAAAGTATAGTACGTAATTGAAAAGAGAGTCAGACTTCTAAATTAAGAAACTGGAACCGTCTTATTTTGATATTTCCAACTGGAAGTGGTCTTGTAATGTTGCAGCTTGTTTAAAGGAAAGATAACGTCAGCGATGGGTTATGTTTATTCTGTTTCCTTAATTGTCCAAAGTTGCTTAAGACAGCATTCATGTGGAGAGGGAAACATTCATGGGGTAATTAACATGAAGCTACAGCTGTCATGAAAAGAGTGTTATGATCCATTAACATCCCATAATTATCCACCAACATCAATCTTTCAATCAGCTCTGCCAGACAACCACGGTCCGTTCTTCTTTTAGGCGAGGAAAACTCGTAGGAGTCTTCTTGTGATTCATGGTGAGTGTTATGGTAGCTAATGTGGGGTTATTGGGTGTTGATTCCTTTTGATTTTAAAATATCACCCTGACACTAATGACTAATCCAAGAGAAAACAATTACATATTGTTTTTATATGCAATATTTCAAAATCAAATCAAAATAACAGACTTTAGTTTAGAAAATGTTCAAACGTTCAAAGAGGCAGAGGCTTTTAAATACCGGCACATCCCATCACTACAAAAAAAAAAAAAAAGTTTAAACTTGCTGTTTAACCCCATCACTATACAGTCCTTAATAAGACAAATGTTTAAAACCTGAATTTATGTTGGTAATCAACTTAAAAGCTCAATTACTACATAGATTCATTACACAGAGAGCAAAGTATTTCAAGCTGTAGTTTCTCTGGTAATTTTGTTGATTATGGCTTACAGCTAGAGGAAACCTTAAATTCAGATTTTCAGACAATTAGAATGATAAATAACACCCAAAAAGCGAAACACAACAGTTGTAGGCCGGGTCCAGGATGTATCTGTGTATAGTGACTTTACTCACTGTCTGTGCCTTGTGACTCTTCAGCTTCTATCAATATGTTTAGACACAGTATTCTGTGAGCAGCCTACTTTGTTACAAATGGCTTTTTCTGGGTTACCCTGTAAAGTCAGAAATCTTCCCCATGACTGCGTAGGCCATATCATAACATTTTGTTTTATAAAAATACTTTTATTGGTAGCATTCTAATAACCTGAGGAATAGAAGCTCGGGTTTTCACAGGGAAGCCATAATCACCAAAATTGTCAAGAAACGAGGATTGCAATCAAAATGGACTTGAAGTCATCAAACACGACTTCATAGCGGCTGCATGTTTAGGACTCAGGTAATCCATACCAGCGTCATTCCTCTGCAGTGAGGGATGACCACTCGGAGGTCGGTTTTGCGGCTGCTGGGCATCAGGCTGCTCCCTTGATGAGGAAGAGGAGGAGGAGATTTTGGTGGTCCGATCTTCCCCAAAATGCCTCCAGCACTGGAGCCCATGAATCCATTCACTGAATAACAGACATTTGAGAACCAATGAAAAGGAAATCCCAAACAGTCTGCAGACAACATAAATGACTCAACAAAACATGCTGTTTACAGATTTTAAAGTAATCCTCCTCTATTCACTGAAGAACCTGAAAAAGACTTGGAGACGTCCTTTAATATCGCAAAGCATTCCCATGAAGCGGACCCATTAATTCATCTTGTCCGCAACAGAGCTAACCCTAATGGCCGAATGGAGAAAGAGCAGCTATGTATTATACAGGAGATGACGATAAATATTTGATTTGCTCTCTCTCTCTCTCCTCACATTACGTAATGGCTGCATTTCTAGGATTCAGCTATAAGCAAATTGTTGAAGGGGTTGAAGACCAACAGCATGAAATAATACAGCAAGTATGCATTTCTCTTAATTTCCATGCTCAGGTCCACGCTGATACCTGGAGCAACACTGATCTTTTTAGGTTGCCATGCTCCAGAGAATTAACTCAGCCTGCTTTAAAAAAGCTAAACATCTTGCATTCATGAGAGCCTCATCACAGAAATAGGACCCCATCCATGACCTAATATATAAAAAACATAGGCAGCTCAGGAGGTGAGGATCCATCTCAAAATTGCATGCATTGCTCTGAGACCAAAGGAAGTAGAGAGGCTTCCTGCTACAGTTTGGATTCAGCAGGTACCCGTCCAGCCGAGCACCATTTCTTCATTTACGAGAAGCTCATAGAGAGCATCACTGGAATTCACGTTTATCTGACTTAGCTGAACCACGACCGCCTATAGCTTTACTTTAGAGTCTTTTGAGAACAAAGTGGCAGCCTGCTGCATTGGAATAAAAACAAACTGTAGGTAGGATTCCAATATGATTCCTTCTGATTGGTCTAAGACACAGTATCTACACAATGCTCTGCACAGCAAACCTTTACCAGCATTTATCCAGGTGCTGATCTGATATTATTAATATTATTATTATTTTTGGGAATTATTGAGCAGTATGCTGTAGCAAAGGAGGCAGAACAATATCAGAGATGAACAGGAGGCTGAGTACAGGGAGCTGGTGGACTGCTTTGTGGCATGGTGTGGAAACAATCATCTCATCCTAAATGTCAATACAACACAAGAGATGATTATAGATTTCAGGAGAAACAGGGACAGGTCCTACACACTATTACCATCCTGGGAGAAGAAGTGGAGGTGGTGGAGGAGTATAAATACCTCGGTGTTCACCTGGACAACCAACTGGACTGGAGACGCAGCTGTGAAGCTGTCTACAAGAAGGAGCAGAGCAGACTGTACTTCCTGATGAAGCTTAGCTCCTCCAGGGTTTGCAGCGAGATGCTGCAGGTCTTTTATACGTCTGTTGTGGATTTTGCCATCCCTTTCATGGGTAGCAGCATCAGAGCCAGCGACTTAAAAAAAACCTCAACTGACTGATAGAGAAGGCCGGCTCTGTTCTGAGGACTTCTCTAGAACCTCTGAAGATGATAGTGGAAAGAACGATTCTTCATAAATCCTAAGCATCCTCTTCATCAGACTGTTGTGCAACAGAGTGCCTTCAGTCAGAGGCTTCTCCAGGTCCGCTGTAAGACAGACCGCTACAGGACATCCTTCCTGCCTGCAGCCATCAGCATCTACAACGACTCCATGATGAAACCCCTATGAGTTACACCAGCATTTAATTTGCCTTTGGGATTGATAAAGTATTTCTGAATAGAATTGAAATTTAATAAAATAAAAACAGCGTTTCCCTTTCCACAACAAGGCTGAAACTGAGGGTGATGATCACTATTGCTGACTTGCCACAATGCTGGCTTTCCAGTTTTGCTCCAGTCCAGCCAGATTCTGAAGGTGTTCTCCTAGGAAGTGCAGTGCAGCCTAAACAAGTGCTGCCCTTTTTAAAGGGGTCCTTGTTTGGAGCAAAAGAGTGAAGCAGAAACGATTAGGGAAGCCAACACACTGTGGTCCCACCCTGAAGCTAAGATGTGAGATACTGCAAACTGGAGGCCTCATGATGTCATCAACAGGACAGAGCCCAAAGTGAACAGACCATAATCTTACACACTGACCGACCACAAGAAAACAAAGTGTCTGTGTGTAAAGCGCTCTGTGTGTCAAAGCATGTTTATAAGATACATACCAGCTGCTCCAGATCCATTGTGCAGAGCCAGATCCGAACTGCCCTGCAGGCCACCTAATGGTGAGCGCACACACATAAAATGGCTCTTTAGGGACTCTTTTATGACTTTATCCACAGCATTTTTTTTTCACAGACCTTCGTGTGTTCTTGAAACTTTTCGTTTCTTTAGATACATTTCAAGTTCAGTCAAAGGTTTCACTTCTGAGGTGCACGAAGTGAAAGCTGCTTACACCAAAAAAAAGACTTCTATTCTAAAACTGGCCTTTTTGTTAAAGAGACTCTCAAAAATATATATTTTTAAAGCTATTTAAAAAAAAACAAATGCATAGCAAGTACACTATTGTTAGACATTGCTTGCATTTGTTTAAATTCACATGACAACAGACCAGATTTTGCAGATTTGTTGTTGTTCACAGTTATTGATACAGACTTGAATTAAAGTCCTCTTTGGACCGCCCATGATTTTAGTGTCACTCTGTAGCTCATACTTTCAAAGCATAAACAACCCAGTGAGACAGACCTGTGTTTCCAGTGCTGGCAGGTCTTTGTGAGGCGTTTGTGTGTCTGTGGGGATGTGGGTGAGGCGAGCAGAGAATCCCGTTGTCAGACAGGACTGCTGTGGCTGCAGCCAGAGCCTGGGAAGTCACTCCTCCGGCACCATGAGCATAGGCTGTGCTGCCTGATGCTGCATGCATGAAATGCTGCGACGGCTGACCTGTGGACTGGTAGGAAGGAAGAAGAAAAGAGATCTTGATCAGAGCGCAGCCTGTGTCATAATAAGTATATGAAATTTCTCAAATGTAGCTTCTCAAAGGAATCCAATAAGATAAGATAAGATAGTCTTTATTGATCTCACAATGGAGAAATTCACTATTATTTGATCATCAATTCTTCTGCACCAACATGGAAACAGCAGGAGAAACAAAACGAAGACCAAACAGTCGCTTACTATTTTATGACTTTTCATCATGTTGTCAAACTCTTCGTTGATCTTTTTGTATTTCTCCTCTGTGCTGGGGGTGAGGACATAGGAGCTGTCATTGTCTGGACTGTCGCAGCCTCGGTGCTCCTTCTTATTCAGGGCCTGTGGGTAAATTGCAGCACACAAAAGCATAAAATAAAGATTGGAAAAAAAAGTTATTTGCATTTGTAATAAAACCTAATTATCCCATACTAGCTGGTGGTGGATGGACGAGATTTAAAGCTGTCTCAAAAGGCATTCAAGACACTTATATGCATAAGCTAAAATAAAAGCAATAACAGAGAAATAAACATGCAATAATAAAAAGTTATTTGAAATATTGCACAGAGAATTCCCGTTAAGCTGTTCTCTCTTCCATTATTTCAATGGCAGCCCGTTCATTAATTCAGCTCAAACTGCAGCATCGCCACAGGTAATGAAACTTATGTCAATCTTTAAAGCACGTCTTTAATTTGATGTTTAAGCATCAAAGCTCAGTGGCTTCAAAATATCGATTCCTTATTTTGTCTGACTCTGCAGTTCGTCTAGAGTCGCCATGGGCCTCTTGGCTGCATCTCTGATCAGTGCTGACATTGTTCGGCCTGTAAGTTCAGGAGGACGGCCTTGTCTTGGTAGGTTTACAGATCTGCCACACTCTTTCCATTTCCAGATGATGGATTGAACAATGCTCTGTGAGATGTTCAAAGCTTGGGTAATCTTTTTATAGCCTAAGCTTGCTTTAACTTTAGCTTGCTTGACTTCTCCACAACTTTATCCCTGACCTGTCTGGTGTGTTCCTTGGATTCCATGATGCTGTTTGCTCCCAAATATATAAGATATAAACAGAAGTGGCGCCATCTACTGACATTATCATGATGCCGGTTTGCTTAATTAATAAAACAGTATTAAATAATCCCAGACCGAGCATGACCCTCCACAATACCTCGCAGTAATCAGAAAATTTGCTCACGTCAATCAACTCTGCGCTCACATTTGAGCCATCAGCTTCAGCGAACACCAACATTCATACTGTATTCCCAGCCACATTACAATCTTTTCCCTCTTGGAATCATATATTGTGTTTTTTTCACTGGATCTTGGACAATTCTTCATTGTTTCGCTGGGAGATGCTAATAACAATTACAAACTTTGTATGTAAACAGAGTGAGCTACTGACATAAATAAAAAAAAGTCAACGAGGCTGTGCACCTTTAAAGATGAGGCATTAAAAAAGGCAGAGACATTAAAGACGGTAGAGCTATTAAAGATGGTAGAAACATTGAACATGATAGAGACATTAAAGACAGCAGGTACAATAAAGATGGTAGAGGCATTCCCCAAAATGGGTGCTGCAAGAAGTGGTTCAATCAAATATCGACATGAGTGGGTGGATATAAATAACACTTTTCAGGTTTCTATTTATAAAGTCAAATTAGGAACCATCATTTCCCTTCCATTTTACAACCGTGTGCTACTTTGTTTTGTACTATCACATAAAATCCCAATAACACACTTAAGTTTGAGGTTAGAGTGGTACAAAATGTGTAAAAGGGTGTAAATATTCTTTAAAAGGAACAATAGCAGGATGCATGTGACCCTATTGTGAATATTCTAACCTAGCTAGTAGCTATCACTGATTAATCAGTCCATGGTAAAAAGCAATCTGCATCCATAAAACACATCACAGTTTTCTGATAAAAGGAAACCTGACATTGTGCTTTAGCAAAACACTTGCATGCTCAGTTTGACTTTATCAGCCCTGGATGATTTCACACAGAAAATATAATTTTCCACACATCAGCTCCACCCTAATGGAGCAAGATATTTATCTTGAAAGTTTCAAAGCTCCCTTTGGTAACTCCCTGGGATCAAACAGAGGTGGCTTACTGCTGTACCAGTCTGTTTTTACAGCTTGAAATTAGCTGAAGGACAGCGGCCCTGTTAACAAAGCACAGTGTCTTCTCTCTCTCTCTCTCTCTCTCTCTCTCTCTCACACACACACACACACACACACACACACACACACACACACACACACACACACACACACACACACACACACACACACACACACACACACACACACACACACACACAGCAACAGACAATCTTTGAGCAGCCATACAAACTCCGAGCTTTCTAACGGCGCTGATGCACAAATAAGGCATAAAAGGAAACGTTAAAGGAAGGTAGTAAAGGACATCAGGGCTGGATTACACGGTTTGTGGTGGGATCCTTAAAGAAATTTCTGTAGTATTGCCACAATGAAAAGCATATTGCATTCACACTAATAGTCACAATTTGTTATTTTATGTCATTATATGTAGTTTCCCAGTTTAAATGACATCTAATCAGACTTGGTACAATCAGGATTTTTGCTATGATGAAGTTTAGATTAATAATACAGCGGCAGATAAGTAGATGGAATTTAATGGCACCTGCACTGGTAGACGGGTCGTACAGAAAAGTCTTGACGATGACATGAGCGCCCCGGCATCCATCATCTCATCTCTGCTCCTCTCATTATAGGTCAGGGCATGAAAAGGATGGACTGACCAAGCAGCACGCCCGGCTGAGTGTCTGTCCAGCACATGGCCTCTGCATTCTCAGACACTGGTAGTTACTCCAAAGCTTTAAAAACACACGCGAGTCTATTCTCACCACAGACCTTGAACGCCACTTTCACAGCCGGTGACCTCTCAAGGAATCACACGCTCGGCTCTTGTAAAGCCGTCGAGCAATTTCAGCTCGCTTGTAAACTTCTAAAATAGATACAGATGTGTTTGTTGCTCTCGTCTAGTAAGGAAAAATATATTCGCTTTATTCTTTTGACAATGATGTGACTTACAAAAAACATTGCAATAAGTTTACAAGCTTTGCACTTCTAAAAATTTGACCCCTACATCTTGGTAAAACCGCTCAAGTTCAGTCAGACCGGATTGAGAACAAAAAAAATGTAAAAATTAAATCCCACCATGAATTCCACAACAACCTTATAGTCTGGTCTCAGGAATATTCTTTTGTATCAAAGAATGTGGCTGTAGGTTTACACCGACCCTGGAAAAGTGCTCTTTAAAATTTCCAGGTCATTCCAGTGTCTTACACTACCCTGCTTGCAACTATGGTTGGAGCTTAAGTGTGCAAAAACAATTGTTTTGCACAGCTTCCTGCATGTGCTGGTGCTCTGTAACTCCAGGGTGCTTAATCTGCCAACGCGATTCAGCCTTAGTTTGTGAAATACAGCGATAACAAATGAATAAACATAAAATTATGGTCCATCTGTTAAGTTTCTGCATTGTTCTCAACAAGTAAACACTCATCTTCAGAACCAACCTCAGCCCAAAATGGTGACGTGCACCATGTGATCTACTTTGTGTAGTTAGCGCTGGTTAGCACCCGTAAGCTACAGAGAATACGGGCAAAGGTGCTCCCTCTGCGTTTATTGCCGTTGGCTGCTATGCTAGCAGAGAGAAGGAGAGACCCATCCAATATGGCGGCGACACAGAATAATGCACTCCAGCACGAAATGAGGCGTCTACCTGTATAATTTACCCATGGAAGGAGCTCAGAGTACAGCAAACAGATAAAGTGAAACGTTCAATCTTCTTTGAGCTTGTTCAAGCAGCAACTGCAGCTTTCCAGCCTGGCATGTTCACGCCAGCAGAATTTCCTGAATTTGCAGTACGTACTCTCACGTTAATACTTGATCTCAAGAGTCTGGTGGCCCGTAGAGGTAGACCCCATGCAGCCAGTCAAGGAGGAAAAAATCAGTACAGATCAGATGGTTTGGTGTGTTCCAGCCTTTAGTTTTAGGTAGGAAAAGATAGTTTTCCTTGGTGAAGCAAAAGTTATAAACAATACCTATAGGTACCTGCAATAATTTGTAAATAAACAACCGTTTATACAGCATTTTTCCGGATAAAAATCGCAAAGGGCTTCAAAATAAAACCAACCACAAAACAACCCAAAATAAAAGGATAATAAATATATATAAAAAAGCAGAAATGCAACATCATAGCATAAAACTAGTTAAAAGCCAGTTGGAACAAATGGGTCTTCAGCTGCTTCTTTAAAGAACAAACCGTGTCATGACAGCACAAAGATGAAGGCAAAAATTGGGACATAAGAATAATAGGTTGATTTAAAGATGAGCTGTGCACATATTCTGTATCCTGCGTCTCTGATCAGGGGCCTGGCTCAATGAGCAGCCCAGGTGGGAGGACAGCAGACAGCTACAGGCTCCAGCTTGGCACTTACGGCTACATAATGGGGACTGCTGCCATAGTATAGGGTCTACTCTGCTAAAGATAATCAAACAATGTGACGGAATAAAGGAAAGTAAATATCCCTATAGTAAAAAGCAGACAGAACATGGGACAAAATCTACCAACCTATATTTTATATAATACCTCATTTAAACCTCAAAGTGTATTTATCTGCACAACAGCTTCACAGCATTTTGACTTTTCACATTCAATTTTTAGATTTCCTGAGCTTTATGCTCAACTTTCAAATGCAGACCTTTCCTGGAAAAAAAATGCACGAGGACGCTGATCATTTATGATACAAGCACAGAGAGGAGCAGAGTAGAACAAGGACATGTGGGTCGAGCAGGATTTAGTCCAAGACTCACACGGTTAGATAAGTCCCCATAGACGGGGGTTTAAAGCACTGCATCATGTCTGGTCTCTGAGGACTATCTCTAAGTGTCTGTCACAGGATCTAAGGGTGTGTGCCTTCTTATCATCTCAAATGTCAAAGCTGGCTTTAGTGGATCTCCACAGGCATCTGGAGCGTTGCCACCAAGAGGCACGAGCTGCACTGTTAAGAATCATAACATGTCAGGGTGATGTCTTGTAGCTCTTGGGGCTGGATCAAAGCCATCCCTCTCCCCGCAGCGAGCCTTTTTCAGCCGAGCGATTGCCCTGCAGCCTAAGAATAGGGCACAATACATGAGTTTTGATCCGACACATCACTGGCAAAAGAAAGCTGCTCAGCTAACACTTTCACAGGCTGGAGCAGCCCCTTACATTCCCTGCAAATGGCTCCTGGGAGCGAACTAAAACAACAGCTGAGCTGTGTACCTAGGTTTCAGGTGTCACCCGGTTGTAGGCTTCCCTCTCTGTTAAACTTCTCGTTCATCTCTGCGCTCTGCTGGCTGACCTGACTGAACTGCATATCTTGGACAGAGTCTCTGTTGTTGTTGAAACTCTCACTCTGCTGGAGACAAGCCTGGGTCAATTATAGCGACAAAAGCAAACTGTCAGGAAGATTAACTGAGCGGCGAGGCCTTTTGGGCTGTTTTAGATGGCAGCGGATCATCCCTTTCTGCTTTGGAGCTTGATCTTTGAAGTGTTTCAGGTTATGACCTTTTAAATCAGTAAGAAAGAAAGCGTTCTTCATACACAGCATGCGCTGGGCATGGGCCTGTATGGCATTGTCACAGACGGACAGCCTTTAATAAAATGGGCCTTACACAAACATTTTAAACAATAATGATTAACGTGATTTAATTGTTTCTATTCATAACAGAAAATCAACAAATTTCCTGCCGCTATACGATTATAATGTTGCTACCTATAGCCCTTATTTATTGGTACTTTGATTTTGATTCACTAAGACAAAGGTACAAAGGGTAGTTTAAGTAGTTCAAGTACTTAGTGAGCCAAATATAACACCTTTTTACTCTTCTGCTTTTTATAGAGTAACAGAGTACGAAAAAAAGCTGATGTTAGCAGATTCATTTGTCAGGCTAACTGCTCGGGTAGCAAGGCTTCAGTTGGCTGCTTGACAGACATGCTATTCATAGAGTGCCAACTATAGTTTTAAAATAGTGCGAATGGTGGCGCTCCTTTAGTTTCTGCACCGTGACTGTCCAAATAGCCAAATTAGTCTTTCTAGTTTAAAGGCATAGTTATAGAAGAAGAAATAAACTGTTCAATTTGAAGACAGTAATGAACATCTCTAAAAAAAAAAATAGATCTCATTATTCTGCCATCGAACAAATACAAATAATTTAGGAATCCTAGTTTGATTCAGTCTCACACAGTGAGAAAAAAAGAAAATATGTGTTTTATACAATGTGGTTTCAACTGTAAATGTCAGGGGTAACAATGTAATATGTCACAGCAGCAATTAGAATAATTAAAGCTTTTTTGTTTTAAATAGCAAGGTTGCCATTTTGGTTTTATTTTTTAGTAACTACTGTGATAATGTAAAAGAGTATTGCTGTAAATAACTTTCAAGGGCTAAGACTGCATCTTCTGCCAGTTACCTCCTTGTTGTTCAGTCATATGCTGCAACTTGTGAGATGTTGTACAGACAATGATTCAAGAGCCTCTGGAGCCACATTCGGCTATGATAACTTGTAGTAAGTTGTTGGCAGCTTGGGCGGATGTTTATGCACACAAAGCTTTCATTTATCATTTATCAGAAGACTGGCCAAAATGCCAGCTGGTTTAATGTAGTTTAAAGTAGCTGATGCCTTGACCAGAACCAGTCGAGGCGTCACCGGTGTCCACGGAAGCACTGCAAAAAGGTATCAAAATAAAGTTTTGTGAGTCAGTGAGTCTTTATGGCTGCGGCATTATTCAGGGGTCAAAGGTCAGTACCACTTGCACACTGAGTTGGCAGAGTTTTTACACCAGATGCTCTTCTTAAACCAACTGGAAGTTAAACCCAGGGCCCTGGATTTGCTCTACAGATGTACTATGAAAACAGCTACATTTTACAGGTTTTTATCCTTATGTCGTGTGTTAAAGTACAACAGTAAAATACATTATTTCATAAGACGTCCTAAGCTGAAAATTGTTTTTTTCTGTGTTTTTTTTTTTTTTGGGGGGGGGGGGGGGGGTGTATTGCAACACTGAGAACAAGCGCAGATATTTTCATTTATCTAACCACAATGCAGCACGGTCCACAGATAATTGTGCAAATGAGCTCTGAGATGTCATTCTAGCCGATGCCACAATTAGGTTGCTTTTTCACTAAATATGACCCCAAAATAAAACAGCCCATTCTTAGAAAATGACTAAAGATAAAAAGTGGCCGTGTCACTTCAGTTGCAGTTACCAGAGATTTGAAATTCTGATTAGAAATTTAAAGATACTTCTTTAAAAACACAGAGATCAGGTGAGAAGATAGAAAACCACGAACAATGACAAGTACAAATATGTTTTTTTTTTTTTTTTTACAGATAAAATGTATAATTTGTTCAAATGAACAAGTGTTTATTTCTTTAATGTAATCATTTACGATGCTGTAAAATAATTTTTAAAACCTTTAAGACAGGAAGATCAAGCTTATTATCAGAAAAAAGAAGATTTTAGCGACTTTAAACGTGCCGTGGTTGTTGGTGCCAGATGGGAGGGTCAGTATTTCTGAAACTGCTGGTCTACTTAGCTTTTCATGCACAGCCTCTCAGGTTTACACAGAATGGTTGGACAAAGAGAAAATATAAGGCTGAGCTGCAGTTGTGTGGATGAAAATGTTGATATCTAAAGTCATATGAGAATGGACAGAGTGGTTCAAGACAGTAGCAGAGCAACATAGCTAAACAAAACTCAGTAAAACCAAGGTAAGCAGAATACCCTCTCCTATGGTGCAGCATGTGGAACCTTGAAACAGATGGGCTACAGCAGCAGAAGACCACACGAAGTGCCACTCCTGTCTAAGAACAGGAAACTGAGGCTACAATTCACATGGCTCATCGGGTCTGGCCAATAAAACACGGGAAGAATGTGCACTGAGTCCTGAGCTCAGATGGCAGGGCCAAAGTTCAGTCTAAGCAGCATGAAACCTGGATCAGTCCTGCTTTGTAGTAAAACGTGCATCCATATGGACCCAAATCTGAGAGGATTGTTTCTGACACGCTGCTGATTTTATGTCACGAAGAATTGAGGCACCTCTAATGTCAAAAGCAGGGTGAAAACAGTATTTGCATTTTAAACCAGATTTTTTTTTATTGAACCAGGTGAAAGACCCACTGAGTTTAGGGATCTCTTTCACAACGGTGACCTGGCCAAGAAAGGCAGCTGCACACTGAAATTAAATGATTAAATGTAGCGGGCAGCTTGGAGGCTGAACAACAGCTAAAAGCTAAAGTGAGTAACTGAATCTACAAATAACCAAAATGCAGAAGGTTGTAGGACGGTAGAAGACCCATCTGGATTACGTACTTTGTGAGTGGTGTGTGAACTGTGAAACAACTGAAGCCATAAACCGAGAAAAAAAGTGTATTTTGGTACGTGTTCCACAAAGATGATGCAACAACAGCGGCAAACGTCTTAAAGATGATCTGAAACATGCTGCTGACGCTAAATTCAAAAGGAACCCACTTCTTTTTTCTTTTCTTTTTTTCAAAAATCTGTCTTGTCGTCATTTTCAGCTGATTCAAAATGCTGCGGCAAGAGTTCTGATGAAAATCAACAAGAGGGATCATATTTCTCCAATTTTAGCTTCCCTTCATTGGCTTCCTGTTAAATCAAGAATAGAATTTAAAATTCTCCTTCTAACGTATAAAGCCCTTAATAATCAAGCTCCATCATATATCAGAGCTCTGATTACCCCGTATGTTCCTAACAGAGCACTTCGCTCTCAGACTGCAGGTCTGCTGGTGGTTCCTAGAGTCTCTAAAAGTAGAATGGGAGGCAGATCCTTTAGCTATCAGGCTCCTCTCCTGTGGAACCAACTCCCAGTTTTGGTCCGTGAGGCAGACACCCTATCTATTTTTAAGACTAATGTTAAAACTTTCCTTTTTGACAAAGCTTATAGTTAGAGTGGCTCATACCCTGAGCTATCTCTATAGTTGTGCTGTGATAGGCCTAGGCTGCTGGAGGACATCAGGGTCTAATTTTCTCACTCTACTGATTTCTACTGTTCTTCAGTCTACTGTTCTCCAGTTTTGCATTGTATTACATTGAAATGACTGTCGTCATTTCAGCTTTTAACTTTTTGTTCTCTCTCTTTTTTCTTCATAGTAGGTACACCTGGTCTGGCGTTCTGTTAACTGTGACATCATCCAGAGAAGACGGCTCACCCGCTACTACCATCTAATGTAGAACAGATTACTAGATCAATGTGTGCTTCTGTGCTTTTTTGTTTCTCTTGTTGTGTCTCTGCTCTGTCTTCTGTAACCCCAGTCGGTCGAGGCAGATGACCGTTCATACTGAGCCCGGTTCTGCCGGAGGTTTTTCCTTCCCGTTAATGGGTGGTTTTTCTTCCCACTGTCGCTTCATGCTTGCTCAGTATGAGGGATTGCAGCAAAGCCATGTACAATGCAGACGACTCTCCCTGTGGCTCTACGGTTCCCCAGGAGTGAATGCTGCTTGTCGGGACTTTGATGCAATCAACTGGTTTCCTTATATAGGACATTTTTGACCAATCTGTATAATCTGACCCAATCTGTATAATATGATTGAACTTGACTTTGTAAAGTGCCTTGAGATGACATGTTTCATGATTTGGCGCTATATAAATAAAATTGAATTGAATTGAATTGAATTTTAATGAAACCGAAGCGATAGTGGCAAGTTGTTTTTACATATATATATATATATATATATAACAGTATATGTGTGTCCTAAGTTTGTTCAGTTAAACAAAGAAACTTGAGTGTTTAATTTTCCTGCTTGACCCTCACTGATGACTCCAAAGGAGCTTCCTGTTGGACTTATCAGACATGGGACGCCTGCTGTAGCGAGAGGGGCTTGTCCTTTAAATGCAGTCAAATTTCATGCTTTAATGTTGCAAATAAACAGACCAATATGTAAAGGAGCAAACTATTATATTTCGGACGTTTCCGTAGCCGGTTTGTCTGTCTGCATGACATTTGGGGGAGTAAACAAAACAGGGTTTAGAGCAGGCAAATTCGGCATGGCTAATGGCTGACAGAGCTTTCTCAGGTGTCCACTTGTGGTTTTGCAGCAGCAGAATTTACACAGACACTCTTTAGTTTCATCATTTGAATTGTTCATAGTAATCATCTTTACTGCCACAAGTTTACATTTGGAAGTGTTTGTACCATTCTGCAGAGTCCCAGTTTAGCTACTGGCTCCAGGCAATAGTATTTCATTTATTTCCGTTAGCATAGTCCCCCCATTTAAAACAATGTAAGATTAGACAAGTAGGGAGTTTTCAAAGCTCGAAGGTATTGCCAGCTTTTTGAAATCAAATGTCACAAGATGCACCATTAAATGTAAGGTTTAAGTTTGGCTTGGTTTTGAGGAAATAACTGTTATTGTATTTAATTTCCCCTGAAGGAGGGAAATCACAACTTAAGTGTGAAAATCAGGCTCCTAGAAAGGCAAACACGCAGTGGAAGTTCACATAAACAGCTAGAGCATGAGTCACGTTGACCATTTATTTTTAACGGGAATGCCACTGAGTACAGACAGTAAAACTGGACGAGCATCCCAGTTAAACATCTGTGTTTCAACAAGGTGGCTGTTGTGCTGGTGTAACATCTGACTGAATCGTTCTTTTTTTATACTAAGATGTGGGGTCATTATGCTCACAGCTTTATCTAAAAAGCTTCAGATGGACATCTGTAAGATCCAATTCATACCTCCCAGTGGGGTTGCCAACTACCCGGTAATACATGGGACGTCCCATTATTTGAGCCAAATTGAAGTTTGTTTCCGGCTGGGACTGCAGCCTGCAATCTGTATACACAAACACTACCTGGCACTCTATGCCTTTCTTTCCTGGACCTATAGAAGGAAGTTGCATAGGTCTAGTGCAGCTTTGTGTCTCCGGTGGACTAAGTTTAATAAAGCGTTAAACATCAAAACATGCAAGGACTGCATTACTCAGTCAGACCTGGATCTAAACGTTAATTTACTGCTTTCGCTATAATGCTCCGCTTGATACTCATGCAAAAAACTTTATTGGACATTATTTTACGATTATTTCAAATGCAATGGACTGAGTAATGGAAAGGTAAAAGAGATAAAGGAAGGTGCAGCAAAACGTTAAAGGTGCATAGCCATATTATTTAACTTTTTTTTTATTATTATTCATACGTCAGTAGCTCACTCTGGTTTTTATGAAAGATTATCATGTCCTGCTAGCATATTAGGATTTTGCCGCTTTCTTTTTGCTCAGTTTGTAACACACACACACGCACACACATACACACACACACACACAATGCCAAACAGGGGCCACATCATCTAAGCAGCACAGACTTTAGACCGAGCAGGAGTTAAGATTTCACAGAATTTGCTTAATTTCTTCACATTTAGACCCCTGTTAAATGTGCCTTTTACATTCAAAAGAATACATGACAACATGTATATTGACAAGAGTGACAGCAGCTTTAAGGCCCAAAAGAGGACATTCTAGTATCTAATTAAACAGTTTGAATTTGAGAAATGAAAACGATCTACATAACAGTTATTATTTTTTCAGTCTTGGCATTGTAGAAAAGTATTTACGCTTTTTTTAATTATGCAGATTTCACTTCCTTATATTTTCAAAGAAAAGACTGAAGCAAGGGCACCTAAATATTACTTCTGACCTCTTCGCTGTCAGATTATCTAGAAATTCCCCTTTCTAAAAGGCATCTTTTGTCACTTCCTTCCCTATTCTTGGCATGGATGAAGAAAACGTCTGTCAAACAGAAGGCAGAACTCTCCTTGCACTTTTCTGTGGAAGTAAATAACAAAAGCAAGCGAGTATTACTCCATAACTGTGCCAACATTGCATGGGTGCTGATGTGAAACAAGCTGTGCTGAATGTGACGCTTATTTGCATACTGCACACGCTGCGGGCTTTTAACCAAACTAATGTCTTCTCTAGCAACAGAGTGCACACAGATCAGACTGATGGAAGGCAAATCAAATCCTCCCAAAGAAGATCCCTTGCCATTCACCGGCGCGTATCCCGCGCTTACCTCTACGATGTCAGAGTTGGTTCTGCTCTCGTGGGGTTCGTTGTACTCGGTGTACTTCAGCAGGACCTTGTCCATGTCGGTGCTGGCGTACTGAAACAGCTTGTTGGAGCTGTTGAAGATGATGAGGGCAATTTCACAGTCGCACAGAACGCTCAGCTCGTAGGCTTTCTTCATCAGGCCAAACTTTCTCTTCATGAAAGTCACCTGGAGAAACGAAGCAAACACACACTAATCATATGGATTCATGACGATAGCAGAATACGTTCATTAATGACCGCGGGACAGGTATACCTCGGATACATTTAATGTGCTGATTGAATCCATTGAGCAAATTTGCAACATTTATGTCATTATTTCCAACTTTACCGCTAACACCACGTCTTTATCTCATAAGTTGCACAGTAGCATTGTGAACAGATTACTCATATTCTCAACGCCTCTGTGTTGTTTGGAGTGGCTGTTTTCCAGCTAACGCTGCATCATCCCTGTTACAGTGAGTGAGCAGCTCACTCCCTGCAGTGAATCATACAGGGGTTTTTGGAGGTGTGCGTTTCTTTCATCATATCCTCCAGGATCCTGATACGAAATGTACAATCATACAGTATTTTTAGACACTGTCTTAGACTTTTAAAGCTTTTTGCACACAGCAGGTGTATCTGATGCACTCCTTGATTCTGCCCTTTTCGAAACGTGCTCTCTCATTTATTGTCGGCAGCTGTGGAGTTGTTGATTGTTCAAAACTTTCTCAAGTCTTCATTTTCTCTAATCCACACAACTTCTTAATTGTACTTCTATGATATTTACATACAAACCTGGGATGAAAGTAGTTTTAAATTCTTGCCGGCACTATTACTAATCCCCACCCGATCAGTTTCCTTTGATGAAAATCCAGTGTTGCCATTTCAGTGCAAAGTGGTGAAATTCTGCTAAAAGTGGATGCAAAGTTGGTTATTTAATATGCGATGTGGTTCACTATAGTTGCAAATACTTGCGCACATTTTTTGGCATTATTTTGTATGTTCCAAAGGAGGAACTTGGATTAGCACTGCCCAGAAACGGCAGGTTTAATCATTATGAAGAAGATACAGGCCAAGGGAAAAGAGAAACTACCATCTCTGTTCATGTGAACATCTCTAAATTCAAAGAAGAGCAGAACCTTTTTTCCTCTAATATATCTTAGAGCCACGAGCACAGCGGAGGACCTTCTGGATCAGTCCAATAAACCATGGTAGCGTGTCAAAGTCATCCATCAGACAGCCAGGACACACCAAACCATAGTTTTTTTTTAAGAGTGGAGAACTGTTTTTTTTATTTTATTTAATTTTATTTTATTCACGCGGAATAACTCAAGGCTCCATTCTTGGCCTCTTCCCCTTCTCTCTTTACCAAGTCCCATTGGGGTCAGTCATAGGAAAACATGGTCTAGCCTTCTTTTTCAGAAGACAGTCAAACTTTTATGACACTAAAAAGGAAATTAGTTGCTCTGCACATAAACTTCTGGAATGAATTGCAGAAATCAGGGATGTATACAAAGGTCTTACACCAGAACAATGAAGAGGTTGAGTTGTTTGGCTCCATTGATGTCTCTAACATCAGTGTTGACCTGGAACCTTAAAGTCGGAATCTGACACTGACTGCTACAGACCTGAACGTAAGACTTGAGAATAATCTTAACTTTGATGTGCAGTTAAAATTGTTGGTCCAGTCCAGCTTTTTCAAACTGAGACAGCTGACCAAAGACTTTCATCTATGTTTAATTACAAATTGCTTAGATTACTGCACTGGACTTTACCCCGGGCAAATAGTTTTAAAGGCCAAAGCCTATAGGAAACTGTGCTTTTATTTATATATCGTAATCCCAGATTCTATGGGTATAGGCGGAGCTTTTCGAGCTCTGTGCGTCACTGGTTCCTAGTGACAGTAGAAAAAAAAACGCTATATGGGAGCGGATTGGTTGGTCCCAGCATAATTTATTCTACCGTGTTGAGGCGCTGAAGTGGGCGGATTTTTTGTATCCTTTTGAGAAATAAACAGTGGAAAAACATGCACAAATAAAGACGGTAAAGGGCTCCTTTAGAGGGAAGAGGAGGAATGAGGGGGTTGGGCTGAAGCCCCCAAAATTACGAGTCCCTCAAAATGTCCCTTAAAAGTACGCACCTAAATTACGTGTGACGCAATTATGCGCACCTGAATCAAGTGCAAGGCGACGCAGCAACCCACCGAAGCACCGCTCGTTCTATGGCGTTAAAATTGACCAAAATAGCACGAAACACAACTACTAACTCTCCTATTGATTTCACTTGGGGCATTTTGCTACGGGTGGAAGCACATGAAACGTAATGGCACATGTTTTGAAGGCTGAACGCTGATATGAGCCTCTTGCTCCGAGGGAAGGGACAGGAGAGGAGAAGTAGGTAAGAGCGTTGAGGCCCAGACACACAGCACATACCGTTCAGAAACAAGTTAGAATGAATAAAAACGAAACTTAGAAACAGAATGTGATGTTTCAGACTGCATTAGTGGATCTATTTTCTGATCCAACGTGCAGCCGTGACCATTTCTGATTGAAGGCTTTATAGCTGGCAGCTGCTCTACCCTCTTACTGGTACTGAGTTCTGGCTTAAATTCTTTTAGCGGTACGCAGAACCGGACTGTACCGGCTTACTTTCTCCCATGATCCAAACCCTCTTATGTTACTGATAAATGTTTAAGGGTCAGGTTAAAGAATTATGAGGTAGTCCTCTCTCTTCATTATTCCACCCACTATGTGCAGTGCACCCTTATCCCTGGCTGAAAAAAACAAGCCCCAGAGCATGATGCTACCACTACCATGCTTGACAGGGGGTGCCCTATTCTTAGGTACTATTAAAAGCCTCCGCTTGGCTCCTCTAAACGTCCTTCTTGTTTCTGTGACCAAATAGCTCAATTTCTTCTTCCTGACCATAAAAAATTTCTCCGGAGCGCATCCTCTCAGATCATGTTGGTGTTAAAGTCACTTCAACATGGAGAGTCACACAATTGCTCCAGCAATTTAGGATCAGCTTGAGCCTTGCCAGTTCCAGGAGCCACAAGTGGCTCTTAATAACTTAAATAATAAATAAAAATAATAAATATCAATAATGATATTGCTAAAAATAATAAAGAGCCAACATAATTTTGTTTTTAAAAATATATAGATATAATAATAGCTCCTGGTTTTAGCAGTTTCTCAGTTGTTGTTTTTTTCATGGAATAATTGCATTGAATTTCCACAACAGAATGACACCAAAACTACGAGTAATACTTTTTAAATCTATTTTTCTTGTCATTAGGTTGGACAGTATGTCCTTTCTTTAAATTATTTTTCAGAAATATCAATATCCAATAGAAGAAAATCTATCCATCTTTTATTTTTTTCTTTATTTTAAAACTTAAAAGTAGAAATAAGATGATGGTTCTTTAAAAGTGACAATCTATTTCCTCCTGTAGATATTTATCAAAAATTACAAGTTGTAATTTTTCAAAAGATCATGTAACATCTGCAGTCCTAAATGAGGTTTATTTTGCTACACTGAAGGAAAAAGTGCCTCTTTGGAGCTGCAATGGTTGCAGACCCCTGTCCAAGCCAATTATCTCTTGTATGAAACTGATAATTTGGGTCAAATGGTTCAGCTTTTAGTATGGCTCTGATCTCACCTATCAAAATATACTACACTTAAATGCTAGGTCAATGCTAGAAAACCAGCATTGAAGTAGTTTTGCTGTCTAAATCTGATCTGATCTGATGAAAGAAGTGATCACTTTTAAAATGTGAGTTCTTCATGTATGCAGAATTATGGCTCTGTGTGGATTAGAGTAAATCCACAATAAGATTAATGTTGTGCACGCAGCTCTACTTTTAAAACCCATTAAAGTTGTATGTTAAGCAATCATTGCATCCTGGAAAATTAATGATTCAAATCCATCTTTAGAGGCCCTAAATTAATATAATATTCATCTCTGTGAGTTTTAGGTAAACTTCTAACCTGCACAGAACATATTCTAAATGACAAGCACTGTCTCTTAAAGTATATGTATCCTGAAACACCAGCGGTTACAGACAGTGGCAGTCTTATGGAGAACGCTGCTTTTTTAATATGACACTGAGCTGATACAGGGAAAAAAAACTACAACTGAGCACTGAATGCCAGAGGACTTTATACCTGCTAATAATCCTCTCTGAAAGGGATAGAAAGTGCCCTTACTATTTTATAAATGAAAATTGCTGCAAATTGCTGTATATATGTAGAAGCCTCTGGCTGCAGTCTTCAGGGGTCCGTGTTCGGCCCCAGTCACTGGCTGGCTTCGTCTGAGCAACGCTTTCCAAACATACATGGCAGATAAAGTGTCTGTTATAAACCTTTTAAGGCAAAGTGGTCTAAAGAACAAAAAGTCAGGAGACAATGGACAGTCTCTGATGTTATACTGGTTACCGCAGCAACACAATAGTCATGCATGATGACCCTCTGAGGTAAGGACACCCAGGGGCCGCTGATGACCTGAGAATAAAGACGAGGGCCGCAAACGTTTTCTAAAACTGCTGAGTATTATACATTCAGACTTGATGTCTGTCTATGTTTTAGAAAACGTTTAGGTCCAGGTCTGACTGAGTAACGCCGTCCCTGCGTGGGTGAATGCACGGGCGGCTTTGTGCCGGTGTTCTGTGGAAATTATACGGAAGCGCTACAGCCTCCAATGAGTTCAGGGATAAGGACTCGCACTCATGACTGAAAGGAGGCCTATTTTGCTTATTTCCACATCTCATCATATTGACATTTAAATATTCAGGAGTTTTCATTGGAAAACACGTAAAGGGTTTTATTTGGTTTTTGTGATGCCTGAGAAAGCACTTAATTTAGACTTTGTGTATGTTTGGCTGTATGCAAAAAAAATTACAGTTCACTGCATAAAAAATAAATTGCTAAAAGTTACATCAATAAATTAGTGATTTAGATTAATTTATCTTAAAATGAACTGATCAGTTGATTAATCTTCAGTGGCAGCCCTAATTTAAATATTGTCCCACTTTAACAACAGACTGATGCGACAGATGCATTTTAGCGCGCATCGGTACCCGACACCGCTCAGCACTCCAGGATTTGCCTAATGCGTCGTTGTTCTTCACCACCTGAACTGCAGTCAGTTGAGCAGACGGTTCTGTGTGGCTCAGAGCGTTTTTTTTTTGCATACTTGCCCGACCAGCACAGAACGTGGTCTGTGCAGTCTGGATGCTGCTGGAGACCGATCACTCTGAGTTTGGGGCTGATCGCATGTGACTGGGTCTCTAAGGATAATTGCTGATTGCAGATGTGAAGGAGAATTATGGAGCTTAATGGCCCTATTTAGCCCGTGTCATGTTAAGGTTAGAAAGCAAACCCTTTCAGGAGGACCGGTTCACATCCATCCTGAGTCACGAGTAAAAAAATAACTACAGCCCCTGTTAGAAGACAAGTGATGATGGTTTTTAACTATATTTCAATGGGAAGATAACATGTAGCGTTTCAGCCTCTCAGGGGCAAATCTTGGACAAACACTGAAGCATATTCTTTATCAGGTAGATTCTCGAGAAGCCGATAGCTCCACAGTTACACCCTCCTATACGGTATTGTCATTGCTATATATATGAAGCAAAAATGTGTAACAGAAAGATAAAACGAAAAAGCGGAAAAACGGCTAAAAACAGATGATGTGCTTGACAGATAAAACAAAACTGCGAGCCAACTTCCTAAAATAGAGTCCAGAATCTAAATATAAGACCGGCTCCGGCGATAGCGCCCGCGCGCCGTACAACTGCAGCAGTGTCCATCTAAAAAAGCTCCGGCCGAGACAACCAAACATCAAATGTAAACATCTTCCCAGATATTTATTTTCCAGCCACATCCCTATTTCCAGAGCCTGCATGCGCCCTGCTTCCAGACAGGCTGGTATTTGTTGTGCTGTTGGGGGCGATATATATAGAGGAGACAGACAGTGAGGGATTCCAGTGGGCAGCGGTGTGGCGACGTAAGGAGACGTGAGGAGAGAGGGCCACTGTGTGTCCCTGACGCTGACCCGCCCTGCTAATGACAGGGTGCTGTCCGAATGCAGCTAACCAGAAATTACTGCCCTCACCACCAGCTGTGTACACTGCTCGCTCTCAGAAGTGAAACGATGAAGAGAAAGCTTTAGGAGCTCGTCAGAACAGAGGCCAAAGGGTCTTTAATGTCTACAGTCATTTACAAAATGATCCCCACTCCTCGAACCTTTTCCCATTTCACCCCGTTACAACCACCTAAACTATGTTACTGGGATTTTAATGTGGGCAGTGTTAGTTTTCTACCACATATAGCACCTGGCATTTAGACCAAAAAGCTTCATTTTGTGACCAGACCTCCTTTCGCATGTTGGCTATTTTCCCGACCTGGCAAGTAGCAAACTGCAAAGAGGATTTCTTTTGACTTTCTTACAACAGTTTTTTTGTTTTTTCTAGGTTTGTTGAGGACACAACTTATAGCTGTCTTGTCAGCAGATGATTTCACCGGATCTCTGCAGCTCCTCCAGAGTCACCATAGGCCCTATTGGATGCTTCTCTGATTAATGCTCTCCTTACCAAGTGGTTTCTATTAAACATCCATCAATCATTGACTTTTAGATGATGGATTGAACAGCTCTCTGTGAGATTTCCAAAGCTTGGGAGGCAGTTTTCTAACCTAACCCTGCTTGAAACGTCTCCACACACTGCAAAAAGAGAACAAGAAATAAGTAAAATATTCTTGAAATGAATGCATTTGTCCTTGATTTGAGTAGGTAAATAAGATTATTTGCCAATGGAATGAGTATTTTTACCCCTAAAATAAGATAATTAAATATACTTCACTTGAAATAAGATGATGGAGATGAGTTGGTCCTATTTTAAGCTCAAAAATATTAGGCAAATAATCTTATTTACCTGCTCAAATCAAGGAAAAAATATCTCATTTCAAGAAATAATTTCTTATTTTGAGTTCTATTTTTGCAGTGCAACGTTCTCCTTGGTCTTCATGACTGTTTTCTAATGTTCTCTAACATCCATCTGATGCCTTTACAGGAAAGCTGCATTTATACTGTAGTTAAATAACACAGGTTGGTCCTATTCACTAAGTACTTGGGTTATAAAACCCTTTGGTTGCAATGGACGTATCAGACTAAAGTGAAATTAAACACAAATACATGGCACACACTTGGAGAATTTAGTGACTGAAATACTTTTTTCCACCCCTCCTCACATCGGTACGTTTTTACAGGTGTATTGTCCAGCCACCTCATCATGAGTCGGGAATTGTGAAAATTTGAATAATCAAAAAATCTCTAAACTGGAGCCCTGTCTTGGATTTCTGCTAAATTACTGTTTTCCGCTGATATTTGTACAGAGCCACAGCTTATCTATGTAAAGCACATGAAAAAAACACTTTTTTGTGCATTGCGGGGGGAAAAAAAGAGTTGCAACAAGAAAAGATGTACAGGGAAGAAGACACCGACCTGTCTGTTCCTCTCATCCACAATGCGAGTGATCTGAATCTTCTTCCTCCCCATGGCCGAAGCAAACTCCACTAACAGCCGAAGAGGAATACCAGCGGGCTCGAGGCGGTTAAAAATTCAACAGGCAATCCTCAACACATAGTCCCAACGTCAGCTGCTGTTACGCCGGCATCAGCTCGCCATGGCCTGCTGAAAGAGAGACACACTGGGAGTCAGACACGTCCTGATTTTCAGTCACTTCCACTCATAATGCTTTCAGGTGACATGTGGTAGGTTTACAGCAACATCAGCCATTAGGCTCAGACGATTCTATCTATCGCCATTAAGGCCATTCATGGGAGAAATGGTGGATCCTCAGCACTAATTCATGGCAGAATAGGTTAAGACAGTCATAGTTTTTTCAATTTTTGTTTGTTTTTACAATTTCATCTTTATGCCTAATTTTACTGCCAGAAATAAAATGAAAATACCAGCAATTTCATTTCACCAGATAGCAAGAGACATTTGGACACAAAGGATATAAAATACCTGATTTACAGCTACTAAGGAATGAACCTTCAAAACATCTCAGTTTCTTTCTGTTTAGCTATAAACCTGTAACTTCTGGATTTTTGCATTAAACAGCAGCAACATGACAAAGGAGCAAGCATAAACAAAGGTAGCCAAACATTTGTCTGTCTCTAATCTACTCCATGTCAAACCTAGTCCAGCAGGCACTAAACGTTTCTCCATTTGCAGGAACCACTCAGATCCATCATCTTGGCCTCGGCTCCGTCTGCGCTCTGCTGATTTCTCCTCCGGCAAGCGGTGCCCACCTGCGCTGCTGCGTCCCTCCTCTCCTCAGGCTCAGCGTTTCTGAGCTCTGCCTTCCCCCCGCAGAGCTCCTTAGCACTTTCCCTAATCTCATCTGATCTGGGAGGAGGCAGAGAGGGAGACGGAGCCAGGCTTAAACCTAACCCTCCCTGGACGTCTGCAGACCTTCAAGCTCAGGACCGAGTCCCAATTCAAGAGATGGAACCAATGCCGCGGCCCTTCATCAAATCAACGTGTTCGACCACTTTTTGCTGATTTGCACGGAGCTTATGTTCTGTGAGAGATAATACAGCAGAGTGGCAGTCACATAAATGCCACAAAATGAAAAATAACCAGAAATGAAGAGAAAATCCAGAGGTAATTTATAATGCATCTCCCATCATAGCTGCTGTTTCCCCCCCAAGGACTTTCTAAGCATTCAGGCTTCATTCCATTTGTATGATTAGTTAAGACTCTATACATTTTTATTACTTGTTTGTTTATTATAATATATTATTATGGTTTGTTTATTTGCTTTGTGAGATCCTGCATGCTATCATTGATCTGAACCCAGAAGACAAGCCAGCCACATCAGATCTGAACACACGGCGTTACAGACAAACGCTCCTTACATATTAGGGATTTAGAGGTCACAAGGATTCATTCTATTTTACAATCTGGATGATTGGATGGCAAGACCCAAATATTTTGAAGGAGGAAAAAAAAATATCCCCTTTATCTGTCTTATCATCAAAATCTGCTGCCTTTCTTTCCCAATGTGCTTGATGGGATAATGTCTTAGAGACACTGCTGTGGTGAACAAGAACTCTTTGTCTCGCTCTAATCGAGTCTCATAGTCTCAGAAAGGGACCTTTCAGTTCGTATCGCTCCAGTAATCTGCTCAACATTAGACATTAGTGTTAATCTCTGGCAGCCAAACACAGATTGAACCTTTTCACATTTTGACTTCTGAATAAAACTGGATTTAAATCCGGGGTGTCAGAGCAACGAGAGGCTTAATACAAATGCATATCCTGCGTTTCAGATTTTTTTTTTGTTCATTTTTGTATTTTTCTGCAAAATCATCCATTAGATTATTAAGGAACTGGTGAACACAGCACATATGTTATATAGATATGAGTCATATACCACCCAGGGAAGTGTTGGCATCCTCTACATATCTAGACAGCTGCCTGCACATGAGATTAAAAAAGCGTTACCATATAACAAACCAAGGTGCGACCAGCTCATATCGACTGTCAGTTAGCATTAGTGACTAAATAGCGGCACGCACATATGAGCCGCGTCAGAATAAGACTAATCAAGCTGTCAGGTTGGGAACCTGAGCTCTTGTTCTCACGTCTTAAAAGACAATTCATCTGCTATTCTGGAAGACTTCAATCTTCAGCTTTACAGCATTCAAACGTGTCATTTCCAGGCGGCACACATCAGAGACCTAGGATCGTTCAAGTGCAGCATTTACTAAAGAAAGGGGCGGCAAACATCTGGGCCATGATATGAGGCCACTCAAAGAGTATCAGTAATTATGTTTCTTGGTTTTAATTGCAACGCTTATGCTAATTCTAAAGCTAATTCCTAAACCACTAAGGTCTTCTGTTTTCTCTTTTTGTTTCTAAAACCTAGATTTTAGGTGTTTCTGCGTGGAGTTTGCATGTTCTCCCAGTGCATGTGTTGGTTCTCTCCGGGTACTCTGGCTTCCTCTCACAGCCCAACAATAGTCAAGTTAGGTTAATTGGTGTCTCTGAAATGTCCTTAGAAGGGAGTTTTTGTGTGTAGTGTAGTTTGTCACTGCCTTGTTCTGTAATGGACCCTGCTTCTCACACAATGTTTAAGCTACATCAGTTTATATTTAAGGAAGAGTTGATACTCTTCCTGTAGCACTAAACTCCTGCCATTTACTTAAATATAGAAAATCTTCAGAAAAAAACACAAAATATCTTCAATCCCAGTTCATAGTGGTAGCTGTCAGAGCCAAAGACATGCCACTTTTGCATGTACAATAGCACAATGGTTTATCAACGACTTTAAACGCAAAAAGGAGCATTTTATTGCTGATGCATTGTGTAAAAACCATGACCACTTTTTGTTCTTATATCTGCAACGCGCTGCAGCAACCCGAAGGGACGGAATCGCCTCCATAGTTTGACAACAGGTCTGTGCAGAGCAGAAAAGTACTGCAATGCATGAGCATCTGGGCGACACGCACCGCTGTGCCCTGCGCCTACTTGTGCTGAAGTGCACTGAGACAGATCAGATAAAGGGGCTTCAGCCATGGATACTTTGTTCGTACGCAGTGACACTTAAAACACAGAAGCAAACCAACATGTACCTATGGCTGCGTTGACCTAGATCTGTGGTCAGCAGCCAGACTCTCTTATATATCTCTTAAGTTTCAAAGCACGCATTTTGTTTATTTTTTTAAATGTTCAGCAAAGCCAAATAGATCCTATTTAACTGGATGATCAGGAAGATATATAGCTACTGCTGAAAACGGCAATGACAACATTAGCTATGATTATCTCACATGTATATCTGCTTTCTTTCTCTCCTATAAGGACGACTCCTACCGCTCTCTGTGAGCTTTAGCGTCGCAGCTACTAAAAATACGAATCAGGTGTGGGTATTTACAAGAGTTAGATCCAACTGGCCAAATATTTTTTATATATGCAGAGCATGAATGCATGACACTTGAAATATAGCATCGTACCCAATATTGCATCCAAGCAGTCCTCTGTGATATTGCACACATTGATGATAATTGCAACTTGATATATTGCACAGCTCTAAAGTTAAGGCATGTTTGCTAATTTCATCTGATTCATCAGCGGAGCTTTTAAAACATCTAAGCCACCCCTAAACACTTGCAGTTCAAAACCTTAAAGACTTCAAACATGAAACGAGTTGTTCCCCAGCGACCAAGTATTAAGTCAAATGAACAGATCGGCTTACTGACAAATGAATCATAAGTTGCAGCCCAAGTGTACAGTGGGTGTGTCTGTAATGTCTAAATGATCTAAACTATTTTGTGACTTGTCTGTGTAAGGGAGGTGTCTACTGCTATCAAGTCCATAAAAAGCACTATTTAGTTTGAAGAAAGCTGGAAACATGCACAGAGCGTGTTTTAAGCATGAATAGAAGCCGGATTACCCAGACATACAATAAATCTGCTTCAGTCTGTGAAGCAACACTGAGGTGTGTTCCACAACTCTTGTACATTTACCTCCCAGACAGAGTGTCCTGATCAATGTAGATGCAATTTGCTACCATGGTGGAAACTCTACCCGGCTGATGTAAGAATCGATGCAGAACACCGGCACGAGACAACCAACACTCACAAAAGCATCTGATAAGCTCGTAAGTCGCATCCTTTGGAAAGAAGAAGCACATTTGTACCATTTGATGATGCTATGGCTGACACTACAATCATATGCTTGACCAAATTATTTACATGTAATTAATCCCGTCTGAGGTTCTTATGCTCTTCCTTATTTTTTGGTCGCAAAAATGTGCAGATCTTTTAATGATCACTGAGACATATCTAAGGTTTTCTACACCTGCTGGCACCCCATGTTTCAGAATCAGGATCTTTATATATATATATATATATATATATATATATATATATATATATGAATCAGATGGGTGTTGTCCCAACATGTATGTGCTAAAGCTGACATCATATTTACAGATTCCTATCAGCACCAATGGCCTGTTCCACTGTTTTCTTTCATAAGACTGTAGTGCATTTGATTGTCTCTACTAACTTAGAGCGATCAAGCCCGAACTGGACCACACGCCACAGTTCATTAAAACACTGTTTCAGCTGTCCTAAACATTTAAAAAGGGAGCATTTTCTATCTCAGAAACAGGCAAAACATAAAAAGAGCCACACATGGGTTTGCCAAGCCTGGACTGAATACCTCTTTACTGACTGCAGAAACGACAACACAGTTTGGAAATTGTAAAGGCATTTACTGTATCTGTGAAGAAAGATAAAGGGAATTTTTAAACGTGCTCTCAATATTGCTAAAATCCCATCTCAGACAGTTTTTGTGAATCCAGTTCCCAGTGCTGCCTCGTCTAGTGAGCTCAGTGTATCATCACACCCGTAGTTTCTAAATATCCAACCTATTACAAATCAAGAAGCAAGTCACATCTGTGTGCCACAATGATTTAAAAAAAGTCATCTCTGTTTGGCTGCTGGTTGATTTAGTCGATGTGTCATGAGATCAAGGTTGGGTGATAAGTGTCGATTACAAAATGTTGTCACATACAATTTATTGGATGAGTTTTCAAATCTTCAGACTTACCCAAAGCTCCCAAAATATTCTTCTCTCCTCAATAAATTTCCAAAAGAAAAAACAAAGACAAACAAAAAAAAAAAAATTAAACACCAAATATCTTAGAGTGCAACTATACTATGATCAAAAGGAAGAAACCGTTGTTTTAAGCACAGAACAGTGACAGATATATGAGACGTGGATACAACTCGGCGTAAACTCCTCCAAACAGACAGCTTCCTGTTAACACTGTCTACTACATCACTTCCTGTGTTGTGAACTGTGTGACTCTCAGAGGGGGAGAGCTGATATCATCTGTCCAACCACAACACCCCACACACCACCCAGATAACATGTTGTGCCTCAGCTGTGCATCCCTTTGTTGCTAACAGACAATGAGCACGGAGGCTACGCATCAGACCAGCCAGAAGGCAACAGACGACACCCTGAACGCACCATTTGCAGCTGCGTCAGTAATTAACACAATCAATGAGGTTACACCCAACCTGCCACTGGCTTTGGATTCATACCTGTGCACGTTTCTCTGCTAAGGTTTTGTTTTCTACCTCCGACCATATCTCTCGTTTATCACTGCAGCGTGTCATGGGCTGCGGTGACACACACACTGCACCTGCACGTGTGACGTCTGCTGTATTTGTTTGACATTAAGTTGCCGGGTGATTTTATCCAAAGAGTTGCCGACGGAGTGAGGATGAAGACAGAGTGCACCGAATGTGCTTCCAGCAAGCTGTTAGGAAATCAGGTTTGGAAAATACCGGCGAAGCCTTTACAACGACCAGAGCCGAACGTTTTCACTGGCATGTAAAACAAGTGGTAAAAAAAACTAACACTGCTTCAACACAGCCCTCTGAGCACACCATAGCTCACGGTGAGCCAAGGTGGAGGCAGCATTATGCTGTGGGATGACTCAGGCTGCTCAGAGTTGATGGCAGGACAGATGGAGCTAAATATACTCAGGACAATGTTGAAAAAGAAATACCCCGCTAAAGGCTCCAAAACTTTATACTGGAGTGGAAGGTCCCCATCACTGCAAAAAGGGAACTGAAAGTGAGCTAATATTTCCTGAAATGAGTGTATTTGTCCTTCATTTGAGCAGGTAAGTAAGATTATATGCCAATGGAATGTGTATTTTGACCATTAAAATAAGATAATTAGATATACTGCACTTGAAATAAGATGCCAATGGAATAATCATGGTCTGCCAATGATTATTCCATTGGCAGACCATTTAAACTTGCCTGTTTAAATCAAGGGCAAACACACTAATTTCAAGAAAATTCTACTTACTTTAGTTCCCTTTTTGCAATGTTTCAGCAGGATCCTGGCTAAAATTATACAGCCTGACCTATAATGGATGGTTTATTTTTTTAATTTGTGTCCTGTCTGGCAATGTGGCGATAAGAAGTGTTGTCTTATTGACAAAAAGAGCCCAACAGGTTTGACTTTAACAAGTGGAGCCTTACTGCTTTTGCCATAGTGCTCCACTTGATTTATATATGCAAGAAGCTTTATTAGATTTCATGCTGGGACTATTTCATGTTTAATGGACACAGAAACAGAAAGGTAGAAGAGGGGAGAAAGAAGAGAAACAGATGAGACAAAATGCTAAAAGGGTTGAAAAAGAGAAAGAGAGGAAAGGAAGAGAGCAATATGACATCCACTGAGTCTGCTTCTACACCTGCAAAGAGAGATATAAAAAGAACAGCAAAACCAACCGATAGAGTATTACAGGCATAAACAACCAAGACCTTGATACCATCACTGAACAATATACAGTATTATTTGATACAAAATGCATAAGTGACAGCTAAAGATAATAATAGGGGTTTTCTGTATAAAAGTGAATGTGTAAATACTACAGATTAGGCCTGCACAATATATCCCAAATGCATGTATTTTGCTAAAAAGAATGGGCAAAGCTTGTAGAGCCATACTCCAAAGCCCCTGCAGCTGTAACTGCAACAAAAACTGGTTTTCAACAGGACTGACACAGGAGGGCTGAATATAAACCCACATCACACTTTTCAGATTTTTTTAAATTTGAAAATATATATTTTTAAATACAGTTTTAGGGAACCAGAAAGCCTATTAGAAGAATGCATACCTTGAACTGAACATTAAATATGAATTCCTTTTTTTCATCTAGCAACCCTTTTATTGCAGATGAGTGAAAAAAGTCGACCTATGCATATGGATGAAGGCTTATAGTCTAACTTTAGGAACTGTAAGTTTTGTAGTTGATTTTATTGACGTGTTTAACTGGGTATTCTAATTCTAACACCTGCATTACATTTTGTATATTAAGCTTACATCTTGTGGACCAGTTACCATATAACACTAAAGATCCAACATTACTGACACCCTCTCTCACTGATACCATGCGCTCTCTTAGCATCCTGTCAGGGTCAAAGAGAGATGCCTCTGATAATGGACTGTTGATCCCAATAAGTCCCAATCAATGTAACACTTAAAGTATAAAAATTGTTCTGAAAAACTGTTCAAGCATCATGAGCACTAATTAATACCCCCCTTTAAGTTCTTTTTAGTAAAGAATAAGCAAAACTAGAGCTGTTGAAGGTTAATCAAGTCGGGTCTTTACAGCACCAGGTTGTTTTCAGTACCAAGTGCCAGAGAGTAATTGGCAACCCTTTCATCCCCTCTCCTCATTAAAGACCTTGGCTCCTTCTCTAATTGGGATGACCCAAACATGATCTCTACACCAGCCTCTCCAACAGTGAATCAATGAAGCTTGAGGCGGCTGCTACGCAGCACGCACCACTAGTTAACCCCCCCGCCCGCCCTCAACCTTAAACCCTCTGAATAAAGACATCTCTGTCTCCGATATGTGAGGGACAGTACAGTGTTTTGTTTCAGTAAATTATGGAGGTGATCCTGGATGTCAGAGCGGAAAGAGCCGTGGTAAGACTCAGAGCGCTTTTCTCCCAGATAAAAGACCTACTCTTTACTTTTTACTGTTAGCTGATCTGTTAAAGACTGCTGACGGAGATTACATTCCTTATTAGTAGCTTCCCCTTCCCTGCAGCTTTGCTCATCATCTTGCTCTCTTCTCCCTCCCTGTAGGGTCAGGCTTGTCCTTCCTACTTGAAGCAGCTTATTTGCATTGAATCCATCAGAGAAGCAGGGGAAAGAGAAGCGTTTTGCTCAGGGCATAAAGACGTGGGTTGATAGAAGTTTTCCCCACTCACCAAACCTGGACATGCTTTGAAGTTCCCATAAATGGGGTTTTCTGTGGAAGTTCCTGGAGGAACTTATAGATGGTAAATAGGCAGTCTATGCGGTGGACCAGATCCCCGAGGGAGGAGGAGGGAGATCCCGCTTGTTTACCGGTTGAAGTGTTTAACACGTCGCATTTTATGTTCCTACTCTCTCCACATGCCCAGTTGTTAATCTGGGTTTCCTTTGATGTAAGCAAAGCAAATGGCAATTTATTCTAAACATGATGGAGATAGACCCACTTAAAGGAGGCAACAATGAAATTAGCATTTGCTTATGCAAATGATGCCCAAGAAGAACGCACGGTTTCAGGCCAAAAGGAGACACTGCTGCCCACATGTTGCCAGCATCAAGCAGCAAACGTGGCTCCATATAAATCCACCCAATGACTTTCAACAGCATTGTTTTCTGAGGCCTACCAAGGCTGTTTTTAGGGGTTTCATATTGGCAGCAATTGCTGACTTAGTAATAGTAATATAAATCTTGATTAGGTGGCCCTAAAGCTAATGGCTAGTACAAGAGGGGCCAAAACCATAGTGGACTTCTACCGTTTTGAAAAGCTCCATCTCAAACATGTCAAAGCAGTTTATGGAAATGTTACTTTCTTTACCTTTAAACCTCTTTCATGTCGCATATGTGGTCATTTAAAAAAGAAAACAGGACATGGAGGTGGGAGGTCCAGCCACTGACCCCTGATGATGGACGACCATCATCAGGGGTCTTCCTCCTTGAAACGTGAACTGAGAGCAGAACATGTGAAAGATGTGTCAAGGTAAGGCTGTGATATAAAATTAAACAGTATAAAAACTAAACGCGCTGTAGTTATTTAAGCAGTTTATGTCTTATAGATTTTTATGCAGCCTCACTTTTCTAGCAGGTTGGTACCGAGACCTGAAACACTTTACAAGCTCCACTTCTCAGAATGTGTTTGACACAGGAAGGTTACTGGTGGGACCAGCACCTCCTACCACTATTTCCTGTGTAAATATTGTTGGCTGAGCGTAAATAACTACCCGACGCAAGGGTGAAGGTGGTTTGATCTAGAGATGCGCCATAAATTGAATTGCAATTGTCTCTGTGATAGCAGTGTGTATTTGATATTCTATTTTGTTTCAAAACCTATTCATTCACGCTTTGCATGGCAACAACATGGACTGTCACAGCAAGCGATGGCCACGCCTTAGATTTTAGTGAACAAGAGGCTACAACTGATGGAGGGTTGTGGGGACATCATGATAATGGGATAGAGATATGTGGTTTAATCCCAACCAATATTGTCATTACAATATTCAACAATAATATCACAAGCGCCTGCTTTCCTAATATTGTGCAGCAGTGGTTTAAAGGTTGATAAAATAGCGTTCACATTACCTTCTGTGTTGCAGGCCTTTGTTCCTTGGATGCAAACTTTACCTAACTTTAGCTGCCAGGCCAAGCCCAAGTGGCCTCGCAAGGCCACCAGGTCTAGTTACAGAACATGTTAATACATGTTAACGTTCTATTTGGCCTGTGTAGAAAAGCTTTGAAATATTTCATGATTTGTTGAAACTAAATATTATTGATTGCATCAAATCTTGAGTGTAGAGGATGTGTTAATTCAAGGATGCAGTTATATGTATGGGATGGCAGGTGATCAGTCATGATGTACTTATTATGGCTAAACAGAGCAACTGAGGGGATAGGAGGGATTTTCTGACACCTTAAGGCAGTGGTTCCCAAACTGTGCTTGGTGGGCCCCCCTCTGATTTAAATGAAAGTTTTTGGGCCCCCTCCCAACAATCTTTTCGACAGTTGAACAAAAAAAAAAGCCACCTGCAGTAAAACATATAACAATAAAATAAACTTCAATCTTCTTTAAATCACAAAACTACCATGTTTAAAGTGGAACTGTTTTAAGTTGAATTGTCTATTTTACTGTGTAGTTTAATTCAACATTGCCATCAGTATATATGTTTTAAATAACGTCTCAAAATTGGTCCTTTTTCCAGTCCATTTCTACCATGCCCCCCTGCAATAACACTAAGCCCTCCCTAGGGGGCGCACCCCCACTTTGGGAACCACTGCCTTAATTAAGGAAACGATTATAGAATAAATACAAGGTAGTGGTGACAAGGTTATCAATGTGTTTAAAATTAGGAGATAGACTCACATGAGCTTGAGGGATGTATTTGATTGGCTAATTTTCTTCACCTGAATGGGTTAGTCCAGAAGGACAGAGAACTGTAGTCCGTCATGTACTCATCAGAAATGTTTTATTCTGAAGCATCCAAAAATCTATTTGGCAGTGTTGTATCTTTTATCTATGCAGACTCAGTGGGGTTTTCTTACACAACTGAGGATAATGAGTGTAGTAAGCTTAGCTGGGGGAGATTTCCCTTAATATTAGCAATGAATAGTGATTTTATGTCCGAACCGTAGTTCCAGGCTGTTCCAAATCTGACTGGACGGTTTAAAATGCTGCATTGCCAAGATCCAGCCTTCACCCAAGCTTAGAGACAAATGTCAAAAGAGAGCTTGAGACAGCAACAAATGGGACCGAAAACAGACTCTCTGTTTGTTCTGCTGAAGCCGTACCGGCGCTTGTGAAGTCAAGATGATTCCAAGAATGAAAACAGGAAACCATCTTTTCAAAATTTCTCATTAAATTTAGAGATGAGGATGAGAATTACCTCATACAACCAACCCTTTAGGTTTCTGATAATAAGCTTCTGATAATTCTCCGGTTATACCGAGTTTATATATAATAGTATTTTGAATATCCATTTCCTGGTCATAAAACCTTACCTCTTTAATTTGTGTGCAGATTTGAGTAATTTTCTGTTCATTGTTTAGTGAGGTAATCAGTAGGAAATAAATAAAGCTTGATAACAATGCTTGATAACAATGCTTAATAAACTTTATTTAAAAAGTTAATTTTAGTGTTGATTCAAAATAAACAGAAAACTTCAGTGACTTCAAGATGTGATATAGATCACTCTTTTTTGGAAAAGGTAAAGAATTCATCCCTCATATTACACTGTTCTGTAGGCCAATAAAGCTAATGAGTTTTTGTCTGAAGCACAAATAATTAAACTCATCTTCCTCCACCAACAAGTCGCGCTGGTTAATGCTGGACTGAAGCCCAGGCAGATCAGATGGATTAAACCTTAAATTATCCGCCGTGTCACCAGGCAAATGAAGACGCTAGATGTTTTCATATAGAGAGGAGATGACAAAATATGACAAAACCTTTAAATAGGGATATACATTTGTGAAACCACCAGTGAAGACGCGAGTTGCTTCAGGGCCCCACCATGTTCCTGTGCACCAGTGTTACTCACAATCTTCCGACCTAGTAAAAGCTCCAAGACAGCAGTCTGCTCGTTTAATTACTGCCCCCACTGTGATGTCATTTCATTATTGTGTTGCTTTTATGGCAGCGGCAATGTGCTAAGATTTTCCTGTCTCAACATAGAGACACTGATGTCATGCCTGTAACAAAGATCGAAACCCAAGCTGCAGCGTACACCACAGCGGGGCTTTCGTTCTTCTTGTTCATTAAACACAAACCCAGAAATCCAGCATGACTCCCGCTCCAACAAGCTCCCTTTTCCTGTGATTTTTTTTTTTTATCTTCATGCAATGGTTCTTATTGTGTCTTGCAAAAGTATTGATACTTGCCAAACTTTTTCTGCACCACGTGTCGCCTGCACGGCTAAAAACAAAGTGTAAATTGGACTTTTATGGCTTTCCTGTTGCTGCTCTTCCGTGAGTTTGAGATAACTGTCTCACCTCTTTGCAAAGTCTTTGGCCTCAAAGACTTTGCTGGATTTTGTTTAGGGACGTCACATTGTTTGCTTTTTAATTTGTAAAAATGCATTGTGTCATTTTTCATCCACTTCACAACTGTGTGCTATTTTGTGTTGGTCCATAACATGACATACCACTGGAGTACATTGAACTTTGCAGCTGTAATGTGGCAAAATGCACAGAGGTGTGAGGAGTAGCAATACTTCTGCATGGTACTGCACAAAGCATCAGTCCCACTGCACAGTAAATAATATTCACTGTGGGGGGAGCAGCGGCCTAGTGGCTAGAGAGCAGGACACTTGTGTCCCAGAGAGGCTGCAAGGTTTTGGGTTTGAATCCCACAGACTGCCACTCTGCATCTCTAAGCGAGACCCTTTGCCCCAGAATGCTCCCTGGGCGCCACACGGTGGCAGCCCCCTGCTGACTAAGGGATGGGTTAAATGCTCAGGATGAATTTCATTCAAATGTATATTGCAAAGACAATAAAGATGACAATTATTATTATAGTAATCCACAAATAAAGATTAAAGCCCTCTAGTCATCCAGCACACTGATGGTTCGATAGTCATCATGCATGTTTTTATTGGAAGACTTGCACCGCTCAGTGAAGATGTTCAAAGAGACACGCAGCCATGAAGAATCTTTAGCCTCAACCCAAGCTTTTGATCTGCTAAATGATATTATAATGAATGCTTTAACATTTTTTGTTTGTTCTTGGTCTCATTGAAATTCTGTGCTTTCAGCAAAGTAAAAACTTCCTTTTAATGCTGTGAAGCAAATCTTAAGTAGAGCTGAAGCGTCATCATTAGGGACCTTCAAGCAATTCTCCTCTGTCCCAACTGCTCCACCCCCCCACACACACACACACACACACACACACACACACACACTCGCATCTTTTACAACTTTGCTTTGCTTTTCTTCAGTACAGGCATTCTTCAGGTTCATGTACAGGACAGGAGCATTTCAGAGGTTTTAATATCATTACACAACTGGGTAATTTCAGCCTGATTAACCTACCAGAGCATCGCTACAAAGCAGGACGACAGACGCAGGGTTTTGGAGAAGTTACGCAGTAGTGTAGAAACTTGTGTTCACACAGTCTGGCGAAGAAGGCATCCCCCAAATTAGAGGAAAATCCCTAAAAGTCAGAAGCACTCAAGGTAGATGGACTGGGTGCTGCTGTAACAAACCAGTGCTCAGGAATGCACAAAGGAATGGTTTCTAGAAGCAAAGCCTGCATTAATGAAGTGTTTGAATCATTAAACCCAGCGCCAAGACCCAAAGCCGGCCCAGACCGCGCTCTGGTCTGGACCTAAGCCTTTCAAACCAACAGAAAGTTTACTAAGCCAAGACCCGGCACTGCTGTTTCAACTGGCAGAGCAAACGGCAGCCTATTTACTGCGAGCGACAAAGGCAGGTTTATACGACTGCCTCAAAGCGGACTGCAAGGCTAATATTTGGAAATTGTTTTGTTTGATTTCTGTATTTATTGAAAGTCCTTTCTGAGCCCTTCTGTTGCATTTTTAGCATCACAGGCGCAGCTATGAGGCCCAGTGGTCAGACGCAGCCAGTGGTCGGCAGAGTGTGGAAGGAGCGTCTCAACTGGGAAAGGAAGAGTCTTCGTTTACCGCAGATTAGAACATTTCCAGGAAACACAAGGAAGAGGAAGGAAGTGCATCGTAGGCCACGGCGCAAGAAAGACCAGAACAGCCACTGCATTAAAATATGATTGTTATTTATCTAACATAGGAAACTTTCAACATGTTTCTTAAAAGGAGTGATTTAAGCTATTAACATTTAAGCTATGAACAATATTATTAACAATCATCAGAATAAGATATGCAGTGTAGTACTTCATCTGAATTTAACGTGTAACATGCTGACATTTAACAATGTTCCCTGTCAGTAATTAGAATTGCAAATAGTGCCTTGTAGGAGTTTAGATACCCACAAACCTTTTTCCCATTTTGTCACATTTCAACCACAGACCTCCATGTTTTTCACTTAGATTTCAGACCAACACAAAGTAGTGTACAACTATTCAGCAATAAAACTGACACCCTTAAATAAAATCCAATGTACTGAAGCAAGATAATTCATAAGTAGAGTCCAGCTTTGTGTAATTCAGTCTGAGTATAAATAAATATATGTGTAGGTCATGAAGTTTTATTAGACAACTTTAGCAAACTTAAGCAACTTAACTAAACTGTTAATAGACCAATTCAGTAAAACATGGTGGTGCCAGCATTTATTTTAAAAATGTATACATTCGGGGGTAGTTGGGGGGGACGTGTAGTGGTTGTCCACCATAATCTCCACACTCTAGAGAGGTTCAGCTCCATATGGTTCAGGACCAAGTGGACCAGCCGATCCACCTCCTGTCTTTATGGCTGCATCAGACCGTGGTGTCATCTTCACAGACCGCTCTGCTGAGGTGCAGTCATTAGTGTACACACAGCAGAGGAGTGGGGAGAAAACACGCCTCTGGGGGGCGCTGGCGCTGACAGGTTCTTGTGAGGAAAAAGATGCTCCCCATTCAAGTGTTAGACAAAGGTCCTTGCCTACATTTGTAGGCTTAAATACAAGTGAGCATTTGTAGCCACACTTAAAATCAGCTGTTTGCAGATATTGTCATGAAATCTGAGTGAATGTGGGCTGCTTAACAAGCTGGTTGTGGTACCCCGAAACACCTGGAGCTGTTACTGCAACAAAAAGGTGCTTCTGCAAAGCAGAAAATACAAATACAAATATGCAACGCACTTTTCAGTATTTTTAAATGAGTCTAAAAATCATGCACCATTAAACAATTAGCTACTAGTTTTCTGTTGGGCCAATTAAAAAACAAAAAACAAAAATGCACAACTTTGTGGTTGTAGAGTTTGTAAAGTTGTAATTTTAAAGTGTAAAAACAATAATGAGAGGTGCTCTGGTTCAAGAAAAAAAAAAGATTTAAACAAATGAAAATCCCTGACCTTCTGATTGTGTACATTTGTTTCAAGTTTCAGACAGAGTGTCTGTTCAGTGAAGACATTTTCAGATATCACACAGGTCAACCTTATGCCAACAGAGCCCCTAAAGCTTAATATTGTTCATCCATGAAAGTCTTGAAAACTCCACCAAGTATTAAGGTAGTTGAAAATCTGTGAGCCCGGGAGCAAAGAGAGGGACCGACATGATGGCTATAGCATTCCTAGAAATGTATCTCATTCATGTTTCAGAAAAAGACACAAGTTTAAAATAAAACGCTCAGATTAAAGTTCTTACCTTGACTGGCGGCAGCTGGAGGGAGAACAGACCGACGGATCGAAGATGGTCGAGAAGCTGCAGCCAAACTTTCTCAGAACGATATGGGGGAGAGGGGAGGTAGAAAGAGATTAAGTTAATTTCTTTCTGACTTATGACCAAAAAAAGAAACTGTCTGCTTTCCCCCAAACATGTTTTAATTGATAGAAGGAACAGACTTGCATGAAGGTGAAATCTTAATAAGCAGCTCTCGACTAGGGACTGCATGTTTTTTCTCTCAGCCGTGCAAAAGGGAACTAACAGTGCAGCTCTACAATTAACTGATCTAAATGTGAGCATCAGTTCAGACGCCTACCATTGAGAACAGAAAGAGCTAAAGCTTTGAATCACTTCTGCTGTGAGTGATGCAGCATGCTTCAGCCATCAACACCAGTAACCAGCTGACTAAAGAAAAGTGGTTGAGAAGCCAATGTAGTCACTCAATGAGGACATTTAAGACCAACAGACACATGAGGGGGAGCTTTGGGTAAAAACAATAAAGCATTTTCTTCTGAAGTGTTGCTATTTCTGTGAACAACATGACCCCAAATATCCTATAAAGAGAGAAAATAGGGAGAAAACTTCTATGTTTTATGGCAAAATGTTGCAAATGCTCCAAGAGCCATTTAATAACTCTGAGCTGATATGATGAGCTATGATGACAAGGTAGAACAGGGGAAACATTTTCACCACTACGGTCCATGTCTTCCATCACCATGATGTCCAGAAATGTCGCCGTTAAATTCTCAGGTCCGGGCAAAAGAGAACAAAAAGCGCCTCCTACTGAGAATTTGTGTCATTGGTAAGTACGGTTTGGATGAATGGTAGCTAAGATATTACAGCCTGATAAACATGGCAGTCCTTTATGATCGCTATATTGCAAAAACTAGCATTGCTGGTTGTGCATCGCGCACAATGCCGAGTATATTCTGTATATTTTAACAGCTCTGCAGTACAGAAAATAGTTTAAAATAGTTTAAAAATAAAATAAAAACTCAAGTAATCAATAAAATTTTCTTCAAAAAAATGTACATCATATTTATCTAATTATTTATTTACATTTTCTAAATGTTAATCTAATATGGTTATAGAAATTAAAATGTGAATGTGATTAACAACAAATACTATAACTAACTACAATACCTTTCAAAACCACTCAACTTAGATCAAAATCATGTCCTTATGTTAGAATGGCCCAGAGATGTTACTGAGATACTTTTTTCAAGTCTTAAGTTTTAGTTTATGTCTCAACCGGGAGTCGCCATTAAACTTGGGTCGCCATCTCTGAAATGGTCCAGTCAAAGTACAGACCTAAATTCTAATTGAGAATCTGTGATGTTGAAAAGATGCTCTCATTCTGTGCAACAATACTTGAGCTACTTTGCAAAGAAAAATGAGCAAATGTCTTAGGTCCTACATGTGCAATACTCCAAAAACCTGCAGCCTAGTGTGGTTCTAAAAAATACTAACTGGATAACAAAAATGCATGGAAAGATTTTTGACAGATTTTTCTGTGTAAAGAAAACTAAAAATCACTATCCTTCCACTTCTCGCCACTTTGTGCTGGGCGGCACATAAAATCCCAGCAAAACACACTGACGTTTCTGGCTGTAACGTGATCAAATACGGCAACGCTGAAGCGCTTAAAATCGCCCTTGCAAGGCACTGTACACGCTGTCGCCGAAAAGAACAATAAAACCTAAGCTGTTTAAAACTCTGAGAGGCAGAGGACCTTGGCGACAGAGTTCACGGTGTTAATTATCATCTCCGCTGCTTCACACCGTGCTGCAGAGCTCATCTGCCTGCTTGGGGTTTCCATCAAATGAAGGCAACACGGCCGCGTCACTGACGAAGAGCACGGCTGCGATAATAAGACCAAAGTGGAAAATCTCCACCCGGCTTTGCATCAGGAAATGTTGTGCGCTGGTGCCACATAGAAGTCCAGGCAGAGCCCAAACACTGTCAGAAAACAAGCCTTTGATTACGATCAGCGCACCTCGACTGCAGACTTGGACAGAAGTCATGGCGTGGATGTGTGTGGCAGCAAATAGACCAGAGGCTGGAGATGGAGGAATTCTTTCACGCCACGCGCTCCTTATTGTCTCAGCAGACTGTCACGGTGACAGCGGAGCCATGACCTGATTACCTGTCCCCTGAAGCCTGTAATCACTAAAGCCAGCAGACAGGCCATGTTGGTCGGCTGACGGGGAAGATAATTGAAGCTGATGGAACAGGCTGCTAGCCACGCCGAGGCAATATGAAAACAACCAGCAGGGATGGACAAGAAGGGGTAAAGATGAATGCCTTGACCAGAGGGTGCAGATGTTTACAAAACTTCTGCTTTTGGGCTCTGCAAGGTTTTTTTTTTTTTTTTGATGGACAGGAAGACGCTTCATGTTTTCAGACTGGGATCCTTTCCCTGGACGCTCATGTCTAATCAGAATGACGTGATGTAATTACTTCGGTTTCATAACGAGCACAAAGCTCCTCCTTTGTTTACTGGAAAAACAACCTGATGTCATCAGTAACATTATGAATAGTAAGGGTGTGAATCACCAGCTTCATCACGACACGATGTTATATCGATCTCTTCTGATGACGATACATTACTTGCTGATATCATAAAGTCTGCTGCGAATGATATGATGCGACAGTATTGGTGTCAACTCACAAGAAAACAAAATATGATTTGACCATTTTACTTCTGAGCTTCAATCAGGCATTTAAATAAAAAACAGCATCGATATTTTCACTTTGCATCGATATAATTGGATCATTAATCATTTAATTGATATATGGATCTGGATCAGTGTATTGTTACACCCCTAATTATGAAACGTCTGGCTTGTTATTTACCTGAGGCTTTGATCAGACTCTATTAGGGGTGTAACGATACATTCAGCTCATACCAGATATCGCCACTTTTTTAACTTTCACAACCAATGTAAGGGCTTCAAAAATCATAAATTGGGCTTTCGAAGAATCTATTCAGCAGATTGTGTGGAGGGAAAAAAATTGGCGCAAACATAAAACATGGAGCAGCAGCATTGCTGTAGTGTGCCATGATCTTGTAGTGGTCGTCATGGGAGGGTGGTGACGTTTAGAGCATGGTGGGGGGGGGGGGGGGGGGGGGGGACAGATCACCTTGGGGAAGCTGAGGAATACATTATATGGCAAATACTAAGAACATAGATTGTTTTTTTTTATGTGACTCAATCCAGCCGCTTTCTAATGTTTGTTTAGGTCATGGAGATCCGATCGTACTTGGTACTTATTTCTGAAGGAATGACTTCAGCACCAAAACCTATTTTGGAAATCTAAAATGTTTAGCTGAGCAAATCAGTGTACTAATGTTGAGGTAAATCTTGTTTATTTAAAATGGATTTGTTTATATGGATTGAAGAGTAAAACATTTGTGCTATGTATGTATTGCCGCCAGCAGGACATTCAGAACAACTGAAGCTACAAAGATTTTTCAAACTTGTACTGTACCAATTCTTTAAAAAGCCCCTATTTTTTTATTAATTTTATTTGATTTAATCATGTTTGTAAAATCATTTACAAAATGTGTAAAGGAAGAAGTGGAAGAAGAAAGAAAAAAGAACAAGATAAGAAAAAAATGGCATAATAAACTATTGCGCATGTTCAAGGGGCAAGGATACACTTATGATTACACACATTCATACTGATCTGTTGTCAGTTTCATTAAGAAATGTCTTAATAACGTGAAGTTGTATATCGCTTTCCCATATTATTTTCATATACACGAATAAAATCTGATACATAAAAGTAACACTTCTAATTCCAATAAAAGCAATAATAATAATAATAATGATAATAAAAATAAATTGTGTATGCAATCCAATAATAATTAACTTTTTATAATGTAATTTAAACTGTTTAATGCTTGGACATTGCTTGAGCTCCACATTCAGGCTGTTTCAAAGCTACACACACACACACACACGCACACGCACACACACACACACGCACGCACACACATACACACACACACACAGATGTAGAAAGGTCTCATTGATGCTGTGATGATGGGTGTTTGCCATTGATTTAAACCTCTTAACTTATAAACTCGTTCTTTTTTGGAAAACAGTTTTAAAATGTTTTGTGGTAGCCGGTTATTTTTGGCTTTGAACATAATTAGTGCTGTTTGTAGACCAGCTACATCCAAGAAAAGTTTTTTTTAACATATCTGATGTGAGGTTTTCAGTTTAGTTGTCATCAATAATAACACCAAGCTTTTTTTTCACCTAATTTATTCGATTTCGAGCTTCATATTCAGTCTACAATTTTCAAATAACACTATTGTTGCTTTACTCAGATCTAAGGACAACTCATCACCATGCGGGCCATGATTTTAATTTATTCATTTCTGCACTCACATTATTTTGCACTTTGAAAGCTTTATTGCTCATTCTAATTGGTGGCAAAATATATTACAGATGGGGATTCCATTCTGTGAAGAAAACACGTCACAAAGGGCTAAATTAAAGCCTCTAAGCAGCCGTGCTGTATACTGCCGAACAAAGGTAATTGACTCATTTTCCTTTGATTGTAAAGTTTTCCCGCAGTTTTTATTAGTCTGTCAGCTCCAACCAAAGATCTGAAAACAGGATTGGACGAAAACGTTTTCACACATGAACAGCACAGATGTTTAGGAGAACATCTGGACAGTTTACACCAAACCCTTTGCACTGTTTCCCCTCGCACATGTACTTTTACAGAGACGGATTCTGTACTTGAAACCCAATCCAACACTAAATGAGACGATATATATACTGGCGCAAGTGGAAAGCAACCTGCTCTAAAACAGTGTTCAGTGCCGTGAAAACGAAAGAGTGACACTTCTCGTTTCACCAAGAACGAAAACAACTGAACAAATCTTTTTGCAAAAAAATAAAAAGTACACTGATTTTATATGCTTTCAACATTGTTATTGGAAACAATCTGCACAACCATGAATAAAAAAAGTTCCTTGTTTAACACTTATTCTGTAAATGTCATATTTTAGCTATGTGTAGTTGGTTAAATATATCAGTAGGTTTTAGCTAAATGGAAAAAATAATAATTTTTCTAAAATAAAATCACAATTCCCCTAAGTAAAAAAAACCTGAAAGTCTTTAAAGCTTTAACAGAGAACAAAGGTGAAACAAGTCCAAAATGATTTCTTAAATCCATCAATCCATAATATGCACAACAAATATCAAACCAAATCTCCCATCAGTTTAAAAGTGGCCACTTTTTATTTCTTTCTCTTGATAAAAGCGAACCAAAATTGTAAGGAACGGGGACTTTAAGACCAAAGTACGCTCTGAACCATCACACCCCTACTATTCAGCGTTAAACCTAAATTTTTGCCTAAATAGTCGTTGTGTCTAAAACTCAAGATGCACTAATCAATATCCGTCAGATTGAAATCAACCAATTTATCCCTTGATTGGCTCTGATCTTTGATCAGACAGAAAATCTAATTTTGCATAAAAACTAACAGCTCCCTACCATTTTTCACTCATAAAACACACTTAACAGCAGCAGTCACATTCATGCAATTCTTTTGAGCTGAATAACAATTTCATAAATATCAGGGACATAGACTTTGATGCAAAAAAGAGGATTATCTTGTAACTTCTTTTTTATATTAAATTCGAAAGCACAATCTCTATCAAAGAACAAGCAACGCATGAGAATCGGCCAAAAACGGAATCGGAAGGTAAAAAGAACAACATTATCTGGTTTAGCCATGCTAAAGTCTGATCTCTGCATCTTTATTAATAGGTAGATATTGACAACATTTGCACACTTACTTTATTATTGCAGAGTTATGAAGCAAAAAGAAATGGAGGGAAATATGTGTCTTTGCAAGAGCAAAGAACAAGAAGAGAGCATACCACGCTCTCTCTACTCATCATCATGCTCTAATCCCTCGTGATCAAACATCATCATATCACCCATCCCAACATCAGGACATGATAGCAGTGTAGTGTACATGGTTTTTAATGAGATCTATATAACACAGTAATACCAATTTATACTATTAAGTGAGAAAAAAAAGCTTTAGAGGTGGTTTTCCATTGACGTAGAGCAAAGATCCTTCAATTACTATTGAAAATTGAGCCTGACCAAGACAACTTTGATATTTCAACGATCCGAAACAAAACTTGGACGAGTTATTCTGGCCCGTAAACATGACACATAATGGACCTTTACCTACCTGGAGGCACAGCTTTGTATAAAACAACCGATTGACTGGAATTGAAAAGTTCTCCTAATTGGATTTCTATTCAATTTACATATATTTTTTATCGTTATAATCGTTTAATCGTTATATATGACGATTATTTCCATTACATTTCGAATCACTGTGTTATTTAATATTAACAAACTAAATTTGGCTGCAGCGTATTATAACCAGGATCAAGATGGCATGTAGGTGAATTGGATTGATTTATATATATATATATATATATATATATATATAGTAGCAGCATTGAGGAGGTACAGTAGAATAACAAGTTGTGAGAGGCACCAGGTCCAGTGCGCTCTGACCGTCTTGATAAAGTCCATAAAGGGGCTTCGGCTTAGAAACACATTCTCCTGCATGTGACAACACAAGCAAGCGATAACTTGCAGTAATCACATGGGTGAAGCATGTCTCCATGAGTTTATTCCCCAGCTGTGCAGAGTGACACAGTTGAAGCGAGAATGTATCGGAACAGTGGATGAAGTGCAGCGGTCCCCTCCCTTTCCCTACAGCATAGAAAGCCGCCTGTAAACAGACTTTCACGTACGTGAGAGAGAGAGAGAGAGGAAAAAAGGCGTTCAGCTCCACTTACCGATTTGCCCACCTCCAAGCAGCTTCTATAAATGCCGTCTTTTTCTCAAAGCGTCCCCAGCCGAGAGAGAAACACACTGACAATGTCCGCCCGCTATATTTAGGAAACTGACAAACTCCGAGCAGCAGCCGCGCGCCTAGCTCCTCCCACCGCAGCTGGGGCGCTGCGACGTCCGCGCGCTGACGTTCAACACTGGGACGCGCTCCGAGACGGGCCGCGGCGATGTGGTGGAGGGGAACAATGTCCAGGTTTCTAGTTATTAATACCCAAAAGGCAGATGTGCTTGACAGTGTGACAAGAGTGACTCCCGCAACAGGCCCGTAAAATAACACCGATTTTTTTTTTTTTTTAAGTAGCCTACTAGTTGACTCCACCAGGACATTCAAGAGCAAGGGCAGATGTAAACTTAGAAGAAAAAAAAAATTTCTCAGATGTTTGACATATAAGAACAAGTATTGCCATCCCTAAAACCAAGGAAAATGTTTTAAAAGGTTACAAACAAGCCATGTTAGATAGCAGTTGTCATAGTTTTTGTGAGCAAAGCATTAACAGTGTGGGGTCTGAACGTTTCACGTGAGAACATCCGATGAAAAGGACAGGGACAGGCAGCAACTAATCGAACAACAATTAAAACAATTAAGACTTCTTCATGTCTAACCATCCTCTGTCAGACCAGCTCACTGCACTGCTTTGTGAAAGGTTTTCACTCTCCTTTCACAAACTTTAGTCTGTTAAATGGTTATTTGTTGTCACAGAGCAACATAGTAGTCTAATAATTGCAAAGTGGAGGGAAAAGGATACATTGAATTTATGTTTGAACTTTAACTGGGCCCTTTTGACATATGAATATGCATCTGATCGGGTTGCCCATCTGACTGGAGCTCGAATAAGCAGAAGAAAATGGATGGGGGATGGATGGATGGATGGATGGATGGATGGATGGATGGATGGATATGCTTTGATCTTGATCTCAATTGCAATTTTATTTGTATAGCACACATGTCATCTCAAGTCAAATTCAATCAAATCATACAGATTGGTCAAAAAGTTTCCTCTCTAAGGAAACCCAGCAGATCGTATAGAGTCTCTCCAAGCAGCATTCAGTCCTCCTGAAAGAGCGTATAGCCACAGGGACCGTCGTCTGCATTGTCCATGGCTTTGCAGCAATCCCTCATACTGAGCAAGCATGAAGCGACAGTGGAGAGGAAAACTCCCCTTTAACAGGGAGGAAAAACCTCCAGCAGAACCAGGCTCAGTGTCTCTGCTCTGTCTTCTCTAACCCCCGTCAGGTCATCTGCCTCGACCGGATGGGGGTTAGAGAAGACAGAGCAGAGACACAAAAAGCACAGTTAGAGGGAAACAGTAGATGATCTGCCTCCCCTGGATGACGGCACAGCCAACAGAACGGCAGACCAGATTCACCTACAATGAAGAAAAAAGACAGAAAGAACAAAAAGTTGAAATAACCCTGATGTCCTCCAGCAGCCTAAGCCTATAGAAGCATAACTACAGAGACAGCTCAGGGTAAGCTAAGCCACTCTAACTATCTCTGCATCAACTCCCTGACCTGTCTGCCGTGTTCCTCAGTCGCCATGATGCTATTTGTTCACTAATTATCTCGAGGAAACCTCTGAGGCCAACTTGCTTCTTTGCCATCCGTTAGTTCCTCATCCAGTGCCACAGTTCCTCTCTTGGTGCCTGCCTGCCATATAGTCCCTCTAGGTCTACGAAACACAACTCATTCTGAGCATTTCTATTAATACGCTCTGTGCCGGCATGACATTTGCAGCTCTGTTTCCCCGCATGAAACCGCACCACTGCTCGCTGATCGTCACCACACTTTGTCTCCTGGCTTCAGCTGCTCTGTCCCATACCCTCGTGGAATGGCTCCTCAGATTTATTCTCTGTGATAATAGCCGCACACCCGCCTTGTTCTTAGCAACTTTGGCCCGTGTGCCTTTTCTCCATCCTCCTCTCAAATCAGAATCAGAATCAAGTTTATTGTCAAGTAGGTTTGCACTTACAAGGAATTTGACTTGGTGTTGATGGTGCAGACAAAACAAAATAGATGTATATACAGAATCTAGAGCTATATACATGGTAGACTGTGCGTTGATGTAATGCAGAAGGTCTGGAGATGCCATGTTGGTGTAAGTGGCAAAATCACATAGCAATGGATGTGATTTTTAAATAGGGCTTTGTTTCCACCAGAGTCACATGATTTCCAGCAATTACAAGAAAACCCAAAGCCGCTAAATCCTCGCAAGCAACTCTCAGAAACCCGTCCTCCACTAAAAGTTAAAGTAATCACAAAGTAGCACCGGGGAAGAGAGTGAGAAGTGAAGAAAAAGTTTTGGGTAAATACTTTTTGGCGACTATTGAAGTCAGCATGTGAGGGGTCCCATGCAGACACCCAGAGTAATAACTGATCTATTGATTCGGCCTCAGCCTAAAGGAGAAAGCAAACTTGTGACTATGAGGTCACCGGAGCGAATGGAGAGGCAGCAGAAATTAGCTGGGAGCAGACCATGCTGCGCTTCCTCTCCCCATCCACAGCGCTGCTTGTGAACTTTCAGGCCCGATCACTGAAGTCCTCGTTGTTCCAGAGCTGCTGCGGGGGGGAGGCTTTACTTACATATGTGAGCAGAACGTGTGTCTTGTCTCAGCTGCCATGACTATCTTAATGAGTTCTCATTTTCTCGGCGGGTGGCTTTATTTTTTTTATTTTTTTTATTTTGGTCTTCGCCTTTGTTTGCTTCGATGCGCCAGCTGGAGAGGCCCGGCGAGTTCATCTTTTATTTGCAGTGATGTTTTGTCAGGGTGTGACAGGGAACAAAGAAACAACTGTTTCTGCTAAGGACCAGAGCAACACCAGACCATCATCATCAGGAGAGGTCAGACAAGTCAAAGATACAATCAAGAGATTCAAGAGCTGGTTAAAAAAAAAAAAAAAACGAGGAGCAGTGAGCGATTAGTAACATGACAAATATTATTAATGCTTCGGTTGTAGTTTATTCATTTCCAATGAGGAGCAAAACCTGTGAAGAGTTTAAGTACGGCAGAATGATGTCCCAAATGTGGAAGCATACAGCGCCACCATGTGTCCCTCAGCCAAATGACAAGAGAGGCTTCTCGTGTCGGCGTCAATTTTTTTTTCAGCGTAGAATCACAGAGAGTTTGTTTCGTTGCAATAACTTGCAATATGGTGAGTTTTTACATGGGTGATGTAAAGATGAAAGCACAGTTCCTCCACATCTACCGGCCTACTGGGTTCCAGTTCAGAAATGTACATATAACACAGAAACAACCAGAATAAATTAGTTTAATTTGGATGCATAAAACTCAGAGAAGACATTGTGGATGGAAGAATGATTCTTGGAAAAAATGGCTTAAGCTCAGTTAGATTGTATGGAGGCCTTATATACGAGGAGAAGTAATATTTTAGGTTACTCTAAGCTAAACAGGCTTGTGGCTTTCTTCGTGCCAGTCTTCCTTGATGGCTGTAATCTTGGAGCGTATCGAATGGGTGATGTGTGGAGAGAGTCTCCCGCCTGAATTGTTGATCTCTGAAGCTCCTCCAAAGTTACCATGTGCTTGTCAGGTGCTTCTCTGATTAATGCCGTTCCTACACTGCAAAAACGGAACTAAAAATAAGTAAAATTTTCTTAAAATGTGTGTATCTGTCCTTGATTTGAGCAGGTAAATAAGATGATATGCCAACAGAATAAGATTTTTGCACTTAAAATAGGAACAATTCATCTCCATCATCTTATTTCAAGTGCTAAATGTCTAATTATCTTAATTTAGGGGTCAAAATACTCATTCCATTGGCAGATGATCTTATTTACCTGCTCAAATCAAGGACAAAAACACTATGTTTAAGAACATTTTGCTTATTTTTAGATCCATTTTTGCAGTGTACCTGGTCTGTCAGGTCAGATGGACGGCCATGTCTTTCCATTTACACATGATGGACTGCTATGGTACCGTGGGAGATGTTCAATGCTTGAGATATCGTTTTATAACCTAACCCCACCTCAAACGTTCTCCCTGACTTATCTGCTTGGTGTTTACTACCTAGAGGAGCTGTGAGTGCAATTTGATTTGCACAGATTTTTTTTTTATTCAGAGGTTAAAGATTAAAGGGTTGGGGGGGGGGGGGTGCTTCTCTGACCAGGTTCCTGTGCATTGCAATAAATATAGACAATTAAGAAAAATATATTGTGCACTTTAACATAAATGCTAATGAAAACTCAAGGTTACAACTTGACAACATTTACTCCTGCTTTGTCAAAGCATCCCTATCGTATGTGTGGACAGTCAGTAAACACGGCATGCCGCTTTTACAAAACACAAGAGTCTGTCGTGTCATCAAAGGCCGTAGCAATTTAAAAAATATATGTTTTCCTGTCTTGTTCTGCAATACATTCAACATTTACATGTCATTTGCAAAGTGACAGGAAACCACTGCACTGAAAATAAATAAAACACATACACATACACACTGATCATAAACCAATGAAAGGTGTTCCCTGGAACAGTTGTGCTATAAATACGCCACTTTACAGTTAAGAAAACAAGAAGAAAAGTAAAATTCCCACAGTAATAAAAGATCTAGTCCCTTCTTCCCTGTCACACCTGATCCAGCTTTGAGCTCCTATACTGATATATATATATATATATATATATATATATATATATATATATATATATATATATATATATATATATATATATATATATATATATATATGAGCTCAAAGCTGCAGTTCATCATATAGACATATATAGATATTTATATATATATATTGGCTCCAAAGGTTTTATGTGTTCACAGTATTGGCAGCAGTGAGGAGTGAGGAGAACAAGGAGTCTGGTCTTTGCTTCAGGACTTCTGGCGGGTCCAGTTCTGCGGCCTGAAAGACACAACACCAAACGAGGCAGGGGATGAGACTCCCGTCAAGCGTATCTTTGTGCGTTCGTGGCCGTAGGTTACCTTTCCGTTTTCCATGACCAGGATGCGGTCTGCGTGCATCACAGTGTTGATGCGATGAGCGATGGTGAGCATGGTGCAGTCGTGGAAGGCCTCTTTGATGGTGTTTTGGATCAGCGCGTCTGTCTCGGAGTCTATGGAGGCTGTCGCCTCATCCAGCAGAATGATCTGTCAGACAAAAGGAGAGCTAATTGAACAAGATGAAGCACCAACTTATTTTAACGGGGTAAGTTAGCACATAAACCCAGCAAAGAGGTGACTACAGACAGGATTTTGTGAACAGTAAGCGTTATGACATTACACTGCAAAAACTGAACTAAAAATAAGCAAGATTTTCTTAAAATCTGTGTGTTTTTTTCTTGATTTGAGCAGGTAAATAAGATTATCTGCCAATGGAATAAGATTCTTGCACCTAAAATAGGAACAACTCATCTCGGTCATCTTATTTCAAGTGTAATTTATCTAATTATCTTATTTTAGGGGTCAAAATACTCATTCCATTGGCAGATCATCTTATTTACCTGCTCAAATCAAAGACTGCTTTGCCGATTTGATCAATGCAGCATTTTATGAAATAAAAGGTTAAAAAAAAGATTGCACAAGAAGATTCATCACATATTCTCACACTGCAAAAAAAATTATTTGTTTTTGTGAGATTTCATTTGATAATCCAACAAAGTAGTGTAAAAATTTTAAAAAGAAGGAAAATAACACATGGTTTGCACATGTCTCTACCAGCACATCATTTTTGCCCATTCTTCTTTGCAGAATTGCCAACATTAGAGGTCTAGCCAAAGTTCTTTAATTAGAGTTAGCTCTAGACTTTGACACAACTACGCATCGACTCATTCTTTTTCTTATTAGACGGTCTTTTGCAGCCCTTAGGAGGTTTTCAGTGTCTCCCTGTACTTTGTCTTTATTCTTGTGTCAAGACGTTGTGTAAGCTACTAAAAGAAATGCCAGTAATTTAAGGCCGCGATGAGGCAAAATGTGGCAATGTTAAAGAGGCATGGCTACTCTTATATCGTGCATAGGGAGGTGGATGCACATGCATACAGACCTTGGAGTTACGAAGAAGAGCTCTGGCCATGCACATGAGTTGTCTCTCACCGACAGAGAAGTTTTCTCCATTCTCCAACACTTCAGCATCTAGCTGCCCCTCTAGTCTGGAGATCTGAGGGAAAAACGGCCATATCTTCAATTATAGTCACCAAAAAGTCGTTCAGAGACGGACTAAGCATGAAGCACATTTCTTAAATAAACTGGACATTTTAAGTTTAATATTTCTGGTTTAGTCCTAGTTTTATTTCATTTGTGAAGATCTATTCATTCCTGCATTTCAGGAATTCAACAAATTGCCATAAAAAGCTTTGATTATACAGGATTCACTCCTTTTGTAATGCTACCATTTATTCCGATAATGTTTCAAAAGGATAATTACCATGTCATATCATCTCTCTGATCATGCTAAGGTGCTAAACACGTTGGGGTCATGGCTGTTTAGCCTCTTCTGGTAGAGCTGGGTCAGGACTGCAGACTGACTGGTCTATACCTCTTTTGTTTTCTCCAGCATTTTGATAAAAATGCAGAATGAGGTTTCAATTGCTGTTTGACCAAAATTGAGACCAAAACCAGCTCCAAACGATAATCCCGTCTGCAATAAACACAGTGCATCGGACACGGTGCAGTCATGGGAACAAGGCAACTTCCTAACCCAGACACATCCGTTAGACTGCCAGACAGGAAGCCATGATTTGTTCCTCCAGAGAACACATCTCCTCTGCTCTAGAATACAGCCATAGCATACTTTACGCCACTACATGTAACACTTGGATGGACGCTCGGCCATGGAAACCCAATGCATGTGGCTCTCTGTCTACTGGTTTTGAGGTAATCTGAAGGTCACATGGAGCTTGGAGGTCTGTGCAGACAGCTGTCTACAGCTGTGCTCCGTTCAGCAACCGCCTTCCACGCTGTTGCTGAGTGGTTCCCATTTCAATCACTTCCACTTGGTTATGATGCCATTAGCAGTCGGCTGTGGAATATTTAGTAGGGAGGACAGGTTATGACTGGGCCCGTATGCCTGTAGGCGGGGTTCTATACTATACAGCCTGTGGCCATGAAAGCTGCAGGAACACCTCAATTCAATGGTCTGGATGAGCAACCCATTACATTTAGCAAAGTGTGCATCGCTACCTGGTGTCAATAAATCTTTCTATAAAATAAGGAAGTCCAAAGAGTTGTGTGCTTTAGTAACATACCGAGTCCTTCATGTAGGTTTTCTGAAGCACTGTCCAGATCTCCTCATCAGTATAGTGGTCGAAGGGATCCAGGTTGTACCTGTAGGTAAGTATAATGGGTAAGTTTGTGACTGGTCCCCAGGCATTGTTTTTTTTAGATTGGTAGGGTGAATATCTGGCACCTGACTGTGCCAGTAAACAGCACAGGGTCCTGGGGGATGATGGAGAGATTGCTGCGCAGATCCCGCAGGCCAATGGCTCCGATGTCCACATCGTCTATAAGAATGGTTCCTCTGGCTGGCTCCACCAGTCTGAACAGAGCCACACCTAAAGAGGACTTCCCTACAGACACAAGTCACACAGATCCAGGATCAGAGAGGATTCTGTTCTGTAACTACAGTCACAGTCCATGAGAAATCATTTCCTCTGGACGACTTACCAGAACCCGTCCTTCCCACTATGCCCAGCTTCTCTCCAGCTCGGATGAGGAAATTAAGTCCGTTCAGGACGATCGGTGTGTTCTCTCTGTACCTCATTTGGTATTCCCGGAAGGTGATTGCCCCATTTTTGGGCCAGCCATCAGGGATCTGAGCCTCCTTTATGTGTCTGGGGGCCTCAGACTTACAGATCTGTGAGTGCAACATGAAACACATCCCTTTAGAGCAGAGCAGCGTCAGATACCTCGGTGGATGAAGCGATGTCTCAGAAACGCCAGGATTCTCACCGTGATGTACTCCAGCAGCCGTTCCACCGAATTAAACCTGGCCTCCACTTCAGTGGACTGTCTCACCACGTACTGCAGCATCCCTGTTAACTGGTGCACACACACACACACCTCAGCGTCGCTCCACGTCTCTGGAATCCGAAACAAAAAGAAAGCCAAACCTGAATCCGTCCAGACGTACCTGTATGGTGTAGGATATGGCCAGGCCTTTTAATGACTGATTGATGACTTCGTTGCTGCTGAGCACCACAAACAGAGCCACCAGCAGGGTCATGGAAGCAGCCATGAAGTCCAACCAGAAGGAAAGCCAGCGTGTGCCGGAGTGAAACAGCAAGTAATGATTGGAGTTGATGTCGTTCAGCGATTTGAACCTAGAGTTTGACAACGGGCACAGGGCCGTTGAGCAGTGTGCAAAACCCGAAAAGTGTAAAGTATTTTCACATTAACTCATGTTGCTATCCCAAATCTCAATGCACTTTAGTCAGATTTTATGTGACAGATTAATAAAAAAAAGCATAATTGTTATGTTCCACTTTGTGCTGGTCAGTCATATAAAATCCAAACAAGATGTACTGAGGAAAATGGTTGTGAAATAAAAAAGGAGAAAAGTTTCAAAGGGGATATTTATTCATGCAAGGCACTGTATAATGTAATCAGAATCAGGAGATTTTCTTGTGCTGGTTGAAGTATCTTACAGTTTTATGTGGCTCTCCCTTATGTTGTAGGCATGGATGGTGCTGAGGCCCTGCAGGGTGGAGGTAGTGAGAGAGATGCACGGAGAGCGGCTGATGTTCTCCATCTTCTTCATCTGACGGATGCTTCTCTGAAATATGCTGAAAGGGAAACCACAACTTGCCTTAAGATTCCATAAATCTGCAAAGTTGTCCCGCTTTCTGATCCTGCGCTGGCCTGAACTCACAAGAGAACGAGGGCGAACAAAGCACCCATGACAACCACAGCTGCCAGCATGGCGGGGAAAACCGAGGCGATGATGACGATGGTGAACGTGACGAGGAGACAAAACTGCAGGAAAGGGTCCATGTGGAGAGGAAGCACAGAGTCCACCTCCTCCTGATCTTTAGCAAAGCGGTTAAGGATGCGTCCAGTAGGCGTCGTGTCAAAGAAGCTCATGGGGCTGGCAAGAATCTGGGAAGGGAAAAAAAGCGGCATTTTGATTTTTGACTCGGGAACTCTGAATTTGACTGCTGATGGGTCCAGATTTCCACTGTACCTTTTTGAACATCCTGTCGTGGAGTTTGCAGGCAGCTCTTAGAGTGACATGAGTGTAAAAGAAACACTTAATCACAGCAAGTGCCAACGTGACAAGGATCATCACTCCGTAAATCATTTGATAGAAGCCCAGCTCTGGATTTTGGGAGACATCGCCTGGGTTAGAGGTTGAATTCCCTGACTAAATAAAAAGGAAAATAAGACAGTTCACACTTACAATACATACAACGTAAGATGACGATCCCTTAAGGCCCAAAGCCTCTTGGAGGACCAGGAACATTGTACTTTAGATGTTTCATTTCCTAAATCATAATTTAGGTGTGATTAGTTTTTATGCAATGAGACCAGGATGGTAACTAGAGATGCACCAATCAATTCACCCTTGTTGGACAACACCTGATTGAAACTAAGAACTCCCACTATATGAAAACAACAATGATGATTATGAATGTTGATGCAATTGTTTTGAGTTTAATACAGTTCAGATAAGGGTTAGTGACGTGCTTCGATGCAAATGTAGGGATTAACTTGCAATTTCTTCATTTATTGGATTAAAAACTACATTGTAGCAAAAAATCTGCTGCACGCTTAGTCCTTAGAAGAAAAAAGTCTGAATCCGTCAGAATCAGCAGGTCCAGGGAACACAGAAATTGGTATCAAACAGGGGTGGGGGTCTGATTGATGCATCTATAGTTCTGGGAGTCCATGAATGCTTATTGTGACTGAGGTCAAATATAAAATGTGTGACAGGATAGAGGAAGTGATTGGATTCTCACCCCGTCTCCATTCCCCAGCCAGAAGCTTAGCCACCAGTTGCTGAAGGCTGTGGATCCGATCATGAGGACTATGATCACGATGGTGAGGAAGGTGATGATGTACCCTGCAGGAAAACGGTTTCCCCAAATATAACCAACCGGGCAGAGAATATCTGAAGAATGTTACTGCTGATTCAGGTAACTACGCGTGTTTCTGTGTGTGTCAGACCTCCAACTGCCTGGCAGTACTGATGGTAGACTCTCCAGGACACAGATCCCTCTGTGGAGGACTCCTGGCTGACCAGCTGATCTCCGGCTGTAACAAGAGCAGGAGAGAACGTATCAGATAGAATTCATCTTTGATTGAAACACTTTCAAGGTACTTTCCTTGTACCTCTTCTTTTCCCCACCAGAGGTCCTCATTAACACTCTCCGTTTAGCTTTGATTCTACATTTATTGGACCTTCTCATCAGTCAATATTTTTTCTGTTTTCCTGTAAAAGTGTGCTTGCTTTCACATCCATTGTTTCTGTATTTTTTCCATCATTGTTAATATTATTAAAGCTCAAACTGTAAATCTGTTTCTGCAAACTTTACCCCTTAGCAGCTGGAAGCATGTGTTTTACTGGATGTCTATGGCAGGGTTGTTGTTCCACAGCTGGTGCCTTTTTTTTTTTTTGCATGATCTGTTTCTTTAGTGAAGTGCTTTTCTTGTTGTATGAGAAATATAAAATGATGAGGGGGGTTAAATTTAAAATAATTTGGAGTTTAACTTGAAGAAACCCACCCTCCACAAAGTATCAATCAGCAAATAATTGTTTTCAACAAGTCTAGACATTTTTCACATTCCTCTATTTGAAATCAAGAACAGAAATTCTAATATGACATAAATTGGCTTTTAAAAAAGCTACAGAGGAGTAATTCTGAATTTGTAAAAATGCTGTCAATCTTTGACCCCACCCACCCATACTGAAACATTTAACTTTAGATTTTACTTCATGCTGCAATGCATCCTATTTTAGAAGAAAAGTTGTTTCCACGTGGACAAACAATGACAACATTCTCAAATAAAGGTCATGGAACATTAAAATAGTTGTAATTGTTGATTCCAGGTGCCCTCATTGGGATAATTTCACAAAGCAAGTTGCACATGCTGCACCTGTGCCAACCAGGGCATAGTTCTGAAACTACACACAAATGAAGAAGCAAAGAACCTGGTACTGCAGTCTGCCCTCACCGAAATGAGATGTAAGGCACACGTTTGGGTAAAATACACCCATGTCCGTATAAGGATGAAAAACATGTCTGGTTTCTAAAAAGATGTACATTTTACGTATCTGATGTGGTTGAAGATGCTGGTTTGCATCTGAAAGTAGTCAGAGGAATCTGCCTCACTAAGCAGAAGCTGTGAAGTTTTGTGAATCTGCCCCGTTGTCTCTAAGCGTCCCGTCCTCCATGTGGAGACTGTTCTGTGCTGCTGGTCTGGACCCTAAACCAACTGCTGGGTCAGCATCAGAATCCGCTGGCTTCTGTTTACTCACTCTTTTGTTCCGCTGGCGTCCCATCGTCCTTCTCATCTGACATGTCAAACACTGAAAAGAGACACAGATGTCATTTTGTGCATCACAACTTGAGCCAATATATAACTCAGGATAGCAAAAAAGTTATTAGCATCATTTATGTGCCGCTCTTAAAAGTAGACAAACTGGTAAAGATAAAATCTACTCTAAGGTCAGGTGTGTCTGGTTGCATGTCCTCTCTGTACTTGCTTTGTGTCGCCTCTCTACTCTACATTCAAAGAAGCAGAAAAAAATCTGCAACAAGAACATGGCATCACTGTATAAATACTGATGTGGGATTTAGATTTGCTTTGTTGTGATTTTAACTTTATATTTCTTCATACTTTTCGTGTTAACTCTCTGTTCACTGCACTGCAACAAGTGGAACCAGTTCATCAGTGTCTGTTTTTATGACTGATCCTGCTTCTGGGGTCTTATTCCTTCAAATTACTGTGAGAGATTGCTTTTCATTTCTCCAGTCCCTGTTACTAAACTAGTTGGTGGGAGAAGATATCCTTTATTTCATACCTGGGTTCACTATGCCACTGTCGGCACGCTGTCTGACATCATGCAGCTCAGCAGCCTCTTTGGGTGACGCCTCCTCCTCCTCCTCCTCGTTCTGCGTCTGACATTGACAAGAATACAGGACCCAGTGGTTACAGCTTGTTTTACAGCTCATTCTTCTGTTTATAGCTCTAAAGCGTCTAAAACAATAAAGCCAAAGGGAAAGAGGGGCTAAATGACGTTAATAAAAACCACTTGTGCTGCTCTTACTTTGGACTGTTCCATCTGGTAGTTGCTGATGAGCTGAGCGTAGCGTCCGTTGGCTCCCATCAGGGCCTGGTGATTCCCAGCCTCCCTCACCTCGCCGTCTTCCAGAACCAGGATGTCATCGCAGAACTCCAGATACTGGAACGTGTCAGCCGAAAACAATCAGCTGCAGGCCCTTTTAAAACGCTCAGTGGAGTGGCGAAAAACAACCAGTTGTGTGATTTATTTATGCAACGATCTCTATGTGGTGCTACCTGGAGTTGGTGTGTGACAAGTATGACGGATTTTCCTCGAAGCTCTTTCTTTATGCATTCTTCGAAGATGTGTTTTCCCACATGGGCATCGACAGCAGACAAGGGATCATCGAGGAGGAAGATGTCTTTGTTGGCGTAGACGGCCCTGGCTAGGCTGATCCTCTGCTTCTGTCCTCCTGACAGATTCAGCCCCCTTTCTCCAATCTGACAAAAAAAAAAACAGCATAAGAACTGTAACACATTTCCTCTTTGAACATAATGTCAATGAAAATGGGACACACTTTATGCATACAAGTACAGCCCAAAATAATAGAACGAAAGTTGATAAGAATAAATTAAATATTTGTGTCACTCATTTTAGAAAGTAAAGGTCATACTTTATTGATCCATTACACATTGAGGGAAATACTTTAAGGCTTTATTTGTCATTTTGATGATTATGGCTTGCAGATAATAAACCCAAAATTCAGTGTCTAAAAAAAATGTTATATTGTGGCCAACTTAACTTAAATAAGTTAAGTTGAAGACGAAAAGTTGAGTGGAAGGAAAAAGTGTATTAGGAAAAGATGCGGCATCATCAGGGATAACGCCAGCTTTGAGAGGATTTTCAAACAAATGTTTATTTATGTCAGCCTGCTCCTGAAACAAGGGTGGTGGGGGGGCTGCACTGTTGTTCAATGGTCCAAAGTCCTGTTTTCAGATCAAAGTAAATTCTGCATTTCATTTGGAAATCAAGGACCCAGAGGTTGGAGGAAGCGTGGCGAAGCACAGATTCCACGTTATGTGAAGTATAGTTTCCACAGTCAGTGCAGATGTTGCCTTCCACTGCGTATTCTGAAGCGCACAGACAATACAGCCATCTGTCCATCTGTCTATGTATTTCCCAGAGGAAGATGAGTGACACCAAACTCAACAATGCAGATGGCCTGAAGGCTGCTATTATAGCAACCTGAGCTTCCATTAAACCTCAGCAGAACCACAGGCTGATCGCCTCCATGGCACGCTGGACTGATGCAGTAATTAATGCAAAAGGAGCCCAGACCAAGTACTGACCCTAAGCCTACCCGTAGAAATGAACATGTTTTTATAAAAGCCTGACATTTCTGTTTGCAATATCCCTTTTTCATTGATCTTATGTGATCTTCTAATTTTCTGAGATGGCAAATTTGACTAAGCCATAATCATCCACATTAAAAGAAATAAAGATCTGAACATGAGAGAACCCTGGCCCTCTTTGGGTGATGTAGTCAGCAGTTTTAGGGCCTCAAACGTTTAAAGTTAGGAGAGTGTTACAGATTGTGTCTAGCTGATTATTTCTAATGTGTTGTGAGATCAAGCATAAAAGAACTGTCAACAAGGCATAAGAAAGGGCTAGACCCAAAAACACGATGTGGTTAAGATAACACGACGCTAGGGAGGAAGATGTTAAAGATAGCACTTGCCTCAGTCTGATCTCCGTATGGCAGTATTTTAAGGTCAGCTCTGAGGCTGCAGACATCCACAACTCGGTCATATCTGCATCACATAAATACAGGAAAGTTTTCCGTCTGACACTTAACAGTGCTGTGAAAAACTGTTTATCCGTGACAGATTTTCTTCTTTGCAGGTTTGTTCTATTTCAGATCGAACACATTTCAATATCAGCCAAAGACAATTCAATAAAATACAAACTGCGGATTTGTATTTACACAAATCATACAAAAACCTTAAGAGCTGCAGGCCTCAAGTGCCTCAGTTATGATCAATGTTCATCATTCAACCACAAGAAAAAGAGACTGGGCAAAAATATCATCTATAGCAGAGTTTCAAGGCCAAACCCAAAAAAGAACATAAAGTTACATCTAACTTTTGTCAAAAAATAGCTAAATGTTTTTGTCAAATGAAATACACCAAACACTAAAAGGCACTGTTATATAATTTTGTGTCAGATAAAGTCATAAAGTCATAAAGTGCAAAGCGTACGCAGCACAGCAGTCAGTCTTCCACCAACATGAAGGGATTTCTGCACATAAAGCTGCTAGATAACACAAATGACCTCTGTCCTTGTTTAACTACCATGACAGACGAAACTTCACTTTCTCCTAGTTAAACATTTTTCATGTGAGCAGATTATTTTCAAAGAACAAGAAAAAAAAATTGTTAAGGCTTGTTTTTCTGGTCTGTGGCGGAGCGGAACACCAGATAATCATCTTTCTATAATATCTTAGATTCAATCATCACTCTGAAATGATTCTGTAGATGGCGGCGAGCGTGTAGTTACTTGGTCTGGTCAAAAGCTTCCCCCATCAGGATATTTTCTTGAACAGTGCCGTGGAAAATCCATGCCTGTTGGGAAACGTAGGCAAACGTCCCATCCACTGTGATGGAGCCCTGAAGAAGGTGCATCTGGAAGATAGCAGCGCGTGAAGATCATTTAGACCACAGGAGCTATGCAAAAGCTAGGCACCCAAGAAGAAATTATGATGCAGTAAAAAGTAAAAATCAGCACAAAAACTCAGGAAAAATAACAAAACATGAAGCAACCTGTTCCAGAATGCTGGAAATGAGTGACGTCTTTCCGCTCCCCACATTCCCACAGACACCCAGCAGGTTGCCCTTCAGGAAGCAACACAGAGACTTTTAGTTTCCCTGCGTCTGGGCCCGCAACGCTGCAACACGCTGACGAGGTTTGCAGCAGACCTTAGGCAGGCAGAAGGAGACGTTTCTCAGGGTTGGTAAGCTCTCACTGGGACCGTTCCTGCCTTCCTTGTGTTCGCCCACGGGACCGTCCTGGCCGGCGGAGCGGTCCGGCTCACCGGCTGCTCTGGTCCAGGACAGCGTTGCGTTTACCATCTCCACAGCTGTGCGGTTGTCTTTCTTTTGCTGCAGGTAGGGCTCGGGATTCTGGATCAGCAAGACTTTCTGAAACACCAGCCACATGTTGGATCCATCACTTTTGAACGGATTATTCACCTTACAACCAAACGGGTGGATACGATGTCTCAGCTTTCAAGTACCAGCAGAAGGCTGGGCTTTACAAGGCATTGCAGCCTATTTCAATCCAATTGCAATAAAATGGTGTTTTCGGATATAATGTGAGAAAATGTGAGAACGGGAGGCAAAGCGGTATGAATAGGACTGGTTTCTACACGTCAAAGCATTTAAAGTAGTAGCTGTTTACTAGCTGTACCCTTAATCTTTTCAGGGACACCGCAGCTTCAGCCAGGGCCTTCACACACAGCGGCAGCAGAGCGAGGGCGAACCTCATGGAGTTGAAAATGGCGATAGTAGTAAAGGCCTGTTGATAACAGAGAATTTAACGACAAACTGGATGCAACACCAACAGTCCTTGAACTGAATTTAAATGAAAACTCAGCGGTAGACGGTAATTGTGGCATAATATCTGATCCATGCTGTCAGTGGGGTCAGTTCTTTGTTGTAATCCCTCGGTCAAACCCCCAGTGCCGCAGCACTCACATCAGCTGTGTTGAGCGGTAGACCCAGCAGAGTGTGCACCAGGAAGGTGAGCACAGTGGCGACGATGGGGACGATGCTGGAGATGCTGGTGTTTATATTCTGGATGTAGCTGACCAGCTGGATCTGTTTCTTCTCCTTCTTTCTTAATCCTGTGAGGAAGAAAACGTGTTTGTCATGTACATGAAGTACATTTGCACACCTTCCCACATGCATACACAGAAATTACAAATACAAAGAGAAATGTGACAAGTGTGACATGCGTATATGTTAGAGATGCACTGATCCGATACCGGGATCGGATATTGGCTCCGATATTGACTAATTAGCAGATCGGATGTCGGACGATTGATACGGATCCAGCGTTCTGATCCAGACTCTTCTTATTTTATTAATATCATACACAGCAATACAGTTACATCTATTCTATGTTGCAACACGGGTCACGTCAGCACGCACAGCAGCTAGCGATGAGCAAACACAGCGCAACATGGAGCAAGTCTGCTGTTTGGAAACATTTTACACTCAATGCATAAGTTGCAAAGAGGTGATAAGGATGGTAAATTCAACATCATAAACTTAAATAAGCACCTCCAAAAGCCCCATGCAGAACTTTTTAAACGATGTTTATTTAAAGGCTGATAACTTCACTGACATGGCGAGGTATGCCGTTTATTCATTCAACAGTAGTACCGGATCAGTATCGGGTATCGGCCGATACGCTTAGCCCAGGTATCGTATCGGATTGGAAAAAAAGTGGATCAGTGCATCTCTAGTATGTGTATTCGGTCCCTTTTACTCTGATGGTCCCAAATAAAATCCAATGCAAACTGATTTCAGGAGTCACCTAATCACTGAATAGAAATAATCTGTGTGATTTCATGAGATGAATTTCTATGCAGGCAGTGCCTTTCAACATTTTTATTTGTAAAGAACTGTTTCAATCATGTATCATTTTCCATCCATTTACAATTATGGGCTTCTTCGTGTCAATGTATACGTAAAAAACTCAATTGAAAATACACTGAAGTCTAAATGTGGAAAATGTTTAAGGGTTATAAATTCTCTGTATCCTAATGGTTAACGTGCAGCTTCCTGGCTTACCTGCAATCTTCTTCTCAAAGGACTCCTCCCAAGCATACATCTTGATGAGCTTAATGCTGTTGAGAATCTCATTCATTGTGCGAACGCGGTTGTCTGTTATCTGCATGGCTTTCCATCTGAATTTGTTAATGAGTTTTGCCAACAAAAACTGCAAAGTAAAGCAAGGGTTGTTGTTTCCAAGCCGCATTCATACAGCTGCTTGCAATGGTAAACTGTGACTCGGGATTTTAAACAGTGCACCTGTTGACACAAATATTGAAGACCAATTGCAAAATATGGCCTACATCCAAATTCTTATTATTTTCTATATATCCAAAATCATCCTTTAAGTGAAGAAGATTCATGCTGTGAACAAGATTCAGTGAGTCGTGTCCTGACTTTTGCTTTTTAATTAATGGGTAAACGCATGTGATAAATCAAATCAAGCTAATCATGTTGAGATTATGATGTCGGGTCCTGACCTGGATGGGAACAAACAGGATGTAGATGCAGACTCCTGTCAGTGCGGTGTAACCCAGAACATGGCAGGCATACACGATGGATGCGATGAAGATCACCGGTGTGCAGAGCGCAAAGCTCCCAAACAGCACCGCCTCAAACATTCTGTGGCCGTCGTTGGTCAAGACATTAATCATCTGCGTGCACGGAGGACAGAAGAGAACGCAGAGAGGCTTAAACATCCGCTGTAATTGCACGGTGCTACATCACACTGTAAAAGCAGAAAACAGATATCTGCAACCATGCCATGTTTACCTCTCCCATTGAAATCCCGCTGTGCACCCTCAGAGCGATGACTTTCTGATAGGCTATAGAAGAGAAGGCTCCCTTGAGCCTGGCTGCTGTGCGCAGGTTGACCGCCCACATCAGGGAAATGAAGAACGCTTTGCAGAACTCGGTGAGGAACAGAGCGAAAGCCATGCCAATCCCGTAGGCCACCGTGGACTGCTCTGGGTTTTCGATATAGTTCAGGATTTCATTAACAAGGACAGCCTGAGGGGACATGGAGACCAGCACCAGAGGTGTTCAGCTGTGTCCTCATGGCAAACAGATTCAGAGTGAGGTCATTGAAAAGTGGCTCATGTTTGTGTAGACCCAAAACATAGAGCGCTACAAAATACTGGTTGCATGTGTGTGTGTGTGTATCTGTTCTTCTGCTTAGCGACAACATTTTTTGTTCACATTACTTGTAAAGTGAGGACTTTGGTGTAACATGAGGACCGAAAAAAGGTTCCTGACTTTTTTTCTGGGTTATGTCTAGGACTAAGGTGTTAATTAGGTTTAGCATAGCGTTAGGCCATAGAAAGGCTTGAAGACAATTGGAGGTCTATGGAAGTCAAGGCACGGTACTCACTAAATACATTAAACAAGGATGTGTGTGTGTGTGTGTGTGTGTGTGTGTGTGTGTGTGTGTGTGTGTGTGTGTGTGTGTGTGTGTGTGTGTGATAAATTGAACTCAGCCTCATAATTAAACCTTCTCAATGGTTTAAAACAATTGTTGAATTGTGGCCAGAAATCCTGATATAGCTGACCCTCTATGATACGGTGCAACTGATATGAATTACAATGCTTGGCAAAGGTACACACACACACACACACACACACACACACACACACACACACACACACAGACACGCACAAAAGCACAATGTTAACTGGGTCAGAGGATTTTCGTACTATGGGGGTTAAGGGGGCAGATTTCCTCACTTCAAGAGTATCAACAGTCAGTAGTTAATAGTTACTTCCTAGTTTCATATTTTGATGACTCATTCTGTGAGCTACAGTTTGTTTGTTTTTTTTGGTGGGGGTGGAGTTGGGGAACAGCTACAAAATCATTATCAGTTTGCAAAATTGAAATACGCAGTACTTCTTTTTTTTATTGATAACTACACAGAAATATGGAATAAGGTGAAGTTTAACAAAGCATTACTATATGGATCAGTATGGATGGCCTTAAATTCATCATCAAATAACACTCAGTCGTCTTAAAAATATGGCTAATGGTCCTTAGCACTTTAAGCAGAACTTGCAGTGACGTTTTCACTACAACTAACTTGAATGGCACTGAACACAGCTTTTAAAAAAAGAATATTTGTAATACGTAATAGTATTAAAGTAGAACTCACGGGGCCAACAAATGCTGCTGTCATGGCCAGGGCACCGATGAAGACAGACAGAATGAGCCGGGTTCTCTGAAAGCGAAGGACCACATTGACCAGGGAGGCCTTCTCCAGACCTTTCTTTGTCACTTCATCCTCCCAGAGCCTCTGCAGCCTGCACCACAAACAGCCAGGAGACGCTCACACACATCCAGCCTTCTTCCTGCTCTTCAAACACCCGTGCACATTAAAGAGTTTGAAGCTAACAGCCACACTTTTCTTTAAAATCAATAAAAAATCACTTCAGTTTGTGGTTTTGTTGTAAATTTGTATAAAACCAAGGTTAAATCAGGGTCCCAGGCACACACGCCTCTGGTGACATCACATAAGGCAGCGGCTCGGTATATGTATCAGTCTGTGATTGGTCTAAGGCAGCAGATCGGTATTTCCGGATAATTAATCTGAGCTGGATAATTAATCATGGTGAGAAAAGCAATGCTTTAACTGTTAGTATGCATTGGTCGGATAAAGAAATTAGACTGCTGGGTGGTGCCTTTAGCGTTGGATTCGTGTGAAATTCTCCAAATATGAAGTCTAGCAACTTGGTAAAGGATTTCCTTTGCTAGGATCCACGTCGTAATAGGATCAAATAACAGAAACAGAAATAAAAAAAGAGCCACAAACCTTTCTCCACTGGTGTCAGCGGCATCATATGGGGACAGGCTGACAGAAGACATGTCCAGCCTGTTCCTGAATATGGCCCACATCATGGGAGTCATCCAGGCAAAGGTTGTAAAGGACAGGAAGCCTGCATTGTCCACAGGGTGGGATCTGCATAAAAGATTGGCGTTTAAAGATCCACATACACGGGTTTTACCAATGACAACGCAAAGAGGTGCATGATTGTAAAATAGAATGCTTTTAATCCTTAATATAATAACCAAGAATTAAATACAGGAAGGACTGTGGGTAATTTAGGTTTGCAAGAGAACAATGTTACACAACCTTTCATATGTGCCAGTAGTTTCTGAGAAACTCAGAAGACTTTTCTCCAAACACAACATACCAGTAACCTAATAACACTCTCAGACAAAAACGGGTTCATCCTTAAGACAGAACACCCAAACCAAAGCTGAGCGGCGTTGTGTATGCAGTCCAATGCAGCGAGGAAGGCTCAGACATCAGAGAAACTAATCAACAGCTACATAAATGCATGGAGCAGCAGAGGAGGGCCAGCAGCTCAGGGCAAGATTCAGCAGTCCACTTGTACCTCAAGAACAAAAAGCAGTCTTTTGACGACAATGATGTCCAGATTTTGGACAGAGAGAACAGATGGTTGGGAAGAGGGAAGAAAGAAGCCATGTTGGTCAAAAGAGAACAGCTATTACTAAACAGAGGGAGAGGATTGCATTTCAGTGTTTACAGCTCGGCCCTTCAACAGATTCAAAAGAGATTACATCAGCAGTCTCATCATTCAGGTGACCAAGTACTCCACTCACACCAAGCAATAGCTTCTAACGACCCAGGACAGTGGCGGATGGGTCATTGATTTGGATCTGACTGAGTATGCTCCTAACAGGATGGGTCTCCATGACCTTTAAAACAGCAGTGAACCAACAGCAGCTTGCTCCAATGCGAGACACCAGAATTGACAAAGACTCCTGGATAGGTGTCAAAACATTTTCGAAAAGAACTAAGCGAATGTCCGGTTGCCTCCGATTTAAGACTGTTTGTGGTTACCATGATGCAGATAACTGAGAATTCTCAAAGAACAGACAGTGTCATGAAGACCAATGAAAACATCAATCAGGCAAGACAAAAGGAACATTGTGGAGAAGTTTAAGTAAGAGTTGGCTTTAAAACAATAGTCCAAGCTTTAAATATATTACAGAGTGGCATTTAATACATCATCAGAAACTAGAAAGTGTTTGACACAACTGCAATCCTGGTCATCCACATAAACTGAAAGGTTGAGCAAGCGGACAATAACATACATTTAAGTTTATGGTAGTAACATTTCAAAATGTAAAACAGTTCATGGAGTGGATTAAATGTACAAGAAACTTTTAATTATGTTGTAGATAAAACTGACTGTGGCGAAGACCAGCGGAATGGCTTCAGGGTCTGCAGGCTGGGCTGGTATTTTCCAAACAGGGAGGGGTGGGACCCCCTGCTGCTGGGCACGTCGGTGTGTTCTGGGCCGGCAAATTCAGATCCAGTGCGCCATCGAATCCCATCATCAGACTGGCGAAGGCAAAGACAAAGAGGCAGAGTTGGAGAGAGAGCAAAAATCAGAGAGCATTCCATCCAACGAGTCTCAAAGAGCTGAGCAACAAAAACACAGGATGCGAGTGAAACAATACCAGGGGAACAGATCTGAAGAAGCAAAACGGACACGTTTAGACAGAAAGGAACGTTCTGCTAGTGTTTGTCCTGCATACTTACAATAGACACCCGCCGATTCCCATTCTGCTCTAGAGAATAATCCTTCTGCATTGTGTCCTGAACAACAAACAGAGTGCAAAGTTACTACAAATGTGTCTCTTGTGACCAACATGTATTAAAGGGAGTTGCGTCTGACACTTCATATAAAACCTTTTGAATGTGTTGTCGTGAGAAATGTATGCAGATGAAATGCAAATAGGAAATGCCTAATTCTGCTGCTTCATGTCAACCGTTAAATGTACTGAGTCAATGAATTACAGGAGCCGCTTGCCACTGTGTCAAAGTTCCCAGAGATGAATCAAACACGTGGTAATTGTGATTGCTCTGTCCTTCGTCACAGTTATGACATTTATGGAGAGCTGAGAAAGCAGAGCTTAATCTCACGTATAAAAGTATAAAAGTTGGTCTATTATGAAGGCTTAAAGAGTTGTGCCATAGCATTATGACCAGCTATCTAACAGTACCGGTACAGTACATGGACTTACTCTGTCTAAAGGTGCTTCTGGGACAAAGACTGACTAGATCTGGTATGGACTGCTCATTGCACTGCAGGGAACATAGAGTACCTTTGCTCTGCAGCTTCTCTGCAAATTCTCATGGTGTGTGAACCAGAGTAGCCCCACTCATCACGCTTTTTTAAAACTGCACTCCAAACTCTGTTAGCAGCTGACTGCCGGCCGGCTGGCAACCCAAGCAGATGGCCGGCAAACAACACCAGCTAACGTCAGTTTAGTACGCCTGTGTTATACTTTACAGCACAGAACTGCAAACAGCTATAATCTTCTATACAGTGAGGGCTTAAAACGCAAAACTGCAACTATATTTCACATGTGTTTAATGGAAGTAATAAAAATGCTATAACATAAAAATAAGTGTTATCATAAACTTAAAACACGTGCAAACATAAAAAAGCAATACAACATGAAACATTTTTTGTTTTACCATTTACCATCAACATAGCCTGGACTCATTCAGAATGATGCACAGGAATAATGCTCTCAAGTGATTTATGGGATTTTAAAGCTAATATGTAACTGCTGTTTGGCCTTTTTCCTCACTGCTTCAATTATGCCAAGCTTTGGGTGTCTAGAGAGCCGGACAATGATTGATGCAGATTTATCGGGTCATGTCGCACCCGAGTCTGCTTTTGTTGCATTGGCACTGCGTCTAAGATGATTAGCAAGCTTTTAAAAGCCAAACTGTTGTGAAACATTTATTCTCCAAGTATGAATGCGAGGCGGATCAAATCCTCTTTATACTTCCCCTGTTAACGTCTATCAGTTTTATTAAATTACATTTTTATTCATGGTTATAGTGCATAATTTTATGTCCTTAAAACTGCTGAAGCGTGACTCTTAAGGTAAATTTTTCTTGCCCAAAAAAATCTCCTCTTGAGTTTCAAAACCAGGAAAGCTCCAGTGGGAGCTGCAGGCCAGATACCGACAACTCAAAAGTACTCACAGCAAAACAACTGGCTGAATGAAACTAGTCAAAATGTTCACACAGCACAGCGTGGACAGTGTGTTTTCCTGTTGATAGAGAGCTGAGCACAAAGAGAAACAAGATCAGAACCGATAGTGGACTGCTAGTATAGTAAAACTGGGTCTATCAGGGTGAGTCCCTTTAAACCCACAGCATCAAATAACAGTAGTCTGCCCAGCTGCTGTCTGATGACTAACACATTGGTTTAGAAATATGTTTTTTACATGATTCGAAAATACCACAAATAAAAAGAACTGATGTTCTGCTACAACGTCAAACATACAGCACAAATGTGTATCATTTCAGAGAACTGTCTAGCGATAAATGAACAATCAAATTAAGTTGCAGTTGCATGGAGGGAAGCTTTGGGTTGTAATCCAAACATAAACAACCTGAGATCATTAGTTTTTCTTAAAAACAACGCTATATAATGCATCATACTTGTGTAAAGAGCTTTTGAAATGTAATCCAGGCTGAACTGAATAAATAGAATCAGAACGAGACGGAACGGATCAAATGTGTGATCCAAAGAGAAGAGAGCAGAAAGTGCCGGCATAAAGCGAAACGGTGAGTCCCAACAATACCTGAGTGTGGAGGATGGAGCAGAGCCTCTGCAGCTTGTTACCTCAGAATCTGCAGCTGACTGAGGAGCCAGCAGCGTTTCCCTCAGCCTCACTTTATGAAGATCAAAGGTTGGTCTGCTGGGAGGTTAATGTCCTGCTGTTCCTTCCTTGCGGCCAGAACGACACACCGATTAAAATCTGTTACAGACTCAAAGATAACGCAGGGTTTAGTGAGAACAGTCTACCAAGATAAGACTGTAATGCTCTTTTTATCCCCCAATTTCATGTCCGTTTCTACATGTGACGATACAGATTGCTTTAGGACAGGTTGAGTATGAGAAATGGAAGTGTGCAGCTCCTGATTATGCTGACAGATAATGTTGATCCAGGTACAGCACACCTGAACACAAAGGTAAATGCTGCTTTTTCAAGCCGCAAAATGCATACTTTTATTTAGGTATGTTTCACTTAGCTGCTATATTCAGATGTTAATTTCACCACTTACATGTTATATTTGAGATTTCCTGACCTACATGGATAAACGCTTCAATAACCAGAGAATATATCCATCTGTGTGCATTTATACTGCAACAAGCACAATCATTTAAATATTTTTAGTACCGTAGTTTGAGCGGTTCTCATTGAGTCTCTCTTTTAATAATTTGTGCCTTTACCTGCAGATTATTAACGTGTTGCTAAAGTGACGTTTCAGGATGTTTAAACCAACTGAAGTGGGACAGCTGCTCCAGTGTTCCAGTTCACTAACGTGATCTATGAGTCAGATTTGGTCAGATTTTAGTGCCTGGAGCTTTAATTAGATACCTGCTTCTGGGCTCGATTATCACAGTCAACAACAAAAAAAAAACAAAAAAAAACTGCAGAACATTTTTTGATTCTTGTCAAAATTTTCACCACAAATAAAAGTTGTAATTTTAAAGTTGTAATTTTAGCACTTAAAGCTTTAAGTGCTTTAAGTTTGATTATTTCTAGTGTAACCTGAGAACATAAAACACCACAGGCCACCCTCACCATACAACCATCTGCCTAAATGACTGCAAATATGAAAACCTAAATCAAAAATGGATAATAACGATCTGTTGACGTTACCCATGGGAGTTTAAACTGGTGTTTTTATAACTTCCTGTATAAGTGCTGACAATTTCAGTTTCTGCCGGGGTTTTTTTTTTTCTTTCCTGCCTCCGTTTCGGTTCTTCTCTATACCAGTGTTGTATAGTTTATAGTAATAACAGTTTTGTTTGCAGCATCTCAAAGTATTCAAAAGCTCATGTTAGCTGCTGCTCCTAATGTGAGTTGTTGATGTCCTTTAACCACCACAAGGGGGCACCACAGCCAAGACAGCGCTCCACTTTTGTTAGTGTTGTGAAGTGAGCTTTAAAAAGAATTTCTGTCACAAATTAATCACTTTATGTATTTTATTATATAAACTGAAAAGAAAAAAAGCAGGACTAAGAACTTTGTCCCTAATCCCATCAAACTGTAACCCCCTAGATTCTACATAAAAATGTAACGTGGAAAATCATTTATGCCCTTCTCAATAATCAATGGAAAAATCTCCAGCAATAAAAAATGTCTTGAAATTGCTTTTCGGGCGTGATTTAGGGGATAAGCTCCAGGTCCTTCAGGTAGGAAGTCCTCCGTGCCATCCCCCTAATATTTGGCTCCCATCACAAATGACCACATTCAAGATGGGGCGTTTGGGCCGTTACAAAACATTAATATTGCTTCCTCTCAGAAGACAAATCTACTGGTGTCATGATGAACAATGTCAGAGTGGAAAAAGAAGAAATGCGGCAGATTCCTCCAACAAAGTTTTTATATTTTTTTTAATATTTTGTAACAGAATGGTAGCAGAAGCAGAAAACTTTTTTCCCATGTGAAATATTACAGGTTTCTAAATTCTAAACAGTATTTAAGAAAAAGCATTTCCAGGAAGATAGTGGATTAAAAAAATCTTAAATCCAAGGTTTTATTTTGATGTTGTTTTCTTTATTGATTTTACGTGATGTTGTGTTAGAGTGAAACCCTTTGCGTTCAATAAAGTGAAGTTATTAGTATTATTATTATTTACTTTTGATGAGCAAATGGCTCCTTATGAGTTGAGTATTTTAAAAGTTCAGATTTGGTTCTCTGGATATTTGTTTAAAATATGATGTCCAACACACTCGTGTAGGAAGTGAAAACAGAACATGACTATGCATAAACGCTCACGTAGCTGCTTCCAATAAATGTCGGGTTATGATGAAAAAGCACTTCTTTGTGTTTTATAAGTTCAACAACAGGGCAGCGATTCCACGCCAGTCAGTCAGTCAGTCAGTCAGTCAGTCAGTCAGTCAGTCAGTCAGTCACAGACAGTGTGGAGAATATTGTGGGCTGTGTTTTCCTGTAGGTTTGAACACTTTGGACTATTTGAAGCTGCGTGTGAGACCTGAATCCGTCCTGGGTTTACAAAGATCAGCACCTTGGACAGGAGAGATCACACTGAGAAGGTCTCAGCACAAAAAAGGAAATGGATTTGTATCTTTTGATGTAGGTTTCAAAGTGGATTACATGACGGAAGAAAACAAATAAAATTCTGAGCAAAAGTTCATCAGCAGAGAGCTGGGAAAGCATTTTAGATCTGAGTGCCTGATACACGACTTGGACTTCTAAAGCACCCCGCTTATCTGAGTTTTATGAGATAATAAATGTGGTTTATGCATTGATTCAGATAAAACACATAACTCTATAAAGATTGGTATGAATCTCGTTAAACCTGTTATAAAATTCTTGTTTTGTGTCTCGTATTTAGACTGAATGCTTTTATAGACCAAAACTAAGCTGAGATCAGCACGCCTGCCAGAGTAAACCTGAGACAACTTTAGGACAAAAACAAACTAGCTCAGCCTTCAGAAGAAGAGGGAAATCTGAACTTCAGAGAGGTCTTTGAATGAAACGTGAATTACCGTCCCGCTGACTTGTTGTAGATTGACCGTCTGGGTCAGGTATCTGGAAACCCGCCTGTCCTCCAGCTGTTTCTTGGCTCTCCTCAGCCCAGCGTTGTCTGTAGAATCAACCCTGCTGCTCAGTCTAGATTTAAAGCCAAATGCTTTATTCAATTCCCAGGAAGAGGCCAGGCTTAATACGTTTGGTTTGTAGGACGTTTCTCCTCACAGTGGATGTGTCATGGATGAGCAGACTTTTTTTTTCATGAATGAACATTTTAAATTGACACATATAGGAAATGCATGCTAATACACAAACACAATCAGGCTGAAAAATAAAAAGCCACCTACCAAAGAGATAATTAAGCAGGTGACTCGAACACGCTGAATATGAAATTAATGTCAAGCATCTGCAGTTCAGAGGAGTTTTTTTTTATCTTGTTTCATCCTATAAAACCATCATGGACTTGCAGTCTACATATATTATTAATGCCCATGTCATTCAGGTCACACTGTAATACACCAAGTTGTGACATAAGTTAACTTTTCAAAAACCTTCTAACTTATTGATTAGGACTACCTATAAATGTGCATTTAATGATACTAATCAGTGGGGAAGACTTTGCATTGGGGGTAAAGTACTCAAACCTTGCTCATAATGGCTGACCAGCTTTTTCCCACAAATTATCTTTTGAAGTAAGCTCCAACTCTTTAAGGTTGGAGGGACTCTTTGCCATCACCCTCATTTTTTGTTCTGGGCTATTCCAACAGTGAGTTGTTCCTTTCATATTAAAACTATTGTTTTGATGACATCGATCTAAACAATACTGATTAACGGGTGGGGCCGTTGTTCTTCAGAAGGCTGATGACTGGAGAGTAGAGTTGCTCAGAGTTGCTCAGTGTGGGATTTTACAACAAGCTAAATCCTCCTACTTTATTTAACCACAAATCTATTCTGATGTTGATGATGCTAAGGAGAGATGCTGAGTCAGAGGATGCCCTTTTATTCCGTAAGCACCGTGTCATGTAAATGTCATCAACAGAAACAAACTATCTTTAAATACGCCAGGCTAAAGGCTTATTCAATTTCTTGATGGATTTTAGATCTTAAGGCTGCATTTAAGGGTTTGGACTCCAGTTTCTGCTGAGATTAGCTGTTTTTGCTAAGATTTATTTTGTTGTTGAAATTCTTTGTATAATATTGTGACTGACACGTTGTCTTTTCCCTTTGTGGGTCATCTGAATGCGAGGGGCCCTGCAACAGGGTGTACCCTGCCTCTCGCCCAATGAACGCCGGAGTTAGGCACCAGCACCCCTCATGACCCCAACAGGGATAAGAGTGTCCGATAATGGATGTATATATATATATATATATATATATATATATATATATATATATATATATATATACAGAGAGAGAGAGAGAGAGACTAAACTAGTGTATGCCATCTGAGTGATGAGATGTACAGTTAGTGTTGGTTCTTCCATTGGTTTCTGCTGAAGCTCACTTTTTGAGCCTGAACTATCAGATGGCTTTCTGGCACACATTTTTAAAATCCTCCATTTTTTGTTGTAGTGAGGCATAGTTTCCATAAATATGAAGTGTACTTCTTGATATTTTTGTTGCTTACGTGTCTACTAGACATCAATGCTGTAACTCTGCCCAGTTTACTCAAACGTTACACACAGAGTGACTTTATGATGACCAAACAACATATTCAGGATCTAAATGTGTTAGTCATAATAATACCAGAGTTAAAATGTGAACCTTTTTTAAGCCACTCCCTGGCTAAGTTAGACAGTTTTCTGGTATGAGAGAAAACAACATGGTTTTTGTTTCTGTCTGTTTTTGTTTTATTCAGGAAAGTAATAACAGCTGTAAATCAGTCTGACCACTGGGATTCCTTACATATAAAACTTTTTAATGATTTGAATAATAAACTGAACCTGACAGGATTGACACCTAGGATCAAATTTTAATGTTTGTAATTTACTTTGCACCTGTCTGTCTGTCTGATTAGATTGAACTGACTGATAACAAAGATGGTGCATTTGTGCTATATAAATAAAAGGAATTGAATTAATGACTATAAAGTTCACTTATATGTAAATATCAGTGTGTTTACATAGGCCTATGTATTATATACATTTATTTTTCCAAGTAGATGTCTTCTGGATCAAAACAAAGGGGATGGTAAAAAAAAGAAAATTTTCTAAATAACATACACAAGTAAAAAGGAAGCGTATGCGTATCTTATTTTAACACAGGAAACCAGAGTTTGAGGATGTTACAACATTCACTATTGCTCCTGATAGATAATCAGGAGCAATAGTGAACAGCTGACCCTGACTCACAGTGTCAAAAAAGAAAAAGAAAAGAAAAACCTCCTGTGCAATAATAACCCAGTAAGTCTGCCTCTATTCAGCCACCTGTTTACTGGCATCACTACTCATTTATTCAGTATTCTCTATTCGCTGTTTATATTGTTCATATTGTAATATTGCATATACTGTATACCAAACTTACCTACCTGACTTACATACCACTGTATTTAATACTGATTTATTCCAGCATTCTCTGTACTCATCACGCTGTGGTCATGTGTGTTTCTGTGTGCACCTGAACATCACTTCCACCCTCGACATGAACATAATAATAACAATGGTTATACTATTTACTCCTGCATCCTTTGCAATCTGCTAATTGCACTATTGCATTGTTGTCTCAATCTGCCCGCTTGTTTATTGTCTGCTCATGTGTGTGTTTCAATATTGTAGACCATTTGATTTTCATTACTGCATTACTGTGTTGGGGCCCCTAGCAGGTTTTCTTAGGGTACTTAGCTAGAACTTGTACCCCATCTTCCCATCAGCGTTGGCTGGGTTCCTTGTTCCGGCTAGGAAAACACATCCTCACAGCATGATGCCACCACCACCGTGTCTCACATTTGGGATCATCTTTACTCGGCATGATTGTGCCCAGTTAGGGAACTTGTAAAAACATTTAGTATACAAAGAGAACACATAGAAAGAGAAAGTTTATTGTATATATATATATATATATCCGTCCATCCATCCATCCATCCATTTTCCAAACCGCTTAATCCCTCATGGGGTCGCAGGGCTGCTGGTGCCTATCTCCAGCGTTCATATATATATATATATATATATATATATATATATATATAAACAAAAAAACTGCTCTGTCACCCACCCCTCACACTCGTAAGTAAGTGAATGGTTCTCCATCTCTCAAGCTCGGGTCCTGGGAGCTTGAGGGTTCTTCTTAGAATCTTAGGTGTCCCTAAAATTGCGCTCTTCTGGACTGAGATGTCCAATCCAGGTATCTGCTGATGACACTTCTCCAGAGTGGGGGCCGATGATCTACTGTTGTCTTCACCTTCCAGGCTCTTTCTAGTTCTTCCCTGAGCCCTTGGTATTTTTCCAGTTTCTCAAGCTTTTTTCCTGATGTTTCCATCTCTTAGAATGGCCACATCGATCATAGCGACTGTCTTCTGCTGCATATCAATGATCACAATGTCCGGTTGGTTGGCCATTACCATTTTGTCTGTTTGTATCTGGAAGACCCACAGAATCTTAGCTCTGTCATTCTCCACCACCTTGGGAGGTGACTCCCATTTTGACCTGGGGATCTTCCCCCATATATATATATATACATATATATATATATATGGGGGAAGATCATATATATATATATATATATATATATATATATATATATATATATATATATATATATATATATATATATATGGGGGAAGATCATATATATATATAAGATATATATATGGGGGAAGATCATATATATATATATATATATATATATATATATATATATATATATATATATGGGGGAAGAAACTGTCTTTGTGACAGCTGATTTTTGTAAATAATCCTCTGTAGCGCCGACCTGAAGGTAAAAGTCTAAAGACGTAGTGTCCAAGATGTGTACGGCCTGCAAAGATGTTAGCAGCCTTTTCTTGGACGATTTTGGACCTGTACACGTCCTGACTGGAGGGAAGGACAGCCCTGATGAGCAGACCTAACTGTTTGGGCCCGTCCTGTTTTGTGGATGTGCCAAACCACCCAGTGATGAATGAACACAGGGCAGACTGGATAATGGGGGTGTAGAAGATAACCAGCCTCTCCTGTGGAGGGCTGCACTACTTGAATAGCCACAGGAAGAACAGTCACTGATCGGCCTTCTCCTGACAGCAAGTGTGGTACTGAGGCGGTCATCCAGTGCTCATCTTGATGTGGATCAGGGTGGAGGTGGTGTGTCCAGAGGAATTAATGCACTGTGTTTTATTTGTAGGCCAAAAAGTAAAATTCCATACACAATTCCAAATTTTTAGAAATAAATCTGGCACATCGAATCCAATTTATTTGTAAACCACATTTAAAACGTGCCGTACGGCAAGAGAATAAAACAGTAGAACAAAAACACACATAAAACAGTAATAGGCACAACCGCTCATAACAATAGACAACTCATGCTGTGTTGAATGCCGGGGAAAAACACGAGTCTTCAAAAGGATTTAAAAGAAACGAGTGAAGGAGCCTGCCTAACATGTAGCAGCCCCTTCCATAAATTAGGGTCTGCAAGCGGAAGATCACCTCTAAGCTTCAGCCTCGTCTTTGGAACAGCCTGACCTGGGGTCCTTGGAGGAGAGTACCGGTGAGCTTTTTTGGATTGTTCTTTGGATTGAACAGTCTATCTTGATTCTGTTCATGGTGTCCACAAAATATGATCTGCAGCAGCAATAATGAAGAGGACTTCTTTCACAGCAATCGTCATCACTGCATGACGTTGAAAAGGCCAAGAAAATGTTGATTTTCCGCTGAGACGCAGTCATCTGCACTGTAGATCTGGGCATTTTTAAATCAGACATATTTACACAAATTAATGACTAAGATTGGTTAAAAACAAAACAAAAACATTACTCATCCTACCAAGTGCTTAAACTATGAAAGCGTTTTGAGCTTCCCACCGTGCTGTTGTCAATCTATATTCTTGGAGGGCATTCAGATAATATTAACTGTGATGTTCTTTTATAGAAAACTAAGCCAAACTGAGACGGTACAGTAGCTGACACAAAGAACTACATATTTCTAATCAGGTTAGTCTCCTCATAAAATTAATGAATAAACCCTGTGTTCTTGCTGCAGATCATTAATAGGTTGTTAAAGTTCTTTCAGGCCTTTTTTATGTGAAGCAGCTGAAATGGATTTGCTAATCCGTGGTTCCACTTCACTTCCCCGCTGCATCCAGATCAGGCTCTGGTCTGGATCAAAGAAATCCTTCACGTGTCCTCTTTAATTCACTATTGTAGTTTTATTGTGGTTTTGTACGCTTTAGGGTCAAAAAGGCACCCAAGTTGTTTTTAGCATTCTCTGTTTTTTTTCAGTAGCATCTGTTGTGGAACCTCCATAATGTGTAACATATACAAGCTATAAAGCATCTGTGAGTGACAGATGCTGGAGGAAAAAAAACTGAGGTTTCAGAAGCGCTCCACCTGCTGGATCTAACGGGGTACTACATGTTAAACTAGTTCCGATTTAATTAGGGAATGAATGGTCCCAGACTTTTAGCACTGCTTAGGCTCATTATAAAGTTTCTTTATGATTATTGTTAGTTTTTTTATACAGAGGAAAAAACATTTACCAACAACGCTGATGATATATGAAAACAATCAGTCATTACAATACTAAGGTCAGACAGGTAAGTAAGAGAAAATGTATTCCAGTTGTCCTGCTGCTGTAGGTTCAGCACACACCTGTGCAGGCAGATAAAGTGTAGATAGTAACTGTAGGAGAGAAATAAGGCTCTGCCAGACATCATCTCTGATGTGTGCAGCGTACAAAGATACAGTACAGTGAACGCTACGTGGCTTTGTTCACTCATGCCCGAGGTTTCACTCGCAGACGATTCTTCATTTCTGATGGTTTTAGAGGATTTAGCGTTGACAGAGAGAACTGGTGGTGGTTGATTCATGTAAATGGTCTCTCTTGTGTCTTAGTGAGACTACCGCAGTAAAGAAAGGCTTAGCAACAATAATTATGGGGAACAGGTATTGTGTGATGAAGTTGATCCTCTTCTTCTATCTTCCTGCTCTCATCTCCACCTCGGTCTTCTCCTCTGGCGCCTCTCATCTCCACCTCCCTGGAATCTATTTTGTTGAAAATGGCTGAACTCACCTGAGGCAATGCTTATGATGTTTTTAAGTGATGGGTGTGTTTTAAATGACGCTCTTCATATGTGTTTACATTTTAAAAGCATGGACTTTAAAAGGAGCCATAAGCAAAATGTCATTATTTTAGATAGAAAGAACTAAAAAGTAGTTTTGTGAAGAACTAAAGGTATATTTTTAGATGAACTATGTTATGACACCACACAACATCTCTCTGTATTGTTCTCCAGTCTCTTGTTTGCATAGCCGGGTCGGCTGTGCATGCACGTACGTGCACATGAACAGCTGCCACTCAGGGCTTACCCACTTCCTGCCCATAAAATGCCACGGCCAGGCACAAAATGGTGGAGAACATACCCATTGGATCAAAACGTTCTCTTGTTAACAGCATGATAAAGTTATGAGTTACTTACTTCTTCACTAGAGGCGTGGCTTGATAAACGTCTTGTTTTGGTCTACAGACAGTGCCTAAGCTCCACCTAGTGGTGAAATATCGCTTATTGCTCCTTTAAAAGACATGAAGATTGTGTTTAAAGAAGATAAGTTTTAGCTTTTGGAAACCATTTCATGTAGTGTTTAACAAAAAGTTTCATGCTGATCTTGTGCTTTTAGCCGTTCAAATCTGGGCTGGTGTTTCCCTAATTGAGTGAGAGGTTTCACAAATTTTAGACGTTTAGTGCAAGCAAACCTAAAATATTCTGTAGAGAAACGCAGCAGGGTGGCTTTATTGCAGCTTTAACAGCTTAAAAAATAAAAACCGCAGGGGGACCTTTAGTCAGAGAGAGATAAAAGCACCCTGCTATACATGGGGAATCAGGTTCACATCATGACAGGTTATAGCAACATCTCATCAATAGACAGACCTCTTTCAGGGTCCTCTGCTGTTTAAGCTCAGATTTGTTGTAAAACCACCAGCTTTAAAACCATCGCACATGGATTTAAAGCTGAACCTGGTGAGGAGGAAGGCTGAGATTTGTATTTCTGTGTTCTGTGACCATCAGATGCTGTGACGCAGCGGGAACTGGAACAAAACACAAGTGGTCACATTTTCTGATTGCTGTTACCGGGAAATGTTCTCCAAAGATAAAAAAAAATAAAAATAATGGGAATAATCCAGAGATTGTCACATATTCTGGTAGCAGCTATGAGAAAATGTGACAGCACTGAAATGCTTTGACCCTAAAGCCAAAGAACAACGTTGCAGGTGACTTTTCTGTCTCTCTACCGTAAAGGACACATTTTAAAACTTAGGGGCTTAATGTATGAATACATGTCCAGGTATAGTCACGGGTACCAAAATGTGACCACCTTTATTTTAGTATTACCTCTCACTACTTTGCAGCACACAGTGAGTCACAGGAAAACATTTCAGAATAAATCAATTTGCTTTGAGTTATGGTAGATTAAATGTTTCTGCCAGCAGCAGTCACAACATACAGCATGACCAGCTTCACAACATTCTATCTCACGGTTTCATAATAAATACACGGAAAATTAGGCTCACAGATGTGAAATCTTACTTTATTAATTACCAACAAGCCTCTACGCATTAGGCTAAAATGCAGATATACAAATATATACCATTTATCAAATATGTTTTTTTATTTTTTATTACAGAAAACTCGCTTCACATCTCATTAATTCTGAATCTCCTTCAAGTAAATCTACATTTCAAGTGGGTCAATTTTATTGCTCCTATTTGGGTGATAAGCAAGTTAATTTGCTGTGCAGACAGCAGGGTTGCTGTAATGAGGAAATAGGGATTTACACTGACACTGCCTGGTCATCGGCTGCTCATTAGCTCACTAACGTCATCAATCAATAATGTGGTTGCCACTTGTGTCCAGTAGATGGCACCATTGCCCTTTTGACTTTGGGACATTTCTCCTTGAACTCTCCAGGTGTCTTTCAGTTGTTCTTGGCACATTTGTGAAAGACAAATATGTTAAAAAAAAAAAAAAACAGTTAAACTCTGCGAGAGCTGAAAAGGTCATTAAAGTGCTTTTTAAGGTCAAAACATCCTCATCTGTACATAGAATTCTTCCTAGTTTTACAGTTTTCTTGTGTGTTTTTTTTTTTTTTTTGACCCAGATGTTCAGATGCTGGCACAGACCTCTGCGGGTTCAGTCTCCAGGCGTTTAGCAATAGAAATCCAGCCCGTGCTTATGCTGAAGCTGGGAGGATTTGGCGGTCTCCTCTGAAGTCTGGGCAGGGACGTCAGGAGGGGAGGTATCAGAAAGCCCCCAGCCCGACAGGTCCCCGCCCAGTTTTGTGTCCATCAGCGTCTTCCTCATCTGCTGGTTCTCCCGCGTTGCTGCCTGCCACACCACCTCCAGCTCCTCCTCCACGTCCCTGAGAAACGAGAAAATCAAAGCCGCTCGGTCACTTTGCTTCACTCGTGGGGCCTCTCTGAGTAATCTGCTGAGGACTTCACTTGAGAAGCCGGCTGGAGAATCTCTGCAGGGGGTCTGGAGCGGGCGGAGCATGCAGGGGATGTGCGAAATTGACTTGAAATAAATTCGGAGATATGGTCAGCTGTTGCTTACTGGCCTTTAAGCGAGCCTGAGGGTGTCTGCTGATTTCCATGGTGAGAATAGCATAGCTGTCAGGAAAATTGTGACATTGTTTGAAGAAACAGCTGACATGTTGGTTTCAGAGACCAGGTCTATGGCTTTAAGAAGATAGTGATGCATGTTTTTAAAACGGTAGCAAAATGCACGTATGGTGGTGTAAAAAAAAAGATGTTTAACCCCTTACAGATTTTCATTGTTTATTTATTTATTTGCTTTTCCATTTTTGGTCACCTTAAGATGTTTTAAATCATGAAGGAAATGCTAATTCTAGACAAAGACAGCCTGATGAATGCAAAATGTAGTTCTCGATGATTTCCTTTTTTTTTAACTATCCAACCCAAACTGGCTCAGGGTGGCCCAACCAGCTCAGTAGTAGCTGGTTGGGCCACCCTGAGCAGCTACAAGATGAGGATGAGTCTTTTTCATCACTGTGGAGGAATTTTGGCCCACTTTTCTTGGCAGAATCGTTCCACTTCAGCCACAATGGAGGGTTGTTGAGGACAGGGATGTCTGGGTTTCCTTCCTGGACAACCCAATCCCTGATAAACTATAAACTGTGGATGGGTGGATGTTAAGTACTTTGACTCGTATCGGTTTTAATTATGTTAGAATCTGAAATCTTTTAGCCTATTTCCATACTAAATCTCTCAAGGTGATTTCTTGAATCTATGGGAACAACAAGAAGAGCATTTACATTTTCACAAAGGGCCGGACAGTTTGGATAGCTTTTCCCCCCAAATAACTAAAGTCATGTTTGCAAGAATTGCTTTTTATGTTTACTTGGGCTATCTGTGATATTGAAATCAGTTTTCTGATCTGGGACATTAAAGGGAAACCTAAAGAACAAAACAAAAAAAAACAGAAGAAGTTTGTAAGAGGGCAAACACCTTGTGACAGTAATATACAATCATCTGGCAGGTAGCAAACAGAAGAACAATAAAGCTTTTTGCCATAATAGGCGGATGTATGAACCACTGCGAAACAAAGATAGCCTGCATGCCGATTGAGCAGCCATCATCCGCAGGAGAACCATGCCTGGAAAACAAAGATGGCTGTTTTTGTGTGGAATTAGTGGTGATTTTTATTATTTTCACACAATTTTATGTTTGTTGTGCGATATAATCCATGTTCTGTGGTGACTTAGTGTTGTAGCATATATTACCATTCTAATTTTAATTTATCATTTACATTTAGCCACGCATGTTAATGTAAGCAATCTGTATGAGGCACCATGGAGGCAGTGGCCAGTCCCCCTCCAAAACAATGTGCTCCTAAACTTTTTTTATCAAGGGATTAACGGGGTTCAAACATCTTCTGCTGTGACTCTGTCCCTGTAAGATGACCCCCCCCCCTCCCTTTTTAATGCCAAAAAGGTAACAGAATATTGTGTGAACATCTTAAAATGTTGAGACCTCTGCACTGATGTTTAGGCTCAAGGACTTGTTTCCTTCATTGTAATTTATTGAGCTTTAGGGTGATTGCGAGTCCGTCTGAGGAACATCAACTTGACGGTGAAGAAAAGAGACCAAACCGATCGTTCTTTCAACTATTAATGTGTGTCAGGGTGAGTAAAAAAAATACATTGTCCCTTGTCGTCTTGGAGTGACAACCAACACATATTCTCTGCTAATTACATCCAACCCAAACAGTTACCAATGGCAACCACATTCACCGCTGCTTCAGAATGCAGGAAGCAGGATTGATGTGCCTGTGATGGAGAGAGCATTCTGCTGAGGACTGGCTTGGTCGCACTGAACACAGACCCGCTAAAAAGAGGCAGAAAATATACAGCGCCTTTCAAAAGCATTCTACTTTAAAAAGGTCTTTGATCTTTTTCACATCCTCAGTGTATTTTGTTGGGACCTGATGTGGTAGGTCAGCACAAAGAAGAGCATTGTACAGTGGAAGTTTTCAACACTTTTATACTAATAAAAAGCTGAAAAGTGAAGTGTGTATTTCTATTCAGCCCTTCTCACTTTAATGCCCTCTAAATAAAATTCAGCGCAACCGATTGCTTTAACAAATCAATATATAAAATGACTCACACAGATGGATAGTGTGAATAAAGTCCTCTTTTAAAACGTGTACTTTATTACAGTATAAATAAGGCTGTTCCCAAAGTTTGAGGCTGTTCAAACCACCATCTAAAAACGGAAAACTTCTACCATAACACCAAACCTTCCACAAGACAAATATGCACCTAAACTGACAGAGAGGGCAACGAGAGCATTAATAAGGAGGAAAACCTCCAGGAGAACGCAGCCAAAAGGCCCATGGTAGCTTTTGGGGGACTCACAGCTAAAGTTACAGCTACGAGACTCCTATCAGTTGTGCACTCTATGAATCTGGGATTTATGGAAGAGTGACAAGAAAACCATAGTTTAAAGAAACCTATAAGAGTTCCTGCTTGCATGTTATCACAATCCACCTGCATAAAATACGTTTTAAAATAAAATGTGCAAAGTAGTAAACCAAAGTATTAATTTCTTTCTACTTAACACGGTGCAATATTTTGTACTGGTCAATCAAAAAAACAATTGCAACTTTTGCCGAGCACCGTGGCGTCTCATACAACCCCTACTACGGCTACAGTGTCAAATAGCTGCGGCCCTTTCATTGGTCTGCAACAGACCAACTCACCACTACTCATTCTCGTCAGTTCAGGCTCACACAATCAGGTTGTTGTTTTTTTTACTTTATTCTGATTAGTTCTTTCAAATACCTGAAGGAATCCATAGGTTTAAAAAAATATTACTGAAAAGTTCATTTATTTCAGTAACTCAATCCCAATATAGATCAGTTTCATGCGGCCTGATGTTTTCAAGCCTTTATTTCAGTAAATTATGATGATTTCCTGCTCACCGCTAATGAAAGCCTCACTAATTTAGAATATTACATCAGGTCAAAAGATTTTAATATAGAAATGTGAGCTTAATGAAAAGTAGGCCCAATACTTGGCTAAAGATTATTTTCAAAAGGTACTTTTTGTCTGACAAATGAGCCTCATACTCTGACTTATTGAATGTGATTGTACACTTCAATGTTTGATGATGTCATTTAAATCCCATATTAAACAGGTTTACACCTCCGGAATATTGACAAAATTAGAAATATATATATTAGATATAAGGAATATATAAGAGTGACACTGAAAAACTAGTCCATGCATTTGTTACTTCAAGGCTGGATTATTGTAATTCTTTACTGTCAGGATGTCCACAAAATGCAGCTCAAATATCAGCTAATATCAACTGTTTGGGCAGACCGAGAGTTATTTGATAAACATTAAATAACTTCTAACCGTGCATAATGGCAACATAGATACACCTGGTCTGGTGTTCTGAGTTTGACACCATCCCGGGGGGGCAGATAATCTGCCATTACCTTATAACATAGAAAGGATTCCTGGATCAATGTGTGCTTCTGTGCTTTTTTGTCTGTCTTGTTGTGTCTCTGCTTTGTCTTCTGTAACCCCCAGTCGGTCGAGGCAGATGACCGTTCATACTGAGCCTGGTTCTGCTGGACGTGTTTCCTTCCTGTTAAAGGGGAGTTTTCCTCTCCACTGTCACTTCATGCTTGCTCAGTATGAGGGATTGCTGCAAAGCCATGTACAATGCAGACGACTCTCCCTGTGTCTCTACGCTTCTCCAGGAATGAATGCTGCTTGTCGGGACTTGATGCAACCTGCTGGGTTTCCTTGGATAGAAAACTTTTTGACTGATCTGATTTGATTTAATTTGACTTTGTAAAGTACCTTGATATGACGTGTTGTGAATTAAAATGACTTATTGATTTTAGCTAAGAGTAAGAATCCAGTTTGCAATAATCTTTAATAATGCAGGATAATGTGTTGAGTATCTGAGTTAGTCTTCAAGCACTGGATCAAATGTTTTTGATATGTTTTATAGGAACAATAAAGTTCCAGAACGCGTGAAGTTAAATGATCTTCTGAGGCAAGGCTTTTATCTGTGTCCGACGCAGAAGCAGCATCTCAGTGCTGGGTTCAGGCGCACAAAACGTTTAGGGATTCTGGGTATGAGCTGCGGGCTGCTGTTAGCCAAGTACTTCTTCTGTATGTCAAACCCAGTTCTCGCTCGCTATGGGCTCAAAGCCACAAACGCCAGAGGCTGTTACAGGCGTAACATAACAAATAGGGATCTTTTACAACTGTTGCTACAAAAATCCCCACCCATCGATGTCAGTTTCAGTCTTCTTCTTCGTGTTGCCCAAAAGCCTTTTTAAAAACTACCAGGTTACTGAAAGGGCATACAAAACATGTCTTGCCAGCTGCCAAAGGTTCATAAAGAAAACAGAATAATTACTGAGGAAAGTGGTCGTGGTGTTTCTGATGGACAGGGTGAACACTGAACGACCAATGGAGCCGGAGGGAAAACCAGGGACATAAACTTGTGCAACATGTTCATTTGTGTTCTTGAGCTTTATGAATTTTATGCATGAGGCATGTTCTCTACCATTAGCATAAATGAATGTCAGCACTTTGCACTGCCCAACAGGAGAGAGAACGGCTGTTGCATTTTTAATAAATAAAAGCTAATTATTTGCTGCAACACACAGAAAAAAAAAACTTTAAAGCAGCAATTTCCTTGAAACTTAAGCCCAAGCTATTCCAAAGCAGCTTATAATCAATACTAACCATCCACTGACTTCAACCCTGCTGCATTTTAATCAGATTCTGAACATACTGGCTTATATAAGCAGGGTCTCAGCTGCCTGGCTGTTTGAAGTAAATCAAATCAAAGCAAAGCTATTTATCAGCAGAAAAGCAAATTAAAGGCGTTGGATAACAATTTAAAGGTTGCTTTTTATTTACATGAAACATCTGTATTAGGCGACTAGGTAACAGTGGGGTGAACAGACTGCATGGGGGGAAAGCTTGGTTCCCATCCCTAGAGCTCCAAGAAGTCTCGGGCAGTACTGCTTCCCTGGAGGCAACGCAGAACTCAGCTGGCAGGCGGCAATCACAACCAATCAGCATCTCTGCGGCGGTACCATGGGCAGAATATAAAGCAGAGGATGAGAGGGGAAAGAGACCGACTCAGAGAAAGATCTTTCTTTAGGGAGACGGAGGAAAGTTTCTCTTCAGTCTAGTGGATTGCTCCTAATGCCCTTGCTGAGAACAAAGGAAACTTTTTTTTCTCTCAAAACAACCAGGAATATATTAACACAACTCCAATTGCAAAGGGATTTTAACTTCTTTGCACCGACATGTCTTCCAAAGACTTGGTAAGGCTTGACTGGGTCTCAAGGATGGCCAACAGAAAACGACTAATTAAGCTGCACATTTTCAAAGCTCCGCCGTAATCTGAACGCACGAATGAGCCGGACTAGTACAATTTGACTAATAAGATATATTTTCAAGACAGTTGCTATCATTCAGTGTCATTAAAGGGATCTTCTTTATCATAAGATCAGCCAAAAAAAACCTTGGGCGAAAATTAATGTGGGTTTTCTGATTTAAGAATGAGTCAAACGAGCCTCATGCTTTGTCACCTCTGGTTCATAATATGAATCAGAATCATGGTACAATCTGCTCTCATGCTGAGTCAGCAATTATAAGGATTTAACCCGAGTTTACAACTTTAAATGTACACCTCTAAAAGGTTCACAACACATCTTCTTCACTGGTTCATCTGGAAAAAACGGTAAAGAAGAAGTGGGATGCTCCTTTACCTTTGGGTTTATCTGCCAAAAACATCGTGTTAGGCATGGTAACTAGTTCAGGCAACACAATCTCTGTTGGAAAATTTATAAGGAGGTTATGTCAGAGCTGCCATGACTATTCAACACTGCTCCATGGACAAATGTGTCCGTAGGTGAACATTGTTAAAGGTCAACGTTGTCTAAAGCATGTTAGCACTTCAAGTCAGATGGCGATGAGCTGACGGTCGGGACGATCCGTACACCAGAAGAAGCTCATTCCTTGACCTTCTAACAACGTTAATGATGAACAGTTTTTACTCTTAGAGCCCTGTGTGGTCAACCCCCAGCCTACAGTATATATCCCACCTTCAAGAGCTCGACTTCTTACAGTATATGTTTTCACACGCTCATTTTAGGACTAGAGTGGATCGGTCCTTTAGAGCTGGTGGTGGTCCTAACCTTGCCTGCAAGAGGAACTCTCATGGTATCTGTGCCTTCACAAATACACGGGAAGCCATCTTGTACCGCTCCGGCTTCAACCGTTTGTGGCCGAACCAAAAACGGTTCGGGCCGATCAAGTTTATAGTATTGTGGTCTAAAGTGGGACATACCAGCTGTGACGAAAACAAGAGCTGACGAACCCACAGGCGAACCAAGACAGACATGGCAGCGCTGGAGGATGCACATGAAGCTGCGGCTATCACATCTGCCTTGTAAGAATCCACGATTTCATCTTTGAAAGAAGACCATCAAGAAATGCCTTGATTAGCTTACCTTCTTGTGGTTTCTCATGACGTCTGCTGCTTATGTTTTAATTTGATTCCGTGATTGGCTAAAACCAACCTTTGGCACTAGGTGTCACTTGGCCTCAGCTCAGAGAGTTCTCCTCAATGTCTCTCCTTTCCCCAACCGGGAAGTCTAAAAGTGTGCAGAACTAGAGTGCTACACATTATCAATCTGTCTTGACTGTTGATTCTTTTAAGAAGCAGCTGAAGATCCACTTCAAATTGGCATCGCCTCGTTTGTTGATGATGTTGCACGTATGCTGTTTATATCTTTCTTTTATGTTTTTATTCTATGGGTTATTTTAATGTTTTATTGTGAGGCAATGTGTGTTTTTTATCCTGTGAAAGGCTGTGTAAAACATTATTTACACAGACATTTTAGCACTCTATGAGGTCAGTCAGCTACATTTTCCCTGAGTTAATGTTTAAGGAAACTTTTAGACTAGAATCTGGGCCCATATTGACTGATTTAAAGTTGGGGCCATGTGCGTTAATGTGCCGATATTTTATGCTGCCAACCAAATAAATTTTCCCTTTGCCTGTTTTAACGTTTTAAAGAGTGTAGAGGATTTTTACATCAAAATGAAAAAAAAAAAAAAAAAAAAAAAAAAATCCATAGCTGTATACCCTACAATTATCAACATTTAATAGTATGACACATGGGACTTTTGCTGCATTTATTGTTGATTTTTAAATAAAGGGTGTGATATACTGTAAGTATTTTTGCTATTTTCCAGTACACTCACTAAATATTTGTCAGTATCAATACATGATGAATAGTCACTCTTTAGATTTCAAAAAACATCAAAAAGGAACTTACCGTAGTTTCATTTTTGCCAGGATGGGGGAGGCGCTTTATATGCCTACATTTTGTAGTTTAACATGTCTTCATTCTTGTTTAAATCTTATTTTGCTGTAAGAAAAAAAATGCTAAATATGGCTGTTAAAATGTCTTCTAAAATAAAATATTACAAATAAAATATTCACTTTGGAACATTTGTTATTTAGATTAATGGGAAATGTAATAACTAGATAAATAATAAATGTACTTTGTCTACATTGCATTTTGTTGTATGTCATATGAATCAAATTTGGCTGAAAAACGATATATAAGATATTATGGAAGAATTTGTTATTTAAATCTTAGGGGTATCTCTTAATATGTTGGCATACAGAAATGAGATAATCTATCACATGTTTTTATAAGAGCATTTCTAACAAGTTGTCAGGTGGAAGGGTCTTTTTGCAAAAACAAGACAACACGTGCTAGATCTACAGACTGGCATTGAATAAATCACAAGGCAATGTCCTTTGGAAAGAAGAAGCCAATGAAGGGATGTGCAGCACCGCATCTGGATACAGCATATCAGCAGAAACGCTTCAGACCAGCTGTCAAGCATGTTGGAGGAGGGGCCCTAATTTGGCCTCATTTTAACGTCACAGTCAAGACGTGACGATCAGGTCGTCACTGAGCTGAACACAGACTTCCTGATCAGATTATTTAAGAGTCAAACATGTGGCTGTCCGTCTCACAACTAAAGTTACTAAAATTGAGGCAATCAAAAACGACGGGGTATAATTTGTTTTTTTTTACACTGTTCCCTTAAGTTTAGTTCTTATCAAGCATGTAATAATACATTTCATTACATCAAGTATTGTCATTTGTCTTAGGCTACATTAATAAGCTAACCAGGAGCCATTGAGTTTGTATTCCATCCTGGTATGTAAAACGTAGAAGAAAAACAGCAGGTCGAATGTAAAGCACTGATCTGATCTGGAAGGGGAAGCCAATAGAGGTTGGCAGAAAGAGAAAAATATGAACAGCCTAACACGTATCTTGGTTTCTTTTATCACAAAACATCTTTAGAAATGAAATTTTTTGAGCACTAAACATAAACTCCACCTGTAATAAAGAACTTCTATCTGAATTCACTTTATCTGACACGTTTTTCTTATGCAGATCTTTCTACTATGGACTCTACCTGATAATAATGAGGTAACCACCTTAAACCACATAAGGTTGACATTTCTCCCATGTAGAAAAAGTATGCTCCAGAATGCGTCTGATACTAAAGTCACACACACAGCAGCCAGACCTTATCCTGACAGGGGCAACCATTCAGCCATGTATCTCAGAAACAAACCATGTAGAGCACATAGGTGATCAGCAGCATCTGAAAATCAATTATAAAACTGACTGGCAGCCACCGATAAGAGAGGCTTAATTACAGCTGATATGATCTTGTCCTCTGTATTTGCTAAAACACAGCGGCTTTTTCTGTTAGCTGAATAGTATTGATGATAAAAACTTTATTACATAAATTACAATGGAGTAAGGTTGAATTAAAAGAACAAATGACCTTGCTGAGATCAGGTAAAGCCATTTGGGTAGAGATGCGTTTGATAATGTGTGTGATTCATCATTAAGATGCCCTCCAGGCCGAGCAGTGCCGACGCTTCAGACAATTTGATTAGCTTGCTTTCATTTGATAGCAGCAGGCATCAGGCCCAGAGACAGATCTAAAAACAGACCGGCGGGGAGGGGGGGACAAAGGGGAAGGTGTTAGATTTTTTTCGCTGAAGGTAACCTGATGTCAAATCCACAGGTAGATGTGTGTGTGTGTGTGTCCCTCCTCTGGTTGGAGGTTGTGACCAGCAGGTGCGATCTCAAAGCTGGCTCGATCCGGAGAAACGGATTCCCAGAGGCAGAGGCCAGATTGTTTTTCTCCATGAGTGGTAACTAGCCCTCCAACTCCTCATTTCCTGTCTTATTTGATGTTCCAAGCTTAGCTCTTGTTGTCTCATCTCTTCCTGGATTCCAGGGTTCTGTCTCCTCGCTCTCAGAGTTCATTGAAGAACTCACCTGAAGACTACCTTAATGAAACTGCTCCACTGGTTCATGCAGTCAGGACCCCTCTACAACCATCCATCGTGGCTCACCTGCCTGTCTACCCTCTGGTGCGATACCGCCTCTTACAACTCCACTTGGCTGAAAAAACTAGGAACTCATGACCAACAAGCAGCACTCAACACCACCTGCTGATCACAGTCTCTGTTGGCATAGTCACGCTCCTCCACTGGAACTCCACCATCTCCCCATCATTTTCAACATCACATCTCACCCATATCCTACTTCTTCTAATAATAACCTACCTCCCCCTTAATCAGGGCCATCCCAAACCTCTCCTGTGAACCTGGAACAATAATTAATTCATTTGTATCAATAAAAGGTTGAAACTTCTCTTTGGTGTCTGTCATTATGCCAACACTAAACCAACATGGCACCGGATTGTTATAAGCCAAATTTGGATCAGGAATTCTTCTAAAAAAAAATACAAGAATATTCTTCCCTCATATGTATTTGCCATGTTTGAAAAAAATATATACTGATGATGGATGTTTCACGATCAACTATTATAATTGGCATAAACTATACAGTGGTGCGAAAAAGTATTTCCCCCTTCCTGGCTTCTTCATTTTATTTTTAGTGTTTCAGAACATCAAATTCATTCAAATATTAGTCACAATCCCCAAAGGTGTTTGTCTGGCTGGAAAAGGTGAACTCAGGTCATAGTTATGTTTTAAAAGGTGGTAGTCACAAAGGGTCTTGTGCTGTCTTTGACTAATATTCAAATTTGTTTTATTTTTGGGAAATCCTTAACTGTGTCAAACTTGCAAAAAAATTAAAAAACGAAATCAGGAAGGGTGTGAACACTTTTTCACACCACGGTTGGTGATGTGATTAAGTCAAAGAGTTCAGCGTTTCAAAACAACACCATTCAATATGATGGGAATCATATGGGAGCATGCACTATTTCTTTAGAAAAACAAATCGGCTCTTTATTGAAGGCGTAAAAATAAATAAAAAGGATCGCAAAGTGAAAGCTAGTGTTCGCCGCAAAGACCATTACCGCCCCTTTTTTGGGCCACACATCACTCCAAAATACTGATATTCTGAGAGTAGAGGAGACTAAAGACCAATGTTATATTTTAGAAAAAACATGGTATTCCAGTGTAAGACCCTTACACCATCAGGGAAACACGGTTTGTGCATGATTTCCTGCATCTGCACTGGGACGTCAAGCTACGTGTATCCATCCACCTGACTATCTATCCAATAGGACTGTGCAATCCATTAATAATCATTAAACCACAAAAACAAAGTAATGCTGGAAAAAGAATATTCTTTTCTTTTTATTGTTTTGAGATTTCATGATTTGCAGGGATGCTCTTATTTTGTGACGATTGATGCACGTTTCTGCTCCTTTTGAAGACTGAACCCATGTAAAATGTGCAGTCTTGTTTCAAAAAGGGTTAGTAGTTAGAAAAGATGGTATAACTTGGTGATCAGGAGCAGTGACACTTCCTCCTGACAGGCTTGAACTTGATGCATGATCAGAGCAAAACCTCCTGCCTGACAGCACCATTTCATAAATGAAAAGGTTGGGCATGAAGCAACCAAAACGGCAAAGGCAGGAAATGGTGAACGGGCGAAACAAACAACCCCTGCTTGAACCTTTTGGGTTCAAGCAGGGGTTGTTTGTCCCAAGGTAAGTGGGTGAGATGGAAGCTCTGGTTATTGTTTATTAAAGGTTTTGTGGTTAAAATCTAATTTTAGCTGTGACACTTTCACACAGTCCAATAGAAATCTTGAGGAAATGTTGTGTTGTTTTTTTTTCCTTTTGGTACCGAAAAATCTGACATTTTCAGAAACACATGAGCGATAGAATAAGGTTTAAATATTTCAGGATTGTCTGAGTCTTGATCTTAACTGAAGAGACAGATAGCGGAACAACAAGCAGCTCGTGTTAAAAAAAAAAACCCTTGACCCAAATCACCCCAGCCTGAACCACTCAGGGGTCATTTCTACCCTCTGCACAATCTGTGACTCACTGTGACGCGCTTATATTGACACAATATGTCTCCTGATTACTTCTCCTAAACAAGCCTTCTTTTGCTACTTTAATGATGGCGTGTTTGCGACACAAGAAGAGGGACACGACACACGTTTTTATTCCAATGTCACCCAGAACAGGTGGGCAGCCTACAGGTGAGGGTCTCTCCTGGGCTCTCAACACCACACAGCTGGCAACGAAGCCTCAGCGGACAATCGCCAACATCTCCACTACCTTTTATCTCGCTGCTTTTTGAGACATTTCCTGACAAGCTGCCTCACATTTTGGCACGGCGCCGCAGTGAACCTGAAAGGAGGCTTCAACATCCCATGAGAACGGCTGAGGACGTCACCGACCGGGGGTCTCACGCTCCTCCTTGGAGACGGGTTTGAAAGAACGTCGCAAACAAAAAAAGCCATCAGGGCGGTGAGAGTGATTCTCGCCCCTCATCCCATGGGTTGTTTTATCTCCTACAGCCCGAGGGAAGACATCTCTCCATCAAATATCGCATAGAATCAAAATGACCTCTCTCACTAGCGCTAAAATCTTGGTTAAAACACATTTTATGCACCTTTCAGACCAGCATAATTATGTTATGCTGCTTATTATATTTTACAATAAAATTACAATGAATGCTTCTCCTTACAAAGAATTCACTGGAATGTAACCCAAGATGTTTCAAAGTCAATGATCACTGCACAGTGCATTGTAAAAATATTCCTACCCTTTGACCTTTTTACACATTTTGTCACGTTAGTACCAAAACCTTTAAGGAATTTTATTTGGGGTTTTATATGTTAGACCAACATAAACTTGTACATATATAAAAATCGAGATGGGAAATTATCCATAGTTTTCAGAATTTGTTACAAATGCCAATGTTGACAGTGTGGCAGCGTTTGTACTTAGCTCCCCTGAGTCAATACTTTATAGAACAACATTTTCTCCACAATTTCTAAGAAAATTTCTTAACCAGTTTTGCAGTTTTTGCCCATTGGTCTTGGTACAAGAGCTTCAGCTCTGATCTAAACTATTCAGTTGCAGCTCTGGGTTTATGCTTAGGGTTATTATCCTGCTGGGAGGAGGCTCTCTGCCCTAGTCTCAAGTTATTTAAATGCTCCAGGTTTTATTTTTAGTTTTTTTCCCCATGATTTGCTCAAATGTACGTTGTGAATGTGCAGATGAATGACACTAAAATCTATCTATGTCTAAGACTGCCCTGTATTTAGCTCCATCCATTGTCTCATAAACTCTGACCAGCTTCCCTGTCCCTGCTAAAAAAAAAAAAAAAAAAAAGCTTTTCCACAGCATGATGCTGCCGCCACCATATTTCCTGGCGGAGAGGTTGTGTTCAGGGAAACGTGGCGTTTTAGTGCACGAGAGAACACATGCTTACTGTTTCCTCTGCATGGTCTGCGGGAAAAGGCGTGTTGGTCTATTGCATTAACATGACTTGCAATACGTTACATCTGCATGAATACTTTAAAGTTTGTAGTTATTTAAAATCTACATTATTATTTATTACGCTTTAAATGTACTTACTTCTACTAAAAGATTTCTGTTTTTCTTACTGAGCCTCCTAGATATTTTCTGATCATGATGTGGACTCTAACATAGCTTTAATCAGCTAAATCCGACTATCAGTCGGACTGTAAAATGCAGTGAATGCTTCTAACACCCCAGTCTTCACACAGTGGTCTTTCATCTCATCATGTCCCCTCCTCTCATTCATACATTCTCTCTCTCTCTCTCTCTCTCTCTCTCTCTCTCTCTCTCTCTCTCTCTCTCTCTCTCTCTCTCCTCACACCCCTCCTACCGTTTGGACTGCAGCAGTTTTTCCTCAGCCTCCTGTCTCTCTCTCAGCAGCTGCTGCAGGTGAAGGATCTCCCTCTGGTAAGACGCCGTCCTCCCCTCGGCAGCCTCCTCCAACGCTGCCAGCCTGGTTGACGCCTGCGTCCGGTATACCTGCACACACACACACACACACACACACACACGTTCCCCCACAAACACACACACATGCAAAGAGGAATGATATGAGGAGTGTTGCTATGAAGAAGGTGGACTTAAATGAAGGACAGCGTAGCAGAGACAAGTGGAGCGGAGGAGGGGGCGTCACACACACTGGGACAAGGTGAGGAGTAACGGCAACACACACACACACACACACGCTAGTCTGTAGATTTCTCATGCAAAAGGTGGTGGTTGTGAGCACGTCGGGACTTTCCCTGACTTTTCTATCTGGAGTGTGTGAGCACCCGGCTGTGTGTGTTAGGCAGGTAACATTTTCCTTGAAGGCTCACGTTAAAGGCTCTGTGTTTACCAATCAGCAGCTGTTTTTTTGCTGCAGACACTTTTGAACTGTTGCTGGTGGTGCGGCACGCACTCATACAAGTGGATTGCATGGTACAGCAACGTTAGCCTCTCCTAATGTAAAAACAGCGACAAAGAGGCAAACAGGTGAGATCTTTGAAGTAGAGAAAGACTCAGAACAGATGCTGTGTGTTTGCTGCTCCGCTTTCTGAGGCATCAGGGCTGAACGGCGCTTTCCATTTCTGGGTGTGTGTTTCTCTTAGTTAAAGCATAAAACAAACATCTATCCCCTCCGTCTGTACATAAGACATGTTGAATTGCTGGCTATTCAAAGGGTGACACACACTTTCACAAAAGCAGCAAAGCGAAGAGCCTTTTTTTTTTCCTAATGTATATGAGTTTGAAGCTAATTTGCCAATTAAAGTGGCTGTGCTTCAAAACTGCATAATTACTCATTTTGTTAAACCAGAACGCAAAACTAGAATTGAAGATGAGAGGACCGCTCTGATGTAATAATTCAAACATTCACCAAAAAGCAAATTTCACCCCTGACTGCTCCCGTCTGTTGTTTGATCAGAGCCCAAGAAAAGACGAGGACAAAGCAAACAATTTTAACAGAACACAATCTTAATCTACGGTCCTGCTCTCGAGGTCAAAACAGAAACTTGCTGCCGCACCTTTAATGCGAGTGCTGGGTTTTTTCTGTCATCTATCTGCAGGCTTCTTCAAAATGCCGCCAAATATGCTTTAACCTTAAAGTTAATCGGGGGATTTTTATTTGTGACTGACCTACACAACATAGGACAGACTTGTAAAATAGGAGGGAAGGAATACGTGGTTTAACACATGTTTTACAAAGAAGTATTTGTGATGTGCATTTGTGTTCGCCCTCTGAATGAACACTTAGGGGAACCACCTTTTGCTGCAATCACAGCTGCAAGGAGCCATGGCCGTCTCAGCCATGATCAGAATATGCTCTGATCTAAACTATTCCACTGCAGCTCTGGCTCTATGTTTGGGAGTGGCGGTCGAGTTCTTCTACGAGTGAATTTTAGCTCCACCAATCTTCTGACCAGCTTCCCTGGTAAAATAATTCAGGCCCGCAGCATGATGTTGCCATTTCCACGATTCAAAGGATGATGTTCAGTGTTAAGTTGTGCCATGCTCTCTCCATTGCTAGGTCAGCTCAGACTGACGGAAAACCCAATATTCAGCCGTTGACGGTGTTGCACTTTAAAAGGTTTATTAATAAAACAACAGACCCTGGTATAGGCAGGAAAAGCCTGAGCAGAAACCTGTCAGTGATAATTGCAGGCAGCTCACAGCAGGACATGACAAGCAGAAGGGTTGAGACTGGAATCAGTTCTGAGAGGCAAACGTGGGTCCTACGCAAGAGGTTGACAGAGGCAGGCAGATCCAAAGGGCTGGGCAAGCCTCGTGGTCATAATATCAGTTCAGGTCCTGCCCAGAAAGCAGAAAGCAGCATAGATGTCTGACATGAGCTGGGCAGGGCAGGAAAAGCCGTGAAAATGTGATCAAGGGGGAAATGCTGGACATCTACTTGCTATGAGGCTTTCAATAATGTGGCCCTGACAGACTGGAGAACCACACTATATATGGGAGGGAGAACAGGTGAATGGCATGAGGCTGATTGCAGCTGCAGCAGGAGGAGCACAGGTGCAGCAGCTCGTCTTGATCTTCCCCACAACCAATCTGCTTCGTTGGTTGGTTTTGACTGGTCAGGTTGCACTTTCTGGCAACTGTGGCTCGAGGGGTAGAATAGTTGCTTTGCAATTGCATGGTTGTGGGTTTGATTCCCCCATCACATGTCAATGCTCCCCGGTTGCTCCCCATAGGCAATAGATTGTTATAACTATATAGCATAGTTTTCCTAATATCTTTGCAGCTCTGGCTCCTAAATTGTGGAATGCGCTGCTGCTGATGGTCAGGCAGGCCCCATCTCTTTCTGGTTTAAAACTCGTTTAAAAACACGTTATTTCTCATTGGCTTTCAACCCAGAGTGAGTTAATATCTGTGTCTTAATATTGCACCTTTTCCTTTTGCATATTTGTTTTACTGTTTTATTGATGTTTCTGTATTTGTACAGCACTTCAATCAGCTGCTAAGTTGTATTTTAAGTGCTTTAGAGATACATATGCTATAGTACGGTATGGTATATCATGTAGTCCTAGTTCGGACAGTGTAAAAAGTCTTTGGGTGACATTAGATTGACCTAAATAATCGTGTAAGTCAGCCTATGCTCTTGAGGTTGTCCAAAATGAGTATGAAGATGGCATGACAGTGTTTTCAAGTATTGTAACATTTAAATGTATGTGAATACATGTCAAACGTCATTCTCTTTTGAGTCAACCATTGCATTCTTCCTCTACTGAGAAAATCTCAGAGCGGTTCTTAGTCTCTGAAAGAGTACACTGTTGCAGAATGTGCTATTCCTAACTGGTACGTTATGAATTCTCTGTCCACAAGTAAACACAGGATTTAAAAATATATTGTAAAATCTAGTTTTCCTAACAGGTAACTAATATAGATGTGGCTAACAACACTGTGTTCCGTGTGCTACGGAGAGCTGAGTCAGAGTGATGAAGAGTACTGATGAAGAGACAGACAGACAGACACTAATGATGCACCTCTGACCAGCTAAACACACACGGGACAAGAACCCAATCAAGTCAACGCACACGTTTGTTCCACTTGTTTGAAAATGGGTTGTTTTATTGGATAACGGCTGATTCAGTCCTGAATTCCAGCGAGAGGAACCCACTGGCCAGACAGCTCCTGTGTGAGCCACCGCTGCAGATCCTTTCCAGCAGAGAGACCTGATGGCACATGGAGCCGCAGCTTAAGCTGGTTCCAAGGAAGTAAACAGCAACCTAAATTGGAGGCACTCCTTCTCCTCTGAAGTGATGAAGCTGTTTGTTGGCTGAGGCATTCCTGTGCTGGGATACCTCTCATCAATTTTTCTAAACTTTCCCTCAGACTAGGCATTTAGAAATCCAAAATTTGCCCCTGAACCATGAGTTTACCTTTCCAGAGAATGAGAGAGACCATTTGATAAAGTTAAAATCTTTGTCAGCTAATGAAAATATGAAAGTTTGTCCTCCGACCCTTTTGAACCCCTGGTTAGTTTGTTTGTTTATGTCTTGTTGGTTAATTAATAATAATACTGTTATTACTAACTGTCAGGTTATTGTTTTTGTGATAAAATGCAATTTAATTTACAGTTAAAGTATTAATAATGTGTTCTCTTAATGCAATCTAGGCACCCTTTAGACAAATTTAGATAGATTTGAGGCTGATAATATTGTATTTAATTTAACAGATAGGACTTATACATACTTTGAGCACAATGGTAGTGAGATTTGATCCTACCTACCTACAATGCTGTACATACAGATGCCCCTTTCTCAATCTCTCTAAGAAACTTATTTAAATTTGCTGCCAATGATTTGATCTAGGCGAGAACGGGGCAAGAATACAATTGTACACAGCACGTTACAGATTTTTACTTTATTTTTGAAAACCAGGTATCATTTTCCTTCCGCTTCACCATTATGTTCTACTTCATATTGCTGTCACATCACATTCCAAGAAAATACATTTAAGTTTCTGTTTGTAATTTCATGAAAGATGAGAATGTTTCAGCGGCACTATGATTATTTTTGCAAGGTGCTGGACAAATAAATAAATAAAAACAGGCTTTTTAAAACAGTTTCAATACATTTTTAAACATATTAAATTTGACTTAAAACGTCACCATTTCTCTCTCTCTCTCTTTGCGTGACGGTGGTAGCAATTAACTGAAACGTAAACAAACCGATGTCTTCTATTCAGGTTTTTTTGACATATGCTTCACAGATTTTCAATAGTTAATAGTGAGTAAAAGTAAAACTACACACATACACACAGAACCTACATTACCAAATGGTGTAAATGATCATCATTTGCTGATGTCTACATGTGCCAAACCCTGTCATGTTTTTTATAATCCTAAATTTAAGACCAGGAACAAAACAAGTATGCTGTCATTGCCTTTTTATTCTACATCCTAATTTTCAACAGGCTCTTCAGCTAAAAAGCAACATATTTCATCTCAGACATGTCACCTCACCAAGCCAGAAATGTTGTGACAAACTGACGGAAACCAGATTATTCCATTTTCCATCCTGTCACAAAATGTCGTCTTCAGCGCGAGCCACAAATCTTTTTGTTTCGCCGGCGGGCAGATTTTGATTATGTACAGATGTTTCACTGACATTTGCATCTTTTAACTGCATTTCGTGGCCACGTTACGCTTCTATCGGCAGGCAAGCATAGTTAGACGCAACACGTTTCACACTGTGGTTTTCACTCAGCCAACTCCGGGTTAGCTGTGCTCCGGGGAAACAGACAATAAGCAAAGTGCAAGTGGACGAGTCAATAACCCCTGAAAGAATTAAGTCCTTGTTGTGGCGTTTAATAGCATAGATATCAGAGATAAAAAGAAGACAAAAGGTTGAGAAAGGTTTTGTAAAGGGAGATCTGAAATGGGTCTAAATGAAAGCAAAATAAAAGAATAACTAGAGAGAAATGTTAGAAATTAAACCGTGGATGTGCCATTGAACTATTAAATATGCCTCTGCAAAGCAGTTATTCCCCCATTAATTCCCTGTTGTGTCCAGCAATGAATGCAAATGGTGCTGTCTGTTCCAGAGCCATAGCCAAGAATCCAAATGTCTCGGGGCACACAGGGAGGAGTGAGGACACCAGCGTCAGGCCAGCTGAAGCTGTGACATTTAGCTTTCTTTACAAGCTGGGCTGAGCGACACACACCCCAAACACCCAGCCAGCCCTGCCAGCTGCAGCCCAAGGGGCGTCTGCCTTCTCAACGAAGCAGCAACCAGAATACTGATTACCCAGCAGATTTACTTTAACACCAGTAAAATGTGTGATATGGATTTTGTCACAGGGTATCATGGCCTTAGGGTTGCTGCAAGCACTCAAAAAACATAGTTAGCTGTTGGTTTACCTCCAAGTTATTTTTCTGTTGTTTGGTTACATATTTAGTCAATGTGAAGCTAGGTTCCCCATGCTGAAATACCAAAGTTGGTCTGTGATTTGTAACGGCTAGTCCTATGCTAAATTAACACATAATTTCACTGTTGACTGTTTCATCACCTGTAGCTCAGCATCTTCAATACTTAGACTGAATGGTTCTGCACTGAAGAATAATTCTTCAAAACACAGCTTGAGTCTCATAAAAACTTTAATTCATACAGTATATGAAAACCCCAAATAAAATTTCAATGCTTTTTTCTTATATATATATATATATAACAGGATCCCTGCATAATTTTCAAGGCAGTATTCCATAGTTTTCTAAACTCAAATTTCCAGAGTTCTTCGTTTTGTGGTATAAATAAGGGTTTTATGATTTTGCTACAGAGGCAAGCTTTAAATGTGGCAACAATTGTAAAAAGCACTGGCTATAAGGAAGAGGAACTAAAGGCTGGAAAGAGGGAAGGTAAGACTCTGTAGGAACCCTGATATTTGGCCCACATTAAATTGAGGCCAAGTAAAAAAAAACTGTAAAAACAGGACAAACCTGGACTGCATTGATTATCAATACGTGGTATTTATTTATTTCTTAAAGGTGCCATTACATCAATGTTTTAAACTGTTTCCTGTAGTTCATATTGCTGCAAATATAAATTCTCAGGAGAATTTCATTATGAAAAATGATGTCACCTCTTTGTAGGGGGTTGTTTTGACAGGCCAGATTTCCCTCCTCGGTAAAAGGGTTGGGTACGGTAATGATATGCAGCTCTACCTTGTTGACTTCACTCTGATTGGCTTCAACCATATTTGGGAAATTGTTCAAACATGTCCACACCTGCCCTCGCTCCCTCCATCCACACCTCTCTTCTCAGCACAACACAAATGATGGTATTATTGCTAATGGAAGTATTTGTGTTGTAGGATGGTGTACAGGCGAGGCCAAGCTGACCAAAGGCTTTAACCTGGCCACACCATTCACCATCTGCACAGTGGGACTGAAGTCCACAGCAGCAGAGCTCCCCGCTGCAGTTACGGTGGAGAACTCTGCTGGTTCAGACCGTTTTCATACGTTTATCAGACAAACAGCATTTAGAAATTAAATAAGCTTATGGGTAATGACAGCGTCGTGGTCGCCACCTCCAGTGTTGGTAGTAAAGTTTTTTTCAAAATCAGTTTGTTAGAAAACGTTCTGGAAACAGCTTCAGTAAAGTGCACTGAACATTACAGTCTCGAATTCGAAGTGAAGTCAGTTTTAGGTTGGATGTTGGGTATTCACGCTCCGTGGCTTTGGCAGAGAGTGAGCAAACAGCAGCAGCTCAGACCAGCCTCCCTGTATCGGCTCCAACAGGAGGCAGACGCTGCCAAAGCTGCACATCCAACCTAAAACTAACTTCACCACGACTCAAATTGGACTTATAATTGTGTGGTACTTTCCCATAAATAACTTCAGTCACTCTGATTCTCTCATCCTTCGGCAGTAAATGGAAACTTCCATTCGGTTTTGAGCAGCCTCGGACATAACAGCTCCCCTTGTTGGTGACCATCCTCTGCTCGAGTGGAGCAGTCAGACGTGCTAGCGCGACTCGCCACTAAATTAGCCGGTGAGTGTATAAGCTAGTGGGAGGTGGGGAGAGGGGAGGGGAGGGGGAAGGCTGTTTGCTTGATGGTGTGCTCTGATTGGAGAATATGAATTACGTAGAAAGATAAAAGCTGTCCGCCCACAATCTGGTCCTTTGGTACCCGTTCTTGACATTCATGCGGCCTCATCACTTCACAACACATCATATTATAACCCCAAAACCACAGTAAAAGTTTTCTAAAGCTCAGGGTACCATTAATGAAAGAACTACCAAAGCCCAAAACACACAACTAAAGCATAGGCTTCTAAAGAACTAAAATCTACCACATGATAATAATAAAACGGCTTTCTTTATTCCAAGTTACAGAGGTAACCAGTGAAATAATGGAGCCTGGTTAGAAGTTGCTGATCAGCAATGCTGGTAGGAGTCAGATATCTGTTCAATAGGCATAGGGGCAACAGCACTGGGGTTATGGAGCACACATGCTGCAGAATGCTGGGAATGAGATTCGATTTGCTATCAGTCTTGGCTTTGCTCTGAAAAAATCCAAACTAGCAGTAGACTACTCAGTTTAAAGGAATCTAACCTCATGTTAAATAGCAAAGGTTTTGAATGAAAACACTAATGACTGTGCTGTGCTTTTTATTTGATCAAGGACTATTAGTTTAAGGGTCACGAGTGCATCTACATTCTAAAAATGATTTACATTTGATTGCATGATCTAGTTTCTACACAATCAAAGCCAGCTGAAGTTGCTCCTTTAGGTGTTGCATACCACCTGCACAAAGGCAACCCTCTACATGTGCACTGCTGTAGCTGCTGCATGCTGCAAGCAGCAACTTTTACAATCTCACTGCAGAGTAAAGCTGTGGCCGGAGCTAAATGCTGCATTGTAAACACTCTCCTCCCATCTGACCAGCTTGTTGTTATTTTAATTAACACCTCACAATCTCAGTAACAACATCATGTCCCTTGATCCCTTCCATTAATTCACAAAATCAAATGCTACTTAAAGCCCGTGAGGCAATAACTCTATTCAACAAGCTATAAAGCGTCCGTGCATGTATAAACAGATTAACCTTTTCGGCTCTAATTAGGTGACTCTAGCATCCGTCTCAGTCCATGAAATAGAGGAGAAACTGGTTCACTGCATGGAGGAAAATGCTGACAGGAAACACAGGACTTCAATAGATTGAACTGGTTTGCAAAGTGGCGAAAGGTGAGTGGATAGTGTATTTTTACATTACTCATCTCTGGGTGGCAGGCTGTACAAATGTATTTCTTTGTTTTAATTGGCTTCCAATGGGTTTCTGTGGAAAATTCACTAACCGGGTTGATTTTTAGGGTCTAAATATTGGAAAAAGGAAGGTATAAAAACAGCTCATACTTAAAATTAGATGATTGAGACAACGTACCGGTATGCGAGTTTTCAAAACAATATGCATGATCCATTTTTTAAAATTTTGCCCTGAAACATCATGAGACTGCTGGATACAAAGATGCAGAACACAGTAGCTCGGGAAGGTTTACTTTTGACACAGCAAAAAAATTAAAAAAAAAAGCTTAACCTGGATAGAGAGCACATGGGAACATTATATGCCTATAAAAAAAGACCAAAAACCGTTTGATCATGACAAAATAAGGTTAAATACACCAAGAGTCCATACTGAAGATCCTTTTTAATCCTAAAAATAACCCCAGCACTGGGCGCGATGAGCAGATAGAAACAGACATGGAGTCATCTACCGCAGAACTATCAGAAAACCAGATGTTGATTAATAAATAACGCTTAACCGAGCCTGCGCCTTTTTGGTATAGGCATATAACGTGGCTATATACCTTTAAGAGCCTTAGTACCACTGGACGTTAAAGCTCTGATGGCTTTAACGATGAAGTCTTTTTTTAAATCTCTAAAAGGTTTTCCTCCAAGATTGCTCTGTATCTAGCTCCATCTAGCTTGCTATAAATTATGAGAAGCTTTCCTATTCCTGCTGCAGAATGAATCTTTCCACAACATAATGCTGCCACCACTATGTTTCACCATGCAGATCTGGGATTTAGGGTTATGTGCAGTGCTACTTGGGCCACAAAGTTGAATTACAATCTCCTACATGGCTCATGGCAAACTGCAAACAGGACTTCTAAGGCTTTCTTTCCAACAGTGGCTCTTCTTGCCAGTCTACCATAAAAGCCAGATTTGTGTTCATTGATGTTATTTAGAGGTGTCGGAGTAAAAGAGGCAGTGCTTCACACGGCAACATTTTAAAATTCTTGGCTGATTTTCAAAGACTGAGAGACCCCTCGCATGACGATAAAAAAAAGCATCTCCATAACGGTCTTGTTCGTACAGCGTGTTGTGTCTAGTCAAGCACAACACAACACATACAAACAGATTTCCCGCAGGAACATTCAGATGCCAGATGGGAAATCTCGCATTACCTCTCGAGATCAAACGTGCGTTCAGAGTAAATAAACATGGCAAACGAGGAAGAACAATGGCGATAGTTTATGGACAAATTTGAACTGTGAAAAAACATTGCAAAAAGAAAAGCTGTTGGTTAAAGGAATGGAGACGGCACGGTTTCCCCCGCCTCGCTTTCTGATTGGCTACACGTCACATTCAACAGGCGGCGAGCTCGTTTGTCCTCTGATAGCACTCCACAAACTAGGATATCAGGCCAAGACAATCAAATATCCCGGATTTCAAGTTGGAGCGGTCCTGATGTCTTTCCATGCGGACCAGATCACTCTTAATTCATCACACACAGCAGGTGTGATGTGTATTAGTCATAAGATTATTTTAAGCAGCATCCCGATAATTGGGACATCCTCAGGATTGTCGGAAGGGGAAGATCGGGGCAAAAATTGGCCTAATTATCTATGAACCTGGTATGACCCAACAAAGGAGCTACATTGGACAAATTATATCTATAAGTTGCATTAGTCTTGTATTCAGTGGTTCATTTACCTTTTCAAACTGTTTATCGTTTTCCTTTCACTTTTTTTGATGTCCCATGTCTATCACTTTAAATGCCCATCAAATATAAAGAAGCTTGTGTTATCAGCATGATAAAACAGTTTAAAAAGTTTCAGGGGTATAAATGCTTTTGGAAGCACTGCAAACACAGTGGAGAGAGTGTCTGTCTATCTATCTATGAGACACAACGAGTCACTGCTCAGGTCAATCTGCACACACTAATTAACCAACATGCAGGTTTATGTACTGCGGGAGAAACATGTAAAGTCCTGCCTGGACAGGTGAGATTGTGACCAAACACAATCATGCACTTAACACTTGACCTAGCGTTAATATTTGCTTTTGTCACACTTAAAATGATAATCAGTACCTTGTAAAAGCAAAATGTTAGATTGGGTATGAAAGCATGATCTCTTCCCTGTGGAACAGCGCTAACGGCACCCCACAATGCTTTCAGCGAGCAGTTGGCTACAGTGTGATCTGTTGCACCAATAAGTTGTTCTTGTGAGCTGCATTTTGATGAGGACATAAAAGAATTCGACACTTTGATGTGGCTGTTTTCCCTTTTAGAGCTTGTTGTATAAATGACACACTAAATCTGCAGCCACAGTTCAGAGCTACTATGTGTACAGAAGCAAACAGGGACGCACCTTCCCTAGCTGGTAACCCGTGCTGCCTGTGCCGCTGAACGTTTTTTAAAAAAAAAAAACTGCACAAGACGTATCATTTCTATAACTGTGGTGAGATCAGTCAGTGCAGAATGTAAAGCTCTTTAAAAAGGAATATTCCCTTTGACAAGCCTAGTCCTTATGTTGAGATTAGAGCAGCGCTGCAGCTGCAGCAGGCCGTGTTCTGGGTATTTTCTCTCTGCCTTATACTATCCTTCCCACCTGCATTAGCTGGCAGGAAGCCCCGTACCCAGTTATAGGTCACATGCATTCCTGCTTATGCTGCTCAAGAAATGCGCATTGATGGGCATAATCCTGACACACTGAGCTACTAAAGCTACCTGATTATATTTGGGAAGCTCTCACTATTCCCATGTGCTTTTCAATTGATCTTATAACACATTTATGGAATCGTGTGTTCAAAAGTGGCATGCTGAAAAACATAAATAACAGAATCTAACCAACTGCACGGCGCAAGAACAACACATCATGCACACACTTGTAAATATTACAGTATTTATATTACGTGCTCATTAAATTTTTTTTGCCATGCTGTTTTGAATAACTTTTTTATGAATCCCTCTAAGTCCAGTTTTACAAGTGCTGAAGGGATGTTCTGTACGATTTCATTCTCCTACTGGATACTGGGACGGCGGTTCTGATCAGGGCGTCCATATCTGACCGTCCTCAGTCTCTGACTAAACTGAAATCCTGATCTCGGTTGTCGGTCTTCTTTCTCAGTGAGCTCCCGCCCGCAAAGCTGTGCAGCCGCATTTTACACACCCAGTTTTTTTTTTATCTTCATTTTGTCATTCCCACTATTCATGCTCATGGCTCACAAAACTGTACCGAAGGCTGAGTACATCATTTTGATTATGCAACAAATATGGGGTTTGCCTCAAGGTTTAAGGGCTGTCCTGCCTTCCTTAATGACTTCAAAAAAGAGAGACTATCCATGTTTAAATTATGTGTTGCCAAGACATTACAGGAACTTTTTAACACTAGACAGGCCAGTTATTAAAGCACAGGGCCCTAAGAAGATTTTCTATTAAGGGCCCATTTCTATTTAGGGACACCAATCCTAACACTAATGCCTGTTTAGAAGCTTGATTGTTGGTGTGTTTCACTTTTAACACCTCTCCTTTTATTAACTCATTGTATAGAGTTTTGGAGGAAGTTTAAGTTTAATCGTCTGCACTTTCAAGTAAATCACAGAAAATTGTTAATGATTTATTGAAAGCTATTTGCAGTTACAGTATGCATTGACAAACACTCCATTATGATAAGAAAAAGAAAAAATGAAATGAGCTACATTAGGTTATGAGTGGTACCTGCTATGAACTCTTTCCCTTGTATGATTACAAGTTTGTTGGTTCTTTTATATTGCAAATATGTTGAAATTTTAACCCTAAAAGAACTTTAATTCTTTCAAACTCGATATTCAGAAACATCTTAAAGTTTAAAATTAGATTCACAGACAAGAGATAACATTAGAAACTGGTTTCAGATTGAAGTCTGTGCTAAATCTCTGTCACCCCTGTGGGCCTGCTGTTGGACTGGGAGCTCTAAGGAGCAGCAAAGGTCGGTTATGCCTCGGCCTGGCTAAGACCAGAAAAATGGACTCAGAGTCCAGAAGTCATTAGTGACTGAATTAAGTGGGACAAAATCACAATACTTCTCTAGACAGTGTGATACTAATAGATTATAATGTAGTATACTACAGTATTTTAAGGTTATTGAGTTTTTAAAACAATACATGTTTTTGATTGTATTAACTTTGAGGCCGATATGGACTGCTACCTGGTCTCGTCAAATGCCTATTCTTAAAAAACTTGAATCTGTATGTAGAAAAAAAAAACTTGAACATTAATTGAATAGTAACACTTGATAACCATTTTATAAAGTATACATCAAAACTTGACAGATACTACAGACAGAGATGAATAAACTGTTTCTGCTTTTATGTATTTCAGGATATAACTTTTTAAATTGGCAGTCTATAAAAAGCTAACAATTAATGTGAATATTGTGACTACAGCGATATAAGCATAATCTTTAGGATCACAAGCACATCTATAATTAAGACTTTCTGACAGCAAAGTTCGACACTTTTAATCACAATCTACTCAGATAAGAGAGTGTACGTTTGTGTGTTTCATGGGGTCTGGGGGTGGAGGGCTGAGAAACGGGACAAAAGCAATGGAGAGCGTTTCATCTTAATTGCCAAACCGTAGAAAAATCATTAAACAGACAAACACATCAGAAAATTGGCCAAATTTTACTTTGTAATGGTGAATCCTCTATGATTGGTGCACATGATCACTTTATTGTGCTCTGTTTTATAATCTGATCATGGTTGTAAACAGCTTTTGATTTAGCGCTTCAACGTATGTAGTTCTTTTAAAATGCTGATGTAAAAACGTTAAAAGCATGTTGTCGGCGTCTGTTGGTGTGAAAATGCAGGATAGATTTTACTTTAATATTGTTAATCAAAATACAGCCAAACACCAGAGTAAACCTGGGAATAAAAACATGATCGTCTTTCCATAACGTGATATAGAAATATGGCTATAATTTGACCCTTAATCCATTTGGATACAAAACTGCATAAATGTATTTGGTGTAAATACAATCCATGAGATTAAGGCATTTCTATTCATTTATATTAAATAATACATTTGTCTGTTCAGCTATTTATTAAAACTTAAGTGAAAACATACATTTCTTTTTTTTTTTTTTTGGAAAATGTAAGGTGCAACACAAAGTATTCATCTTTTCTCAACCATATCTTTTCTTCTTCTTTTTTCTTTTTTTATTGAGCATCAGTGATACATTATATCGTTTTAATTAGATGAAGCACGATACTCATTTATATTTTAACCCCCCATCCCAAGAACATGTTGGACACCAATCCATTAGGAGTAGATAATTGAAGGTAATACAAGAATAAACAAGAACAGTGAAAAAAACAAAAACAAAGTTTGTTTTACATACATATATACATCCAAATATATACACACATATGAGCGTACATAACAAAAAGAGCATATACCTCGGCTTGCCAGCACTAAGGCTGTGCACTAAACCAGACATGGTACACATGGGTTCAATCACAATCAGAAAAATTTGTCCCTGGACCCCCTTAGAGTATATTTTATTTTCTCTAATTGTGTGAAGTGTGTCAGGTCACTAAACCACAAAGACGCTTTGGGTGGATTTTTTGATTTCCAATGCAATAATATTCTTCTACATGCAAGCAGTGTTGGGAAAGCAATTATGTTTCTATGGCCTTCCCTTAGTGTTGTATATCTTCTATCTGTGGCACCAAATATGGCCATAACTACGTTGGGTTGAAGTTAGTATTCAATGTTTCTGACAGTGTTTTAAAGATGGTAGACCAGTAGGTTGCCAGGGCTGGGCATGACCAGAACATTTGTGTTAAATCAGCCGGAGTGTTTCTGTCACATCTTGCATCTGTGTTAGGATATATTTTACCCAGTCTTGCTTTGGAATAGTGGATGTGATGTAGGACCAAAACATACATTTCTGTTACTGTATATGTTATTTGCAAAATTCAACAACAGAAATTACAACAGTAACCCAGCAGTACTTTTACTGTTTCATGTTAGTGAGATTTTAAATTGTCTTAATGTAGTCCACTGGCAAAAGGATGCTGTTTAAATCTGCATTTTATGTTCTCAGGAAACAAACGAGTTGGAAAACCTATGGATAATCAAAACATTCTCACCAGTCCCAATTTCCAAAGCAGAGATGGGTGCAACGTCTTTAAAGTGTGATGACTGCTGCAGAAATAATCTCATAGTTTGTGTCTCAGGAAACTTTTGTCAGCAAATGTATGCCTTTGGCTTTATTAGCAGGTACAGCTAGTAGTCGTAGTCAGCTTGCATTGAGCACAGCAGTTTTCCAACTTGCAACCAGAACATGGTTTAACTGCGTCATTCCTACATTCCCATTCTAACACCTGGGGTAAACAAGTAGCCGAGGACGCCTATTCTTTATTGACTGCTCTCTGCTTCAGTTTTTGTGGGGAGTTCTTGAGATATTCTACGCTGCATTTCACCATGGGGCAGTTTGTGCTTGAAGCAGAGTTCAAAGAGTATGAACAGCTCATCTTTTGGCCCGTTTCTGCCTGTGAGCTCTGCATCAATGTAAATTAGCTTTGTGTTTACCTTGTAAATATTTGACACCTTAATGTACCACTATGGCCCCACAGCTGTGGAAAAGCCTTCCTGCAGGCCTAAGGGCAGCTGAGAGTTTGGGTGTTTTTAAAAGGAAACTGAAGAAGCATCTATATTCAGTCCGGCTTTTGGGTGAAGTTTATAGCTATTTATTTTTATGGTATTCTGATTTCGTATCAGTTTTAGTTATTTAGTTGTAAAAAAGATTATTATTATCTATGTTTTATAATTATATTACTATTTTAGTTAATAATCTTGACAATTATGTTGCATGTTTTTTATATTTCTATTATTATGCATTATTTGGAATTTATGGTTAACAATTTATTTTTTGGAATAATATACCTATGTTATTTTTCTTTCTTGATTTATCATTCTTATTTATTTGTTCTATTGATTTTATATATCAGCATTTCACTGATATATTTCGCTGAGCTATACAATTATTTCCAGTTTCTCATTCTCTATAAATGATGGAGTTATCTTCCTCTCAATTCTTTGTCTTCTTAATATACATTTTATTGTTTTATCTGTTTACTTAGTTTAATCCATTCTAATGCGTATGTCTCTGTTGTGGTTTTATGTTTATCCTCTAGATTTTTAACCTATACCCCTCTGCGTTGTACTTATGAATAGCGTCATATAAATAAAGCCTAATTCAGTGACTGAGTTAAAGTGTCTTAAGTACCATCTTTGGTCTTTCCACCATAGTTTGAGAGCCTTGATTTAGCAATAATGACCATGTGTTTCTGGGGCGATTATGGGTCTATATAGCTTTAGTTGAGTATTCAGGCACAAGTTGACATGCAGGAGATTAACCCATCAATTTATTATCCAACCATATTCAAACCAAGACGAGGCAGCATGTGAGCCCAGCCTAAAAGTGGACAAACTGAGAGCACCAAGCATGCCTTTTTACGCTATTTGGCAGCTAAATCATTCAAGAGTTTTACCACCTCAAACCCATTCATTCTTTGTTTTTGATTTCAATCAGTTTCCTCCAACAACTAAAAGGGTTCTTTTGAGCAGTAGCTGCTTGTAAATTCGCCTGAACGTTTATCATGTTAATTTGGGATGACAAAATGTTCTCCATTGGAGTAATCAGCTAATGTCACATTCAATTTAAAAAAATACTTTATTAATGCCAAGGGTAAACTAAATGTTGCAATTCATATTATGCAGGTTTCTTCACGGAGTTGTTGCAGCTGCTGATGGCAGTGGGCAGCAAGGATGTAGTGGTCTGTCTGACAGCGGCGCTGAAGACGCCTCTGACAGAACATGACTACATGTGTTTCTAGCTTGAATAATGTTTGGACGCTTTTTTATTTGGACATCACTGGACATATCTGATAGTGAGGGCCATGAACGAAGTCTCCGTCAGCGCTTTGTATTTACTCTAGCCATCATCCACAACCCATTATGGGCTGATTTAAGGTGTGTTTCTTACATGTTTATCTTAACCTTAAGCCAGCTAAAGTTTGATGCCATGTACAGCGTGTGAAAGCCCAGGCAGAGCCATGTGTTACGAAGAGATTTAATTAGATCCTTAGATCAGTGCAGAGGCATGGGAAATGATTTCCCCCAAATGGAGCGTCGAACTTGTCCAACTTCTCGAACGGCACTGCTGTCCCACATTTGCCTTGACATAAGGAGCCCACAGCGGTTTTGCTCTTGAGATTGATAAAGCAGATTTTTCTTTCTGACATGCTTCAGGGGGCTATTTAACTCAGCAGACCTGTTGCTGAAATATTTAACAGTCAGCAAGCCAAAGAGGAGCCTGTTGGGCATTTGCCAATATAGAATTCACCTATTCGATGTATATTTTATGACCATGACTGAATGGATGACAGGTGTTGCTTTATAAATAGCATCTCCATGATCGGAAGAGGACTTGTTAATGCAATTATGTAGGTGTTAAGTAAGAGGCAATATGTTGGATCAAATGCTTGCAGAATAAAAATCAAATCAAAGTTTTAGGAAACCTTTTTAACCTTTACTAATTAATTTTAATTAGCTACAGTGACCATCCTTCCCTTGCTGATTGTCCCTTTTAGAGAGTACATTATAGAATGCGCACAAGTCCTGCACCAACCCTTAGAAATGAATAATAGAAGAGGGACTGATTGTACTGCACACACAAAATAGGCATAAAGATACCGTAAAATAAATACTAATAAGTTCTTCACATTGACCACAGCTGCAAACAAGAACCATCAATGTCTTGAAAACAGCAGTTGCGAGGCAAACCTAGCCTGAGAGCTGTGACCAGTGCTTGATTTGAAATAATGTTATGCTGCCATGAAAACAAGATCAAGGGACCATGTACAAACACAGTCTGACTGGCAATCTGGGCAGCGGGGCGACGGCTGTCAGACCGAATGACAGGATGCAAAGACCCTAACTGGCACATCGCTGTGTTTGTTATTGTAATAACGCCGCTTTTTGCTGGTAGTTCATTATGTGTCCAGCAGCTTCAGATCAAATAAACACGCTTTTTCAGTGAGGTTTATCAGGAAGGATGCAACAAAAGGATATACAAATGGATGGATGTACTTTCTTAGAATTTAAAATATACATAGACAATCCACCTGTAAAATTAGAAATATTTAATCTATAAATGTGCAAATTCAGCGTAGTATGTAATATGTATAAACTGAAACAAGTTTATAAATGATCTTCTGGTCGTATATGCAGTGCGCTTCTCCAGGAGCTCACAGTAGTAGAAAAACTGCAGGTGTGTCTTCACCTGTCTGTGTGCGCATACAAAGGCTGATTATAAACTACCTAGCCGTAACTTAAGATGCGATAACATAAAAGTGTTATGAGCTGGCCAAAGAACCTTACATTTGTGTAATTTATTTTAAAAGAACAGAAAAACAAGGCTTTGTTAACCCAAATGGTACAAATCTGTGTTAAATACATATAAGAATCTATGAGTGATGGTAAGAGGTGAAACCTTCAATTGCTGTGTTACCTACTCAATGTTAAAGGACAAAATTGTTCTCTGTAGGAAGGCCGTGTTTTATATATTCCAATATTATAAGAGAATACAAAAAACCTTACTGAACCTGACCGACCTTCTACAAAGATTTGATTGAGTGGAATTTGCAACTGAACATCTTTGATAACCATCAAGGACATTTAAAAAGAGTCCTTTTACACAATATAATTTTCAATTATTCTGGAGAGCCTTCCTGGGCAGGAATAATACTTAGAAGCTTTTATTCTCATTAGTTTTCTTAGCAAATCAAAGCTTAGTTTGAAAGTTTTCCTGTCGTACATCTACAAAACATGTCTGCAACCCTGAAGGTGTGTTATTTTTTTCTATTGTGAAGCAAACAACAAATAGAACAAAATACCAGAAAATATCAGTGTGCATAACTGTTCATCCCACTTAAAGTACTTATATATATATATATATACTTATATATATATATATATATATATATATATATATATATATATATATATATATATATATATATATATATATATATATATATTGTTTTTTATTTGTATTTTTTAAGATTAGAAAACAGAGAAATGCATTGTTTTAGCTTGTATGGCTCATTGTTGTTACCCTGGCCACTGAGCTAATCAGTTTGCAAGTTCCACTAGTTTCTGAACTTAGAACTGCAACATGTAATTCCAAGATCCAATTTTAAAAGTAGATGAAGTGCCACAAAAGTAGATTTACCAAAGTGAAATAAAAATGTATTTAGAGTACATAAAGACAGCCCAAGTCGTATGGTGTAAGGAAGCTGTCAAAAAGATGTGTGTATGATTTTAATAATTCATATTTCTATGTCACAAAATGTACATAAATTAAAATACAAAATTCTACTGTCATATATGTGAGTCTGAAATATTTAGTGGGTTAGGTTTATTCTTATGTGAGTATTAAAAGTTTTGAAATTACATCAAGGGGGGAGTATTGAACGAAGAGGAGCATCTGGTGGCGTGGGAGGAGTTTGTGTAAAAGGTGAGTCGTCAGATTGACAAGTTTGGGTGGGGTTTGAGGAAGCCATGACGATCTTTATCCCCTCCCCCATCCAGGAGCTGCAGCACAGCCGCTAACTAGCATTAGCTAACACGCTAATTAACGCTAAGATACTCTTTTTTTCTGATTGATCAAATATAGTGATTCTATTAAGCTATGCTGCTTGCTTCCAACTCTGCTGCTGTCAAACGGTGAGACGTTAAGGACCCGGATAGTCAACAAACATTTACCAGCACCACAGCTCACCAGTTGCTTCTGCTCATTGGCCTAGAAATTAGCCATCATGCTAATTCTGGCAGCTGTTTATGAACAGTTTTGCCAAAGCTCTGCCAGCATGGTAACTTCTAACCACTCTCTAAAATATTATTATAGTATTATTATGACAGGTAGACCCCGAATGTCAACCAGACTGCAGAAGTTGTACAACTACTGTCAAAATATAAACCAAGTGGAGATTCATATCCCATAGCTTCCCAGCCTGTCAGCGTCGGAGATTGATGGACAAGCTAGGGTTTGCCGACTATCCCGTTTTTTGAACTAAATTTAAGTGTCCCATTTTAGACACTTTTTGTATCGTATTTTGACTGCAGCCTGCAATGTGCATATAAGAACACTAGATGATGCTCCAGGCCATACCTTCCTATCACATTGAAGCAAGCAAGGACTGGTGCACATGTGCCGCGGTCATATTAGATAGATACAATTATAGAGCGGTAAAGCTTGAATGGTTAACTTTTGAGTCAAATAGTGAACACATATGTCCTGAATATTACCTCAACAGACATTTTATGGTAACAACATAACACTGCTGCCTTGGTATCTGCCGGAGTGACCAGCGTTATGATGATAGTGACCATATGAAGGGAGTTTTTTTCCATTGATTTTACAAAACCCCGAAGAATTGCAGAGAAATGTCAGTGTTGGATACAAGCTTTTAACCGAGAGGATTTCGCTGTGGAATCTGACCAAAGACACCTATGTGCTCTCTGCATTTCCTCAGTGGTAAAGAGCCAACACTTGAATGTCCAGACCTAATACCAGCGGCTGCAACATCTGTGCTGGTAGGCTACGATTATTTGGCTTTTCTCAGCGGAATGAAATCATCATACAATCGTGCACAACAAGCGCTATTAGCTGGCTAATATCAATTCCCCCAACCTCCTGGAGAACAATTTTACGAGCAGGCAAAGTCCCGGTGTGTATATATACCAGCTAAATAATGCATGTGTGATGATTTGAAGTGGTCTCTGTAATACAGTGTGGTGGTTTGTTTGGCTATTGGGCTTGTTTACATGGAGCAAGTCACTTGTTCCTCTCACAAGCTTGGTGCAGCTTTAGAAAAGAAGCTGTTTTTAGGTCTATTTTTGGCAATAAGCCCTATAATAATTTATAACATAGGCCTATAATAATATTTTTCTTAGTATTAGTTGTAATCCTATGTGGATTTAGCAGGTTTCTTCCTCGCGTTTGATCAGTTGTGAGAGAGGAGAGGACATCCTTTTCTACCTTTCTACCTGATATTGCTTTCCTTCTGCTCATTTTGAGGCCTCTACATTTCAACTAGTGTTTAAGCTGTTCTATGTTGTGTTTCTCAAGTGAAGCCTGTAGAAATTAAGCGTTGTCATCCTCCAAAATTATCGGTATTGCAGAGCTGTCTCTGATTCAATAAGCTGATTCACGATATCTCAGACTTAATTATGACTAGTCAAAACTACATTTTTAGATATCTAAATATAAAAAATTATTGTGTTAGGCCCCCTGGTGCTGTCATTAAGCTGTCCCAACAGTTGCTTGTGGTTCTATGAAGTCAGAATGATGATTAAACATATCTGATATACAAAGACCGTTTGGGATAAAAAGTGCTCAATTTATCTCTAACCTAGTTTTGCTTAGTCATTATTTGCTTTCAATATATCTGTAATTTAATTTGCGCTACCTGAATCTTAGTTTCAGATAACTAAAAAATACATTTGAGTTATCTTGAATAATGAGATAATTTTGAGATATCTCAAATTTACTTTATGAGTAGTCATACTTTAACTGTTATCTGAAATACATGTTTCAGGTTGTAATTTATTGCACATATGTTGAATTGGAGCTCCAAAACAAGTTAATGGTAAATCTGACTATGTTTATACTAGGTAGAATGTAATTAGAGCTATCTTAAATTGCTATATTGTCTGTTCAAAATATATTTAGCAATATCTCAATTAACTATGTCTAGTCATAAATTATTTTCAGATATGTGGAATGTAAAGCCAAATAAGCCATAAGTGGTGCAGACATCCTCATTCTATAACGCTCCCTTGTGGCGTCATTTCAACACTTTCCTACTCAAATCCACAAACTTGAATTCGTGTCCACAGCAGTGTGGACTTGGAGTCGTGGAGATTAGTTATAGAGAGTACAGTCTCAGCTTTCAGATTCATACTCACATAAAAACAGTCCTAACCCACATTTTTTAGACTCACATATATGACAGTAGGAGTTTGTGTACAGTATTTTTTTGACAGAAAAAATCTTAGAATCTGTACACATCCTTTTGACAGCTTTCTTACTCCATAACTGAGCACTGTTTGAAAACCATGGAGTTGGAGCACTGCTGTAACGCTCAGAAATCATGTGTAGTAAATTTTGTCTGGTTAGAAATTGGGATGAGAGTTAAAATATCTGCCTTGTTTGTAACAATAAAGCATGCAAAAATGCCTACAGATACAACAAGATAAATCATATTGCTCTTGTACCTATCTTTAAGTTAGGGTATTATTTTACTTGGATGTTTAATTCAGGGTAAACAGTAACTACTTGCTTTGTTTTGCTGAAAAGCTTTCATTTTATCTAACATTCTTTCTAGGAAGCACAGATAAAATTTTGATTTAGCCAGACTATGTTTCTAAGGAGTGAGATGTGCTTCTTATTAACATGAAAAACTGAGCAAAGTGTTATTTGATCCAAAGGCAACTGAAGAACATTCCAAAACAAAGAATTCAAAGACCTCAACTCAAAGGTTGGTAATTTCACCAAACAACTGCTACAATGCTGCAGTCTAGACAAGAACTGAGAGAAAATGTTAAAGGAGTAGCTCCTTCTATCACCTCTCCCCACAGATCAATATCACCACTGGGTTTTGCTTTGCCACAAAGGGCACAGGGATGACACCCTGATCTAATTCCCAGGCCATAAATCATTCATCACCAGCAGGTACACAGAGTCAGAGCAGTCAGAGATGAAGGCAGAGTCCTGACCTTTTCATGCTGGAAACTAAAGCATCCTCTTGTTTCTGTCTGCTCTATTACGTCTCCCTGACTTCCCTGTTCAGCTAAACCTAATCATTTCTGAATCTAACCCTCTCTTTTCAATCTGTTCCCATATGTGTCCCCAGAACATGACTTGAAGATGAGCAGTCCTCAGGCTACGTCCGAAAACAAGGATTGTCCTCCTCCAGAGGAATTAGAGTGTAAAATCTGTTACCAGCGCTACAATGCAAACAACCGGAAGCCTAAGATCCTGGGCTGTCTGCATCGGGTGTGCTCCCGCTGCCTCATTAAGATTCTGGACATCACTGACGGAGCAGGCTGCATCCCCTGCCCCTTCTGCCGACACCAAACTGAAATCACCGAGTACCAGGTCTCTGCCCTGCCTGATGACGTTAACATCATGTCCCACCTGGCAACACAGGACAAGTCCTTCAGCTTGGACCAGAAGAGGGAGGTGGTCCTGACGCCAAAGAGTTTGTCCTCCACCAGCCCGTCTCATGACTCCTCAAACTGCCTGGTCATCACCATAATGGAGGTTCAGAGGGACTCACAGCACTCGCCGAGCCACAACGGCAGCTCCGATGTCTACGCTGACCAGAGCCTGGACTCCGTCTCAATAGGCTCCAATGGACCCACAGATCATGATGCACTGTCTAAGCTCTGTAACCATGTCCCACGCATCTTGGTGTGGCTACTTGGTTTCTTATACTTCGGTTCGCTCCCGTTAGGAATCTATTTGTTAGTGATCCAGAGAGTGACTCTAGGAATCGTATGTGTTAGCTTAGTGCCATCGAGTCTGACAGTTTGCCTAGTGTATGGGTTCTGTCAGTGCCTGTGTCAGGGCATGTGTGACTGCTTTGCCCGGGGCTGAGAGGATGGCAACTAGAGGACCAGGGATGAGGATAAAGCCAGCTCCAGAAAACAGGGAGCTAGGGTGCTCCTAAGTACATAGAAAGGTCCGAGCCGAAGACAATATCATCCTCTTCACAAGCTTTTAATAGCACACCTAGGAGGCAGCTTTGTCATGCAAATACAGGACCGTAGAGAAAAAAAGAACCCTGTTGTTAGCGATGTGCTCTGATTTCTTCACGCCTACTGCTTCGACATCAGTTTGGTCAAGAGGAACAGAGTCACTGACAAGCTCAGCCAGCAGCTGGAGTATACCTACAGTCCTGTGACGTATTTCTGTGTATGTGCCTGAATTGTTCTGTGATGTGAAGATGAGATGGTATCACCTCCTTTTTGGAGCAGGCACTCGATAATTTCAAGCAAGCAGCTTTAGGAAGAAATGACATGATTATACGGTGAAACTACTGATGCTTATTGAATATTTCTGATTTTGTTATGTTACAACAAACTTCCACATGTTTTATTGTAATTTTAGGTTACACACCAGCTCAAATTAGGGCATGATGGACATGGGTCAGAGGACGTCAACGTTAAACTTTCTGACCTGTATGCAAACGACTAAGTGTGGAGAAAAACTAACCCTGCAATGAAATATGGTGGTGGCAGCATCATGTGGGGATGGTTGACATCTGGTGGTACAGGTAAACCAGTCAGCTGTTGATGGGAGGATGGAGCTAAATACAAGTTAATCCTAGAATAAAAGCTGCTAGAGGCTGCCAAAGACTTGAGACTGGGCCGAAGGTACACCTTCCAGAAGGAAGAAAACACTAAGTATAGCCACAGTGGCTATCAAAGAATAAATCAAAGTATATTCATGGGTCAAAATGACCTAATTCAAATTTATAATTAGAAAATTGCTTTTTACATACACACTAGATTTATTCTGACTGAACTTTAGCTATTTTACAAAGTAGAAATCTAAGTCTCTGTATTTGCAAAGCTGATTGAAACAACCCCCAGAACACTTACAGAGTTAATGCCAGCAAAAAGCATTGACGGGGGGGGGGTAAAGACAGATGTATGCCACACTTTTCAGATATTGTTGTAAAAGTTTTGAAAAGCATATGTATGCTTTTCCTTTCCCTTTACAATCATGATCGACATTAAATGCAAATGAAGAACGTTCTAGAATGTGTTTGTAACCTATGTGGGAAAACTTTACGGAGCATGAATGCTTTTGAATTTGAATTTACACACAAATGAAATTCATGTATGTAAACATTTGAAATTAGAGAACAACTGTACCTATTAAGAATCAAGATTAGGTAAGGAGAATAAATCCTGTGAAAAGGGGTTATATATGTGACACAACCTAAAAAGTAGAATTTCTGACTAGATTGGCACATCTACTTTCTACCCCCCTATGTATGCATAGACTTATGCTAAATTAATTTTTTACCACACACACTAGACAAACACAGGTTTGTTTAACAAAAAATTCCACCCAGTTCTGCCTGGTGTTCAAATTAATTTATTTAAGCATTAATGTTTTTTCCCCAAAGGTGTTTTTCTTATAGCTTAATTTTCAATAAAAAATTTTTACCGTGTCTATGAGACGTCGTACATTGATGCAGACAAGACTGATATCGCTAACAGCAATTTGGAGAAAGTTTAAGACGAGCTTTACTAACTTCTTCCGATATCTGAGCTGTACTTCCTGTTCACAAGCAAGGTGGTTTATAATTTAAAGGTTTCATCAGCGTACAAAACGTTTGTGTACTCAGAGCCAAGTGTGTGCCAAATAATTAGAAAAACTGCAACCTTCAAGCTTTCACAGACTTAAACTCAATTTAATGTCTTTTGTGTATGGTAATAACTGAGGTCACTGGAATGATGTTATTATGTATTCATTGATGAACTCTCAGTAATAATATTGCAAAATGAAAATACTATGCATCAGAGTGCAGGTGCAGTGATTTAAAACAACCTCACATAAAGCCTATCTTTCTAAAGAAAATTCTGTTAATTCTTTTATGTTTTGGTTTGAACGCCACAAATCAGCCACAAATGTGACCTGGATGTGATTTGTTTGCAGAAATGGCATGTTGATGCACAAACAGTAACATCCATCTAAACTTCAAGGCCTGACGTTTTAATATTCCTTTTTAATTTCTCTTCTTAACCTCTTTCTATCACATTTTTTCTGCCTGTCTCAATACCCTCTCCAAGGTTTGTTTGTATTATATACTGTTTGCTTAGTACCACACAATTAAGTACAGTTGCCATGAGAGGATGAAATAAAAGGATCATTATTTTCAATACATAGTTTGTGTCTTTGACTCTGCCTACTGTGTTGCGCTTCAGATAAACTGAATGCAACGGGTAATGAAATGATTGGCATCACAAGTGGATCCTGTATACTGTGCTAGATGAGGCTTGGAGAGAGCAGCACACTCTGATCATACTTCAAAAGTCAATAAAACTGATAGAAAAGGGAGTTCATTTGTGAAGTCAGAGCAAAAACATCCTTGTTGTCTCATTTCCAAAGTATTTTAGGTCCAGGCCATCTGTGCTTTTGATGACTAGATTGGGACAACAAATCACAATCATCATTGCGTTATCATTGGGAGCAATGCTGCAGTCGTACAGACATGCTTGGGTGCAATATCTGTACAGCTATAGTAGTTCAAGTGGCAAAACCTTTTTACGCTGTACACTTGTAACATATTTGCTCAGCTGGATGGATTTTAACAGGCCTTGGTGCCAACAAATCATTTAGATTTGACCGAGATGCTACAGCTCACAGAGAGGGATGGGGACATCTTGACGAGGGTAAAGCTAATTGTTACAGTAGCTAATTTTGAACTCCTCTCCACACCTCTACACTTTTAAACACAGAATTATTAAATTGCACTCTTCATATAAATAATCAGGGTCCAGATGAACTATTTTCAGGTCCTGTTCGCACAACAACAATCCATTAAAAATTAGATTGTTTTCCCGTTTCTATAAACACATCTACATGATGTTGTGCCAGTTCAGACGTGACAGAAAGCGGTAACGGACTACGTTACCCATGATGCAATGTGGTCAAAATGGCCACCAACTCATGTGGTCAAAATGGCCACCAACTCCCATCACGCAACACGGCAAAATGGCCGCCGATCAAGATAAGGTTGCTATAGTGATGGCTATAAAAGCCGATCACACACGATGAGCTTCCTTCTTCCCTGGCTGTTAGCCAACCCGAGAAGACACGCACAGCTGATTCCGTTGGGGTGATTCCCACGCCACGTGTTCGATTGCTCGCTGGACCGAGATTTTTCGACGCAACGGTTATTCCCTGCTTTATAACAGGAGGTCGACTTAAATAAGTACTTTTAAATTCCCTCTGATCAAAAGACTGAGAGACGCCGCATCTCCCACTGATCGAAGAGGACCCCGCTTTTGTCTGGCCAACAAAGCGACTGACTGTGAACCCGGAGGAAGAAACGAAGGAGCTTCTTCCCCGTGCCGCTGCAGCCTGTGGACAACTGCGCTCGTCGAAGCGCGTCCAGAAAGCCACACTCGGAGCGTTCCGGACCAGCCCCGAGGCAACTCAAAGTAACGGGGTTTTTCCCCTTTCATTTCTGTCTCACCAACAGGGTGTTTAGAAGTGCCTGGGCAGGCGGTAGAACTTTGTAGGTGTTGGTTAATGCTTTTATTCCATGACGAAGTTGGAATTATTTTTGGCTGAACATTTTCTTTGTATGTGCATGTATTTTACAATTGATTTTGCTGTGTTGATTTGTGATTCATCAATAACCCCGCCGTGGGTTACCGCCTTATTTCTTTTCATCTTTTTCCCTGCTCCCCCCCCCTCTCTCTTTTCGCTTCTCCTTATCAGTTTAATCTCTTTGTCCGAGCTCAAGTCGCGGGCTTTGCTTTAAACTCCTAGTTAGCCCCCCCCTCTCGAAACGAGGCATTGTCCCATCAGCGTAAGCGTGGTTACGTTATTAGGACCTCCCCTCATACGTCATCGTAGCAGCCATCTTGGGAGGGTCACGTGTATCTGGACTGTAGGTAGCTTAGCTGAACTAGCTTTGTGTAAGACATCAAAGCGTCCAGTGAGATTCCCGAAGCTGTTCTGTCTGTCAATGCTGATACGTGAAATGCCGATGTTTCGAGGGCGGTGTTAAACAACTTTGAGTTAAGTTAAGATCTGCTAACCGCTCATTTTAATCCATTGTTTATTTTTGTTTTGTTCTTTATTTCCACATATATATTTAGCATGTTTTAGTTTAGTAATGAGTAAGAATTCCAAAGTTGTTTGAATCAGAGAATTACTGTAACAGGGAATTGCTTTTGGTTCAATAAAACCAACCACTGCGGAATAGACATTGTTTTGTGTTCAGTCCAATTCACAGTTGCCTGGGTATTCAGAAATCAGAGCTAACCTCCTTTGGAGTTAACATCTGACATTAATACAGAGACAATATCATTGGATGGTGATAAGGAATAAGGATTTAAACTCTAATTGCAGTTACATTGGGGTTCTCACAGCCTGCTGGATAAACCTGGTCGGTTAACAGTCCGACCTGATCATTTATTCCAGCATAAATGAGTTCATAACAGCAAGTTAACTAATGCATTAGTGGTATAAATACTTATAAGCTTATAGCTAACATCACCACCATTTGAACTATATTTGTTATAGCGAAATTTTGAGTTGAATGATTTATTATTTAAATTATAATACCAAATTATAATTAATAATAATAATAAGCATATTCAACCAGCTTATGGCATAGCATAAATTGGCTTTTCCCGGTGTGGGCTGGAGTCTACTTATTGGCGTTCCTTTAGACTAAATCGAATAACCAGCAACTTATGAATTGAATGAACACAATCCATATTCCAGCATTTTGACTGCTCACCTTGCCAAAAGGACTATTCAGTCATAATTGATTAAGGAGGTATCATTACTAAATATATACGTGTTTGTGGTGGTTTGAGGTTGTTAACCAGAGGTTTGAATATTGATTTCTGGACTGGAAGTCAGCTAGATTGAAATACACAGCAGCCAGCGTCTGCTACTTGTCAATCAGAGTCTGTGTCGTGTTCTGCTTTGAAAAGAGAGACCCTGCCTCCATCTGGTGGCCAGGATAGGTAGTTGCAGTCACGGTTTTAAAGACAGCTTAGATCGCTCAGTGTCCCGGAGGGACAGTTTTGAAAGTCAGTTTCTTTAAACTTACCTTACGGTTACGCCCCTTTTGTCTTTTTAATTTTATTTTATTCATTTTTTTTTCTCTTTCCTCCCTTATCCCCCTTCTGCTCATCATAAGTGGTCAAAATTGAGCTGTGATTTTGAAACTAAGGTTGCAATTTAGCGGTTTTTAACTGTCATTCTTTGCCACCTCTGAAGCTCCAAGACACTGCTATTTTCCACACATGTGTAGAGCACCTGTTCTGAAATAACTTACATCACAAACAAAGCCACAGCTTTATCATTTAATTACTGGCCGAAAGGTTAGTGGTCCATGTCACTCAAAGTTAATATTCTCAAAGTTAAACAAGCATATTAACCGTTCCTAAAACTAAGGAGTTGTAAGTCGCAGGGTTGATTCTCCCCTGCGCAGCCTAATTAAACGCACGTATTTGAACCCACTTACTGCAGTTAAAGTGCCAGTCATAGTGCGTGTTTGCTGTTAACAGTTAAAGTGAAGCCACTTAACAGTTGTTGTTAGCAGTTGTTGTTTAGCGCTGAGCTAAATTAAAGTGTATGCGTTGTTACCTAGTGCTAAGCTAGAATACAGCGTTGTTATTTGTTGTCTGTTGTTTAGCGCTGAGCTAAACTACAGGTTGTTACCTGTTGTGTTGTTATCCATAGCTGACAAAGAATGGATAGTAGCGGTTCTTCAGTCAAAGGAGCTGAAGGTCCAAACCATTCCATTGGAATGGAGGCCCAGGATGTCATTAGCTCACTGCTTAAAATGACACCGGACGAACAAACCCGTCTGAATCAGTTTAACATAGGAGACTGTGAGAGGAGAATTCAGGAATTGGTGGAGGAGGTCCAGAGCAAACCTAAACATAGATTGGTAGCAGATGTTTTGGGTGAATTAACTGCGTTATACCACCGAAGGTTAACGCTAGAGACCAATCTGCGTAACAGAGAGGTTGAGAGGCGTGCTTTAGCTGAGGAAAGAATCAGGGAGCTAGAACAGAGAAGTGTTCAGGGCAGCTGTCATCCCACAGAGGAGCGAGAGGAGGATCACATGAGCTTGCAGACAGAAGGATCTGAGTGTGAGAACTCCAAAGGAAAACATGGAGATCACACCTGGAGGACATTGGATGAACTGGGCCCTCAGACACCTTCTGAGCGAAGGGTAAGCGAAGGTCAGGACAGATATAGCAGTGTGATACAGAAAGAAATGCCTAAACAACTTACGGTGGCAATCAGGACTGATCCACATGATGTAAATCATGGGAAAACACCTGCTTCCCACCTGATCCCTGACACGGCTCGCCATGATCTTTTCCCCCCACCAGGGCGACGAGAGCACCGTTCCTGGGACACAGGGGAACCCCACTCCTCTGAACTGCGTCCACAGACAAGAGTTCATGACAGGGAGGGTCCCCCGGCATCCCACGAACGGCCGCCTCCGCCAGGTAGGTGGTCAGAACTGGAACCTCCCTCCTATCGTGGTTACCGCAGGCAGGAGTCGTCAGGAGAGGACTCAGATGGACCAGCTCCGATCCCTGAACAGGGACTGCGGATGCGTCAACTTGAGTCCCTGGCCCGAGACATAGAGCGTTTTGATCCTAGCAATACAGAATCCACCATTGATGACTATCTCAGAGAGGTAGAGCGCTGTCTGTTAGACTTATATAGCCCCTCGGCTCGAGAAAAGTTGAGGCTTATCTGGAAAACCACGTCCAGAAGTGTCCATGTTTTCATAGAAAGCCTCCCTCCAGCTACACGTGACCGTTACTCAGCTCTTTGTCAGGCTTTAAGAGAAGAATATTCTGTGTTTACAGACCCAGCTTCTGCGACTCTTGGAGCTTTTGCAATTCAGCACAAGAGAACTGAAGCACCAAAAGAGTACTACCGTCGCTTGCGGGCTGCTTACTTTCAGGGACGAAATGCTCCCGGCTTGGAGGAAGACCACGCTTTCAAATCTTTGTTCCTCCATAATCTTCATGAAAGCGTGCGTTATGAGGTTACCATGCATTGTAGAACCAAGAAACTTACCATGCAGGAAATCAGGAAATACGCGCAGGTGGCATGGGAAACACGTGTCCGGCCCAACAAAGGAGCCGATAGTGATAAAAAGGTTCTGCAGATTCAAGCCGAACCAGAAAAGAGTTTAGGTCTGGAGGGACATGAGATGCCTCCCTTCAAACCTAAAACTAGATTTGGTCCCAAGAAGCAACATGGTTTTGAGCCGCAGCAGAAGAAAGCTTCTCAGGATAGGAGAGGTCAGCATGGCAGCATGGAAGGTGAGAGGTTTCAAAAAGGGCACAGGCCGGATCCAGCTCGATACGGTAAGCAAACTGACAGGCCAGAAAGGTCGAAAAGCACACATGACAACAAAGGCTGGAACCTGCGCATGGAGGAGTCAATGAGAAAGGAGATGGAGGAGATTTGTCGCAGGTTGCTAGCCGAAACAGTGCATCAGATCGCGCCGCAGCCATCCCAGCCAACATCCAATCCTGTCGACCCTCCTGGAAAACCAGGCTCAAAACACCCGCCAGCATGACTAGGCGTGGAGCAGGCTTCCCCTTCTAACAGAGTTTATCTGATTAAGGGGGGGGACCAACCGAAAATTCACCAACAACCTTCTAAGATCCCATCAACAGGTGATCAGAAAGCCCCTTTTCTAAGGTTTTTAGGTGAGCTAAACCATCATGAAAATGCACACCGCTTATACTGCTCGACAGTTATCGGAGGATGTGTAACTGCAAATGCTCTTTTAGACACGGGTTCCGAGATCAGTCTAATGTGCTCAGATTTGTTTGATGAGGTGACCAGAGCTATGGTGTCTCTTGGGAAACCGTTCCAGGTGGAGACCTGTAACGTGGGCATCACTAGCTACACTCAGGATCAGTCATGCATCACCAAACGGGCGTGGTTAGACATCACTTTCCGTGACATGACCCTGGTGCACCCCATCTACATATGTACTTTGGACACAGAACCCTTTCTTGTGGGTCAGGACCTGTTGAACAGGTTAGCCCCACTCATTGACTGCTATCATGGTCATCTTTGGGCCCAAGTAGGGACTCCCAAGCCCCTCACTTCTGGAAGTGGACTGTCCGTCCCTATCAACCAGGTGACATGCTCCGAGGAGCCCAAAGAACTTTTAGCACCATTTCTGCCTTCCACAGAGCCGATTTCCAAATCCTCTGACACACCCCTGCTTGAGCTGAACAACCGCTCAGCTTACCTTTTAGTGGAGAATCCAACTCGCATGCCGATCCAAGTGGTGGCGAAGAAACCTCTTGGGGTGCTCATCGAAAGCTCTTTCCACGACTTTGAGCTGAGCATTCCCGTCATCGGAGACCTGCCCTTATCCTTGACCGGCAGACAGGACTCTCCAGACACCGTGTTTACTTTTCCTTCCAACATGATCCAAATCAGGCGACATGAAGCTCGGCCTGCTGGATCTATTTGTGGTGCAACGCTTGAAGCTGAAGGAAATCTGTTGGTGTATGCGACAGCAACCGACCCAACAGAACCAGCACCAAATCAACCAGGAGACCGGGACTCACCCACTGAGCCCTACCCTGGTTTCGAAACAGAAATTATGCAACAGCTGGAAAAAGCTGATGCACTGACCACTGAAACAGAGGAAACAGCACTTAAGGAGCTGTTTTATGAGTTTCAGCCCATTCAGCCCAAAGATTCAAACGAACTTGGGATCACATTGACACATGTCCACGACTCACCAGTAGGAGAACACAGAAGCTGCAAAGCTAATCTGAAAACTCTCCCACAGGTGACGTCCCGGCCTTCAACGGCCCAGGACACCCAGGAGTATGTACAAGGCTGCTTAACCTGCAGCCAGTTACAACCCACACGACCACTAGACCAAGCCCTGCTTCAGCGAAGGGGGGTTACATTTCCGTGGTCACATTTGCAGACTGACTGGATCGGTCCAGTCCCCAAATCGTCAAGAGGTAACAGATATCTTTTGACAATAACAGGCAGTTTCACAGAATGGGTCGAATGTCTGCCGGCACCGAATGACACCGCTGTCACCACAGCAGCCCTGCTGCTAAATCACGTTTTCAGCCGGTGGGGCCTTCCCCTGTCCATCGACTCGGACAGAGGAACGTCAAACATTATGACCGTGCTTTTCAACATGTTGGGCGTGGAAGTTAAATTCCACATCACCTACCGCCCACAGTCATCCGGACAGGTGGAGCGAATGAACTGCACCGTGGTCAGCATGTCAAAGGAACATGCCAGCAGCCATGACAGGGACCGGGATACAAAGCTTCCCCTGGTCCTAATGCTAGTCCGCTCTACCTCACCATGCTCCACAGGGGTGACACTTTTCCAGATGATGACAGGAAGGCAAAGGACACTTCCCCTGAATCTCATCTACCAGCCCGAAGACGTCAGTGTGACAACCGTCTACACGGCACACCAGTGCGTCACTGACTTAAAAGACCGTCTCCGAACGACTTTCGCGTGGCCTCGAAAGAACCTAGAAGCCAGCGTGCAAAGTCCAGAGTACAAATGGGTTCATGCGAACCAAATTAAATCGTCCACCAAACTCTCCTCACAGGGAACGGAGCCTAACTCCGCCCCCAGCGAAGAGAACAATGCATAGCATTAAATAGGACAAGTGCACGTTTAATTAGGACATTTTAAACATGCACTAACAAAGCAAATGTCCATACATAACTTCACGTCTATAATTTCACACTCAGCCATAACACCATGCATTGCTTTGGAAACGCTCACAGAAGTGGTAAAGAATGACATGATGTATACTCAGGTTGTTAGAGATTTAATGCAGGACCTCACTCGAGAGGTTAGTTCATCCATAAATAGCCTTGCTGAAGGACGGATTCCTCCGTACCTGGTACCAGTAGATTTGGTTGAAAAGGTTCTCAAATCTGCCTCTAGTGAAACACTGCAACCACCACAAATACACCTGGCGCACAGCCTAGGTAGTGCAATTCCGATATTTGTAAATCCTGACAACTTGGAGATAGGATTTATGCTAAACCTTCCCATCATTGAAAGAGCTAATGTGTATAGGCTTAAATCAGTATTGAATGTCGGTTTTTGGCAAGGTGAGACCCACGTACACCTACAAACTCCCTCAATATTGGCCTATCATGATGCTGATCCCAAGCTTTATTTAGTCCCTAATTTGGATTTGTGTACCAAAACCAAAGACATCCACTGGGTATGCCCAAGCAACCCATTTATCAGAGACGTTACCAATTACCTGTGTGGTCTAATGAATCTCCTGAACAAAACTGTCAGGCTAGAATGACCCTTAAAGATGCAGGTGTGGAAACCAAAATTGAGCGGGCAGGTAACCGCTGGCTCGTTAGCACCCCAGAGGCAGAAGCCCTGTTATCCTACGAGCAGCATGACACAGTTACTAGACTAAAACTGCCCAACCAAACCATTTTCTGTTCCCCACCTCAAGGTGCTCCAGTCCACATTGGAAACATGGTTCTGCATCACCTTGACGTTGATAAATATGACTCAGAGATTGAAATAATAGATGTCTTTAAGGGATACAATTTCAGCATTGATGTCGGCATTGAAAGACAGCTTTTACTTGCAGGCACCCAGCTGATTAAATTCAGTCTCACTCCATCAGAGTTGAGCTCGGTCCCTCTGCTTCGCTTCCCCAGAGCTACAGAGTCGACCGACACTCACATTATGACCATTATTGTGGTTCTCCTTGTATTTGGATGGGCCATCACTACCGCGATGGCGTATGCAGCATACAAGCAGATCAAACAGTTGCAAACCAGGTTCGTAGCACCAGCTCCTTGAAGGCCATAAGCTGATTAGACTACGAACCGCTGTCTCTTTCCTTTCCCTCTTTCCCTCTCTCCCTTTTTTTTGGTTCAAAGTTCAAACCTGATGACCAATGAATGTATTGACGATGGTGATTGTGAAGTTTGCATTTCTTTTTTTTTATTACTTTATTGTTGCCTTATTAGCCAATAGAAATGACTAGCTATAGCTTAGTCCTGCCCAGGCTAGGTCACTGACCCAGGCACAATGAATGCTTCGTTTTTCCTCCTCTTGGATGATGAACTGAACTGCATGAATCCCAATGGACTACTAGAAAGACTATTAGGTTGTTCCACTCATGCACAACGGATTTTCGTCACGCCAGAATGGACTTGGTTGTAGCTTTAAAGACTGTGACCAGCATCCCACTCTTCAAAGCTAAAGGGGGGTATGTTGTGCCAGTTCAGACGTGACAGAAAGCGGTAACGGACTACGTTACCCATGATGCAATGTGGTCAAAATGGCCACCAACTCATGTGGTCAAAATGGCCACCAACTCCCATCACGCAACACGGCAAAATGGCCACCGATCAAGATAAGGTTGCTATAGTGATGGCTATAAAAGCCGATCACACACGATGAGCTTCCTTCTTCCCTGGCTGTTAGCCAACCCGAGAAGACACGCACAGCTGATTCCGTTGGGGTGATTCCCACGCCACGTGTTCGATTGCTCGCTGGACCGAGATTTTTCGACGCAACGGTTATTCCCTGCTTTATAACAGGAGGTCGACTTAAATAAGTACTTTTAAATTCCCTCTGATCAAAAGACTGAGAGACGCCGCATCTCCCACTGATCGAAGAGGACCCCGCTTTTGTCTGGCCAACAAAGCGACTGACTGTGAACCCGGAGGAAGAAACGAAGGAGCTTCTTCCCCGTGCCGCTGCAGCCTGTGGACAACTGCGCTCGTCGAAGCGCGTCCAGAAAGCCACACTCGGAGCGTTCCGGACCAGCCCCGAGGCAACTCAAAGTAACGGGGTTTTTCCCCTTTCATTTCTGTCTCACCAACAGGGTGTTTAGAAGTGCCTGGGCAGGCGGTAGAACTTTGTAGGTGTTGGTTAATGCTTTTATTCCATGACGAAGTTGGAATTATTTTGGCTGAACATTTTCTTTGTATGTGCATGTATTTTACAATTGATTTTGCTGTGTTGATTTGTGATTCATCAATAACCCCGCCGTGGGTTACCGCCTTATTTCTTTTCATCTTTTCCCTGCTCCCCCCCCCTCTCTCTTTTCGCTTCTCCTTATCAGTTTAATCTCTTTGTCCGAGCTCAAGTCGCGGGCTTTGCTTTAAACTCCTAGTTAGCCCCCCCCTCTCGAAACGAGGCATTGTCCCATCAGCGTAAGCGTGGTTACGTTATTAGGACCTCCCCTCATACGTCATCGTAGCAGCCATCTTGGGAGGGTCACGTGTATCTGACTGTAGGTAGCTTAGCTGAACTAGCTTTGTGTAAGACATCAAAGCGTCCAGTGAGATTCCCGAAGCTGTTCTGTCTGTCAATGCTGATACGTGAAATGCCGATGTTTCGAGGGCGGTGTTAAACAACTTTGAGTTAAGTTAAGATCTGCTAACCGCTCATTTTAATCCATTGTTTATTTTTGTTTTGTTCTTTATTTCCACATATATATTTAGCATGTTTTAGTTTAGTAATGAGTAAGAATTCCAAAGTTGTTTGAATCAGAGAATTACTGTAACAGGGAATTGCTTTTGGTTCAATAAAACCAACCACTGCGGAATAGACATTGTTTTGTGTTCAGTCCAATTCACAGTTGCCTGGGTATTCAGAAATCAGAGCTAACCTCCTTTGGAGTTAACATCTGACATTAATACAGAGACAATATCATTGGATGGTGATAAGGAATAAGGATTTAAACTCTAATTGCAGTTACATTGGGGTTCTCACAGCCTGCTGGATAAACCTGGTCGGTTAACAGTCCGACCTGATCATTTATTCCAGCATAAATGAGTTCATAACAGCAAGTTAACTAATGCATTAGTGGTATAAATACTTATAAGCTTATAGCTAACATCACCACCATTTGAACTATATTTGTTATAGCGAAATTTTGAGTTGAATGATTTATTATTTAAATTATAATACCAAATTATAATTAATAATAATAATAAGCATATTCAACCAGCTTATGGCATAGCATAAATTGGCTTTTCCCGGTGTGGGCTGGAGTCTACTTATTGGCGTTCCTTTAGACTAAATCGAATAACCAGCAACTTATGAATTGAATGAACACAATCCATATTCCAGCATTTTGACTGCTCACCTTGCCAAAAGGACTATTCAGTCATAATTGATTAAGGAGGTATCATTACTAAATATATACGTGTTTGTGGTGGTTTGAGGTTGTTAACCTGAGGTTTGAATATTGATTTCTGGACTGGAAGTCAGCTAGATTGAAATACACAGCAGCCAGCGTCTGCTACTTGTCAATCAGAGTCTGTGTCGTGTTCTGCTTTGAAAAGAGAGACCTTGCCTCCATCTGGTGGCCAGGATAGGTAGTTGCAGTCACGGTTTTAAAGACAGCTTAGATCGCTCAGTGTCCCGGAGGGACAGTTTTGAAAGTCAGTTTCTTTAAACTTACCTTACGGTTACGCCCCTTTGTCTTTTTTAATTTTATTTTATTCATTTTTTTTTCTCTTTCCTCCCTTATCCCCCTTCTGCTCATCATAAGTGGTCAAAATTGAGCTGTGATTTTGAAACTAAGGTTGCAATTTAGCGGTTTTTAACTGTCATTCTTTGCCACCTCTGAAGCTCCAAAACACTTTGCTATTTTCCACACATGTGTAGAGCACCTGTTCTGAAATAACTTACATCACAAACAAAGCCACAGCTTTATCATTTAATCACTGGCCGAAAGGTTAGTGGTCCATGTCACTCAAAGTTAATATTCTCAAAGTTAAACAAGCATATTAACCGTTCCTAAAACATAGGAGTTGTAAGTCGCAGGGTTGATTCTCCCCTGCGCAGCCTAATTAAACGCACGTATTTGAACCCACTTACTGCAGTTAAAGTGCCAGTCATAGTGCGTGTTTGCTGTTAACAGTTAAAGTGAAGCCACTTAACAGTTGTTGTTAGCAGTTGTTGTTTAGCGCTGAGCTAAATTAAAGCGTATGCGTTGTTACCTAGTGCTAAGCTGGAATACAGCGTTGTTATTTGTTGTCTGTCATTTAGCGCTCTGCTAAACTACAGTGTTACTTGTTGTGTTGTTATCCATAGCTGACAAAGAATGGATAGTAGCGGTTCTTCAGTCAAAGGAGCTGAAGGTCCAAACCATTCCATTGGAATGGAGGCCCAGGATGTCATTAGCTCACTGCTTAAAATGACACCGGACGAACAAACCCATCTGAATCAGTTTAGCATAGAAGACTGTGAGAGGAGAATTCAGGAATTGGTGCAGGAGGTCCAGAGCAAACCTAAACATAGATTGGTAGCAGATGTTTTGGGTGAATTAACTGCGTTATACCACCGAAGGTTAACGCTAGAGACCGATCTGCGTAACAGAGAGGTTGAGATGCGGATCGCAGCTGAGGAAAGAGTTAGGGAGCTAGAACAGAGAAGTGTTCAGGGCAGCTGTCATCCCACAGAGGAGCGAGAGGAGGATCGCATTAGCTTGCAGACAGAAGGATCTGAGTGTGAGGACTCCAGAGGAAAACATGGAGATCACACCTGGAGGACATTGGATGAACTGGGCCCTCAGACACCTTCTGAGCGAAGGGTAAGCGAAGGTCAGGACAGATATAGCAGTGTGATACAGAAAGAAATGCCTAAACAACTTACGGTGGCAATCAGGACTGATCCACATGATGTAAATCATGGGAAAACACCTGCTTCCCACCTGACCCCTGACACGGCTCGCTATGATCTTTTCCCCCCACCAGGGCGACGAGAGCACCGTTCCTGGGACACAGGTGAACCCCACTCCTCTGAACTGCGTCCACAGACAAGAGTTCATGACAGGGGGGTCCCCCTGCGTCCCACAAACGGCCGCCGATGCCAGGTAGGTGGTCAGAACTGGAGCCTCCCTCCCACCGTGGTTACCACAGGCAGGAGTCGTCAGGAGAGGACTCAGATGGACCAGCTCCGATCCCTGAACAGGGACTGCGGATGCGTCAACTTGAGTCCCTGGCCCGAGACATAGAGCGTTTTGATCCTAGCAATACAGAATCCACCATTGGTGACTATCTCAGAGAGGTAGAGCGCTGTCTGCTAGACTTATATAGCCCCTCAGCTCGAGAAAAGTTGAAGCTTATCTGGAAAACCACGTCCAGAAGTGTCCATGTTTTCATAGAAAGCCTCCCTCCAGCTACACGTGACCGTTATTCAGCTCTTTGTCAGGCTTTAAGAGAAGAATATTCGGTGTTTACAGACCCAGCTTCTGCAACTCTTGGAGCTTTTGCAATTCAGCAAAAGAGAACTGAAGCACCAAAAGCGTACTACCGTCGCTTGCGGGCTGCTTACCTTCAGGGACGAAATGCTCCCGGCTTGGAGGAAGACCACACTTTCAAATCTTTGTTCCTCCATAATCTTCATGAAAGCGTGCGTTATGAGGTTACCATGCATTGTAGAACCAAGAAACTTACCATGCAGGAAATCAGGAAATACGCGCAGGTGGCATGGGAAACACGTGTCCGGCCCAACAAAGGAGCCGATAGTGATAAAAAGGTTCTGCAGATTCGAGCCAAACCAGAAAAGAGTTTAGGTCTGGAGGGACATGAGATGCCTCCCTTCAAACCTAAAACTAGATTTGGTCCTAAGAAGCAACATGGTTTTGAGCCGCAGCAGAAGAAAGCTTCTCAGGATAGGAGAGGTCAGCATGGCAGCATGGAAGGTGAGAGGTTTCAAAAATGGCACAGGCCGGATCCAGCTCGATACGGTAAGCAAGCTGACAGGCCGGAAAGGTCGAAAAGCACACATGACCACAAAGGCTGGAACCTGTGCATAGAGGAGTCAATGAGAAAGGAGATGGAGGAGACTTTTCGCAGGTCGCTCGCCGAAACAGTGCGTCAGATCGCGCCGCAGCCGTACCAGCCACCATCCAATCCTGTCGACCCTCCAGGTAAGCCAGGCCCAAAACCCCAGCCAGCATGACTAGGCGTGGAACAGGCTTCCCCTTCTAACAGAGTTTATCTGATTAAGGGGGGGGACCAACCGAAAATTCACCGACAACCTTCTAAGATCCCATCAGCAGGTGATCAGAAAGCCCCTTTTCTAAGGTTTCTAGGTGAGCTAAACCATCATGAAAATGCACACCGCTTATACTGCTCGACAGTTATCGGAGGATGTGTAACTGCAAATGCTCTTTTAGACACGGGTTCCGAGATCAGTCTAATGTGCTCAGATTTGTTTGATGAGGTGACCAGAGCTATGGTGTCTCTTGGGAAACCGTTCCAGGTGGAGACCTGTAACGTGGGCATCACTAGCTACACTCAGGATCAGTCATGCATCACCAAACGGGCGTGGTTAGACATCACTTTCCGTGACATGACCCTGGTGCACCCCATCTACATATGTACTTTGGACACAGAACCTTTTCTTGTGGGTCAGGACCTGTTGAACAGGTTAGCCCCACTCATTGACTGCTATCATGGTCATCTTTGGGCCCAAGTAGGGACTCCCAAGCCCCTCACTTCTGGAAGTGGACTGTCCGTCCCTATCAACCAGGTGACATGCTCCGAGGAGCCCAAAGAACTTTTAGCACCATTTCTGCCTTCCACAGAGCCGATTTCCAAATCCTCTGACACACCCCTGCTTGAGCTGAACAACCGCTCAGCTTACCTTTTAGTGGAGAATCCAACTCGCATGCCGATCCAAGTGGTGGCGAAGAAACCTCTTGGGGTGCTCATCGAAAACTCTTTCCACGACTTTGAGTTGAGCATTCCCGTCATCGGAGACCTGCCCTTATTCTTGACTGGCAGACAGGACTCTCCAGACACCGTGTTTACCTTTCCTTCCAGCATGATCCAAATCAGGCGACATGAAGCTCGGCCTGCTGGATCCATTTGTGGTGCAACGCTTGAAGCTGAAGGAAATCTGTTGGTGTATGCGATAGCAACCAACCCAACAGAACCAGCACCAAATCAACCAGAGAATTGGGACTCACCCACTGAGCCCTGCCCTGGCTTCGAAACAGAAATCATGCAACAGCTGGAAAAAGCTGATGCACTGACCACTGAAACAGAGGAAACAGCACTTAAGGAGCTGTTTTATGAGTTTCAGCCCATTCAGCCCAAAGATTCAAACGAACTTGGGATCACACTGACACACGTCCATGATTCACCAGTAGGAGAACACAGAAGCTGCAAAGCTAATCTGACAACTCTCCCACAGGTGACGCCCCGGCCTTCAATGGCCCAGGACACCCAGGAGTATGTACAAGGCTGCTTAACCTGCAGCCAGTTACAACCCACACGGCCACTAGACCGAGCCCTGCTTCAGCAAAGGGGGGTTATATTTCCGTGGTCACATTTGCAGACTGACTGGATCGGTCCAGTCCCCGAATCGTTAAGAGATAACAAATATCTTTTGACAATAACAGGCAGTTTCACAGAATGGGTCGAATGTTTGCCGGCACCGAAAGACACCGCTGTCACCACAGCAGCCCTGCTGCTAAATCACGTTTTCAGCCGGTGGGGCCTTCCCCTGTCCATCGACTCGGACAGAGGAACGCATTTCACGTCAAACATCTTGACCGTGCTTTCTGACATGTTGAGCGTGGAAGTTAAATTCCACATCACCTACCGCCCACAGTCATCCGGACAGGTGGAGCGAATGAACTGCACCGTGGTCAGCATGTCAAAGGAACATGCCAGCAGCCATGGTAGGAACTGGGATACAAAGCTTCCCCTGGTCCTAATGCTAATCCGCTCTACCTCACCATGCTCCACAGGGATGACACTTTTCCAGATGATGACAGGAAGACAAAGGACACTTCCCCTGAATCTCATCTACCAGCCCGAAGACGTCAGTGTGACAACCGTCTACACGGCACACCAGTGCATCACTGACTTAAAAGACCGTCTCCGAACGACTTTCGCGTGGCCTCGAAAGAACCTAGAAGCCAGCGTGCAAAGTCCAGAGTACACATGGGTTCATTCGAACCGAACTAAACCGTCCACTAAACTCTCCTCACAGGGAAGGGAGCCTAACTCCGCCCCCGCCGAAGAGAACAATGCATAGCATTAAATAGGACAAGTGCACGTTTAATTAGGACATTTTAAACATGCACTAACAAAGCAAATGTCCATACATAACTTCACGTCTATAATTTCACACTCAGCCATAACACCATGCATTGCTTTGGAAACGCTCACAGAAGTGGTAAAGAATGACATGATGTATACTCAGGTTGTTAGAGATTTAATGCAGGACCTCACTCGAGAGGTTAGTTCATCCATAAATAGCCTTGCTGAAGGACGGATTCCTCCGTACCTGGTACCAGTAGATTTGGTTGAAAAGGTTCTCAAATCTGCCTCTAGTGAAACACTGCAACCACCACAAATACACCTGGCGCACAGCCTAGGTAGTGCAATTCCGATATTTGTAAATCCTGACAACTTGGAGATAGGATTTATGCTAAACCTTCCCATCATTGAAAGAGCTAATGTGTATAGGCTTAAATCAGTATTGAATGTCGGTTTTTGGCAAGGTGAGACCCACGTACACCTACAAACTCCCTCAATATTGGCCTATCATGATGCTGATCCCAAGCTTTATTTAGTCCCTAATTTGGATTTGTGTACCAAAACCAAAGACATCCACTGGGTATGCCCAAGCAACCCATTTATCAGAGACGTTACCAATTACCTGTGTGGTCTAATGAATCTCCTGAACAAAACTGTCAGGCTAGAATGACCCTTAAAGATGCAGGTGTGGAAACCAAAATTGAGCGGGCAGGTAACCGCTGGCTCGTTAGCACCCCAGAGGCAGAAGCCCTGTTATCCTACGAGCAGCATGACACAGTTACTAGACTAAAACTGCCCAACCAAACCATTTTCTGTTCCCCACCTCAAGGTGCTCCAGTCCACATTGGAAACATGGTTCTGCATCACCTTGACGTTGATAAATATGACTCAGAGATTGAAATAATGTCTTTAAGGGATACAATTTCAGCATTGATGTCGGCATTGAAAGACAGCTTTTACTTGCAGGCACCCAGCTGATTAAATTCAGTCTCACTCCATCAGAGTTGAGCTCGGTCCCTCTGCTTCGCTTCCCCAGAGCTACAGAGTCGACCGACACTCACATTATGACCATTATTGTGGTTCTCCTTGTATTTGGATGGGCCATCACTACCGCGATGGCGTATGCAGCATACAAGCAGATCAAACAGTTGCAAACCAGGATTGACGCCCTCACCTTTGTCGCTCCCAGGTTCGTAGCACCAGCTCCTTGAAGGTCATAAGCTGATTAGACTACGAACCGCTGTCTCTTTCCTTTCCCTTTTTCCCTCTCTCCTTTCTTTGGTTCAAAGTTCAAACCTGATGACCAATGAATGTATTGACAATGGTGATTGTGAAGTTTGCATTTCTTTTTTTTTATTACTTTATTGTTGCCTTATTAGCCAATAGAAACGACTAGCTATAGCTTAGTCCTGCCCAGGCTAGGTCACTGACCCAGGCACAATGAATGCTTCATTTTTCCTCCTCTTGGATGATGAACTGAACTGCATGAATCCCAATGGACTACTAGAAAGACTATTAGGTTGTTCCACTCATGCACAACGGATTTTCGTCACGCCAGAATGGACTTGGTTGTAGCTTTAAAGACTGTGACCAGCATCCCACTCTTCAAAGCTAAAGGGGGGTATGTTGTGCCAGTTCAGACGTGACAGAAAGCGGTAACGGACTACGTTACCCATGATGCAATGTGGTCAAAATGGCCACCAACTCATGTGGTCAAAATGGCCACCAACTCCCATCACGCAACACGGCAAAATGGCCGCCGATCAAGGAAACAGCATCAATTCGGGACGTAACGGACTGCGTTACCCATGATGCAATGTGGTCAAAATGGCCACCAACTCCCATCACGCAACACGGCAAAATGGCCGCCGATCAAGATAAAGTTGCTATGGTGATGGCTATAAAAGCCGATCACACACGATGAGCTTCCTTCTTCCCTGGCTTTTAGCCAACCCGAGAAGACACGCACACAGCTGATTCCCACGCCACGTGTTCGATTGCTCGCTGGACCGAGATTTTTCGACGCAACGGTGATTCCCTGCTTCATAACAGGAGGTCGACTTAAATAAGTACTTTTAAATTCCCTCTGATCAAAAGACTGAGAGACGCCGCATCTCCCAGTGATCGAAGAGGACCCCGCTTTGTCTGGCCAACAAAGCGACTGACTGTGAACCCGGAGGAAGAAACGAAGGAGCTTCTTCCCCGTGCCGCTGCAGCCTGTGGACAACTGCGCTCGTCGAAGCGCGTCCAGAAAGCCACACTCGGAGCGTTCCGGACCAGCCCCGAGGCAACTCAAAGTAACGGGGTTTTTCCCCTTTCATTTCTGTTTCACCAACAGGGTGTTTAGAAGTGCCTGGGCAGGCGGTAGAACTTTGTAGGTGTTGGTTAATGCTTTTATTCCACGACGAAGTTGGAATTACTTTGCTGAACATTTTCTTTGTATGTGCATGCATTTTACAATTGATTTGCTGTGTTGATTTGTGATCCATTAAGAACCCCGCCGTGGGTTGCCGCTTTATTCCTTTCTATCTTCTTCCCTGCTTCCCCCCTCTCTCTCTTTTCGCTCCTTATCAGTTTAATTTCTTTGTCCGAGCTCAAGTCGCGGGCTTTGCTTTAAACTCCCAGTTAGCTGCCCCCCCTCTCGAAGCGAGGCATTATCCTATCAGCGTAAGCGTGGTTACGTCATTAGGACCTCCCCTCATACGTCATCGTAGCAGCCATCTTGGGAGGGTCACGTGTATCTGAACTGTAGGTAGCTTAGCTGAACTAGCTTTGTGTAAGACATCAAAGCGTCCAGTGAGATTCCCGAAGCTGTTCTGTCTATCAAGGCTGATACGTGAAATGCCGGTGTTTCGAGGGCGGTGTTAAACAACTTTTGAGTTAAGTTAAGATCTGCTAACCGCTCATTTTAATCCATTGTTTATTTTTGTTTTGTTCTTTATTTCCACATATATATTTTGCATGTTTTAGTTTAGTAATGAGTAAGAATTCCAAAGTTGTTTGAATCAGAGAATTACTGTAACAGGGAATTGCTTTTGGTTCAATAAAACCACGACTGCGGAATAGACATTGTTTTGTGTTCAGTCCAATTCACAGTTACATGGTTATTCAGAAATCAGAGCTAACCTCCTTTGGAGTTAACATCTGACATTAATACAGAGACAATATCATTGGATGGTGATAAGGAATAAGGATTTAAACTCTAATTGCAGTTACATTGGGGTTCTCACAGCCTGCTGGATAAACCTGGTCGGTTAACAGTCCGACCTGATCATTTATTCCAGCATAAATGAGTTCATAACAGCAAGTTAACTAATGCATTAGTGGTATAAATACTTATAAGCTTATAGCTAACATCACCACCATTTGAACTATATTTGTTATAGCAAAATTTTGAGTTGAATGATTTATTATTTAAATTATAATACCAAATTATAATTAATAATAATAATAAGCATATTCAACCAGCTTATGGCATAGCATTGGTTTATTTGTGTTTTAGTGTTCAAGGTTTCAACCAACAACTACACAGCTCTGGCTGCCCACAATCAGAGAGTCAAAGATTCAGTAATTTCATGGGTTTAACTCTCATTTTGATGCACCGCAAAGACGTAATAGCATTCTGCCATCACAACTGTATTTGAAAGACACTCACTATGTATAAATCTTTGTCTGACAGATCTGCAGAGTATTCACACCTTCACAATTATTGACATTACTGGCAAAGATGTGTAGTTGAAGACCCTCTCTTATGCCTGCGTATCTTTAACTAACCCCATAGGTTTTCTTTTGGATCTGTTTCTCAGAATGATATGGTCAGGCCGAAAAGGTAAACCTTGGTGTCTGCTGCACGATTCTACATTGATTTGACCACAATGTTTTGGATCGCTATCTAGATAAAAGACCCATGGATGACCAGTTCCCAAACTTTTGCCAGAGTCCAACAATTATTTTTTGGATTGTTTTATTAATGTCCTGATATGTTTTAGCCAGATTTCCATGGCCTACAGCTGAACAAAGTGGCCCACCGCTTCACAAACGTATGATGTAATGGAACATTAAATACATAGGGTGTATATGCCTACCAAGACATGTTTCCTCTGTCTAACAGGGTGGGGACAGTATAGAGCCATGAGGATGTGCTTCCCATGTCTGATTCTCGGGGAACAGTATCTGAGAGGGTGTATAGACCCATCAATGAGTGTCTCCCCTGTATGAAATGGATACCTGGGAGAAGCCAATATTGAAAATGTGCAAAATCAGCTTTATTTGCCAGGTATGTGTACACATACAAGGGCTTTGACTTTGAATTGTACAATGCTCACAATGTGCTTAAATATACAATAATACTCAATTATTAATAATAATCAAGCAGTTGTGCTTTGACAAGTCTATCACAATCCCTGTTCACCTGTTTAACCCATGGGGAACAGTATCCGAGGGGGAGTGTAGTTTCATCAGTAAGTATGTCCGCTGCTTATAATAGACGGAGGTGCCCATAATGATGAAACCTGGACATCTACTCACAAATCATTTGCAATAGTCTGGCACTGACTGTGAAACGGCTGACTTTGAAACCCAGTATATGAAGGCAGATGAACAGGTGCACTGATTGAGGCTGACAGTGGTGTTGCAGAGGCATGCAGATTTAGCTAGTGACTAGGCCTTCCTGTGGACTTCTATAACGTTGTGTTTTTGAGTAAAATTTGGTTTGCATTAGAATACTTTTTAATATCAGCATTGTTTTCTCTGGTAGTAAATATTGCAAATATAATATACATTTTTTTGCATTGAGCAGATCACTGTAGCAACAAAAGATAAAAAAATAACTAAATCTTTTATTGACTGGGCAAGGAGATATTTCTATGGTTGGAAAAGGATTTGGAGAAACAGGAAAAGTATCTTACAGTAAAGAAAAAAAACATACTGGATGATGAAGCCCAAAATAACATGAGAAGAACGGCTTGTGCCGATAGTTTGGAACATGCCTTTTTGGAACAGCAAGAGCAACAGTGGACAATGACCAAATTGCAAAGCAAAAGCCTTTCTTCTTGCACGGTCTACCAACGCAGCACCCATCACTTTCTAGCAGGACTTGGAAACTTTGATTAGAAAAAATAAACTTTCTTCATGCCCTGGCAGGATTCTAAAAGGAAGATTGTGACAAAAGTCGGGTTACTCTGCCTTTTTTCTAAGGAATAAAACTACCGCTGTAGAGGTAGAACAAACAGCAGAAATAAAAGTTCATGAAAAAAAAGACTAAACAGATTGCCTGGTGGAGACCTCTTCCTCCTAAAAACAATATGACAGCAAAACTTAGATTAGCGAAGTTGCATCTGAATGAAATATAGGACTTCTGGAACAATATATTTTCAACAGACAACACCAAAATAGAGATGTTTGACAACATTGCACAGCACTATGAATGGAGAACACAAAGCTCAGCATACAGAATCGGCATACACACGTCTAACCAACGATAATGTGGTGGTTAAGGGTCTGGCTCAGAGACTATGGAGTTAAAAGTTCATCTGTAATTTACAAACAGCTCCCTCGCATAGTTGCCTTTACCAGTATCCACATGGGAGTGGGCCTTGTAAAGGAGGAAGGTTATGGTATCGTCTATAGATCTGTCTGCCCAGTATGCAAACAGCAGCAGACGAACATCTTGATGAGTCTCTCAAAACAGTTCTTCACCACAGAGGCGAGGGCTACGGGCTTTAAGTCATTGGGATTGCAGGGGGGGGGGGGGGGGGGGGGGTTACTTTGTGACAGGGACTATTACAGACTTTTAAAAGCAGATAAGAATAACAGTTTCAGCGAGAGGCCAAATATCTCCATAAACAGAGATGCCAGCTGATCATTTCCATGTCCACTAATTCTGTCCGATCCAGCTGCTTTCCCGGTGTTTACATTTCTAAACACTCTCCCCATGTCATGCCCCGTCACAGTAGGTGTCCCTTCTCCTCTGGCTCTGAGCGCAGCGGGCCGTCAGCCTCCCAATTTGAAGCATGCAAAAAAGTTATTGAGTCTATCAGCCAGAGAAGGATCAGCCCTCACAAGGGTTGTGTGTCGCGCTTCACAGTCCGTAATGTGATGTATCTTGCTTAGTGGTGTTGTTGCCCCCGGGGCCAGGAAATGTGTATTTATACTGCAGTGTGACGATTAGGTTGCACACAGACACGCTTTGTTTAGCTAATTACATGACCTTTGAAGGTAATTGGCTGTACCGCAATTTTATAGGGGCTTCATAGCAAAGGGGTGGATATGGATGCTTCGATCAACCCAAGCTGCCACGTTCTAACGATTTTAAACGATGTAAAATCTTGGATGACCTCAAACTTTCTGAATCTGAATGAAAATAAGACAGAAATTATTATGTTTGATTGTAGTCCAGCAGTTTTTCCTCCTGGCTTCTTGGGCCCTCTTACACCTTACATTCGATCATCAGTAAAAAATCTTTGTGTAATATTTGATGACAGGTTGAAATTCGATGGTCAGGTTAGTTCGGTCGTAAAAAACAGTTTTTACCAGTTAAGTTGAATTTTATCGAAAGTGAAAGGGTATCTGCCACCCAGAGATCTGGAGACTGTAATCCATGCTTTTATTAATACAAGATTAGATTACTGTAATTCATTATATGCTGGCTTGGACCACTCACTTTTACACCGTCTGCAGTTGGTACAAAATGCAGCTGCCCGTCTCCTTACTGGCACACGTAAACGTGACCACATATCACCCGTTCTAGACTCGCTGCATTGGCTCCCGGTTGTTTTTAGAATAGATTTTAAAATTTTATTGTTTGTTTTTAAAGCTCTTTATGGTCTAGCCCCCCAGTATTTGACTGAGCTTCTCAAAATCCATGTCCCGGCCAGAACACTGAGATCCTCTAATCAGTTGCTACTGGCCATGCCTAAAACCAGACTTAAAACCAAAGGGGACCGTGCCTTTATGGCAGCGGCACCGAGACTCTGGAATAACTTGCCTTGGCATATTCGATCGGCAGTTTCCTTGGAGGTTATTAAATCCTCTCTAAAAACACATTTCTTTTCCCTGGCTTTTAATCAACTCTAGGTGGACATTTGGCAAAATTATATTTTGTTTTAACATTTATTTTATTTAAATTGAAACATTAATCCTATTATATTTCATCTGCATTCAATTTTTCTTTTTGCATTGTGTTTATGTATTTTAGCATTCAGTTTTTATCTTATACTCTGCAACTGTGATTTCTGTACAGCACTTTGTTCAACCCTGGTTGTTTTAAATGTGCTTTATAAATAAAGTTTGAGTTGAGTTGAGTTGAGAGGGTCAGGCTCAGTCCGGCATTATTTAATTAATATTTATTAATTAAGCAAACTGGCATTTTGATAGTTCTGCAATACTGTCGCTAGATGGCGGCACGTTTATTGTATTTGCTAGTTTCTTCCAGTGCTGGGGCTATTTTCATCCACAAAAAGGACCATCAAAACATGATCAGGATAGAGGGTTGATGTATGAAACCTTATTTTATCATCATCAAACAGTTTTTAGTCTTTTGTTAAAGCATATAATATGGCTACATACCTTTAAGCTTTTATTACAAATTCTTTTTTAACCATGTTTCTCATTTCACTCTCCCAATTTAGAGTATTTTTGGCATCAAATAAGATTCAAAGAACATTTAAATTACAAGTCAAAATGTAACAAAACATGTAAATTCTCAAGGGGGTGAATAACTTTGCATTCAATTTACAAGCAACAACGTGGGTTGTTTGTAGTTTTTGTCATGGAGCTTTTATTTGTTTACTTTATTTTTGTTGAATAAATATTTGAACTTTGGAATCTGCTGCATGTTTTTATAAACTTAAGCAATATATAAATAATGTATAACCTGGTAAATACCAGATGGTTTCCATTATGTACTAATCGGTTAAACAAGGAAATTGGAAAAAAATTGGTCAGCTTTGTTTTTTATGGCTATGTTTTTACAGTATTTTGCAAAAACTTCATTAGCCTTAAAAAAAAAACCTGAGATAGAAAACCATGGCATTTATTTATTTTCTATTTTTACCATAATTTATTTCTACTGTACCTACTGAATCAAGGATGGGCATCTTTGCACATATGTCTACAGCAATAGATTAAGATGCAGTTTGAGAACCCATTTACCTAATTATCTCTAAATCCTGTGGCTCAGGCTGAAGAGCAGATGATCTGCTTAACGTTTAAGACATCTAGGGAATTACAGCGCATAGGCATTTTAACAAAGTCTAAAAAAACACAGTAATCAGCTGTAAAAGTTAGCATTAGCATTCTAATTTAGCAATAGCTTTGTTGGCTCATTCTGATAAAGAGTATGGTTTGTTTTAACCAATATAGCGTACAGCCTCTGTATATTAACTTTTATTGTACATTATGAATCATTTATATTGGATGGAAAATTAGGATTTAAGTTTGGAAGATTACGGAAAACAGCTCATTCTCTGTGCATCTGTCAAGTGTTGGGCAAAGATATGTTTAGTCTGGCTATGAATAATAATGAATAAGTGCCAAAGGCAATTATTAACAAAGTTAGCAATTTGAATCAAAATTACTAAGCCGGGGCACCACCTGATTATTATCATACAGCTCTCTGCTCTCAGACTCAGACACGTGTTGATTTAGGAAAAGCTGCCTGGTGAGGGGTGGTATTACAGAACAGTGGATGGTGTGAAGTAACATACTGGCCTTCTCAGACAGCGCACACTTTACCCATGTATAGAATAAACAACCAACTTATCTCAAAATACATACAATTATTTATTAACAGAATATTCCAACTTCAAGGTGCTTCAGTAAACAACCTCTTCGACTAGACTGGTAACATTCAACTAAACCACAAAATAAAAATGAAAAGAATAAAGCAAACTGACCAACTATGAAAAAAACATAATAAAACTTGAACCAATAACCAATAAATCAATGCAGTGACATCACAGTTCAGAGGGAATGTGTATGTTTAGTAACCAATGTTTGTTAAGGTCAAGAAGAACAACAGCTATTCAAATCAACAGCTCACAATGCAAAGCAGAAGGGTAAATACATTGTTTCATCAAATGCTTCAAAAATAATGTGCTGAATTAGAGATTAATAACCTTTTTGATAATCGATTCTTAATGTTGCACTCCTAAAATGATGGCTAAAAGCAGATTAGACACAATGTGGCAAGGAAGGCGTGATGGTATCACATCCAGGATAAGAGGTCAAACTGACAACAAAAAATATCAGCTGCTGCGTTATTTAGCAACCCCTCTTAGTCCCACTTGTCTCTTTAAGTACATTGATAAAAATATTAATGTGTGCACGAGCTTTAGCAGCACGCTACGGCCGACTCAGACAGAACGAGCCGTGTAGTAAACACAGCAGAACAAATGCTGGCTACCGTCTTAGCTTTAGCAAAGCTTCTGCCTTCTAGCATTAGAGATAACAGAGACACAATTTAGCACATATTTTAGAACTATGCAGAAATATTTTATGCAGGTTAGTGAGACATGACATGGTAGAAGCTCACATTGCTGGAGTAAAGTGACTTATTATCACCCATTAATTAATTAATTAAATTAATTAATTTAGCACTCAAACAGTTAAACACCGCAAAAAAGGAAAACACTTGGGGTACGTCTGATATGGCCAGTAGCTATGTTTCCATCCAATTGTCTCGCACATTTTGAGATTATTGAACTTTTAAAACGTTACAAAAAAGAAAATGAGAATTAGGCTTGTTTCCATCCAATGGCTTGTAGCAATATTCCCCGGCTATGCAAAGCAAAGAGGTTGCAAACTAGTATGGATGACACATGTATAAAAAAAACTTAAAATATGCATAAAAATGTGAATGGAATCAAGGCTAATGTCAGTGTTATAGTGCTTCCAATAAAAGTATGGTCTTAAAAAAGGAGTCAGAAAACTGTATTACCCTTATTATATTTATCTATTCTTGGTTTTTGCCCTCAATTCCTATCATACAAAGGTCATTTTTTTTCAGTTTAGTATTTTTTTATTTATTGGTTAACCTGCTTGTGTTCTTTCTTGTATTTGGGCCTACGTTTCTACGATCCACCCTGCAATCAGTGGTCCTTTTTGTAACCCCACTGCAGTAACCCCAACTGCAAGCCTAAATCACTTAACAAATGATTAGCTGACCTCTCTGTGAAATTTCTTTAAAGGTCACTTTTTGGATTTAGTCATTCAAATTTATGACAGACACAAGACGTAGAAAGAAAGTTAATTAGCTTACCTGTTTTAGGGTCAACGGAAAAGTATGGTTGACCATGAAGGATGCTGTATACAACTCTTGCACTGTTTCCATAGGTTGGGTCATCTGCATCTGTGGCTGTTACTTGCGTTACGTAGGTCCCTGTGAAAAAGAGCAGAAAAAAAAGACCAACATATCAACCTTGCATTAATCTGTTTTCACATGAGACTGGCATCCAAATTCTTTTGAAGTTCATCAGCTTAGCAAACGATGTCACCGTACTGAGTGGTGAGTCACGGGTGAGAACGCTGCTGCTAACGCTGATGGAGTGGAATGAGGAGTGTAGAGGAAATATATTTGGTGGGGCAAGATGCAGTGTCCCTGTTGTATGATTGCATTTGCACAATTCAAGCTGTACAAAGCAGCAATAAAAAATGTATCACAAAATAGCTATTTTGCAACTGTTCATTGAACAATGTTGCTTTTAAGAAAACAGAGAGCAGAGTTGGAAACAATGCTAAGATGGCAGACTTCCAGTCTCTTATAGCAACAATCACTAACAACACATAAGAGTGGTTTCCTCATCTGCCTTTACATTATCATCTGGGGAAAATAAGTCATTTTAAAGTTATTGCAAAACATCTATCTCTACATTCACCAGACTCTGGTGTAACAACGGGCCCATTGGGACCTGCCGGTCCTTCAAATGGTCCATTCTGTCTCAAGTTGAAGCTGTGTTTTCTTGTGCAACCTAAAGGGAGCTGCTCCCTTTCTTGTGTGGTTGTTTTTGTCTCCTGTGAGTCCTTCAACAATTCTCCTTTAGTCAGCCTCTGCCTGCAGTTCTAGGCACATGTGGGTCATGGTTAGTTACAGCTAGATTCAAAAGCAACTTACAAATCCCTAGTTTGATTATTTGACACAAACTGTGTCCCGCAACTGATTACTTGACACAAGTTGCGTTTTGCTTAAGTATCCCTGGTAAAGTATGCTTGCCTGATGGTTGAAATGTACCAAATAAAAACTTCAGTTTTTTTGCCAGAATTGTACACCGACCCAGTTCAGGTCAAACTTTCCCGACACTGAACTGAAGTCTGATAGATCCCAGAAGTGAAAACTTTACAGTTTGCTGTTGTTGTACCTGTCTTTCGCATAGATTAAGTTAAGGTTAATCATACTTAATTTCGTAGTAGGCTTGCTGGAATTTGGAGCCATTTTAAAAACTGATAAAATGTTCTACTCATATTCTATATTTGCGGAAATAAGGCTAAAAAGGGTTTGGAAGGGTCAGCCATTGAAATAAATGTTTATTTCCCAACCAATGCATTACTTAGATCAAGTTTAACATTTTGCATAGTTGGTTAACAGAATTTCAAACGTCCCAGGAGAGTTTGAGAGTTTCCAGAGTTTTTGCACAAGTCTGCCCCCGCTGGAGATAAGTTGAAATGACACCAGTGTTGTGCACATGGATGGGAGAAGAAGAAAAGCATCTGCAGGTGCACAGATCTTTTGTTTAGAGGTGTAATGTCTTCTGAGGTAAGAAAGCTATAAATATTGAAGGTAGCCCATGTTCTCTCACTACTGCATCGATTACTGCGGAGACTCATCAAAGTACCCTGGTGAACCCACAAGTACGCCCAGAGGATTCTGCCCAAATCACTCTGTCATGAAAAGACTGATCCAGCCTATAGAGGCAACTGTGGTAAATAGAGGCAAACACATTTTACACAGCAGACAATTGTAAGGGCATGTATGGGGAAGAAAATAAATAATATTTAACTTCAAAACTTGCACTATGCACCTTTAAGTCTTTTAGGTTTTTTGAGTTGTGCTTAAATCCAAAGCTATAGATTTTCTGTAGGAACACTTCATGAACTTAATGTGCTTCCTGTTTGGCCACATTGTGTTATCTTGGCAGGGGAATTGGCATTGTAGTCAAGTTGTAAGACACATCTTTGCTCCTCTCATCATAATTTCCCCGGTTAATGACCCCATTTGACACCCTAATGCTTCAAAGGCATCCTGTATCCTAGCAAAAAAAAACTGCTCCAAAACATAATGATTATAAGTCCATGCATGACAGTGGCGATGTTGTTCTTCGGGTCTTATTCTGAATTTTTCTTCCTACACACACAGTAGGTTAAAGTTGCTGCTAAAGAGGTCAATTTTCATCATGTCTGACCACAGCACTTTCTCCCAAAAAGCTTGTCGGGACATATAGGAAGCATTTTACAGCCTTAATGCCAATAAAGACATCTCCACGGAACACTGAGATGGGTATAAATAATATTTGACTTGCCATTTATATGAAAATGTTAATGAAAGCAGAACATATATTATTATGCATATCGTATTATTCCCATTTCTGTTATTACTTGTATTCTGTTCTGTTTATTCAGTTTTGTTTACCATTATGTTGCTGTAATAAAATGAAGTGTGTAATGGGGGTTTTATTCATTTTCCCCTATTTTGTGGAGCAAATCTGCCTCTAACCCTCCAGGGCAGCCAGTGAAATCATACTATTTGCCTAAGCTCCCAGAAAAAAAGATAAAAAACAAAGCAACAAAGAGTTGAGTCAGAAACACAGTTAAGGTGGCAGTCTTCCAGTCTCCTAAAATAACAATGGCAAAGCAATTACAAGTACGAAGTTTGGCTCGTCTTCTTTTACAATATGACAAAAAACAAAATCGCTTATTTTACTAAACCAAACCAAAGCATGTGCTTGAATTGAACAGATTCCACTTTTATGACTCCACAACACACGGAGATTGCTCAGAGTGACTACCCCATCTGGGCGGTGTAAAAAATATACTAGATGAAGACGAAAATTGCAGGATGTGTGGGAGGCTTTTCATGATCAAGAGGCACTGACCGGAGGGATGGCACTTAACTTGGTCGTTTTCTTTTCCGTTACGTTGCTGCATGCCCGTGAAGAACCTGTTGTGTATTAAGCAGGCTTTTCCATCTAAGCTGCTGTTAACGGTGGAATTAAAACATCAGGTGAAGAGAGATTAGCGTCTCTGAGAGATGCCTGATTAGAAATGCCGTACGACTGTGTTAAACATGTGTGTAGAACAGATGAGATAACGCGTTTCCCGTCAATGCAGAGAGAGCGGAGCCTCGGCAGCCGCAGCCTGCATGCGCTGTAAGTTTAAAAGCCTTCAAGCACCTTTGACTCCCACACATTCCCATGCAACAGCCGTAACAGCTTTTACATAAGCGTGAGGCTATAAACCAGTAAAATAGATTTCCATTTATAGGATGAAGGATAATCAAATGCCTGAATGAGAGCACGTCGAAAAAAAAAAGTTTAACATTCTTCAACGATTAAAAACTATCCAACTTCACCAAATGCTATATTTCTCAAGATTAATGCAGTAGTGGTGTAAAGGAAAGCAATTAATGCAGCAGACTACACAATGTATACATGTTTTATATTTAAGCGTGAGGCTGGGAGATAAGAATTACTACAATCGAAAGACTGATTCGATTGCAAAAGGAGTTTTTCGGCGGAAAATGCATTAGTCTGATGTTAAGAACCACATTAATAACCCAAAGTGGAGGTTTGTATACAGGCAGTGGGATAAACAAATTGATTAAGCATAAGACTTCATTTTGCAGTAATTACACTCCCTGCAATGGTGTTTTTAATCTGCCTTATTCTCCAAATGATTCAGGGATAAACTATTTATTGACAAGGGATTATGGAACGACATTTTTTTTCTCCCTTGGCTAAAAATTTGTTGCATTCAACAATCTACCAGCCACTAAAGCAAATATATATCCCTATAGTTACTCTAAGTCTGTTTAGGACCGTTGCTGAGGCTTTTTTTTAAGGGCAATTGATTACCCTCTGAACACTTCACTACAATGTAATTCAATTACATCCATTGATTTTAATATAATGGCTGCATCTCAATATCGATAGCTTCTGGGTAAGTTCATGCTTTTGCACATTTCTCTATTTGCTTATATATATATATATATATATATATATATATATATATATATATATATATATATATATATATATATATATATATCAATGGTGGTTTTGAAAGTTTTTTATAAAACATAAAAATCTCAAGTGTCATACATATGTGTCAATGGATATGTTTACATGCACATATTAATCGGTATAGCGGTCTGATTGGAATACAAATGTAATGCAATCAGAATTTTTGGATTAAGCTCTATTGGAATGAAATTGTGATTATTTTTTTTTATATATATATTTATTATTATTATTATTATCATTATTATTATTATTATTATTATTATTATTATTATTATTATTATTATTATTATTAATAATAATAATAATAATAATAATAATAATAATAATAATATTATTATTAAAGCCAGTAGGCTTGGTGGGTAGGCTGGGGAGGTGGAGGTGTTGGTCCTGGTGGGTGGTTGACTGGCGGGCCCTGCCGCCTCTCCCCGGCCCCCGGGCTATGGTGGTGCCGCTGGAGGGGCCCCTTTCTCCGGGTGGGGCTTTCGGGGAACGGGGGTGCCTATTGGAGTGAGTAGGGGTGCTGGCTCCCTGGGTTGGCTCCCCAGTCCTTTGTTCCCCATCCCCGGACTCCTCCCTCTGCCTGCTCCATCACGCCGCCACACATGTAGGTCCTTGGGGAGGGGGCGTTACAGGAGGTTGCCACTTTCTGGTGACGTCCCTCTCCCCAATTTTATCATGCATTTTAGACACTTTCACTTCAAACATTTTCACAATGCACATTCATGTAGGCCACGATATGGGGGGGTGGGGGGAAGACGTCTGGGGGGGGGGGGGCTTATGTTGTGTGAGCCTCTCTTCGGACGGCTCCCTTCAACTCCTCTTGCATTTAGACATTGAGGGTTCTGGGTAGTTGCTTGGAGGGGGGGCGCTGGCACCAGCTTCCTTCTGGAAGGGAGGTGGGCTGTGCCGTGCACCCCCTTCGGTGCTCCCAGTTTTTAAACACACCTGAGATCAACATGCAACAACACAACATCTGAGCGGGCGTAGGGAGGATCGGGGGTCTTTTGCACACCCCGATCTCCGATCGCGGTACGGAGTCTGGGGCCTGGAGGAGGTGCGGACCACTGGGTCCGGGGTCTTGGCGGGGGGGTGCTGCGGGTAGCCAGCGGCTTGCCGGGTCTGGGGCTGACGCCTCTGCTCTCCCCAGGAAGGGATGGGGGGCAGGGGTGGCTAGGGTAAGGTCGGGGTGGGAGGGGGTTTATTATATAAGTATATAGTGGGTGAGGGGGGGTTCAGGTCGGGTGGCCCCTGCAGGTCATGTTGGCCCCCCCTCTTTGGAGGGCCTGATCCGGGGGGCGTCTGGTCCGGGGGCGGGGGTCGGGGGTCGGGCACAGGCAGTCGTATAGTTGAATTGTGGTGACCCCCCCCACTTGGGATTTTTGGATGTGAATGTTGTGTGGGAATGTGTGTACAGCGTCCTTTTTTTGTGTGTCTGTGTGTGGGGCACTAGGGAGGTTTTTTTCCAGGTTTGGGTCCGGTCCGCTCCCTCTCCCAAGAACATCTCAAGTCTCCGATAGGTGCGGAGCCCATCCCCCCACGTCCTGCCCTCCTCCGCTGCGTTGGCGGGCGCCTTGGCCCTCTGGCGCATTGACAGTCCTCGGGTTTGGGGCGGGTTCCCGGGTGGGCGCCGGCCCATTCCCGGCGGTGGCTTTGCGGGGCCTCTGGCCCCCAGGGCCCATGGCCAGGACCACTTCAGCGCGGCTGGCTGCCGGCGGAGCCCACGGGCTCGTCCCCGCGGCTCTTGGGGGCGTCGGCATTGCGGTGGCTGGAGGATTTCCTCTGGGTCGTGTCTCCTCTTTCCTTGGGGGGGGGGGGTTGCAGATTTCCTGTGATGGCCCCTCTCGGGCGCACTGCTTTGGGAGTCCGGGGTTATGGGTCCCCTGACCCCTGCCTCTGTGCTCGGGGAAGGCGGGTCTTTGGTTCTCCACAACCACTATCGAGCTATTTCCTTTTGTATAATTTTCACCTAAACTAGTGCACTCTCACAAACTCCCACAGGTGCTGGGTCCCAGGTATTAAATGTTCACTTATATACAGAAAGGCTACAATTTATTTATTTACTTTCTTTCACTTTCTTTTTTTAAGGTATCACACTACACATGTCAGCTTAAATAATAATACATATGATTTAGTAATGGTATCTAGGTGTTATTCGATTGTATCTGTTGCTTTATGTCTGTTGGTTGTGCTGTTCTTTTTGCGTCTCTTTCCAGGTGATGGAGCAGACAGAGCACATTTTATCATTCTCTCCCTTTTATCTCTTCTTTCTTTCACCTCTTCTCTTTCTTTTTTTTTCTCTTCTTGTTCTTCCTTTACTCTCCCACTTTCCCATTGTAGTGTCCATATAATTTGAAATTCTCCCTGCAGGAATCACAATAAAGCTATTTACATGCACAAATCAAGCGAAGCATTATGGCGAAAGCGGTTTGCTCCACTTGGAAAAGCAAAATCTGTCGAGCTCTATTTGGCATTAAGACATCAATTCTTATTGCCACATTGCTAGACAGGACACTGGGAAAAAAAAAAAAAAAGGAATGAAATTGTGATCCAAACAAGACAGGTGGTGTACGCCGACCGCTAATCAGAATCTCAACACTCCCGATCATGTCGTTCAGATTGGGGCGAACTGTCCTGACTACCTGAATGTCCTAATAAGCCTGCAGCATCTTTGGGAGAACAGTAATGTCTCAACCTGGATTCTGGACGCTAAGAATAATAATTGAATACTACTACTACTACTACTACTACTACTACTACTACTACTACTACTACTACTACTACTACTAATAATAATAATAATAATAATAATAATAATAATAATAATAATAATTGATACTTTATTCATCTCACAATGGAGAAATTCAAAGAAGACACAGATTCAGATTCTTCCCATTTCAAATTGCTTGTATTCTGAATAAATAATGTAAACGTACGTCATGATCAGATGATTTTGTGTCCATATAATGATGTATTAATTTATATTACTTTTGTTTTTAATTCCAAACACATTCCAATCTGATCAAGGAATGTTTGCCTTGTAAACAGCTTCTAGGGCCCTGTGGGATGAGTAGCCCCTGAGCAAGTATACATTGCCTTTTTCAATAGGAAAACGGCAATGTATGATTATCCACAATCATCTATCTTATTGATCTCCTCACTTTCCTTTCATGGGCATGGCAGACATCTTTTTTTTATGAACTTGAAAGGCTCTCCTCTACAGTAAACATTACAGTACAGCTTTTCATTCAGGGAGCCGGCATCATGTTTTCCCTTCTATCTATTCATCCCCTCCGAGACTGCTCAATCTGAAGTTTCGAGGGCTTCATTGTGATTCACATCAAGAGAAAACTATCCTACCAGTAAATTTACCTTGATCTGCCCCCAGTCCCCGGGGGTCTTGGGGGGGTAAAGACAAAAGCTGTGAAATGTACGCAGGGCACACCAAGAATAAAATGGTTCTCTGAAATGTCAAAATCTGTTAGGTGGAGCAGCGTCAGCCCCGCTGGTTGCAACCATTCTGTTGTCAAGCTGAACTTAGTCTTTTTGTTTCTCGTAAGGAGAAAAGGCTTTCGCTTAAAAGAATGGACTCTACATGGTCTCTTACCAACTGGTGACATCTCAGGTACACTGGCTGTATACGGTCCCTCCAGGAATTTTGGTTCATTGTCATTGATATCTTGGACCTTGATGACAAATTCAGATTCCGGCTCCAGAGGGATATTGGTGTCAATGTCCACAGCCTGGGCCCGCAGGGTGTAGTAAGGCTTCTCCTCCCTGTCAAGACTCCTTAAGGCATGGATGTCCCCCGTAGTTTGGTCAATTGTGAAAATGGAGCCAGCACCTTCCCCCGAGAGGGTGTACTTCACCGAACTGTCCCCCTTATCGAGGTCAGTGTGGAGCTGGGAGACAAAAGAAGGGAGAGGAAAAAAAAAAAAGGTTGAGTGCAAACATTGGCACAGATAATGATTCAATGAAAACACCGGGGAGGAGCTGTCAAGGAGAACTATTTCACAATGACAGTCAAGGAAACTGACTGCACATCAAAGAGCTCGCTCATCTCTCTGTGAAGTTGTGCAAGACACTAAGTCAGGAGAGAAGAAAAAAAAAATGATAACGCTCTCGGTACATTTCGCAGATTAACGAGTCTAAATCTTTCATAAATAATGAATCATCCCAATGCAATTATGCTGCCATGACAAGCTTTCAACACCATAGACCTATTACAGTTTAAGAAGATTTCAGATTCCTTTCCTAGTGATAGGCCGATGCGAGTTTAACTTCAGGGTGCACACATCAAACTGCAAAAGCACAAGACAAATATCTACAATGCTTTATTTTTTTTTAACCAAAACCCGTGTAAAAACAAATTATAATTGATGATTTCCACAGAACAAATAATCCAAATTTAACTTCCTGATGGGAAAATACTGAGGGCAAGGTTCCTGATTAAACATGAGATTTGGCAAGAATTGTTGTTAAATAAAACTGCATTTTGCATTTACACACTTTATCTTTGTCGAATGTTAAAATTAGTTTCCTAATCTGAAACACTTAGATCTGAATAACAGTAAAAAAAAACAAAAGAAAATCCAAAGAGGGTAGCTACCTTTTAATGCCAGTGTACATATCAGAGGGAGAATTTTAATAAATTTACTAAGCCCCACAACCTTCCAGCATTTGCAAAACACAACATTTTCAGGCAGAAAGCGTATTTGCTAATACAGTTCCAGGTCCATCAAAGCAATTTTTCCCCCCTATGACAAACAGATTCTGGGCTGGCAGCAGAAACCCCTATTGACATAGTTATGTTTACTTTATTGTCGAAAACAGCTAGGATATTCAAAACCCTTTAAATATTTACAGCCTCTAATGCAATGTGATCACCACAGAGGACTATGGATTTTTCTCCTGCTCTGTCAGTGAGATGGAGTTTCCACAGGCTGGACTGAACAATGGTTGTATACCACGACAAATGAAAAGATATTGAAGCACGGAAGAACACAATTCCAAGCTGGCTACGTTAGGTCATGTCTTGTGGCAATATGATACATTTTCCATAAAATCTGAAATCTTACAAATAGACTTTAAAGCCATTTTTTTGTTATAAATGTGTTTGATTGGACAAGACTATTATTTATATCAGCCTGCACCGCCTTACAAAGGTATTTATGCCACTTTCTTTTCTTACAACTACAAGCTTCCGTGCATTTTACAGGGAATAGGTTTGGGAAAGCAAACCACACCCTTGTAAATACGAAGCACAATGTTACATGGTTTCCCAAATGTTTTCCATTTAAATATTTGAAAACTAACATCGCATGCCACCTTGAACACCATCTCCCATGTAAAATTGAGCGGTAGCGGTGTCATACGGTGGGGATGCTTTTCATCGGCAGAGACAGGGAAGCTGCTCAGTGTTTGGGAGAAGATGGCTGTAGCTAAATAAAGAGCATCGCGGGAAGAGAACATGTTAGAGGCTGATGAAGACCTGACACTGGAGCAGTGGTTGAACTGTTAGTGGGACAACCACCAATGGATACATTTTAATAAATAAATGTAACTGAAGCATTTATTTTTAAGCTCTAGATTTAAGTAATTAGGCAGGTGTGTGTCGTAGTAACTAACTATTTGAGTATTATTCTGTTGAAGTAATGCTACTCTTACTTGCATACAACTTCTGGCTAATCTTCTTTTACTTTACTTCTTTTACTTTTTAATTTAGAGAAGTAAAACAAATCTCGCTGGTGAAGATTCTCAGTCAAGATTCTCAGTTTTTGAAACTTTTTGAAAAAAAGTTTCAAAAACAAAACAACTGGACATTTTTCCGAAGTTTGAAGACTTTTCGCTTCCATCCAGAAAGCTTTCACATTTAAACTGAGAAAGCTTTCTCGATGGGAAGCGAAACGTCTTCAAACTCCAGAAAAAAGTCCAGTTGTTTTGTTTTTTGAAACTTTTTTTGGAATAAAACAAATCTCCAAAGCCCACTTCTGGAGAATAAGCGAACTGTGCATTACATCTGCGCATGCACGAGTCATACGACTTTATCCTTATGTAGGCTATTAAGGAACCGAGGAAGCTATCAGGCTCAGAGCGGCTGCCCTGTAAACAAACGCCGACAGAGGACGAGAGTAGAGAGACAGGACATGGAAACAGCCTGACAGGAATGTTATTTTGCACACTGTCACTTTTTAAATACTTCAAATGCATCCAGGAATAACAGAAAAGTTGATAAATATAGTAGATGAACACTAGCGGCACCATATGCCGTAATATCGCCTCACCCACGTTAAATGTGGCCAAAGCAACACTTTATTCATGGCAGTTGGGTTACAGAAATATAAAAAGGGTTACAGTAACACGTCATATTGCTTTAAAAACTATCGATGATGTATCCCTATTTATCATCGCAGTAAGGTGTGCTGTACAAAAGCATTTTATCATGGTCTGATGGGCAGTGCTGTCTGCACATATCCACCGTGCCCGGGGGCATCTCAAGACCGTACGGTGCTTCAGAGGTGCTTTGAGTCTCCAGACGGCTGCAGTGAACCTAGAAGCTGCTTCCAGTCCCTTCAACCCTCACTGAAGAACACGACTGTCTCTCCATCGCCTCTGTGTCGCTCTCTGTCCACCACATCTCTTAAGTCGCTCTTTCTCGGTCCTAGACCAACTCGCACCTCCAGCCAAATCAGTGCTTTACGCACCTAACTAAGCTCAACTTTAGTGTCCCAGCTCAAAACATGGACAGTGTCCCTGCAGAGGATGGCTGGTGTCACAGAGAGAAACATGGTTCTCTTTGTTGCTTTCCGCAGTTTTTAAATGTTGTTTGGTAGCCAAAAAGGAGAAATTACCCATAATGCAACCCAGTTAAGATATTGTGCACATCCTTAGCAGGTGTGCCAAACCAGTAGAATTTTTTTTGGAAATGGCTAATTTTTTTCACTAAGTTAACTAACCTCAAAATTAACTTTGAAGCCGTTTTCAATCCTAGTTATCCTCACTGGACGTACTTTGTATTGTGCGACTGAATTCATCAGGTCAAATTAAAATGAACACCACCTAATTTAGCCCAGCCAGTAGTCCCTTTGTGTTGAAATTACTGTGTTGATATTACTATTTTAATGATTTTAATGCATTTCACAACAACCTCAGGGCAGGTTTTTACTGTAATCCAATTACTGTGTTCTGAAATACGGCTACTTTTTGGTTGACGTTCCAAAACACTGAGCTAAGACTTCTCTAATTGTACATTTCTTCTGATCATTTGAACTCAGAATTTCCCTGACTTCAGCTTTTCTGCTTCCGCGTTGCCTATCGGGTCAATGGATTCCCACTACACCATTGCTAACTGCCATGGTCATAAAGACAGAAAGAAATATGACATGTGGCGGCAGATTTTCTGTAGGTTACAGCGGCTCCAACAGACACACAGACAAAAAAAAAAAGAAAAAAGGCCACAAACACACTGGGAGTAACTGGTGATTCAGAGCAAATTGCCAAGTTCACAGAAGCATAGCATGGCATTATAATGCTGTCACCCATTGGTGCATTTCTCATTGCTATTCAAATGATAGACTATTATTCTTAGTACATGACCGATGTTGGGTGAGAACGAGACCCCAAAATATTTTCTCCCAGGAGGAGGGAGACTGTGATGTAGGTTTTTTCTCATGTATAACTAATGTGGCTGATACGCATTCCTCCTCCCCAATCTGAGTCATGTGGCACCAATTAGGGATTCACAAAATTACCCACAAATTAAAATTATGGGCAAATAATGATTAAACTCATTCTCAAGATTGTGTTCTGTTTTTTTTTTTTTTACCCCCAGAAAATATCTACAACGCCATCTGATTAGTGAGTGAGTTTTAGCAGAACTTATATTCAGTACGAACTTGTTTCTTCCACTCGACTAATGTCCACCAAATAAAGTGAAACCATCGTGTTGAATGTTAAAATGAAAAAACAACACCTGCATATAGTGTATGCAAAGACACACTACCCTTCTTCTTATTATTTTTACATTAAATTGAAGCAAACTCTTCTTGTTTTAGCTATGTTAGGATAAGAAAAAAGTGATAAATGTATATATATATATATATATATATATATATATATATATATATATATATATATATATATATATATATATATATATATATAGCTGTTAAAACATTTGATTGATTTGTCCTTTCCAAGTGGCATTTCAGCCTATGTTGGTACAGCACTAACTTTTTGAACTCAAAAAAAAGTTTATTTTTTATTTTTTTGCAGTTTTGTATTAATGCTGTTTTTAACCTAGTCAGTCTTTTTTGTTTACCTTGAACTGAATGCCTGCCTGTAAATCAAAATATTTCAGACTTTGACCAAATATTTTAAGAGAACAAGGTTTTTGTGCCCAAATAACAAAATCAAATATTTTATTTGGAGATGAAATTTTAATTTCTAAACACGTTCCATCTCAACTTCCATATTTTTTCACATTTCTCTGAGGCATTTTGTCCTTTTGGGCTGCACAGTGGAGCAGTTTGTAGAACTGTTGCCTGGCAGCAAAAGGGTCCTGGGTTTAATTCCCAGCCTGTGGTATTTTTTTTGCTATGGTCTTCCTGTTCATGTGAGTTCAGTTTGGTCACTCCTGCTTCCTCCTACAGTCCTAAAACATGGTTGTTTATGCTCAACTGCCTTATAGAAGTGAGTAAGTGACGGATGCAGCCATAGAGCAGCTGAAACCTGGAGTCGTAGAGCCAGCTTTGGTTGACAAGAAGCAGGTGTGATAATTAGTGAAGGGATCAGAAACCAAAACCAATTGAAAAAGTAACAAACAAGCGTACAATCAAAGGGCTGTGGAAGCAGTAACCATGCAATCTGAAGTCCCATGGAACAGCTCCATGTGTTTGGAATACAAAAGTTTGAAAGCTCTGGAAATTCGCTGAGTTACAGAATGGATCAAAAACCACAAACTGCAGAGTGACTACAAAAAAGGTAGGACCTGAATTACCTCTCTCTGCTCGCCGTGCCTTTCCTTTCCTATCGCCTCTGCTATGTTTGGTATAAAAGCTGGCTATTGTGCTCATTATGCCTGAGTTGGCTTTCATTGTGCATTTGATTCTGTTAGAGCTGCCTTCTTTTGTGTGTTTGCATTGACTGGGCTTTAATAGATTCTTTTTTTTCCCTTTTCCTACCAACATTGGCGTTTTGTTGTGGAATTTGTCTCCTTGAGTTATGCAGTTGTGTGTTGTCAGGATGTGTCATGATGACAAATTGGTTTACGCTTTGAGCTGTGATAATTTAAAAATTATAAGACGCCGCTTGTTTTCTCTTAAATGTGAGTGTGGCTCAGTAATTATTAATCGGCTCTGATCTGCCAGGGATTATATCTTCGCGGGTAAAAAAAAAAAAAAAAAAAAAGTGTTGGCTATAGATGTGTTTTTGTGATTTCTCTGACACTAGTGAAGGGATTTGACTTGACTGGTAAATTTTTAATGGGAAATAGCAGACGTTTTTGCTCATAAGATGGATTATTTTCGGCACAAATGTTTTTTAAATGTCTAACATTCAGTGCGTTTTTATTGTTTAGCTTCATTTCTTCAGAAATTATGTTTTTCTCTCCCTGTTTGGCCATTATTTTTCTACAGAACTCTTTACATTCATTGCATATCACACTTTTTTTTCTTGCTGCAGCTCTTTACTCTAAACTACTTCAAGCTGCAAAGTGTGTTTTTCATTATGTTTGTCTAAAAGGTGTATATAATGACTGGGGGGAAAAAGTAAATAATTTTTTGGTTGCTCAGATCCTTGTGGATATATTTTGGTCCACTTTTCGTAAGACTACTGCTTCACTTCATCAGGGGTTTACAAACATTAATTTCTGCAGCGCTCTCTGGACTTTAACTGAGCTCTTGCGACACCTTATTCCTTCTTCTTTTTTCAGCTTTATTGTTGTTAATCTGCTGCTGTGTTTTAGATCATTGTCTTGGTGATGCCCAGGTTTGGGGCAAGCTTCATCTGTGGGTTCTATTTCATCCCTACTGACCGCCAGAGGCGGTGCTTAAAGCACTGAATGATCACTCTTGCGCATGCACAGGTCGAGAATTTTATACCAACATGGTCACGTGTGACCCCCGGTGACACCGGTAAGCCCATATAATCACGTGACAACGACAGCTCAGTCCCTTATCATCTTCTCGCATGCAGGTTGTATAGGTGGTAAGTCACTGATTGCTTGTCGCTGGTAGCCTCGAGACTACGGTCGGGGCTGCGAGAATTATCTCGCCCTCCAGAGGCTGCGCAAGCTCCCCTTGTTACAACTTTGCTGTTCCTTTGGAAAGTTGTTTCCCTTTGATCGGCGGGAGCGGGGACGCGTTCGCTCCCCGCGCCGATTTCCCCGTTGCAGTTGGTAAGACGTTAGGCGATTTCGACCAGCTTGTAATGGTAGGTTGCAGCCGCGTTCGGCTGCCTATAATGTTAAATAGCAGCCGCGCTGCCGATAGTGTTAAATAGCAGCCGCGTTCGACTGCTTATAATTAATTGCCGGCGCATCAGCTGCCTATATTGGATTATTGCAGCCTATATTTTATTACGTGGCAGCCGTGTTCGGGCTTGCTTTTCATTTACTGTGCAGCCGTGTTAAGCTACCAATATTATTATTACTAAGCAGCCGTGTTCGGGCTTGCTTCATCGTTTACTGTGCAGCCGTGTTAGGCTTGCCTATATTTTATTACGTTGCAGCCGTTTTCGGGCTTGCTTTTCATTTACTGTGCAGCCGTGTTCGGCTACCTATATTATTATTACTAAGCAGCCGTGTTCGGGCTTGCTTTATCATTTACTGTGCAGCCGTGTCCGGCTTGCCTATGTTTTACTACACAGCAGCCGTGTTCGGGCTTGCTTTATCATTTACTGTGCAGCCGTGTTCAGCTTGCCTATGTTTTATTACAAAGCAGCCGTGTTCGAGCTTGCTTTATCATTCACTGGGCAGCGTGTTCGGCTTGCCTATGTTTTACTACACAGCAGCCGTGTTCGAGCTTGCTTTATCATTCACTGGGCAGCGTGTTCGGCTTGCCTATGTTTTATTACAAAGCAGCCGTTTTCGAGCTTGCTTTATCATTCACTGGGCAGCGTGTTCGGCTTGCCTATGTTTTATTACAAAGCAGCCGTTTTCGAGCTTGCTTTATCATTCACTGGGCAGCGTGTTCGGCTTGCCTATGTTTTACTACACAGCAGCCGTGTTCGAGCTTGCTTTATCATTCACTGGGCAGCGTGTTCGGCTTGCCTATGTTTTATTACAAAGCAGCCGTTTTCGAGCTTGCTTTATCATTCATTGGGCAGCGTGTTCGGCTTGCCTCAATAAATGTTGCAACCTTGGTGGTTGGTACTTCTGTAGCTACGGTGATCGTAGTGCTCCTTGCAGCCTTTTACGCTGCTGAGGAACCCAAGGTGGCGTTTTCTGCTCAACCGGGTTTCCTGGCCTGTTCGTTCGTCGGCTTAAGTGTCAGGGGTGGCGATTTCAGCTCGACCTGACCTAGTCCTATGAGCATAAGATGCTGGACAAGCCCTACTGCAGAGCGTGTTTGGCCCCTCTCCAGTCGAAGGGTGGGTATGATCTGTGTCCCTCTTGTCTGGGACCAGATCGCCATAGAGAAGCCTTGACTGGAGATGCAATATATTCCTGGCATCGGGTACTGTTTTTCAACATCAGTTGACTCTGGCTCGCATCTGTCTGCAGCCAGTTTACGTATCTCTTCCGGCTCTGTCGGAAGAGGACGGTTTGATAGTGGGCGCTTTGAGAACTGCTCTTGCCCGGTTGTAGCTGGATGCTCAACCGAACCAATCTGCGGCTTCTGGTACTTCTTTCGACGTCCTACTACTAGGTCGTCGTTTGTTTCCCCATTGCTGAATATGTGAAGGTGGTTCATGCCTGTTGGGCAGGCACCCAGGCCTTTTTTTTGTTGCTGACCTCTGATGGCAGGGCCCTGGCGGCCATGCAAGACGTGCTCAAGTTTGGCTTGGGCCATATGCCTTCCTTCGAACATGCCAGAGCATCCCTCAGTGTGGTGCCGGAGCAGGCTTTGAGAGCTAATGCCTGTAGTCCTCGTCCTCAGTGCCGTGTGACTGCCGATCTACTCTGTAGAGTCTATGACTCGGGGTCTCTTGGGGCGACTTGGTAACTCATTGTCGCATTTATTACTGGTCTCTCAGCCTCTCTGGAGGCTCCGCGATTGACACACCTTTACATGCTTTTTCTCTCTTGTCAAGGTAAGTTGGCCGTGTCCTGTCTACCGTTGTTGTAGCATGCCGCCAAGTTGATTGGCTCAGTCTCCTCTAACCGAAGCCTGTACAGAGACCCTGATGAGTCTTCCAGTGATTCTGGGGAGTTATTTGGCTCTGCTGCGCTTGCAGCGGTCAACCCAGGCTTTGCGTACAAGGCAGCACCTGGCCGGCCTGCATCGTAGGCGATTGGCGTCCTGCTGGGAGTGCCTCTGGTTCACTTTAACACACTTATCCTGCCCCAACTACACCTTTTGTGGGGCAACCACGGCCTGCTTATGGCCAGTGCATCACCGAGCTGGCGGTGGGACACTTTACCCAGGACTAGCTTGGCTGCTGGACCGCTCTCGTTTCTGATCCATGGGTGGTGTCTACACTTGCCCAGGGTTACGTGCTACAGTTCCGCCACCGCCCTCCTTTTCCTGGTCGAGTCAGGATGACGGGAATTCGCGACCAGGTAAAGGCTCAGACTCTGAGCCCAAGATGGATGCCTTGCTGGCCAAGGGTGGTATATTGCCTGTTGACCCCCTGCGGGACCCAGGGAGCTTTATACTTAAGTATTTTTATTGGTCCCAAAAAACGGCTGCGGACTCGACCCAAATTTGGACCTGAGAGGTCTGAATGTTCTTTCGAGACCATCCCCTTCCACATGTTGGGAGGGGATGTGCTTCAGACAATCTTCTCCAGGCAACTGGTTCACCCTGGTTGACATGAGGGACGCATACTTCATGTCCCAATCGCACCATGTCATTGGCTGTTTTCTCCGCTTTGCATTTCAGGGCAAGCCTTTCGTCCAGGGTTCTCCCATTCGGTCTCTCTGTCCCTACGTATGTTGCTTGGTGCATTGCTGCAATACTGTGTCCTCTGCAGGCCAAGGGGTTAAAGATCCTGCTCTACTTGGACAATTGGCTCATCTGTGCGTCCACAGAGGCCCAAGCCACTGCAGACACGAGCACATTACTCGTCCATATAGACCTATTGGGTCTACGTGTGATCTGGCAGGAGAGTAACTTAGTTCCATATCAAAATGTCACGTTCTTGGAATCACAATGGACTCCCTCACTGTGACCGTTCGCCCATCGCCTCAGCGTGTCGAGGGCATTCTGCATATGCTGCCCGACTTTCTGTCCGGCTGTGCACCCCCTTTATTGCTTATCTTCATCTGTTGGGCAAGCTGGCTCCTGCCACTACAGTAATACCCCTGGGACGGTTGTCTCTGCGACCACTGCGGATGCGGTTCACAGCCTGAGGCTGGACCCTTCTCGTACGCGGTGCCATCGCACGACACTGTGGGTGTCCTCTTACTGCCTCGCATCACTGGCTCAGTGGCAAAATGCAGTATTAATGACAAAGGGTTCCACTTGGTTCGCTGCCGTCTCGACAAGAGGTTGTCTCTACTGGCGCGTCCGCCACGGTATGGGGCGTGGCAGCGACAGATCGCCCGGGGTCACGGTCTCAGCGGAGGAAAACTGCAGCTCATCCACGCCTTGGAGTCAGAGTCTGTGCAGCGGGCGTTGCAGCACTTCCTCCCAGACCTGTGCGGACAGCATGTCTGGGTGCGGTCAGACAATACTTAAGTGGTTTTTCATATCAACCATCAATTGGGGACACGCTTGTTAACATTGCTGTGGCTGACCCAGAGGCTCTTGACCTGGGCAGCCCCTGTTCTCGCCAGCCTGAGAGCTGCCTACATTCCAGGGGTGCAGATGTTTCGGCCGATATTCTGTCTCTGGGACGCCCGCCACCGGGGGAGTGGAGACTCCACCTGGAGGTAGTGGGGGTCATTTCGGAGTAGTACGGAAAAGCAGCTGTAGATCTACTTCGTCCGAAGAGACAACACATTGCCCACTTTAGCTCTCCCTGGCAGACAATGCCAGTCCCCTGGGTCAAGACGCACTGGCACATGACTGGCCGAGAGTGCTGTTCTGCACTTTTCCGCCGCTTCCCATGATAGGCCCAACACCCCCGAGGGTCCTTCAGGAGGGGCATTGGGTCCTTCTAGTGGCCACCTGGTGGCCAGGGAGAATCGGGTTTCCTTTGCTGCACAGGCTCTGTTGCAGCTCTCTAATGCCTCTTCCCCACAGGACGGACCTTCTGTCACAGCTGGGGGGTCAGATCCTGCATCCCAATCCCAGTCGCCTCCAACTCTGGGCCTGGCCGCTACCGGGCCGGCGTTTCCTTCAGAGTATGACGGAAACATCGGACATATGATGACTAATGCCTGGGCCCCTTCCACACGACTGGTTTATACCCATATGTGGAAAGTTTAGCAGCTGGTGTCATGCAAGACATGAGGACCCTGTACACTGTCCTGTTTCTCTTATTTTTAACCTTCCTTCAAGCGCTGCTTTCTCAAGGTTGGTCTCCATTCACTCTGGAAGTTTATGTTGCTGGCATTCGGTGGCGAATGGAGAAACGATAGGCCGTAACAAGGATGCCTTGTGTGTCTGAGAGGTGCCTGATGTTTGCACCCTCCCACATGCCCTGTTGTGCCTGTGTGAGACCTCTCTCTCTCGTCCTCGCTGCCCTGCAATCTCCTCCGTTTGAACAGTTGGCAGATGCAAGCCTTGAGTGTCTGTCAAAAGACTTTCTCCTTGCCTTGGCTTCGGCGAAGTGGGTCAGGAAGCTACATGTGTTGTCTGTTCACAAGCCCTGTTGCCATGGGAATCCAGCTGATGTTGTTCTCTGGCCTGATGTTGGGTTTCTTCCTACTGTGGCCTCATTGGCGGGCCACACTGTGTCCCTCCAGCTTGCTTGCCTTTATACAGATGGGCCTAGCCTTTCTGCCCTGTTCGGGCACTGAAGGCATATGTCAGACTCACAGCTTCTCTGCGGCAGTCTGATAATCTGTTTGCTACTCAGGGCCCTGCGAAGGGCAGGCTCCTTCTAAACATCGTCTTGCACGTCGGATTGTGGACATGGTGGAACAAGCGTACGTTTTACAGGTCCGCCAACCCCCTGCTGGTGTACGGTGCCATTCCACCAGAAGCATTAGTGTGGCATGGCCACTATGGCGGGGGTCACTCTGGAGGCTATATGTCCAGCAGCCTCTTGGTAATCCCCGAATACCTTTGCAAGGTTTTACAGGGTTAACTTGGCCGACTTTCACCCTTTGGTGGGGATCCTATCCCAGCACGCATCTTCATCCCAGTGTGGTGGGCGTGCTTTCAGGGTTGTTTATTTCTGTGTGATTCCTCAGGACTCTGTTGGTAATCGTCATCCAGTGCTTTAAGCACCGCCTCTGGCGGTCAGTAGGGATGAAATAGAACGAAAGTTACGACTGTAACTACGGTTCTATGAATCCCGGATGACCGCCAGAGCGCTCGGTCCCTCGGAATCATCGTGTTGTTCGCGAGAAGATTAAGGGACTGAGCTGTCGTTGTCACGTGATTATATGGGCTTACCGGTGTCACCGGGGGTCACACGTGACCATGTTGGTATAAAATTCTCGACCTGTGCATGCGCAAGAGTGATCATTCAGTGCTTTAAGCACCGCCTCTGGCGGTCATCTGGGATTCATAGAACCGTAGTTACAGTCGTAACTTTCGTTATATGGCCTCTTATCAGGCCCTGTACACACGTAGCCAGTTCTTTATGAGGTCGAACATCTTCCCCTCATCGTTTTGAAAAATATTGTACGAATGGGAAAGTTTTTATCCACATAAACTAGCACACTTTAAAACAACCCTCACTGGTGTAAGCATTTTAGACTATTGGGGGGGGGATGTATTGCAAAGCTAAAACTTAAGTCACCCAGTCAGAATCCTTCAGAACAACAGCGTCAAAAAGCATTGCACCTCGGTATTGGGGTAGAGAGTTGGTGTCAAACAGCTGACCTCCAAACGCTCTTTCTCTCTTGCATCTCGATGTATTACACCAGCAGGGCTTGTAAAAACAAACAAGCGCAACATATCTGAACCAACAGTAACGTTATAACGTTCCACGTGTGCTTTTACTATGAAGTCTGGATACCAAAGTGAAGACAGGAAATACTCAGTCGGAAATGAATGATCGCATGTGCTGTTGATTTCATGCCAGTGGATTTGTCCACTTTAACATGGAGATGGATTAGATGCATCGTAAACAAACACAACACCAAGGGAAAAATCAGCGCCTCTCTGATGACGTTCATTTTTCCTCCGCTGTGCGGCCAAGTCGATACCCCTAAAACTGGGACCCTAAAACTCTGTTTTGGTACGTCCATACGCTAACACTAAAAGGGATGTATTCTAAACTCTCCACGTTGGCTGGACCTTTGAGAAATACTGAACGTTTTGTTTAATAAAAAAATTTATTTGTTTTTCCAGCTATGTGCCAAAAGGCCTTAGACTCAAGCGTACTCTGGTACAACAAATTCCATGGCTGATTCAATGAATGAGTGGTTGTGAAACACAAATCATCAGGCTTAACCACTGTATTTGACAGTTTATGGCAAAATGCAATTTTTTTTTTTTTATTAATTAATTTATTTTTTTAAACACATCTTAACATTGTGCAGTAAATTGTATGCAAAAACTCCGCTTGGGTTTCATCAGCCTAAGCAACATGGCGTTAGCGGTCTAAGCACAACATAAAGCAAAGTAATGCCACATTGTCTTGAAGAGAACAAACTTTCTTATTCAATTCTGTACTCGATGAGTCATTTTTCTGTTTGTCCTTTTGTCAACTCCAATGTTTCACATGCTAAGGACGGTTCGTAGAGTCTGAGATGAAGGTCTTTGGTATTTTACAGTTTCTCTGAGTGTTGCATGCTCTGACTTTGGGGTGAATTTGCTGGAATGTCCACACCTGAGAAGATTGATAACTGTCTTAAAGTTGGGATGTTTGTAAGACATTCCTAAAAATAAGTTTTTAAAATGATGTCAAGAAGATGTGTGCTGGCTAAAAGCTAACACGGCTGCACTTTGCACTTGAATAGCTAAATTTGCTTTCGTTTTTTTGCGTCACTAAATTGACATCAGAACCTTTTTGGGGGGGGGGGAATTGTCATCCAACAAAACAAAAAACTTTGCCTAGTGTCTAAAATCTTTTAGATAAATGCTCAACAATTATCTCATACATTTTCTGCATTTTTATTGGTTAGAACACAAATAATTTTGACTACTTTTTTTTTTCTTTATCGAAACAGTGTATTAGTGTAGAAAATATTTTCAACATGATAAAAAAAAATATAGCACCCTGAAACAACATTCAGTTTACATTTGTCAAATGAAATTTATTGAAATCCTTAAATTATTAAGAAATCCTTTTTTTTTATTATTGTTATTATTCAGACATGGACCTTGCATGGGCTAATTAAGCATGCATTTACCTGTAAAATTACCTGGTTATAGTTAGGTGCTTAAACGTCTAGCATTGTTGAAATCAACTTGCCTTAGGTCAAATTTAAATAAAGCTTTGAGCAAAATATAATGAACCAACCACTGTTGTGAAAGTATATCTATAAAGAATAATATTGGGATGTTTCTACATTATCATTGAGATCTCTATCATACAGTTCAAAGATAACATAACAATAAACTCCCCTTGAACACAATCCCTTGTCTGATGATGGATTGAATGACATTCACATGTATCTAAGCTGCCAGGGGTGGAACTTTAATTTACATGTATCATGAATTCATCTGACTGGAAGAAGAATGACAAAAAAAAGCACCGATTGGCCAGAGGCTCAGAGAGCCGTGCCCCAAGGACAATCTAACCAATTAGCTAAGCTATTTTGACTAGTGCTTCAGTAAATGGCACTATTATTTCTCTCGGTATTACTTTTTTTTTTTCTTTAACACTAAAAAAGTGGTAAAAAAAATCCTTTCTGATTTATTAGTCAATCATAACCACGGCATACTTTATATTTTACCATGAAAGTAAAAAGTTTAAAAGCAACAATGAACTGGAAATTTTGTTGAAGTTACTGTTATCGTTGCAGAAACTCGAGCTTTAAGTTTAGTTTTTCTTTACGAACAGATAAACTTCCACGTTGCTGTTTTCAGTCTGATAGCGAGGGGTTTCTGGAGAAACGGTCTTGTTTAACAGTTGTTCCTTTTATCATCTCTCCTCTTTTTCCTCCCTGTTGTAATCCCGTAATCTATTGCAGCATCAATTGCTCCAGATTATCTCACGAGTTTACCACTCCCATTAGACGGATGAAACGGCAGCGCCAGAGACAAACATTTTCAGTCTACAACAAAGCAGCCCTTGTCTCGCTGTGGTTTTCGTCGTGACCTACTGCAGAGATGATGGCAGCAGATGAACTGTTGCAACAATGTTGTCTTAATGGGATCTATTTCTTTTCGCGACGCCACCAGATAGCAGACACAGAAAACAGCTGTGTTTAAAGCAGCCCAAATCAAGCAGCCTGGAGCCAAAGGGCAGCTGGGAAAACCCAACCACGTCTTTCATTAAACCTACTTGATGACACGGTTTCTAATTGTGGTTGCAGTGTGTTACAAGATCCCCATCTCACTGCCACCTATTCCCGGCGGACCCAATGATGGAAACTTTACAATGAAATTTGCGAGCTGCTGGTGCTCTGTGAAACTGAATCAACTTGTTTTCGACACATACAGAGAATGAGCTGCGTAAGCGCCACGGCACAATCTGTTGCAGAGCAGTTGTTTTGGATTGCGTAAGGTTGTCGAGGCGTTTGTGATGTTTTTCGGTCATATGCACTACAGCATTCAAAGGCGGCTCAGGTTTAATGAAGTTATGCCACATTATTAAGACCACCTCTGCCAAAACAGCACAAGAAATGGGGCATTGCTTAACACTGATATACCTCCTTTTCCTGTAAGATTAATGAGCAGTGAACTGGTGACCAGTATTATTCAAGCATTAAAAGTGATGAGTAGCGACTGAGACGTATTCCCAAGAAGTGAGGCAACGCAGAAGTGTTGTTATAAATTGAGAATGAGGTCACCAATACCCATGACCACTTGGAAGTTTAAATACTGTCATCATTCCCATGAATGTCATACTTACAAGCTCAAACGTATGCATACATGTCAAGTAATGTTTAGATACATGGGTTTCTGTCAAACACAAGTTTTAAAGCTCATGAAGTTTCGGGTTGTGGAGATCTTTTCAGATACCAGTTATTTAGGATATTCGTCCCATTGGAACGGTCGAAATGTGTTAAAATATCCACCGTCTTAACTAGTCGCAAGATGTTTGGATGTTCAGGATCAACCCAAGAAACCATCAACACCAGTGTCGCTGTCCACAGTGAAGCCAGTTGGCCACACCCACAAATCAAAAGGGTTTAGCAAAAAAATAAATAAAAAATTTGAAAACAGTAAAACAGTTTAACTTGAACATTCAAAGGCAATTTTAAACAAATGTGTTTTTAATCTCGATTTAAAGGAACTCAGGCTTTTAGCACTTTTACAGTTTTCTGGAAGTTTGTTCCAGATAAGTGGAGCATAGGAACTAAATGCTGCTTCTCCTTGTTTAGTTCGTGTTCTAGGTATGTAGAGAAGGCTGGAGCCAGAAGACCTGAGTGGTCTGGAGGGTTGATGCCCTGATAACAAGTCTGTGATGTATTTAGGAGCTAAGCCATTCAGGGATTTATAGACTAACAGAAGTATTTTAAAGTCTATTCTCTGAGATACAGGGAGCCAGTGTAATGACTTTAGAACTGGGGTGATGTGCTCTACTTTCTGCGTCTTAGTGAGGACGCGGGAAAAAAAGAATGGTTCAAAGTTGAGCTTACAGTTTTTGCCACCAATATAGAAGCTATAAGTCAGATATATACTGTAAAATGAACCCTAAATCATTCCCATTTGTCACCTGGGATGGAAGTAGCATTCCCTATAAACCATCGGTCCTCTCCATCAACAATATCTCAATCACATTTTTCTCCTTTCAAACCTAGAGGTATGGTCTGGAACTGCTTTGATTCAGCGTGTAGCCCGTGTTTACTTCCTGGTTCCTGAGCCAATCATATGAGAGTTCCCAGGGTTCCCTAAACAAAGGGCAGGATTTTGTATTTTATCTTGGTAAAAGAGCAGCAGCCTGCAAACATAGAAGCCAGTAAGAGAATCGGACCATAAATGGAACAGAATACAACATCATAGACCGATCCTGTTGAGGTAAAACTTCAGTGCAAAAATGGACCATTGGGTAAATGGTGAGTCTTTGTGAAAGGCACTGTGAATGTGCTCCTCTGATTAAGTGTCATTATTACTTATTGTTCCTTTTTTGAAGGGAATCTGAGTGGCTCATCTGGTGCTTGTGCTATTGGAAGTCAAATGATAATTATGTTTTCATCAAAATAAGTAAGGGTCATATTCTAAAAAGAATCCTAAGGGTAAAAGTAGCTCTTGGTGACATCGTTTTTCTTTCTTTCTTTATTTCTTCTCTTTTTAGATTTTTCTTAGCATTTTTCCCCTGGTATGATTAAAAACTATTAATAAAGCACTGCAGGTCTGAAGAGAGCTCCTAAAGTGTTTAAGAGTAGTGAGGAGGACCTTTGGCGAGCCTAAGAGTGTCTTAAGCAAGGGAACAGAGAGAGCTGGTTGGCTGATTCACTACCTAAACAATGGAGGAATTGAGCACATACACATTTATACAAATATGTAGATAAGACACTTTATCATCACCAAAGAGGGAAATTACTTGGTTTCAGCAGGGGGACGGGTTAAAGGTGAGGTTCTAGTAACGCAATTTTATTGAGGATAAATAAAAGGGAAAACACTGGAACATGTACAAACAATATACTACAAAGGAATTATATATTTTTATATATAAATTGAATAATATATTTAGGCTGTCCAAAAGCAAACAAAAGATTCCCACACACAAGATTTCCCTTTTTTAATGTGAGCTTTTGGTCAAAACGTCCTTTATCAGAACATACAACATACAGAGGGAGCAGACAGCTTAAAAACAAATAAGTCCTGCCCTGTTTTGTTTTTGTGGACTAGTTTTGGCTTCCAGCACCTTTACTAAAACATACCTAAGTTGAGCTGTAGATCTGCTATAATATTTACAGACTGTAAAATGCTCTCAATAATAAACATTTTAAAAGAATTGGAAAGAGTTGCAGCAAAAATATACGTAAAAATTTAACATAGAGGGAATATGTAAAAGAGGTAAGAAAGCATTTGTTGTATTGTACATGATGATGTGACCCTAAATGGTCATCTAGTCTGGCTTTTGATTGCTGCGCATAGCACTTCTCATTTTCCAGGCTGGTGCATAAAACCAGAGAAAAAGACTCATTGCACTTCAAAGGACGTCTATTTGGGTGTTGATCCAGGGACCAATTTACCTCTCAACACTCCTTTACAGCTGTGAGGACAGAGGCGCTGCTCCTCTGTCCAGTTCGGTTTTCTCCACCGTTTTTTCTCCAAGCAGGCAATCGCAGTAAAATGCTGACAGGTGAGTGCGCATTAATATCAAATAGCTGAAGCAGTAAAATGACCGGTATGGCAAGTAAACATAACGATAAGAAAAATAAAGGGGATTTCAACATTTTCATGCTTTCACCATCATGACACACATCTTAATTCTAATTGGTTAATTTCTCTCCACTGATTACTGGGAGCACATTTGGGTTTTTCTTTGCTTGTTTCTGGTCTCAACCAGTCACAGCTCTGAGAAGACAGCGTCGCAGCTAGCAACGAGGTCAACCCGCTCCTCCTCACTAAGACAGGAATTTCTGTCCGCTCTGCACTCAGTCACTCTCAGCAACTATCTGAATCACTCCTAAGGCAGGAATTTTTTTTTCCTCGGCAGGAATTTTTAGGCTCAATTAGGAGCTGTCGGAGAGGACTCTGAGAATCTTTCTGAACAGGCTTTCAGTTTACCTTCTTGTATCTGTAATGTGATTTGCTGTCTTATTTGTTGTGTATTTGGCGCCATCCATTCGGAATGGAGATTTGTCATTGCTCATGTGTCATTGCCGACTAAATCTGGAAGGTGACGAATTTAGATTGCACCCTGTTAATCTGAAGTACTCCCGTGAGATGTCATGAATGAGAAAGAGTTATTTTGCACAAGTTATAGGAGCCATAAATGAGCTCATAGGCGGGGCCCTATATGGTAGCAGCGACATAAGAATATATAACTGTGGTATGTCAGGCTGTCATGATGCTTTCTTGGCTGATAGTCGTCATTATGATTGCCAATACTTTGGGTCTTATTTTGGAGTTTGGGCCTCAATCGTCAGTTTCTAAAACAAGATACTATACTAATTTTCAGTTTACAAAAAAATTGCTAGCAATCTAATTTTAAATTTAAAAAAAAAGTTCTTTAATCCCACTTTTTTTGAAGATGTACACATTTACGGCACAACTGCTAGACCGCGTTCATTTTATCTACTTTCTTTAGTTTGACTATGCATTGAAATGCATGGTTATTTTACTGAATAAATTATCATATTTGATTAGGGGGTAGGTAAAATTTGATTTTTATTTGATTGGCAGGAGGGGAAAAGGAGCCTCTTTGATAAATTTGCATGAAAAAAAATCTAATTTTCAGGTATTTCAATACAAGTACCCAAGAGAGGCCTATTGAATCAGAACCGCACTTTGGAGGAAGAAAAAAAAAATGCAAATGCAAAAACGAAACGGACAGACACATTTGCTCATTAATTACAAGAGAACACAGCCTGTTATTAATTAAAAAATCCATTATGCCAACAATGGTAATCAGTTAAATGAAAAAATATTCATTAATAAAGAGCCACTCAATTGTTTAAAGTATAAAGAAGCAAATAGCCCAGGGGCAAAATCATAGCCCTTGTAACCAAATCATAAAAGAACAAAAGAGCATAAGTTATTGCAATGACAAAGGGAGACAGAAAAAAAAAAATTTAAAGAGTGGGTCGCATTTATATCGCATTAACCAAAAGAACGGCCCTTATGTTCAGAATTCAAAACGATGGCGGTTCTGATAACTTGAAATGAATCATTGCGGAATGCCTGAATGAGAACCGGCTGACACAATGGCAAGAATGACCTTCCCCTCCATTTTTTTTTTTTTTCCCCCTTGATAAGCATAATTACGGAGATCCTCTGAGCAGGGTATCTGTTAACATGGAAGCTAAAAAAAGAAACTTTGTGTGTAAAACTGTAATAAGATTCTAGTTGCATCCAACCTCACAACATCCACTGCAGAAGCAGTTTGTTTTATGTATTTTGCATTTGGATTAACAATCTACATATTACCACAGAGGACTATTCAACATTTGTGTATTAGCTCCCCTATTAGCTGCGTAACAAACATTGTTCAATGATCATGAAATAAAGTAAATAGTGGCATAAATACATTCTGCCATGTTATGACAACAAACAATGTGGGAAGCGGGCAGCTTCTCAGTAAGGAAAATGGCAATAGCTTTTAAGTTGTGAGAAGTTGTTTTTGCCAAATTTGCATACTGACCATCTGCATTTATGAAATTAATATTTCCCTCAATTCTTCTTTTGTGATATGTACAGTAGATTTAGAGATGTAGCTACACAATCTTCAGGGGCACCTAACTCCACTCTGTGTGTGTGTGTGTGTGTGTGTGTGTGTGGTTTAACACACCTGAATTTAATTTAATGAATATATGTAAACTGATCACTTTTCTTGGAGAAATTGATTTCTCTGGGTGCTCAGGTTTCAGTTAAAAAAAGAAAAATGTTTAAATGTTTACATCTGCAACAAAAAAATGTAAATTCTCGCTATGTTACATGATCTGTACCACAACCACATCAGATTCCTTATTGTGTCATTAAAAGGTATAACAATATTAATCCGTCCGTCCGTCTTCTTCCGCTTATCCGGGGTCGGGTCGCGGGGGTAGCAGCTTCAGTAGGGAGGCCCAGACGTCCCTCTCCCCAGCCACTTGGGCCAGCTCCTCAGGAGGAATCCCAAGGCGTTCCCAGGCCAGCCGGGAGACATAGTCCCTTCAGCGTGTCCTAGGTCTTCCCCTGGGCCTCCTCCCGGTGGGACGTGCCCGGAACACCTCACCAGGGAGGCGTCCAGGAGGCTCCAGATGCTTAACCTCCTGATCCCAGTGTTCATAACGACATGAGTGATATGGGAACAGCCTGGATAAGACTAATAAATGAAACTTGCTTCTCCCTAATGTTATACATTTTCCAAGTAGAAAAATGTGTTTATATTGTCTTTCTATTCTGGCAATTCGAAGATACATTGCAGCTTTCATAAAATTAATGTAGATATAGGGAATTGAGAAATGTTTAGAAACTATACCTCTTGGTTTTTGTTGCATTTCCCAGCATAATTAATCTAAACTTGACCATTATCACTAAATATGCACAAAACAAGATTCCTGTCTTGCTAGTTAGTATTTATTTATAATGTTTGCTGACATTCTGGGGGTGATTTACACTTTTTATATCCAAAAGAGCCAATGCCTCTAACATTAGCACCTTCAAAGCTGGTAAATACTGTACAGAACAAGAATTAGTGGTTTTGAAACAAAAGTTACAGATGTGATTATGCACTTAAAAGTGGAATCTTGATTGCTTCATCACAATTAGTCAAATTAGCTTTTCTAAATAAACGTATGCTTGGAAAAAAATAAACCCTTACTCTGTTCTGTAAAATAAATAGTTGAAAGATGTCTTGTGTGATTTAAAAAGTATAAAAAATATTAATCATTGCTTCAAATTTAAGATCCAAATGTAGCTTATTCTACCAACATGGAGCAAAGAAGAGGGAAGACTTTTGTTCCTGTTGGCGTCAAAGTATGGCAAATGTAGTTTTTTTTTGTCTGTGTTTTAATGTTAGCACAAACCCCAGTCCGCACTGGCAAGACTCACTTTCTGCAAAGTCAAATAAAGTAGGGTTTACTGCATCGTCATACATTGCACCCTGAGATGGATGAAACAATTATTTACAAAAAGCATAATCGTTTAAAATTATAAGAAAAAACACTGTTCAGTAAAAACACTTATTTAAAAAGAACTTGGTTGAAAAAAGGTCAATTGAAAAGAGCAAAAATGGTGCCAAGTTTAGTATCCTCCTGGTTAAAAGAGAACTAACACAGCCCATGCTCCTCCTACCACCCCCATTGCATACAAGATCACAGAACCAAGCTGGGTGATAAAGAATTAATCATCTGCATGACTTTACAGGTATCCTGGCATCTCTGCAGCGGCTCATATTGCACAACTGCAAGGACAAAGACGCAAGTAAGACACTGACAGTAACAAGTCAATGTCCTCTTTAAAAATTGGGTCGTCTTGTTCCATCTGGATTAGTTGAGCCGATGCACGCTGGCAGCCTCAGCATCAGCAGCGTTGGCAGCATTGGCAAGTCCATTAGTCGTCTGACATTAATCAACACACACATTAAAAAAAAAAACGTATTGACCTACTGGCAACAACTGTTGATGTTACTGACTGTTAAATGGTCTCTAACTTGGAGGAGTAGTTCTTGACTATTTAAGAGAATGCTGCTCCTTGATGCCGTTGCTTTGCAGCAAATGGCCCCTCACTGACTGGGCAGTAAAGCTGCATATTGATTTGAGTTATTCCAGCGGAGAATGTAACCAACCTCCTGTAGAAAAGGCTGTAATTGGATTTCTGCAGCCAGGATTATGTGGAGCTCCTCAGGAATGCGCATCAAATCTGCAATTCTTTGTTGACGGCAGGCCAAAGGTGTCTCTTGAATGGGTGAGAAATCCAGCTCCAGCAGGTACACTTAGAAATCAACAAACACCCCGATGAAAGCAGCTCCTGTCTTTCAATAAAACTTCAACTGAGTGGATTGTGGTTAATTTTTTTTTTTTTTATGGTTGTGTATGCCCCACTTTTTACAGTTTAATGATAATGTATACTCTATACTAACCCCAAGTCCATTTAAAAGCTCTGCACTAGAGGTCTTCTATTGCAGTCTTTAAGGTTCAGTGTCCTGGAACTTTTAGATGTGTCCCTGGTCCAATACACCTAAATCAAATGGCTGAAATAGCTCCTCAGTATGCAGTCAAGTTCTCTAGAGTCCTGCTAATGACCTGATTATTTGAGTCAGGTGTGTTGAGGCTCATAAAAGTTGCAGGGCACCAGACCTCGAGGACTGGAGTCGTGCGCTAAAGGATTATTAGAAAGGGCCAATATAAATGTCTTGCACTTGTATAGCGCTTTGACTAGTCTGACCACCCCAAAGAGCTTCATTCACAGTCAGGCATTCACCTATTATTCATCCATTCACACTGTGTGTGTGTGAGCTATGTTAGTAGCCACAGCTGCCCTGGGGCAGACAGACAGCAGAAAGGTACCTCTGACCACCGTGACGTGTTTTGCCCAAGGACACGACAACTGAGACGGTCAGAGTGGGGGTCCGAACCGGCAACCCGCCAATCTCTATGCCATTGTCGAACCATATAAGACAATTCTACCTTTCAAATATACCCTATGAACGATGAAACAGAATTTATATGAAATGTTAACCAAATGTTTTTGTTAAAGTTGTGCTCTTCTTTTTTGTCATCTTGGTGAGGAATTTGTTGCTTTTTTTTTGCTGTTTTGGACGCTTTACTGATCCCTTTAGGAGTTTCCTAAAGCACCAAAACCACCAACACATCACATTTATTACTTGTATCTTATATCTTTTAAGCCATAATAATGCGTCATTCTTAAACGATGACAAACACTATGTGACACAGGTAATGCTATCCCTGTTGACATCGGGTAATTGTTCATAAAGTAACATGGTCTCACAAACAGTAGCCTATTGATTTATCTTAATTTTGACATTTTTTTTATTTATTCTAAAAATACCAAGGTTGGTGCAGGCCTTGGAAAAATATAAAAAATATATATATTACTCTACAAGTATACATGTTGCAGCCCCATCATCTCATACATGTGATTTTATTTTATTTATTTATTTTTGATTGGTGGTCATGCTATAAGATTTTTTTTTTAAATGTTTTATTCTAATCATCAAAAGTACTCAAGTTAAGAGAATAATCATACTTAAGCTGTTTTGCTCTATTTAATGTTAATTGGCCAAGTAATAATGTTAATTGCCCAATAGTAATGCTGTAGACTATTTATTTTACTTTACCTCTTGAAATTAGTTCCAAAGGTTTGATTCAAAACACTCTTTCCTCTTTAAGAGGGCGATAGATCCCAGTCCTGCAGTTGCCTAGCCAGGGCTTTCCAAACAGTGAGGCGCTATACTCCCCTAGCAGAACCTGCTTACAGTTGCAAACTTTTGATTCAAAACATCATTATACCAATAAAAAAAGAAAGATGTGTTGCTTTGTGCGTTTGTAGTTGTTGTCACCGAGGGGGAAAAAAAAAACAAAAAAAAAAACAAAACTGTACACTCCACACAGTCAGAGAAAACTTTCCGTGGCGTCTAACTTTGCAGTCGGCTGTTTGTTGAAGTGGCGGATACACAGTGAGTGAGAGGCAGTTCTCGGGTATCCGAGCCATGACTTCATCTAGCATCGGTAACGGCTGACAGACACTTGGCCAGAGCAGATTGGGGACAAAAAACGGGACTGTGTTTTCCACACAATTAGGAGAGAACCACAATGCGTCAGGTACCTGACTCTGCAGTGGGCTGTTTATTTTCCTGCCAGATACAGTTACTGCATGTCGTAGCAAGTGCTTGACTAAAAAACAAACACTGCTACCCTTAATACATGGCAGCATTCTGTTAGCAGAGGCATGTGTTTTTTTTTAAAGGTGAGTTTTCCGTCGGACCGGCTTGATCCAGCGGCATACGCAGCTGGCAGACGGCTTCCAACGACAGATGGAGGATCTGGAATGAAGCATGGTCCACACAATCCCAGATAACTACACTGTCTCTGATACCAGACTCTCCTGCAGGGTGTTTATCTAATTTTTATTTTTTTTTCACTTGCAGAAATGGTGACTTTTGTAGCTTGTTGCAAACACTTAATTAAAAAACTGTTTTGATTATAAAACGGAAACAAAGTGGGGCTCCCCTGAGATGCCAAGCAGTGACTTTTTCTCTCTCTCTCTTCAATACATACTTCAACCAGCACCGTAGCACGACTGACAGCTCGCAAGATTCTGGACTTTTGGTTAGACCTTATAATTGGAAACGGGCCCGTGCGTTATCAGAGCCGTGTTGTCGCTGCCGTCAGTTTATTTCCTACTTATTATAAGGTGAGGAGCAGCTATTTCATCAGTCCTCCCAGATCAGTTCCTGCTTGCAAGTGGCTTCGTGTCCGTGTTGTCAGACCGGTTGCGCGTCTTACCACATTTTGACTGGCGGTTGGGCAGCGGACATTTGAGGGTCGGCACTGTACTGGTGAGCAGGTGACGGGGAAGAAAACAGATTGTCAAATCTTGCAAGCATTTTACAGATGATCAATATTGGCTTGTGTCGTTTTTTTTTTCTTGCTTTCTTTCTATTAGTGACAGCTCTGTGCTCGCTATCTGCTTTGTGTCATACCCGAGTTGTGCAGTAAGGGCGGAGAGAGGAAAACTCAAAGGGGTTTATATTGGCAGATTTGCAACCTTAGAGTGTGTGTGTGTGTGTGTGTGTGTGTCAGGTGCGTTACTGCAAGCCTTGCATGTATGACAACTGAAGTTAATGAGTTTTATTCTCTTGTGATACTGTTTAAATGGCCATTCATCAAGAAAAAAAGAAAAAAAAAACAATTGGATAACTTGCACTTTTCGCAAATAGCTGAAGCCGTTGTGGATATGAACGCCACAGAGTTCGACAGTTTGAAAAACTGATCAGAATCGGCAAGCAGAAAGAAATGCACCTCTGAAAATATATCATTGTTATTGATCTTACAAAGGTCACAATTAATGCATGGTCACCGTTTCTCATATTACACATGGTTAAACACTATAGTAACATTAATACAAGACACGGGGCACATTTTTCTTCCCATCCCTCCCCCCCTGAATGTCATCCTACAAATGGAAAATGTTGACCATGTTAGAAAGTGATACTGATTGGGGCATTAGCAGGCCATTTGGAAATATGATTCAGGCGATTCACGAGAAAACTCCATTACCCATAAGGACAAAATATAGGAAATGTATTACTTTGGCAGGACAGATGAATGACATCATTAGCTTTTTATTTCATCTGTTCTTTCTCGCGACATCCATCATCAGCATACATTACCACTCCGAATGCTCTCAACCTCTTAATAATTTCTAACGAGCTGCGGAGTCACCGACATACCTCAACCTTATGCATGATCTTCAGCAGAACAATCCTTTTAAATCACTTTGCATATCACAGGAAATTACAGGTGATCTGTACAAAGCTGATGTCCCAGAATCATTTTTCAATTTGGTCACTTTGGTCTATTCGAAATGGGCAAGATGACCCTGATTTATAAGCAGAACCTGTGTTAAGGCATTGTGGAAATGAAAGAAAAAAAGAAACCACAAAAAAATTAATAAAACAAAAATAAACAAACAGGAGATGAACAGCGTCTGTCATGCAGACGCTTAACAATAGCCCAACAGCGACCTGAGACGGAGCCTGAGATCAGTCTAATCAGTCGGCCCTCTGAATGCTGCAGTGTCACTGGAATGAGCAGTGATTTGACTGACATCTTTCTGTTACCTTGATCGTATTTGCCCATTCTCTACAAAGCTGCCATTTTTTTTTTTTTATTTCAGACAATTGTTGGTAATTTGCTTGGTAATTCTTAATCAGCTTTTTTCTACGTTCTTATGACTCTTCTTCCTGATTTGTAGATGTCTAAATGCATTGAGGTTTAGCTTATAAACTGGCCAATGAATTCAAGCACCCAAAGTCCACGATTTGGATGTAATTAACTCCACGTGCAATTGGTAAAGACGGTGCACAAAAGTGGGTTAGGGAGAATAAAATCCTTATTGATTGATTTTATTTATTTTTTGACCTGCTTTTTGGCTTTGTTAAATAGAGTAAACATTTTACAAATTGGAAACTGAAACAATGATCAACGTAGAAACTTTTCAGTCTGTTTCACCACTCCGAATACCGTTTCATGCATTTAGCTTAGCTCTAATGACTGTTTATGTTTACACATATAGAATAGTGCCCTCTATGCTAAAGTGCCCTCTATTTCAGCACTGATTGATAACTCTGAAGCAAGTGGCATCTTTAGCAAAAAATCATTTTCAGCCCCAAATATGCTAAGGTGCAAAACATTTTTCTGCCAAACCCTAAACCTAATTATCCCATAAAACTATAATCTGAGCCCCGACACGTGACATTAAAGCAGCACTAGTTAAAATTTTTGCCTTAATGTATCCTCTTCTGAGACTTAAGGAGTCTGTCATCTCCCTCTACTGTCTCTGGCATGGAGCCGGTGGTCTTGCGGTAAGCAGAACAGCTCTACGGCAGCCCAATGTAACGCCACTGGCATCCATAGTGGCATCATCGAGTCCACCTATTGTAAGTGACTTTTGGCTTATTGGCTTATGTGGTTTATTGGGCTTGTTTTTTACCGTGGAGATGCTTATTTAGGCTATGGAATAAGCAACAATGGACAAGAGCAAATAAAGTACTTAAAACAGCTACATTTATGACATATCACAACAGGTCCATATGGTTAGAACATCACTACTCGGCATTTTGAAGGAGATCTGCCCTATTTAAATCTCAGACATTTAGTTTGGTGTTCTACACTGCTGAAGTAGGAGTGAACACCAGACTCGACGAGCTGTCTGAGGCCTTCAGAAGAAGGATTGTAGTGGTTTATTAACTATAATACTGCAATGGTCTAGGGTTGGAGGACATTCGAAACAACTGCCAGCATGCCCAGGTCTGGCTGTCTATGCAAGGTAACTCTGAAAGCAGAGGGCAGCATGCCTAAACCAGTCGCCACCAGTCCATCATTGGACCTACAATGATTTGTTTCCTTCCTGTTAAAGGGGAGTTTTCCTCTCCACTCTCGCTTCATGCTTGCTCAGTATGAGGGATTGCTGCAAAGCCATGGACAATGCAGACGACTGTCCACTGTGGCTCTACGCTCTTTCAGGAGGAGTGAATGCTGCTTGTCAGAGACTTCAATGCAATCTGCTGGGTTTCCTTTGAATAGGAAATTAAATTTGATTGATTAAATTTTACTTTGTAAAGTACCTTGAGATGACGTGTTGTAAGTTAGTGCTATGTAAATAAGATTTAATAGAAATATTTTTTTTTTTCACTTGAACTAATATTTGTTTTTATTTCAATTAAATCACTTTAATTTTCTAGCATAAATACTGTTAGACATCAACATGTGACCATTTCCGAGCTAAATATCCTCAGGTTTATAATATTGAGGTCTTTATTGGTGCACCGGTACTACATTAAAGAAACTAGTTAAAAGCTACTTTATATACTGAGAGTTTATGGTGGCTTTGATAACTTGAGCTGAAGGACACTGGCACATTCCTTTTCTAGAGTTTGGTATTTTTTCCAACTTTTCTTTTAAATAAAGAATTTTGCTTGAATAATGGCTTGTATAACAAAAATGAAAATATGTCAACAAGGCTTGCCAGTTTTGTAAAAAAAAAAAAATGTCCTTGAAACAAATGACGAAACAATTACTTCATAAAGAAAACCTTTTGGAAGGCTTTTGGAAAAGGCCTGAAAATGTGTTACCCGAGTATTTCTGTCAAGTTTTTTTTATATTACCGCCATTGTTATCCTGTCATTATGCTGTTTTTTTTGTGTTAAATATTCTTTAGCTAAGCTGCATATAAATAAACAAGATAATGCTGTATAAGATTATTGTTTGAGCACTATATTCTCAAATGCACAAGTTACAGCCTCACTTAGCTGTAGGTCACTGAATAAACATCTTCGTAGCACAGAGCAAACCAATTAAGTTATGAAGCCTGTGAATTTGAATTCCAAGTTAATTAGCTGCTGGTTTGCCGCGCAGCCGGTCCCACTGAAGTATTTTACCGCGGTGGCTGTCCTCATCATCACGGCACATAAACAGGTTTGTTGTTTTTATGTTGGCCTGCTCAGATATAGCGGACTTCCGCAGCGATTAAAGAGAACCAAATTTAACCGAGTGGAACGCGGCGTCGCCACTAAGGCCTGTAAATTTCATCCAGCCGGTTGATGAAATCTTTCTTTGTGGGGGCCCAGTGTGTAAGTCTTGTTGAAAATGTTTTTATGTCCCTCTTATGGGTCGTCACTGAAAGATTAAATTGCCGGCTCCACATCGGTCGTAAATCTGAGACAGGTGTGGAATGGGACGAAACGGAAGAGCCATCAATAAAAATAAGGACAGCCATTCCTTGTCAGGCAGGAAGAGGAGGGGGAATAAACAGCTTGTCAGAGATACGGAGCTGGCCTTTCTAAAAAAAGCATCATATTGACTTTTATGTAAATAAGTGACCTTTTGTCTGTGTGTGAGAAATGGGCCACTGAAACATACAGCCGCATGCTGTTTTTATAAGGAAAAAGGATAACGACTCCCCCCCCCCCCCCCCCCTTTCTTATAGACTCAATGTCACAATCTAAATTTAATGGATTTAATACATAAACTACTCACTCTGAATAATTGGGCTATTTCTTTACAGTTTAAATCTGTTATTTTAACTTTGAAAATTTCCAGTAATGACGAAGCAAAGTCTAAAAACACGATTTTTAGTTAATTGGTCTGTTTAAGTTACCCTTAGGTGTGTGAGTGAGTGTATGGTTGTTTGCATGTGTCTGTTTTACCATGTGCCTGATGTTTCCCTGTGATGGACTGGCAACCTGTCCAGGTTGTACCCATGAGCCTGCATGGATAAGCAGGTACAGAGGATGGATGGTTGGTGACGTAGACAGAAACCTGCCTTGCCTATCCTTCGATGGGAGATAAAAATAGCGGGGGGATGGGGGGGGGGGGGTCTTCTCCTTTGAGCTGGATCAACAGTGTTCTTCGTCTCTCCATGTCATAGGTTTGGCCTCTTTAAAAATGCATCTAAACTATTCTTTGTCGAGGATGGGATAAATATACAGCAAAATGCTTCAGTACGTTTACTGATAAAAATGAATTTGGAGCACAGGTTTGAATTTATTTTTGGGAATTTGGAGGTAGACATTCTTAATCTTTCAATCCACCAGAGTTTTTGGTCGTAAAACAACCCCGCTGCATGATTCTCCCCTGCCTTGTCATGTTTGTAGACTCACTCTTCTGTGTGCAATTATATTGTTTAGTGACATTCACACCTGTATGTGTCTAAGCTGAAAGCAGTAATCGGCAAAGGGTGCGCAAAAAAAAAAAAAACTGACCAGCAGGGGTATGGAAAATAAAATGGAATAAGGTTGCTGTAATGGACTTTCAGTGCTCTAACGACTCACTGAGATCAAGTTTATGTCAATAGCCCCAGCTCTGGCTTGCTCTGGGCCCGCTCCGCTCTGGCACAGTTTAATATCAAAACGTGGCAAAACACAATTAAATAAACCAGATTTAAATTGCGTTTGCTCAGAACACAGGGATTCAGTTTCAACGACATATTCATCAGGCAGTGGAGTAAAATCACTCCGTCAATGATTATTGGGGAACATGTGACCGTATTCTTTCTGCAGGAGCTCAGACATCCAGTTCAATGTGACTAGTCTTATTTTTGGCCAAGGTACAGACACCAGGGACACAGTTAGTGTTTCACTTTGGATCCGAGGTTTATTCAAAGATGCATGTGGACAACAGGACCAATACATTCACATGAGTGTCCTATCCAATGCAGCCCTGACACCAGGATTCAAGCAGTTTCTAGCTCATTGTAAGCTTTGGCATTGGTGGTTTCAGGGTTTTTCTGAACATCTCAACAGGTGTAGTTTGGTCTAAGGGGAATCGTTGTCTCAGATGGACAAAGATCCAATGGATAAGGCAGGCTCACATTACGCTTTTGACATGACTTCACAAAGAGTAAACCTCAAGTCGCTTGAATAATTGTGGGCAATGTCACAAATGTTGGTTTGTGCCAACTAACTAGCTTACATTAGCTCTACCAATTATGTCAAGACAAATTGTCAAATATCCATCTGAAATTTAACCAGAAGGCTTAAAAAAAATGTTAATGGTTAAAAATATGGCTGAGTTTGAAGTACAAGTACATCAAAAAATACTCGTGATTCTGTGGATTAGAGGAAAACCAAATTGTTTGTACCAAATTTTATTGAAGTTGTTGGTAGTATGATCACATCACCGGAACTGTAGGTACAAAGCTCATTTTCAGTGTTGGTTTTGAATAAACATGTGTTCACAGTATCACAGTCACTGCTACCTAATTTGAAATCAAAGAACGTCACGTTTAAGAACATATTTAAATGTTTGGGTGCACCCTAAACGTACACCCCCCCCTTCCCCACTATAGAACTGTCAGATGTGTTGTTGCTTGGAGCTTCATTATCTTGTCACACCTTGATATGATTGCAGCAACACCCAGCTGCATTTATCCCCAATCTGTAAAAACAATGTTTTTCACTGAGACCTCACCCAGCATTTAGCTGACGTTTCTCGTTGCACCTTTGCTGCCATGTGATTATAGATCTGGGTGTTTACTGAACAAAGCACTTGATTGAACAATAAGCCCTTACTTGTTCACTCGCTGCAATAATTTTCAGTCAACATTTAGCAAAGCAATGCGGCAACAGAAAGGCTTAGACAAATTACTTGCATGCTATAAGGGTTTTGTACATATTGCGGTGGTAATGTATGTCTCCATGTAGGCCTGTACATCTATACAGTATGTGTGCATGCAACCAGTTCAGTTATTTGGCGTCATACATGCAAATCTTTCCACACACACACACGTATGGCTGCATGCTCATCAGCATTTTTTTTTCTTTGCACAAGTATGTATGCATGCTTGTCTGAATGCATGGGTACATGGAGTAACTGCAGTAACTCCTTAAAAATTGTGTTTAAAGCTAATTGTTTCTCTTCCCCACATTTTGGCACATTCTGATAACTCTTTAATCATATAATTGACCTTATTGATTCTCAATTCTTAGGCAAACAAACAAACGATCACAAATAAACTTTATGTTCCCTTCTCCATTACCTTTTTTGTATGGATTCTGAGTTGTTTCAATTACCACTACCGATAAACACCGTTGTCTAACCTTCATTTTGACATGAGACTGCAAAACCAGAAGAATTGGAAAACTGCATCCTGCACTCAAGGTGAAGATTTCAAAAAATTAAGTAGCTTGGCTTTTTATTGCATCATATTTTTGCAGATAATCCGAGGCCTAGTTGAGTGAAGTTTTTGGCATATTATCTTGCTACATTTACCCTTTTAGACCCTGTCGACTCTGCTTGTCAAACTTGTTTGCTTTCCTTATTATTCCTGTCCTCGGACCTGCGACATTTTTATGCTGCAGAATTCCCCGTTAAGCTGCCCTCATTAGGATTTCTATTTTTGTTTAGTTCTTTTGTCCATGTAAAGGCTAAGCAGTCATCATGGACAGGTTCTGTGTAACTAAAATGCTGCTCTGAGCGTATAGGTGTGGACAAAAGCCTTATGTCTATCCTTAGGGGGGGAAAAAGGAATGCCTTTCTAATTATTGTATTTGAAATAACTAACAAGTGACTGGCATTTTGTCAAGGTAAAGATGAAGAGATTTCTTGATTACTGACATCCCACTTTCAGGTAGACTGAATGAGGCATCAAACAAAAGCCATTTCATGTCTGAAACGCTGCAATTAGAAGCTCTTGTTAGAAAATATACCTTTGAGCAAAAATGCCTTGAGGGCCAAAGTATGATGATACAGCCTTTTATTTTATTCTCAATAATTTTAGTTTAAGTCAGCATTGGGAATGCAAAAAAAAAATGTAATATTAAACGAGGAATAAATTATTTCCACATAGCTGCATAGAGCACTTAAACAAAGTTAGAACTTCTTGAACAATTTATTGAATGTCTTATTGCAGATGTATACTTAGCCAAGCCAGCTTGATTTGCCAACAAATGGCTGTAATCGTCCATCTGTTTCCTGTGCCCAATGAATCTGTCCCGTGGGGGACGCTGGAGAATACAGCAGCAGTCAAAAGTGGGGAGAGGTGGAGAACCCCCATGATGCACCAGTCTACCACAGGGCCAATACAGCTTGTGAAATCCAAACTCTCTCAAATCTGAAGCTCAATTTGACGACTCCAGATGCACGCATGCTGGATTAACTGGAGGAAATCCATTCGTGTTTGGTGGAGAACATATAAACTTCACTTCGATGCCTCCCTTGAGGTTTAAAAGTGCCAATAACCCAGAGCTGCAGGTGGTGAAGCTGATGCATTGCAAAACAAAATGTACAGAATGGAGACAAATAGTTACAATGCTAGTGGTATTTTGGTGAAAAGCGGGTGTGGACGTCTTGAGCAGCAAAACGTGCTTATATGCCTGTGTAGGCTGGATCAGCTCCCAGAATTAAGGCATACTAAACACTGGTTATTAAAACTGCAGAAATCTTCCTGCTAAGGAATAAAATCCTCACAAATGGGATGGCGGGGAAAAGTGACGGACTGATTGGAGTGGCCCCTGCCCCACTAGTTGAACACTACAGGTCAGCAGGCTGAAAAAAGGCTACGGTCCTATTCGACAGTAAAAAGACAAATTCTCCTTTTTTGTGAAATATTTTCAGTCATAAAGAACATGGACAGTTACGGTGTGGAGACTAAAAGAGGTCCATCTGTCACTTTTACTAAGGTTAGACTGCAAACTACATTTGACAAGTTACGAGCAGCTTGTCTGCTGAGATAGCCGACCCGTTGCCCTGTCTATATCAATTTGTTGCTTTATCAAGGACTGAATGACAAAGAATGACAAACACCTCGTGTGCTCTTAAATTAGTTTTTTCTGCTCAATATCAAAGAGCAAATATGGACTAAATATTCAAAATTTTACTTTAACTAAAGCCAATCTATTTGCAGGAATAATCATTTAAAATGATACCTACTAGTTGGTCTGATACTTTTTGTGAAAATGCTTCAAACCTGTGGTAATTGTGTTGTTGTTTTGTTTTTTCTGTTGTCGTGGTAGCAAAGGTTTCACAAGTTATAAGTCCAATTTCTTTTCAAAGAACATGGCTGTAGGCTACAAATTTAGAAAGTTTTAATTTTCACCAAAACATGTGAAATCCTCTGAAATAATTGTTCAGATCCTCAAGTTTTTTTTTTCTATTTCATTAAATTATGGAAAGGGGCCTTTATCTGAAAGTCTGTCTTTATTTTAAAATGGCAAACAAAAAGGAGACTAACTATTTTAAAGGGGAAGAATTAGCTGGTCTGAGAACACAAGAGTAGCTTGTCTGTTTTTTTTGGTCACGCACCTGTTCAGTTTGTGAGCCATAGAAGAACCATTGGGTGGTGAACTAAAACACTGACCACAAACACAATTAGCACCGCTGATTAATTTCAGAGCGTGTAATTATAAACGCTTACTGGCCCCAGCTCAGTTTCGTCATAACATTGCGCTGAGATTCTAGACTTGCGCTGTAAATGAGTTTTATTTAAATATGTGTTTTTACCTTTTTTTTTTTTTTCTTTTTTTGCATACATTGCTTTGATACATGAAAAACAAATGTGAATACATTAGTTTCCTTTCACTGTTTCTGCATTTAAATGAGCTTGCAAATATTACACCGTATGAAAGCATGAGGGGAAAAAAACCCTCTTTAGTTTGGAGTCGTACCACCAGGACAAGCAGGAATGCAGACGTGGCATTTATTTTTACATATGCTGCAGAACAAAAGAAACTTTGCTGGCACTCATTAATCCAAAATAGAACAGGTAGCCTATAATAATAATCTGTTTTCCCCTTCGGTTTAGTTTTCTAAATGTACAAGTTGCTGAGCTAGATTAATACTGTGTATACTTAAAAAAAAAGGATCTGCAGCCAGTCAGGAGAAAGACATGCTGTTTTTAAAGCTACATTTTAAATGCAAGAATTAACATAAAATTAGACATTAACGTGCACAACTACGTTGTAATAGAAATAAGCTCTCCCACCTCAGTGGTGAGGCTGGACACAATATTGACTTTTTGAGGTGTATTGATATGTTTTCAGAGGAGATAAAGGATGAGACAATTCTTCTTCATAGCCCAGCTTTCATGGTGGATTTATAGCAGCCAGACTTCGACCTATATTCAGAAGAGGAAGAAAATGGAAATCACTGCCCTGCAGTTTTTAGAAAAAGATGGACTGACTGGGGGAAGAAGGTGTTTGTCATCCTTTGTGGTGAAAAGCAATGGTTTCAAGGGGGGCAGATAAATCTCAGGTTTTGGATCAGACATAAATGAGACCAGCTAAATATGGAGTTACTGAAAAGTTGGTAGAACTGTAACTTTGATGTTTCGTTTTTGCACAGCGTGACATTCCTTAGTTTTCACATCTTATTATAATCTGACAATGACGTAACGCCTTGGAGGGTAATTCATTTGCATTTCACAATTACCAGTAGGAGCACCTGAGGGTATATATTACCTTAGAAAAGTCATCAAACCCCCTTGAAACTTATTTTTCTACTTCGCAATCACAACATTCAACACAGCATTGGGATTTCACAATGGATCGATACAAAGTAGATCATAAATGTGAACTATATATATATATATATATATATATATATATATATATATATATATATATATATATATATATATATATATATATATATATATATATATATACTTTTTTCAGGCTTGGTTGTATTCAGCCCACACAACAATATGCTTTTTAAAGATAGATAATGTTGTTCTGAGTATATCATGAGGACCAAGGAACCCTCCAGATAATTTGGGGCTTTTTGGGTACATCTCTGCCAGTTTTGCAAATGGAATGAATTTTTTCACCATTCTTCTTTGCAAAATACCTAAAAAGTCCATTAGATTGGGTGGAAGACATCTGTGAAGATCAAGTTTAACGTCTTGCTAAAGGTTCTCAGCTGACTGTAACTGGGCTGTTTCTACACACTCTGCTTTTGATCTAAATTAGTTGATCTTAGACTCTTTGTAAGAAAATTGCCACCTCAGGGAATACAAGTTTTTCAAGATCTACCACTGACAGACCTTTTTAAAATTCCAGCCAAAACAGGACTTGAACTATTTCAATTTATTGCTTTCTAAAACAAAAGCTAAATTCAAATTGCGGTGCTGTAGGATGTCCACGTTGGAAAAAAGCATGGAAAGACTCCTGCAGGGGAGTAATTCCATGAGAGAAAGTGAGGTTTCCCACCAACCCTGACAAATATCCACCATTCATTGTTCCTGTTTTCCATTTGTTATAGGAGTTCTCAATATTTTCCTCTCTGCACAGATGTACTTGAGCCGCTCATATTTTAAGTTAATGATGCATATTGACGCTACATAAAAGTTTTTTTATTATTTTTTTGTTTACTTACCAGGCAAATACTGCCAACATTACTTCTGACTACCATCAAAGGCAGACCGAGTACCACCAGTGGTGCTTGTGCCACAGCTTCATAATCATGGTTTGAAACCACTTCATTGCAGCGCTGGCTGTAGGTTTTGGATCATTGTTTTAATGCAAGGTGAATCGCAGCTCCCGTGTCGAGTCTTTTGTGTTTTCTTCCAGGATCGTCCTCTATTATGCTACATCAATCTTCCTATCAACCGTGGATTCACAGACCAGAGCATCTTTTCTCACATGCTATCTGTGTCCCCTGCCCTTTCCTTAGTCAAAGTGCAGTAAGGGCCCATGTATCGCCTTAGCAGCTCATTTAAAAGACTTTGAGAATATGGGTTAAAGAATTCCAGAAATGTATGCAATACCTTTTTTTTTTAAATCTTGAAAGGTCTGGTACTACTGCTACCTTGTCACTGTATCCAATATTACAGACAGGATTAGGACTGCCCCGTTACCTAACTCACCATAAAGTTGGATAAAACTTGTTTTAACTATACCTAAAATAATTAGTTTTGCCATTTTCTACTCGATCTCTAGGTTTAACCAGGGTTAAATGTAGCATTTGATGTGTGATTGGGTTTTATTTCCACAAAATAGACAAAAAAGTGCTGAAGCAATCAAGGTAGTTTTTGTCTGTTTTTCCTAACAGACAAGTTCTCTAATGCCAGCCGTGCACAAGGGCGACGCTAAAAAGTGGATTTGAGCGGTCCTGATAATCCTGCTCGTAGCATGGTTCCATTTCTTTGTTGGCTCCTAAAATGCTTCCATTGAGCCCAAAATCAAATGAATGCGTTTTAACATTTTGGTAAGAAGAAACCATTAAGGCGACAAAATTTGATCCGACTGTTGCCAAACATCTGCTGTCCCCACAAGCAAGCACTTGTTCTTTTTGGCACCAGCGCCAGGCAGACTAGTTGAACCGAGACACCAGTACAGGCTGTGTACTCCATCACCTCACCCCCTCGCCCCCAACCCTCCCCTTCTCCCCGTACAAGTCTTTCATTTAGCTTGCTGTCAGAACTGACAAAATTACCACCCAGTTAGCTGCTTGAATTATGTTTCAGTGGCTAGCACTAATTAGTGCTTATTTAGCTTTTGTAATTACAGCTGGCAGCGATGCATTTAATGCAATGCTCTTGAAATAAATGTGTATAATGTGCACTGCAGCAGGGCCCAAATCGGCACGTTTTATTTTTAATAACATCAAATAACAGAATAGTACATTTTTGGGTCCTTGCGACACCTATTACACTTTTTTTTTTTTTTTTTGCTGAGTCTGGGATCAGTGTGCTGTTTATGACCCAATTTGGGTTAAGCTTCAGCTGACAGACAGATGGCGTCGCATTTGACTCTAGAATATGTCTGGAATATGGGCTGATATGCTCTGTTTGGTTTTCTCCACATATGGTAACGTCCATTGTGGTCAAACATTTTTCTGCTTTGGAACAATATCGTTTTGGACAGATGAGACCATAGAGGCTGTTGTTAATTGCATGGTCTGACATTTGGGGGAGTTTGCTGGACTTTTCACTCCTGTGAAGCTCGCAGTTCCCCGCTGGTGCTTAATCTATATCCTGTTAAAAATCTGGATCTGTAGCCCTTCCCAGATTAACTGGCAGCAACAAGAGCTTACCTAAAGTTGTCCCAACAATGAACAGAAATCCTTACTGAACCCTAACAATAACCTATTTACATATCTATGTTGAGGAATGAACTCAAAGACTAAGGTAATATCAATTTGTTTAGTTTTTTTTTACCAGAGCAATCATAATTTACTAGTTTTCCTTGCATAGAGTTAACCTCTTAAGACTAAAATTGCAAAATCAGCTTACGCTGGTCCTGTTTTTTAATCAGCCTTGATGCCTGTTGATTCATACTCTACACGTAACTAATATCAGATTCAAAACAGTTTGCTGCCATCTAGTAGTAAGTGTAAATGTTATCCAGTTGAGATTTAATATTGTTAAGCTATATTAGAAATACTTTTGATGGGAATGGGTTGTTCAGAACTTGAAATAGTGATTTGTTTTAAAGGTCCTGCTAAGTAATAGGCATGTATATTATTTTATTAAATCTACTGAGACTTTAAAATTAAATAAGTATTATGCAAAAGTATGCTTAATGTTAAGAAATTGCATCATGAGATTTATCTATTATAGGTGCTATAGTCAAAATGACATTCAACTTAATTTAGCATCTACTTAAAATCCAAAATTATTATTTTTTTATTTATGAATTTTTTCTACATAATTTCAGGGAATAATGTTAAGGCACTGAAAAGATTTCCAGCATTTGAACACTCAACAAGACTCAACATGGCCGCCCAAATGAGCCTGGTACTGCTGGAGATTCCTTCTTATTAAAAATGAGTTGTTCATTTTTAAACTGTCGCTTTATGTCTCCTCTGATTAAGACTCCTGCAGCATCAGTGACTCCGTGTAATAAGATTGTAATAAGATTGGCTTTCTTGGATAACTAGTACTAAATGGCATTAGTACTAGTTATCTGACTAGGATAAAATTGGAATATGTGTGAGTAAATTTCCCTCTGACCATATGACTGGACTGATTTGGTTTTAGTTTTGATTCTGGATAAGAAATGGACCCGTTTGTCTTGTAACATGCTTCAAGATGATAATGTGATTTGGCACTAAATAAATACAAGCGGCATTGAATTATAGTCTTAAGTGTCATCGATCTGTATTCAATATCTGTGCAAATGTTTTAAAAAAAAAAAGGTTTCTGGCACTGGTTCACTGAAAAGTAAACAAAACAACAACACTGGAAATCCCTTCAGTGGGCATCTGATGGGTGCATGGTGAGTGCACACATGGGTGGAGAAAAAAAAAAAAAACATGCAGCTGAATCCCATTGCTTGACTTGCAGCCAGCGGGATCTTTGCTCCGTGCGATTTCTCTTGCTCTCTTGCCCCAAATTTCCCATCAATCTCCACTGCAGCTATCCTCTTTAGGCTGAGTGCCAAAAGATTCAAACAGGGTCACAATAATGGACCATTTTTAAGGAAGTATGTGCGTACGGTACACTCATGTTGCTTAGATCGTTATGGCTGCATGTGTGTGTGTGTCTGGCTGGAAAACGGGTCAGAGGGGTTAAAGTGTTGCCAAGTCTCTGAGGCTGGTTGGACAGATGAGTCAGTCACATCCCTAAAGTATGAGCTCCTGTGGCCATATCGTCATCTGCTGCAAAGTTTCTCTTCAATCAGACACACACATACCCCACCTCTTAGGCTACCTCCCTCCCCAAGTATAGCTTTTCCTCCCTCAAAGTACTCCTCTCTACTTTTTCTTCAACTGCTCTTCTCCCTACTTACAGACGCTGCAGTCAGATACTGAAATTACTTCAATTGGTCCGGAGAGGCACTTTTGCCACTGAGAAGGGAGCAAATTTAGTCTGCCACTCTTACCCCACTCCATATAGGTCACTGAATAGACCTGACGTCTATATACTGCTTTCCATTTACCACGGAACTTAAACCTGAGGTGTGTTTATGAATTCTCCCCATGTTTCAGTGCAAAGCCGAAAAACCAATAGAAACTACCAGGTCAATCATTGTTCTCCATGACCGGGATAACAATTGTTGGCTTTCTAAGTTCATAGCATGTCGTCTCTCTTCATCATTTGGGATTCAAACAACAAGTGTGACACAACTCTCACGAATGGCGTCTATCACTGCTGCTGACGGTCTTTCTGTGTTTGGCAGCTCTACTGGGTTTCAGGAATGGGGTTTATTTTAGATCTACAACTTCACAAGTAGGAATTTCAAGTACATGAAGATTTTAACCACAGCAATATTTTCTGCAATAGCTTTCACGATATTAAGTGTGGGACTCATTGAAGCAAAAAAAAAAAAATGTCTGTGGTGAAAGTAGTTTATTTCTTCACTGGACGTTACATTTAATGCATTTTTCGACCATATTGAATTCTTAAGTTAGGGTTGGAACACAGCATGTCCATCTTTTAAAGACGGAACTCCAAATTCAGGGACTGTTGGTTGAAAATACTGACTTTTGTTTGGCTAACTGTGTGGGTTATTCTGAACCCCTGAATATTCAGAGGTTGATGATTATTCTGACATAGAAACTTGAAAGGGTGCTCACTGACCGAGCCAACGGTTCTTAGCTATAAGAGATGATAATGCATCTCTCTTAATTTTGGTGCATTCAAATACTGCAGGGACATGTTTGCTAGCAGAGGCTGTATGGTCATATAAGGACTTTCTTTAAATGGATAAAAAAAACAGCAGGTGAAGTAAACTGAGTTTGTCACTGCAGCCACCACTTTATTTATTCAACCAGGAGCCAAATCAAAGCAACCTTTTAGGAAGGATTTTAATGTTGCTGTTTTTTCATGTAGCAGAAACAAAGGGTATGCAGTATGTTTCATCTGTTATTAAGAGTGGAAAACAGGGTCTATAGTGTAGTTTAATATTGCAGCTAAGATTGGGATTTATGCAGTCGGCTGCCATATTGGATTATGAGGATGGGTTCCAACTTCTGGGGCCAGTCGAGTTCAGTATTCTTAGAACAAAATTATGCTAAACTAATTGAGCTGGCTGACTAAGCCAGGTACTATTAGCCATACAAGTTGAAATGAGTGTACATTTTTATTTAAAGTATTCTGGCAGCATGTTCACTAACTCAGGTAGTTGTAGGCTACCATGAATGTACAAAAACCATGAATAGTGCAAATAAGTTATTATTCCAGGTGGCACAATGAATGCATTTGAGAGACGTATACACATTTGAAGCTGGGGTTTGTGCAAAACCTTTAAAGTTGGAATGCTGAAACGTTATAGGCTGTATAAATATATGCAGTACATTTATTTTTAAGTTGGAATTCAGAAATTTGCAAGTTTGTCTAATCTATTTGTAATTAAAAGGACAGCAATGCATCTGTCTCCACTTGGCTGCATTCAAACATTGTAGTGACAAATCACTCATGGAGGTTATACAGTAGTGGCTGATTTTCAATACAACTTTTAAAAGCATAAATCTTTATAACTGCTACCAATGTTACAGTTTCCTTATCAGATTTTGACCCGAGCCTTGCAGTAATGCTCATGCTTTTCAAATTTGAACTTAAAAGTAGGGGATCATCTATAAGTCGGCGTTTTTGAAAGAACATTCTTTCAAAAGGTTATGAACTGTAAAGAATTTACATAAATTCAATATGTCTCCTGGATGGCTTTACATATTTAGAAGCATCAGGTTATGTTCTCCAGGTTACTGGTGGTGGTTTGCTACCAATGATCTTCACCCTTAAACATGTTTTCTGGTAAACATTTCTACAGCTTGGAACATCCGGATACAAAAGTAACGCAGCACAAAAATCAAAACAGAAGTAACTTGAACCATGACAAACATTTTGCCATCTGAATTGTACTCACTGGGTAAAAAGCGGCTGCAGAACTAGCCTTGGTTCAGACAATACAATTGCTTCAGCCTTCAGGAAATGCTCACCTGGATTACCTCTCTATATTTTTACAACTGAAAGTAATTAACTGCCTTTAACCTTTTTAAGATGACTACAAAAGAAATGCTGAAATCTATAAATGTATATAATTTTCTTTGACTCAGAAGTCAAAAATGTCAACTTATCGGTACATCAGGAATGCAGATATACTCCAGAGCGAACTAAAAGGTCGTGATCTTTTATTCTGGGCTTAAATGCTAACTCGATGTCCCTGACAGTGCATTACTACACCTTATCTATAGCGTTGTTGGTACTTGTTGGGCTTGTACCCTGAATTCAGACAGCTTGTTTGAACTTATTAATATAGCATCGCTACAATCATGATGAGCCAAAATCCCCCTCCGTTAAGACTTCCTCAACAAAGATCGGAGGATCTCCAAATGCTGTTCATATGTGGAAGAATCAGTCAATTATTTTGAAGCAGTGCAGCGGTCCAGGATTAGGGACTTAGAAGTGCAACAGACATCAGCCCTCTGCCTCTCTCCCTGCTTTAGCCTCAGAGACTTGCACAAACAGCGCGGCGTGTCAGGGCTGATTGCAGTGGCACTGGGGCAGATAAGTCAGTCTTACTATTATCCTGTGTAAGCCAGGACTGCCAAATTACAACTTTAGCCTTAAACCCCCACAGAGTTTGCTTACGAATGTCCTAAGCCAGAGCAGTGAATAAGAAATCCTGCTAAAAAGAGTGATAGCCAAGGTATTAGAGGGGACCAAAACAAGTGGGTCTGATGGGATGCATTTTCTTCAGGCTGCCGCCGTTCGTTCTACCTTTTCATTGCTGCTGGCACCCTTCCCGGCTCATAAGTATGATGTTCTTACAGCTTTGCAAGGAATGTAATTTAAATTTATTTCCCCCGTACCATCGATTCTCTCTCGGCTTTGGTGCCACGTGTGTCTGGGTACCCTGACACAGAAAGGTTGTGGCACAGAACCATTAGCATGTATGGATTTTGTTTTTATCTCCCTCGTTGACCCTGGGACTCGTTTTCAACAGGAGATTTAAAAGATAAAAGTGGTGAAGCTTCATAGAGTAAATGAAACTCAGCAACTTCAACCAGATATAATATTTCATAGGCTATACAATATGGTGGCTTGTAAAAGTATTCATACCATTTTCCTGTTTCTTCTTATGTTTTGCCACATTACAGCTAAAATTTTTTTGACATACTTTAACACCAACGAGTGGTACATATTTGTGAATGGAAAATTTAATGTTTTTAAAACATTTCTTAAAAATAGCAATCTGCTAAATATGGAAAGCATTTGTATTCAGATGCACCTGAATTAAGGTATGAGTCCACCAGTTTTGTGCCTCTACAAGATGACATTTGTTAATTAATTTATTTTTTTCTCAAATGGTTCAAGCTCAGTCAGATTAGATGAAAATGGACTCGCGCCACAGATGCTCAATTACATATCCAGACTTGGACTGGGCCATTGTCGCACATTATTGTGCTTGTCCCTGGGTTGATCAGTGATCAGTTTTCTGCCACACTTAGTTTAAAAAAGTTCTATTTTGGTCCCATCTGACCAGAGCACCTTCTTTGACATGTTTGTGTCCAATATTAAGGCCGTGTCAAACTTTAAATTGGCCTTTTTTATGGCTTTTCTCTCACCAGTGGCATCATTTTAGTCATTCATCCTCTAAGGAAAAAAATGTGTAGTCCCCAGGTGATAAGTCTTGTATTGGCAGGTTTTAATACCTGAGCTGTGGATTTCTGCTGCTCATCCAGAGTTACCAGGGGGCCTCTTGAATGCTCCTAATTAATGGTGGAACTAGCTGTACATTCAGGTCAGCCAGGTTAAAATGAATTATAGCATTGTTATAGTTGACCAATTGAACATTTTGGTCTAAATTAGCAGCCGTGACAGGATCGAGTTCTTGAAATTATGAATTTGTTCTTATTCATTCATCATATTTTGACTATGTAGATGTGTAGACGTTTATCCTTAAGCAAATACCATTAGATCATCACACAGTATAACAACCTTTGAAAGCTTATTTACATCTGATTTGTAATTGTCTGTTTCCTCAAATAGTTGTGGTTATTTCATATATTTTAATGTTACTCATTTAGAAAAACATAATTGCAACCCCTCTTTAAACACTGACAGTTTGGTGTTAGTTTATGAAAAAAAAAATTGTAATCATATCAACAAATATAAACTGTTGCATAAAGCTGCAACTCACCTGGAGGCTCTAGTAACGCCAAAATACATGTGCATAAAAAAAAATAAAAAAAATCAGTTGAATCTATTAGTTTATTGCTATGCATGAGTCTTCAGTTAAAAATGAACAAGGCACAAGAGTAAAGATTAAATTAAGAGAAGCAAATTTTTATCAACAGGCCTTCACAGATACTGCCGCTGTGTGCTTAGCAATGCACTGAACTGCCTTGGAGGGAATACATTGCATCTGTTTTATGCATAACGCGCCAAAAGTTTTTCTGTCTTAAAACGTTGCAGGGATTAAATTTTTGGTTGATTCCCACAGGGAGGGCCTTTCAAACAACACGAGCGCCGTTAACTTGCTTTTTATTAGGTCAAAGTCCTGGAACATGAGCTCCACTCTGTTCTTTTTAATGTACAATGCTGGGTAAACCTATTTCCATGTTCCGATGATACATTGAAGAGAGCTCGCCGAAATGTTCAAAGCTTGGAATGTTGTTTTAGAGCCTAAACCTGCTTTAAACTTCTCCACAGCTTTCTCCCTGACATGTCTGCCTTGTTCTTGGTCTTCGTGATGTTTGTTCTCTAGGCAAGGCAAGGTTATTTATCTAGCCCGTCTCAGAAACAAGATGATGCAAAGTGCTGAAGTGCTCTAATGAACCTCTGAGTTGATTTTTACACTGAGATGAAGGCGCACACAGACGGACTCCTTTTCCAGTTTAGGTGACTTCTGAAGGCGATTGGTTGCAGCTGATTTTAACAAGGGCTGTGAAAGCAAATCTACGAAGAAAACATTTAACACCCTCCGCCATTTCCCTTTCCTTTCTATACTCTGCTTTAATTTCTTTTTGTCTGTCACATACATTTTTAAAAAAAGTCCATTGTTGTTTGTGGTTTCAATAGGACAAAAGTTTAACAAGTTCAAGTTGTAAGAAGAATTAAATAATATACATTTTATATACAGTTTTATTTGGTATGAAATTTGCCAAAGCTGCTTATTTATGTATATTTTGACTATATTGTTGATATTTTCCTTCTAGTACCTCTGCAATTTCCAAACTTTCTCGATCGTTAGTCTTATCTTTTTTTACCCCCTTTATCCCATTATATCTGCACACGTTTCTTTGCTCCCTCCATTTACCACCAATTCAATTTCTCCCACAGTCCTTACCTGGTGATTTATGACTTCTACTGTACCATAAATTACAGGTGGAAAAAAAAAGACTTACCTTGCCAACGTATTGCGGGTCTGACCCCATGTACTCCTCCAGGACAAAGAACTGGTTCCACACCCAGCCCCTCTTGACACGCTGAAAGCCAGCCGCTCCATTCCTCAACGAGCCCACCGAGCTCCTGCCGCGCTCCCTCCCACTCCTGCTCCGTCCCAGTGGGGATGAAGGTTGATGCAGAGAAAAGACAGAACCCTCGTTGACAAGAATCCACAGGAACAGCAGCAGGCAGTTCCTTGTAAGCATTGGCGATTTGTGAGGTTCGGGTCCCCGATTTGAACTCCTTGTTTTTTTTGAGAACTGAGCAACGTTAAAACGGCGGTCGGTGAGGAGTCGTAGGACCGAGCGAGGCGTGGCGTCCCGGGGTATTTCAGGAGTGTAGCAAGTGATTCCTCATTACCTGAAAAAAGAGTGAGAAAAAAAAATTATATCTAAATTTTCATTACCCCTAATGCAAACTAACAACTCATTAGAATAAGGAATAATGGCGGTACAAGGTTGTCTCACCTCACTCTCAGTCCTACCATACAGTGCTAATAGCTTCCCTTTCACAAACACCAATCGGTAATGGCTTTCTTTTCATAAATACAAATATCTTAGTGGCACTTAGCAGCATATATATATTTTTTCCCCCACTGCTCACCTGCATTAGTTTTTAACTGCTCAATGATAAATTATTGTGCTTTCACTCTCAAGTATAAAAGTAAGTGCTGTAATTATGTGCCCTGTGATAGATTACTTCTACACCAGGCAGTTCTCATGGATACATGCTCTAATTAGCAAGGAAACTTGTCTCTGCGGGGAAAAACTGTGCCTTTTATTTTCCCTGTCAATTACAGGCTACCACACACCGAGCCACAGACCTGTCAATGTTACAGCAATTCTTCACCCATGGCACAGCTGAAAGTCAGCATTTCCAATGACACTTTAATGAGAAGGGTGCTGATGAATGTCATGATTTACTTTGCTTAAGTTTGTCTTGGTACATTTGATCTAAAAACTGCTGGTAAAGAAAAATAAACTTTTTTTTTTCTTCTTCATAAAACAGAATAAAACATGAAGAAACCTGCAGAAGACAAAGCATGACGCACTACAGGGTGCATATATCAAAATGCCGTGTGCATTGGATGAAATGTCACTGTATTGGAGCGTGCTCACTGTGATTTCTCAGTTATGTTGCTTTTTTCTGAGAAATCATCCCTCTATAAGGGGCACAGCTTGAGAATAAATGGCGACTGCTGACTGATTCTGCTGCATGGCGTTTTGACATGCATGTGAGAATCTGAACACATCACAGAAAATGTATCTAAAAGCAAATATTTTTGCTCGGTATGACCAGGTGGGAGGCTTTTTTTCAATAAGCAACCATTTACCTATAAATTAAAGATTTATAGGTAAATGGATAAATGCCTAATGTTGGTTCTGATATAAGTCAATTGATATAACTGTTTAATTATATCAGTACTAAATTGTCATTGGGAGTCAGGCCCTTCGCTGTATTTAATTTAATGTTTTTCAGTGGGTTGATTTGGGTCGTGGTGTACCGCAAGGCTTAGTCTTTTGAACTGGTTTCTATTTCATGCCCTCTTTTTGTCCCTGCACTAGGGACAATAGAGTTAATTTCTATGCAGATGATGGTGTATATTGCAAATCTGCAGATTATGGAAGCCTTGCCTATAACCGGTTCTTGTAAAATGAAACCTCAGGCAGAAACACATAGTATGGACTCTTGGTTGCCTCCAGGCAACTGATCCCTAAAATGGTGTGCATCTCAATACTTCTTTTAAAATCCTAGTTCTCAGCTTTATCCCTTATTTTGCCTCTTGCTCTAAATACATCACAGATGACATGTTTACTCTATTTAGATAATTTGATGACATCCAGTCAACTGTTCTGATTGGAGATCAGATCACCCTTTATTAGAGCATTACAGTTATCACGTCTTGATCATACTACAAATGTTGAGTTCCTAATCCCTTTGGTAATATCTGGCATTTAATGTGGTGAAAATCCTTGTTTAATCTTGTAATACACTTTGAAACTAAGAGAAAGGTGTAATATATTATATTGTTCTATTTTCCCTAACTGAATATGCAGTGCCCTTTACAATTGTAATTGAATAACTTAATGTTATTAATTGAATAACTTAATGTTATTCAGTTAGCATATTCTCAAATTAAGGTTTTCACACAATTGCTTTAATAGGGATTATTTTGAAGGATTGATTGTTTTGGAAAATGCAAGAAACAAATTATTTGCTGTGTAAAGTGTCAAGTTGTTGTAAACTTTGAAATGATTGCTCTCGCTTCAGATAGGGGTAATTTCTGCTGGCTTGCCATTTTCCCTGAACGATGTTTGTGCAGATCAACGCAAATTTAACTTTAAATGAGGTCTCTTGACGTTCTTAATTTGACGAGTGGCTAAGGGAAATGAGGCTGTTATTCATACCCAAGGGAAACGAGAAGACCCAGGCTGACAATTAAAAGTTTATATGCATTCTTGTAAGATGAATGTGACTGAAACATTGTGATAAGGATTGCTATAGGTCAAACAAACAAAAAAACTCAACATTGAATGTTTTTCTCACTAAATACATTTTGTGTCATTCAAAACTGTCTTTTTTTTTTTTTTAATATCCCTGCATGGCAACATATTACTGGAATAGAAGATACATTTAATTAAATTGACTTCACACATCTTGACCAGGGCTGTCAATAACCTTGAAGGATGCCGAATTTATTACTGCATTTAATAGGTTTTCACGACAGCAACTCCTAGATGGAGGATAACGCCACCATAGAACCAACTGTAAAACCACATTGAAAACTCGGTAAGTAGCTACTGTCAGTGCCTCATTTACAATCTTCTCTACATTGTCAACACCAACGCTTTCGGCTCCGGCCTTGTTACACAAGACTCGATTGTTCTGAAAAACAAACATATGGAGCAGCGGCTGGTTGGGAAGAAGAATGAAGCTAATGGTTCCCACACCTGGTTTAGTACCCACCCACCCCCCATCCCCACCGAATGCTCTTAGAGGCTGTACGGTAATGGAAGAAAGCATGCCTCTAATTTCATAAATGGAGCCCTCATTGACATCATTGTCTTTGATTAATTATACAGACTTGGAACAGTGGCTTCAGAGGAAGATTACTGCTGCAAGGTTATCTCGCGCAACCAGATCCATTTATTCGCTGTCACCACAGTCCCTTTAAAAAGTCAAAACTGATCTGCAAAGTTCCCCCACATGAAATTGGCAGGAACTGCCTTGACACAGGTCAGACATGCCTCTCCCACAGGTCAGTCCTCATTTAGCGTCGACATAATGGAAAATGACTGTTCCCATAATTCCTGCAAAATCACGCCTCTGCCTCTGTTCAAGGGGGGCCCCATGCATATTTTATGAGATGACTTCATTAGCATATGTCGGGCTTTCGGGTGCGAGCCTTGACCTGTGTGTCTGCTCCGCGTAGCACGACGAACGCAGCGGGCTGACGGGGGGGCTCTCGCACATCACCTTCAATAATCAAAGAACATATGGCCGGCCGATCTGCCGGTGCAGATTACCACCCACGAGAAACTCCCACAGAAAGTTATTAGTTGTCAAGGCAGCCATAAACATGACAAACAAATCAGCAGGCATTGACTTTTTGCAGCGAAGGGGAAGAAATGAGTCATGAGGATCAAGTTTTTGTTTTGCATACACTTTTATATCCTAACCTTTTTTTTTTCCCCTTCCTGCTTTAATAGCTTCATTATTTAGCACCAGCATTATTATTATTCAGGGACATAGACAAAGGTGTAGCTGTTTTAACAGGGTTACGAACTGACCTAATCGTGGTTCGGAGAGGAATTTTAAGTGGCGTCTCAGGAGATGTGTTGGAATAGTGCGGCTTTTCTCCTATACTGCGTAAATGTAAACGTGGGATTGATCTTTTTTCATTTATTTTATGATTTATTGGTAATTTACATTTCAAACGAGTTAAATGACCGTATAGGTCAAGCCTGTAAGTTTGTTGTTGTTGTTTTTTTCTTTCAATATATTCTGTGGTGTATGTGTCTGTGTTGTGTAACGTTTATAGAAAACACTAATTTACACAGAAACGCAATATGGAAGTTTAAAATGTGATAAGGGAAACAGAAAGCTCAGCTTATATAAAGCCTCCATCAGAATAACATAGTTTTTTTATTGAATGGTACAGATTGGTAAAGAAGATATGAAAATACACAGTATAGCACATTTTATGATGCTACAATCTATCTATTGAAGACAAAAAATAATCCCAAGAGAAATGTTTATATTTTTCAAAATGTATCTATATACCAATATACTGTATTTATTTTATATCCCAATAAAACACGCATACACAGACTGATATGAATCCTCCTCTACTTGTGATACTTTCACAAGGAGGAAGATCAAAATAGTGATAAAGTGAAACAAAAACTGTAACCTTAAGCCTTGAAATGCTCAGAGATATTTCCTTTATTGAGATGTAGTCTTTAAGGGAAATAAATATTTGATATATTTATATTATACATTGTAAAGGAGATGTTCTGAATTTATTTGTTTTTCCCAAAGTCTGATTTGTTTGGAATGAAATATACTCTTCTTATGACAATATGGTTTAACTTATTAATTTATAAACCATGTATCATGAGGTTCTTAATCATGATTTAATTCATTCAGCACTAAATTTGCCTTAATAATCACGAACAAGAGCTGTGACCTGTAAACTCTTTGTGTGACAAAATTTTCATTGTCGTCTTTCCATTTGATTTGACAAAAAATGTGTTTTAACACTTCCCTGCAAGTGGTTTTGTATTATTTTCTTTCTAATAGGCTGTTAATTTCTTCAGTTTTATTAGGATATTGTCGCAATCTGGGACTTAAATGAAGGTATTTGTTTTTTCGTGTATTCTGGCTTTTTTGTCAAGTTTTTTATTTTCCTTCCCTAATGTCTGGCAATCTTCAGTTGGCATTGCTCTAGTTTTCTTATTTCACCTCCCGCTGCACATTCTCATTCAGTCTGCCTGCTTCTACTCACCGGGGTTTCCCAGCCTTTCCTGGTATGTAAGGGGATAGTAATAGCATATTTTTTTTTAGTCACATTTCAAAAAAAAAAAGAAAAAGGTGAAACCAGCATTTGCAAATAAACTCAGGTAAAATAATTTTCACAGGCTCAAGATTCTATTGTGCTGTGTATAAGGTCCTGACTGTGTTGTGAAATGAGGGTAAAGTCGGACATATTTAGAAAATAGAGGAGCCGCTTCTCAACTTGCTGTATTGATCAGTGTCTGCGCTGATCTTCTGATGTATTGAAATCTTAGTACACTTTTACAAGCAGGTGTAGGGAGAATAGTTATATAATTTTCAAATACAAATATTTACTCTTACAACAACAAAAAAACGGTTGTGTTGTGAAGGTCTGTGCAGTCCCATTTTCTGTTTGGTATTAATTCATCTCAAAAAGCCTACACAGTTCTGAGAAAAAGTATATACCCCCCAAAGATTTGTTTGAACTTCCTTAACGGGTTTTAACATCAAACATAATTTGAAAATAAATAAATAAATAAATAAATAAATAATGCTTGAATGTGTTTGCCACATTGATTGGCCATTATATATGGCTGAAAAAGCTACCCAAACCAACCACACCGCCTGATGTAGAAAAGTAATTACCCCCTTTAGATTCATAGACTAATGGCCATTTTATAGTGTAACTCTAGTAGCTGCAGACCGACCTGATTACTGTCTGACCTATAGATTCCACAAATTACTGAAATGGAACCTGTTTGACAAGATGCAGAGGGCTTAAAGATCCCTTTAAAACTGACACATCACACCTCAATACGACAGAAATTCAAGAGCAGATGAGAATGTCGTTGCCCCCTATTGATCTAGAAAAGGTTACAAAGCTATTTTTTAAACTGATGAACCTTACTGGGGGCATATTGACAGCTCATCCACAAAAACAAACCCAGAAGAATGTCTAAAGCACTGCAGGACTTGGGTTTCCAACTACTTGAAAAATAAATAGAGGACACTTTTTGGCCAGCCTTTGTCTTCGGCCCCGCTGACATGATGAATCTTTTCTACATTTTCTTCTTTGTATGAGATGATTTTGTAAACATTCAAACTTTAGACACACATTTTTGTTTATAAATGTGGATCTGTTCCTTTTTTTTTTTTTTTTTTTTTTTCAAGGAACACTTGGCAACCCTACGCAGGATTCACTGGTTGTTAGTTAATGATTCAACAGTTAGAGACTGGGCAAGAACAGCATCCATGGGATAATCCCAAAGCCCCTGCAGTCCCAAAAGAACACAGACCCATCTGATATCTGCCACTAAACACCTTGGTCACCTCCAAAGGTTTCAGGAAATTATTCCAATGACTGATGAGACAAAAGGGCGACATTTTGGGTGGTTTGCATCCTGTGACATCTCACGTAAAAACTAGTCAGCATTTCAGAAAAGAATAGGGTGGTTTTGCAGGACCTGGGCCAGTTTTTTTTGTTCTTTGTATCTAAAATAATGGAATTTCACTTGTTGCTCCTTTTTTAAGCTAAAGCTAACTTAGGTTATGCAGCAAGACAATAATCCACCCGTTTATGCAATGCAGGGTTTTGGGGGGTCAGATGCCTTTCTTTAGCAGTAAATGGGTGAGAGACAGGGTACACCATCTACAGTTTCCCAGTCTAAGGTTCAAAGCACTCCAGGAGTTCCTGCTCTGTGGTTAAAAAACAAAAACAAAGGTTTTGCATAAAGGTAGAGTTGGTGAATTTTCTAGAAGTTTCCCCAAGTCCATTTTTTTAATAACTATGCATGCGCTTCTGCTCCTCAGGGAGATTCCCTGAAAAAAATTTAAAAAAAATCTCCCAAATCCACTCTGGTCTTATTTCTACTGCGACTCTAAGCCATGTTCAAAGTATACGATGTGCACAGCAGAGCTACAATGAATAGCTAACCGCTAAGCTAAACTTTTACATGAACACTAGAAGTGAACATGCGCCGGCAGCAAGCGGATACCAACAAGGGACGAGCACGCATACCGGCGTAACGTGAGCGCGTCGGAATGATTGGCATGTGGGACAACCAGTAGATGAGGTGAGGGCAGGATCAATCCATTTTTTTTCTCAATAAATAATATACTAGACTACTGTCAGCATGGAAGGACCGTTTTACCCAGTATAACAAAGTGTTTCTGAACAGGATTACCAACTAAAGCTTTAAGTCCAACTGAAGCATGATCATTTTATGAAGGCTTTTCTCGCTTGAAAATCATTTAATGCGACTAATGTCACAGATGAATTCAGGCCGACTCCTTCCAGAATTGTTCATTTAAAGACCAGCTATCCCAAATGCTTGGGGGCAGTTTTTGATGCCGAGGGTGGTCCAACAAATTATTGGGCTTAGAGAGTAATTATCTTTTCGCTTAATACAAATCTTCATTTGAAAAAATGTGTTTTCTCAAGTTTTCTTGCTCCATTATCAAAGTGTGTGTGTGTGTGTGTGTGTGTGTGTGTGTGTGTGTGTGTAAATGGTGACAAAGGAGCAGATAATAAAATAATAAATCTTTAAGGGGACATAATTGTTCACAGTTCTATAATTGAGGCATAAACTGAATTGGAATTAGCTGGATTGCTTTGTACTGAATTTGAAAACAATTTGTGTTTAATTTGTGTATCATTAGGAATGAATCGATCCCTTTCATTGTGACCTACACCGAGGTGAGCTTTTACCCTTTTTTTCTTTCCACTCGAAATGACATTTGCGATCCAGTAATTATCATTAAAATAAACAACAGAACAGTCCAAAACACATAATTTAGTATTTATCTGCACAGATTAAATTATTGTTGCAATGTGAGCTTTCTATGATGACGTGAGCTGAGCCCACTGCAGTAAGGACTGTTAATCAGGTAAATCACAGGGAAGACGCCGTCTCCATACAGCTCAGGCAGGGGGAGACGGTAATAATGCTGAAAACCCCAAAGAAGCAAGTGGGAGGAGAATAAGTGTAGGTGTGAAACAACAAAGTAATGAAAATGGGAATATCATCACAGCTGGCCAGTCGAGCTGAATTATCACAATCGCAACTCATGTGTAGGTTAAAGCACGACCAAAGCCACAAACGGCGAAGAAAATTGCTTTAATTTTGGTCACATGTGATTATTGTTTACAGGGATTTGCTTTTTTTTTTTTTAATACAGAATCTAGAGCGTGTTTATATGCTATGAAATAGTTTTTAATTCTCCAACAGGATTTAACGCTTTTTTGTCGCAGAAGCCACAAGATTAAACATGTTATGACTTATTGTATTTGACTAACCGACTGTAGTGTATAAATGTAAACCGGACGGAGGATAATACAGGTTTTTCTAGATGGTGTTTGGCGCATATATTTCCAGACCCCACTATAACACTATAGAAAATCCCGTGCAGCCAATAATCACCTAATGAGTGAATGGTGTCCACCATTGTGTATCTAGCTGTGCCAAACTTCACAGCTTGGTACAGCTACAGACCTCCCAAGGCTCATAGTTAACCTGGAGAAAACTTAACTATTTAGACTTTTCTTTGACAAGGAGCTTGAACCCTGTGTCCTTTTTTCTTTCACTTTAACACAAACTAGAGCGTAATTGTAGTCTACCAAACAGAATCAGTGTAAAATACAGTGAAGTGTGTGGTCGTAACCCGTTCAAGGTATGTGACGTCTTTTGAGAAACACTAAATTACAATGAGAAATCCATCCCATCCCTTAATGAACTTGTTACTGGCGCTTTGTAAATTTTTTTTATTATAGCTTTATTTATATAAAAAAAGAGAAAATAAGAATCCAAGTCACCCTTTCACATTGACTTATTTCAAAGTCAAAGTCCCCATTGTCCCATACTTTATTGAACATTTTTGGCTGGATAAGAAAACTAATTAAAAAGTTATTTGACGGTTTGTCTCTTCTAGGAGAGTCAATCAATTTTGTACTTGTCCAAAACCATCTGTGTTCTTCTAAGGTTAAGAATTACTGCGGTTTGGCTACCAGCCCAGATCTACTTTGGAGGCTTTCCTGAAAGGAAGTTTTTGTCTTAAATATTATGATCTAAAGAAGATTAAACACTACTTTTCAACAATTATTTCAAACTGTTTGGATAAAAGCACATCTTTTTTTTGGTAATAAATCCACTGCATCATGGCAGACCTAAACACATTCTCGTAATGGTGACAAATGAAAACGAGTCCTGTTGCCAAGACCATTTGTGTGATAAATGCTCTTTGATGCTTCTTAAAGCGCAACGTCTGCAAAACAAGGATCTCTATACCGGGGGCTTTGCAGGGGTGCTTCGGTAGTTCTAGAGGAAACAAAATTGGAAGTACAGTTTTAAGGTACTTTAAGACAGAGAGTGATTGCCGCTGCTGCCTCCATTGTTTTCAGTGTAAACACAGCAGCAGAATTCATTGCGCTGAGAGGCAGGATGGCTGCACCTCCATTGGATATGTCTGGCTCTCTGCCCACTGCTGCTGACTTCATGATGGTTCAACTCCTTTTTAAAGGTTTGCTATCACCTCAAATAAACCCCTCTGCTTGATAGTGTTGCAGGTCTGCTCTGCCTCACCCCTGCCAGGCTCCGCAGTGCTCTACAGCTTTCTGTTTGCATGCAGGGGGTGAGTGGACTTCAATTCCTTTACCTGACCAGTTAAATTAAAGGCATTACTTCGCTGCTTCTAGGCTGGCAAGCCATGTGAAAAAGGCAGGACCCCCTACAACAACCTGTATCTGTAACATATTTAAATGTTGGATATGTAATGTCAATTTGAAAAAACACAGAATTTTAAGTAATATACTTTAACATCTGGCATGTACAAAACATAAATATAAATTCACTTCCCTTTTGTTCAAATGGATACAACCATATTTGCAGGAAAATGTTTCTATATATATATATATTTTTTTTTTGTAATTTGCACTTAAAATGTCTTCACTTAGAGCAAAGTGGAACCAAAGTCATTTATTTTTTTGAATGAGGCAACTTGGCGATTTAAATCTGACTCTGAACACGAATGGAAACTGAAGCAGAGGCGGACCCTGAAACACGACGGACCCAAAACATGCCTGTGTATATCCACCAAGGACTCATTCTGATTCTCTGGGCTGACTTGAAACGAGTTGCAGATGCAAAAGAAACCCTTCAAAGATTTCACAGCTGAAAGCGAGGAGTGGGGCAGACTTTCCTCAGAGTGATGTCAGAAACTGGTAGAAGGCTAAAAGAAGCTTCACCTCCAAGTTGTTTCAGCCATAGGTAACACTAGCTGGAATGGGGTTGGTTATTCCTGCCTTTTCTACAGTTAGAACACAGTTGTATTTTATCTATGGTTAATTTACACAAGGTTAAAAAGAGTTAGTCTTTGCTGTTTTTCATAGATAAATATTTCAGTGACCATTTCCTAATTAATAACTAACCATTTAATGGTAATTTAACTTTCACATGACTTTAGTTTGTTGACCTTTGATAATCAGCGGCTTCTTTGAGTGAAGTATCCCCTTAATTTGGAGATCTAGACGTTACATTCTGTGTTTTATCCAACAAGTCAAATACATTATTTAGGACACACACTACCAAAAAAAACCCCGAAAGAACAGTCCAATCTGGAGGTACGCAGATTGATTTTCAGAAATTGATTCAGTTGGATACGTCTCTGACAGGCACCAGAGGGCATTGCTAGTAGCATGTGTTACAGGCGGGTACTGGAGCATCCGTCAGTCAGTCAAAGCAATGTGTGAAGGTCATCAGGCACGAAGGATACATTATAGAGGTGTTGGACAGCATTTTTGGCACTTGATGTAGGTTAATAGGGCTACATTTTGTGTTTGCTGGAGGCCAGGTGGTATATTTGCACAGTTGCCCTGCGAGTGTGGTATACAGAAGTGTTGATGGTTCAATGAACGATTTTTTTTGGCATGTAAAAAAAACATCAAACAGCAACATTTATGGTACTTTCTCTTGCTGGACGTTCAGTAAAAATCAGACAAAGGCTAGGGGCATATGCTTTAATCCAGAAATTGGGATAATTTTGCTATTTGTTCACTTTAGAAAAACAAAACGCTGCCTGATTGAACAACTCACTACGCATTTTATGGACAACGTGTGTTAAAAAAAAGATTAAAATTGAGCAAAATTGTAATTGGTTGGTGATACATGGGGGGGGGGGGAATGACACCTAGCAATAAAAGGCTGATTGCAGATCAATTGGCGAGTGTAATAATTGCAAATCCCATGTATCTTTGAAACATCAGTCTAATCTCCTTACTTTCTATAACCAGAAATAGAAAATGCACACTTTGCAAAGAAAGATTCTACATTCAAAGGTCTGCAGCCGATATTCCAGTGTGCTAAGTGTATGTTCACCCAATAAGGAGGTGATTTAAATTAAAATACCTCATTAGACCTTAAAACTCAGGATCTACTGTACAAGCCAAAGGTTTGAGTATTACAGCACTTTCAATAAAACAGATTATGACTACTACTGTACATTGTTCCAGCAATATGTGCTTCCAGCTAAATATGACTCTCAATAAAATAAAAAAGGCCCTCGTCACTGTGTATTTTAATTACTTTCGTTTGAAATTTGTCCAAATGGTGATGTCTGAATTACTGTACACAACATTGAATTGGAAATGCCATAAGTGTAAAAGCTTTCGCGTTTGCCCAAATAGTCAATAGTCTGACGGACGGAATCTTTTGTTTTGATAGTTTTGCCTTTAGGTTTCCAGTGTCCCACAACCAGCAGTCAGTCATCTTTCATCTCATCCTTGACGTCAGAAGTTTTTGACAGAAACAAATTTCCACCGTCAGGAGACGCGCCTGATCTCGTAGTGAAGCAGTGAAAGACCGGCAGCTACTGAGATGAAATGAAACAGCACTGTTGCCCCAAGGCAGCTGTGGAGCACTGCTGGCGCACAGGCAACGGCTGTCATCCAGTCAGACCATCTTAAAGGCCGCTTTTACAACCGATTTTTGATCCGAGCTGCTTGAAAACTTTCTCCCTTAACCCATTAAGAATGGATACAGCGTTTCTACGCGTCTCCCTCTGAGTTGAACGAATGACCTTTCCGTGCTTCTCTCATATAAGCCTGTCATATCTTTTGTGGCTCACAGTCAGAGTTTTAATATTAGCCAATAAAAAGAGCAAAGTCAATAAAAAAAAGGCATGAATGCTGAGGATTTGATCTCTTAAATGGTTTTTACTGTATCTGATATGTCTTGTTTCCTCAAAGGCGGAGAAATTAAGTGGCGACTCAAAAGCTCGACTTTATCAGGATCATCCATTACTCTGTATGCACAGCTATGAGGTCCTCAGTGTCATCTAATCCTCATAAACAATATAATTGTTTTCTTTTTGCTTCAGAAGCAATTAAAATACCCAGAATTCATTTGTGTCCAGTCTTATTTTTGTGGTGTTCAGCAGCAATGTTTTGGTAAATCTGTCTACAAGAGGGTAAAGCACTCTGCTGGATGAATAAATTAATACCAAAGATGTTTTTTTTTGCTAGAAAAAAAAAAAAACATGTAAAAAGGGTGTAAAAGCTGCAGAGGCCAAAAGATTCTGATCAGGTGTACTGCCAGGCCACGAGATGACGTGATACGTGAGACTGGGTCCATGAAAGAGGGACAAGGGTTAAGTCCTAATTTTGTAACTTTTTGTACATGCTGTATAAAAGTGTCACAAATCACAAAGTGTGTTTGTTGCGTTTCTTAAGTGAATTGGTCTTGGTCTGACATCTTGAAGGACCACAGTGTTGAGAGTCCCGTCAAAGGTAATGCTGAGTCTATACTGACTTTATAATAAGCTTTCAGGAACAACAGATGTAAACAAGGTGATGCATATAAACAATCTATAAACGTACACTTAAAGAAAAAAAAAAGTGTAAATATGACATAAGAGTGATAAAGGATTAAACACGCTAAAACCGATTCAATTCAAGCCAGGTCAAACTAGATCTTGCTAACCTTGAAAGTCGAGGAATAAAATTGGCTTTAAGAAGGGTTTTAAAAGCAGGCAATGATGGAGTTTCTCAAATTGCAGAAGTTATTCCACAATTAGGGTTGCAAGCTGCAATAGAGAAGGTCCCGCCCCCTCTGACCTTCCTCCTAGATCTTGGTACCCACAGGAGATGCTGTTCAGTCAACTCATAGGACTGAGAAGGTACGTAGGGATGAAGAAGCTCAGAGAAGTACGTCTGAACAACATCAAGCTTACATTTTAAAAACAAAAATCAGAATTTTAAAGAGATCTCTAAAATGCATAGGCCAACCAGCGGACTGAGGCCAGAACAGGGGTGGCGTGTTCTGTTTTTTTTTTAGTTCCAGCTAATTTGAACCAGCTGCAGATGAGAGAGCAAGAACTCCAACAGAGTCCATTACAGTCATCTAAGCAGGATGAAATAAAAGCATGGATTACACTTTCAAAGAGTTGTCTGGACCGCAACGATTTCACTTGGAAGCTACTTGCCGCTGCTTCTGCTTTCCTGAATGGAATAAAGGTTGCACAAATTACTTTTGATAAGTCTCTAATTGTTGATCAAATGCATTCTCTATTAAATCATGTACTGAGCCTTTTGAAACCAAAGCGCTTGCTAACTTCAATGCTCTGTCAACTGGTTGTGAAAAATAGCTTTGAAATAGTCCTTTTTGTGTTTTCCCCTAACGAAACAAAGGTTTAAAGAGCCTGAGCGGTGTAAAATATACGATATATATGTATGTATGTATGTATGTATGTATGTGTGTATGTGTATATTGAATGATGAATGGGAAGCCACAAATCAAATGCTAATTTTAGAACCGTCAGCTAGCTTCAGTGTGTGAAATATACAGTATATTTTCCCTCAGAATGGATTAATGTCTTTTTTTTCTACTTTTTCGGTTTATTTGCAGTCTACCAGGTTCCCAAAATGCTGCTACACAAACAAGTCAAAAGCACCCGCAGCCTCTTCAATTCTAATTTATCCAAATCAAAGCAGTCGTGTGCTTACTGCACCTGGACAAAAGCATTATTTTAAATTCATAGACACCAAAATGTGGAAGGTTTAAACAAAAAAGTTAACACCAAACTATTTTTTTTTTCAAATACGTATTTGAAAGCATGAAGTTTATAGAATCCTATTAATAAATGATTAAAAAATTAACAAAAAATAATGTCTTTTACAACAAAAATGCATCCCTTTTTATTTGCTACTCTGTGAACAAAGTTAGTAATACATCATTTTTAGGGATCGTTTTTTTTTTTAAAAGGATATAAGACATGACATATTTCCGGTGAACACAATAAAATAAAATAAACGCTTTGAAATCTGATTTTTATACTGAACTATGTTCAGACATATCAATGTTATCAATATTTAATTTAATAAACCCTAGAAAATTTTTATTTTGACATATCTGAGCACATTTGACAAGCATAAATAAATGTTTTTGTCTAGCTAGGATTTTATTTTATTCTGGTTCCTATGAGAAGATTTGAAGTGAAAATATTTGCCAAAGTGTGACATTGCCAAAGATCATATTTTATATTTCATAATAAAAAAAACATTATTTTACCCCTTCAGATCTGACAGGATGCATGTTTTCTCACATGCCCCTGCATGATTAAAGTTTTTTTTCTCTTGATGAAATCACAGTGATGTTTACCTCAGAACTTTCATCTAAAATTTAGCAGACTTTTTTGCCATATTTTTATTGCATTTTCTACCAATGTGTTTATTATATTCAATGCAAAATAGTTTTTTTTCACTCTCTACATTAAAGTCTCCCAGTAAACGTGGACTATCAAATAAGGCAGGTTAGTTTAATCTGATCATTCCACAGTAATAGCTTTCTATCTTTTTTTAGGCAAATGCTTGCTGCTGCTGAATGGCGTGCAGTCTTAACATGCACAATAAACCTAAATAGGGAAAAAACTGGAATATAACGATTTGGTTGCAGGAAGCGGCAGTACGGGCTGGCAGGGGTGACTGAGAGCCTTCTGTTTGACAGAACTCATTATCTGAGCTGGTGGGGGAACCTAAGTGGCCACCTGGATACTTCCTGCATGTTCCTTCCAGCAAGCATTGAGAAGAATTAAGCGCATCAGTCAGTCTTCTTTTTGTGTGCCAGCATTCGGATTCTAATTTGCAGATCACTAGCCGGAATCTGTGGGTCCCTGTTGTAAAACAGAATGAGAAGGGGCTACAGTTCTGTTATGGGCCCTCCTATTCTCATTACCGTTTTCAAAACCACAATTCCTGCCAGGGAAAAAAAAAAAAAACAGGCCTTTTCCTGAATAATCGCCGTCCCACTAGTATGATGTCTTCCTGCAGATAAACCACCAGCACACTGCCAGGGACATGCCTAAAAAATAAAAAATCAGTAAACAACTTCAGGGCCGACTTCACCCCAGGGCTTGTTAGTTTGGATGTCTGAAACGCCGTCACCCTGCTTCAGTCCCCAGCACATTAAGGGGATAGCTCAGATTTTCAGAAATGTGGTCCTGTGAAGAGCCTGTGAGCAGTCAACGTGTCGCCAGTGGTGGATTACCTTTAGCATCTACCCTTTGATAAAACGGACAATAGTTTAATAGCTAACAGCTGCTCAGAGAAGTAAAATAATCACTGAAAAGATTTTCAACCTTAAGCATTTCATAGAGTATCATTGATTTATTGACTTTTTCAGATTGAGAGAGAGAGAGAGAGATCTATCTCAAGACATGGTATGTAGTTCTGTTGGCCATTCTTTGACCAGACATTAGCTAGAAACCTGATATTTTTTTGGCAAAATCAAGACAAATAAAATGATATAGTGTGAGTAATGTGTCTTGGCACAAGTGCAACCTTTTTTAGACAAACATGGCATCTTAGATCCTTTTCAGCCAGGGTACGAAAAAATTTCTCAGTACTAAATCAGTACTGTTAAAGCTTTTTAATGACTTGTTTTTAACAACTGATTCTGGCAGTTCAGCCATTTAAGTGCTTTTAGATCTTACTGCTGCTTTTGACACAGTTGACCACACTCTTGGACCGACTGAGGGACTGGGTGGGTGTCAGCGGGACTGCTCTGCGGTGGTTTAGGCCCTACCTGTCAGAGAGGTCTTTCTCTGTCAGGCTGGGGGACTCTACGTTATCGTCTGCCCCACGTTATTGTGGAGTCCCTCAGGGTTCTATCCTGGGACCTTTTGTTGTTTGCGGTGTACCTCCTTCCTCTCAAAGGGATTTTTACTAAATATGGTATAACGTACTATTTCAGACGATTGTCAAATTTATTTGCCAATTGCTAAAAAAAACAGCCACTGCCCCCTGACACCCCTACTCGACGTCAAAGCTTGGCTATCAAACATTGTGAAATAAAAATAAATATGGATAAAAATGCCATATCCAAGATTATTAAGGTATGTAGTAAAATCACAGGCGTCCAACAGAAAAACATGACTGAAATATACAAAGAGCAGGTAATTAGGAAGGCTGAGTCCATCTTGGATAATTACACCCATCTCCTACACAACCAATTTCAGTTTCTACCCTCTGGTTCCCGTTTTAAATATCCACCAGCCCGGACAAATGGATACAAACATTCCTTTCTTCCCTCTGCTGTCCAGCTGCTAAACGCTACCAGGAAAAGCAGATAGTCACACGTTGCATACATATAGGCCTTCGCTTTATTCATTCTCTGCGCTGCATATATTTATATATATTTATTCACCTTTTATATTTTATGTGTTTCTTGTGTTTTTATGTGTGAAGTGTGAATGTTTATTATTATTACTGCACAAAAATTGCCCATATTGGGACAAATAGAAGTTACTACTACTACTACTACTACTACTTATTGAGAGCAAGACAGAGGTGATGGTGTTTGGCAGTGCCATCTCTGACTTGGGACCTTTCAAGGATTTTGTACGTTTCAAAGTAACCAGCCTTGGTGTCACCATAGAAAGCGATTTTAAACTGAACGAACACATGAACAGCGTTTTAAAATTGTGTTTTTCTCATCTCCGTCTTTTATCTAAGGTAAAACCGTTTTCATCTTTTAACCTCTTTGAGCAGGTTTTACACTCTTATCAGAATCAGATATACTTTAATAATCCTAGAGGGAAATTACTGTCATTACTATTATTTCTAGCCGTCTGGACTACTACAATGCACTTTATTCAGACATTAGCCAAAGAGCTCTGTCCTGTTGGGGGCGACTGTGGCTTGGTGGGTTGAGTAGTCGTCTGGCAATCTGAGGGTTGTGGGTTCGATTCCAGCTTCCCCCTGCCACATGTTGATGTGCCCCTGGGCAAGGCACTTAACCACAAGTTGCCTACCGAGCTGCGTCTCGGTGTATAAATGTGTGTGCGTTAGTGAGAGCGACTGGGTGAATGTGGCTATAGTGTACAGTGCTTTGGGTGGTCAACAAGACTGGAAAAGCGCTATATAAGTTCAGTCCATTTACCATTTATCTGTCTGCAGTTAGTCCAAAACGCAGCGGCTCTTATTTTAACGGGGAAAAGAAAACATCAACACATTACACCAATTCCTGCGTCTTTGCACTGGCTCCCTGTTCGTTTTAGAATTGATTTTAAGATTTTATCGTTTGTGTTTAGAGCTTTGAAAGGGATTGCTCCACAATACGTCACCGGCCTCCTCCAGATTTACTTTCCGGCACGTGCTCTGAGGTCTGAGGGCCATCTTCAGTTAATAGTGCCTAAGATGAGGCTTAAAACCAGAGGCGACAGCGCCTTTTCTGTAGTTTGGAATACTTTGCACCTCCGTATATGAACAGCCTCCACAGTGGAGTGTTTTAGGTCTCGTCTTAAGATCCCCTTTTATTCTTTGGCTTTTAACACCGCATAGTTGTGTGGTCCTCTGTGTCATTCTTAGTTTATTTTTTGTTATGTACAGCACATTGGAAACTTTTTATGTTGTTAAATGTGCTATATAAATAAAGTGAATTCGACTGGATTGGATTGCAAGTAAGCTAATGAGTGCTCTAAACTCAACCCCAATTGAATAACTTTAAAGGAGCTATAAGTAAGATATTTGCAGTAAAATCAGCCTAAGTCATTGTCATTTGTCATCCGGGATGGAAATAACATTACCTTTAAACAATCGGTCCTCTCCATCAACAGTGACTTAGGCACCAGAAATAGAACAGAATACAACATAAGTAAAAATTCACAACAGCAACGCACAGTTTAAAAATGGCATATTAGATAGTTGTGATTGGCAAGCTGTTGTACCGATTTGAGCCACAAGGTGTCAGTGTTACTTATAGCTCCTTTAAGATCCTCCTTTTTTATTTTGAAACTGGTGTACATAAGATAAAAAAAAACATGCAACTGTGATATTACTGCTAAATATTGCTTTAAAGATTATGATTAACCCACATGCGCCTCACCATTTTCAATCTCCTCCCTCAAGAAATGGTCCCCATCACTGTATGTGCGCTTATCTTAGACATTACGCATTGACGGTGACAGCAGTGACAAAATGTATTATTACCATGCAAGTGAGACATTACACACATTGATATTGCATCACCAAAGAAAAACATACATGCTGTGCAGCTATGCTTTGAAAATGTTTGAATCAATGTCCACAGCTACTTAGCGATTCCCTGCTACTGATAGTCTTCTGAATAAAATATTTAGTTCTAAAGTGCGTATGCCAAAGTTTCATTCATTTCCTTTACACCATTTCAGACTCCCTCCAACAGTGTCATTGTGACATGCATTTCTAACCAACACTTATACTGTAACATCACTGTTTCAACAGAGCAAAGGCAATCATTTGCTCAAACCTTGCTTCCAAACAGAGTTTAAAACAACTAAAAGAGGATTCTTCTTTTTGCTTCTTTAAAAGGAGGATGGTTTCATGTGGATTGGGGGTAATCCTAAACTTCAAGCAAAAGTGAAACTTATTGGTGTCTTGCTTGTGAGTAGGATGACTCATGAGATGGATCGGTTGATCAGGGCATTTTCTGCAGCAATGCAAGCTCAGCTTTTATCTTTTGTGGTTTTAAGGCAGTGAACCAAAAAAAAAGGTTTCTCTACGTTTTGATTAGTCTGACCCCAATGGACTGAGACAGGATGGACAGGATTTGGGATAGTACGGTAATGCTTTTTTTTTTTTTTTTTTTTTTTTGACGTAATCAGGAATGCTGACTTTTTTTTTGGTCTTTTTTTTTTTTTTTTTTTTGGAAGTGATAGATTTTTGATCCATGAGTCACAATTAGACATGCTTGTTTTCTTTTACCCGTTTGAGCTGACTGATACCTGGGCCCTGTTTCAGGAAGCCGGGTTAGTGGATATTCAGAGTAACAAATATTCAGAAAGCTCAGAAGCCTTTACCCCGAGTCATATTATGACAAAAACTACTCCATGAAACAACGTCTGTCCGTAGCAGGGTTGTTTGGGAAAACTTTGAGTTGTTCCTCCTTTTTAGCTGAGATCTGGACAAGGACGTGTCAGAAAAGGGGTGTCCTTTTCTGGAGCGCAATACGTCACAGGAGAGGCTGATCAGACAATGATTAAACGTCTTATAATTTTTGGATTAATATATTTTCAAACACTGTCATTGATTTATCTCAATATTCTCAGCATGCACAACACAGCGAGGGGATGCTCTCAGTACTGAACAATTTCTTTGGTCTTCTCTTTGTTTTTATGCCAACAGCAGCTTTTTAATAGTTAACTTACAGTTTTATGTTGTTCCATAGTAAGAGACCCACAGGATTTTGAGGTTTCCGCCACACCCCCCCTTTTTGTGTTGAATGAGTGAAGTGTTAGAATCCAGCTTTGATTCTCCGTCAAATAAGTCTCATATCACTCATGCATTGACCTTTTCAGCAATTCTCTGCTGCTAACTCGCTTTTTTCAGCAGCAGCAACCCTGCTCAACTCAGGGTTCATAGGACACTGGGTTTAGTTACCTGACTGACATTACCTGTTCTGACACCAAAAATACTGAAGTATGACAGCGTGAGGTCGAACTACTCAGAGTAGCTGCTTTCTACTCAGGGTAGATCAGCCATTATTTCTGAAACGGGTCTAGGTTGCTAGAACTTCAAAACAAGGTAAAGAGAGATCCTGAAAAGTCCATCTGATCTTTATATATTATATATAATAATCTTTATTTGTCATTGCAACATACTTTCCAAGGAGTCTTTGCCATACATTCAACAAAAACGTGTTGAAAAGTTTTTACAAAAAACTGAACAAAAAGTCCCGTTGCCTCCAATTTAATCCTGTTTGCTGATATGTTCAAATAAGATGTGTCCTCTGCATTTAACCCATCCTGAAGGAAGCAGTGGAAGCGTGCAGATGTGCAGATTCTAGCGATTCAGTACTCAAAAGAATCGCCACTAGTTCAGGGTCTGCCCCAATGAGTAAACCCACTCTTCTAAGTTTAATGCAAACTGGGAACAACACTACTCTGAGCTACTTTCTCAGGAAGGGAGTCGTCAGCTGGGAATGCATGGGGATAGCCTGGAACAAGCTAGGGGGTGTCACAGGACAGAGCAATGTCAGGGTTTCCCTCCAAGACCTATTATCTCAGGGATCTTATCTGGGATGAGCGAAGATGTATGGGAGGAAGGTTAAATCCCAATTCAAATTCAAACCTTGGTTCAGTCACAGATTGATCTATGCTGATCTGTAAAAAAATGGGTATTCCCAGTAAAATGGAAATCATTTCTTAGAATAAAAAGGCCTTTAGAGCTTTTGCAGCTATATTGTAAGAAACCATATAATAGACGTAAGGTATAGGTTTCATCAGTCGCCTTTACTCCGGTAAGGAAAGCCTTTCATCATTGATTCCACTGAGATGGCATATCACCTTGACTATAATCTTGTGATGATAAAAAATAAATTAGCTGGGTGTCCTACTGAACGAAGGCTGCCTCTGTGCTAGAAATTGAACTTTTCCCCCGCTGAAGATATGGAAAGCTTAGCTTTAGAGACAAAACTGGCCCGAGGCAATAAAGAAAACCCACACTGGCTCAGCGCTCCCCAGAGTGAACATGTCTGAATCCCCTGCCAACAAAATCTATGATGCAATAGATTTTGTTACAATGAAAGGTTGTAATTAAAGGCCGTGATCTGACTGTTAAACCTTCTCGGGGAATCTCAACACCTGAAGATCATAGGTGCACGCTCGTTGAAAAAGATGAAAAATTGTTCTTCCAAGTGGTGGAAAAGAGCAGAACGGACAACGGGGTCCTGCTGTTTGAATCAGAGCTGCTGCTGTTCTCAGACTCATGGAGAATGGATGTACGCACCACTAAAAAGCGTCACTGCAGAGACCTGTCAGAAGTCTGCCTGATGGAAAAGCAACAAGCCAAATTGAACTTTGCCTCACCTGCTTTTACTGACTTTGCAGCGAAAGCTCAGACAACGCCTCAGCTCCCGCCGCTTCGGTTTGGCAACGAAAGACACGGAGGCTGAGTTTTGAACCCTGTTGCTGTGTTACGGGGCATGCCAATAAATTCTGCTGAAGGCAGCGCAAAGCGGTGACGGATAAGGTTATAGCGGGAGCGAGATTGTGACGAGACGTATCAGGGAAGTGGTCAATATGGATATGCTCTAATGGAGAACGACGGCGATCTCTGAAAACTGCCTAATCTAATGCTTCTGCGGGAAGATTTACAGCACTGTGGGACATTAAATCACATTACTCCAGTAAACATCGATAACTTACAACCTTGAAATATTTTGTTCTAAGATTAAAAAAAAAAATATTATGAGCGATCAGGTGTATTTAAAGGGGGGAAAAAAAGGAAACTTTTCCAAGTTCATGTGGTTCATGTTGATTTCTATTATCCTACAGCCAAGTACTGATATGACAAATGATCTGAAAAATGAGCAATACACACAATGAAATATCAAATCATCAACGACCTTAAATGCTGTGAATTACATTGTTAACGAGAAGCTGTGGTTGACACTTAATTATGCTTTGTTTGTAAATGGATAATACGTTTGCCATCCATGTCAGGAACCTTTGTTTGAGTCATTATTTCAAAAATGTGTCTTAACTTTGATATTGCAATTTAGATTGCTTTGGCAACACACGAAATGCTCAGAAACAAACGAGTGCCTTAACATTGCTTCAATCTAAAATGTAATATATATGTTCTATAACTGCTTGTCTAGTTTTTTTTTCTTTTCTATCTGTAGCAATGTCTGCTGTTTAAAGACGGGGTCTTTGGTAAATGGAGTGCTTGTCAAAATCCAGTAGAAGCAAGAGCTCAGTTTTGGTGACAGAACTAACACTGTTTATATAACACCGTTCCAAAATATAAAAGTATGTTCGTGGAATTGCGTTTTCATTTTAGAAAACATGATGATAAACTGTACAACAATAAGTATGAAGTCTGACAGAGAGTGGTGCCTTCAGAGGTCACCAAACCAATACACAAAGTCCACCGGTGAGTATTTTATTCTGAGTCATGAAGACCGAGACACAGACAACACAGGTGTGGATAAAGTTCTCTTGGAAAAACAGTATCACAAGTTTTAAGCATCTCATGGACTACCCTACAACTCTACATGGGGAAAATGGAGTAAAATGCTAAACTACCAAGACATGGAGAGCATCACAAACAGCCTCAAGTGCACGTTGGATGAGGTTTTCTGCTGGAAACTTTAAAGCCCAATACATCCAGAGTCCTGATACACCCCAATTAGAAAACCCTTTCAGATGATGCGTTAATTATGCATAATTACATTTATTTTAACTATTTGAGCCCATATCTATATATTTGTCAGTATCTGACAGTTGGGGAACTTATTAGAAATGTTCTGAATTAGATGAAGAGAATTAAAGTAATAATTTTTGGACCAATAGAGGAGAGATCAAAAGTTAGCACACAGCTTCAGCTGCTTCAGCTAGAAACCACTGATCAGTTCCGAAATCTGGGTGTTGTGATGGACTCAGACCTGAACCTCCAAAAGCATCTGAAGACAATTACAAGGTCGGCTTTCTATCACCTGAGGAACATTTCCAGGATTAAAGGATTGATGTCTCAGCAGGATCTGGAAAAACTAATCCATGTGTTTATTTTTAGTCGAATTGATTACTGCAACGGTGTTTTCACAGGTCTGCCTAAAAAGTGGATCAGACAGCTGCAGCTGATCCAGAACCCCGCGTCCTCACTAAGACTAAGAAAGTAGAGAACATCACCCCAGTTCTAAAGTCCTTCCACTGGCTCCCTGTATCTCAGAGAATAGACTTTAAAATCCTTCTGTTAGTCTATAAATCCCTAAATGGCTTAGCACCTAAATACATCACAGACTTGTTATCAGTGCATCAACCCTCCAGACCACTAAGGTCTTCTGGCTCCAGCCTGCTCTGCAGAACCAGAACCAGAACCAAACATGGAGAAGCAGCATTTAGTTCCTATGCCCCACTTATCTGGAACAAACTTCCAGAAAACTGTAAAAATGCTGAAAGCCTAAGTTCCTTTAAATCAAGATTAAAAATTAATTTGTTTAGGACTGCCTTCGACTGCACTAGTTAAACAGTCGAATGCAATTATTTTATTTATTTTTAATCCAACTGCGTTTTCCCACTTACTTTTTTTCTGCTTTATTTTCTGTATTTTAATCATGTAAAACACTTTGCATTTTCTGTGTACTGAATTGTGCTATATAAATAAATTTGCCTTGCCTTGCCAAAAAATTTGCTCTTACGCTGAGGGGTTAATTTGAGGAAAGTAAGATCAAATACTGTTACCATAGCGCCCCCCCCCCCCCAAAAAAAAATAAAAAAAAATAAAAGAGCATTTATACACTTTTCCCTTTTTGTGGCTTTTTTTCTGTTGTTTTGCTCCACAGTGGAAATGGTGTATTGACAAGTTTTCGCATTACTTTTTGTGGCCTCCATCTGTCATTTTAACAGCTGAACTGTAATCAAAATCCGGTGGATATACTGCAAGTTGAACCTCTTTAATCACAGCCGAATGGCTTTTGCCCATTATGGCTGTTTCCTTATTCTAATTACCCTGATTTAATAAGTGCATTTGCTTGCAGTGACAGACACGCATCCCAAACTGTTATGACTGTCATTACCCGGCTGCGGCATTTTTCAGCCAACGCAGTTCCCATTTTTGCTTAATTAGACATTGCTAAATGTTAACAGATAAAGCTTGGGTGAGCAAGTCGGTCTGCGTTCAGATTTACACCCAAGCTGAGCAGATGGCAATAAATTAGAGATGAGAGAGAGACAGAGAGAAAAGAAATGATGTGAACAAAAGATAACTCAGCCGGTCCTACTTCTCTTGCATAACATAACGGGGTTGTTGTTTTTTTTCTAATCAACAATTGTGAAGGCAGAGCATGCCTTCCCTTCTCCAGTTTCCCTCTGCAGTTTATTTATTTTCCATGGTGTTCCGATTACGCACTAAACTTAAAACTATTGTGGGGGGCTTTGGTAATGTTGCTTTTTGTATTCAACCTCCGGATCAAACGGTTTTCGTCCAGGAGCCGTCTTCAAAGCAAACGCTGTTGCTCAATTGAACTTATCTACCCATTGCATCAAAAAAAGATAACTAACCTTTCTCACAAAAGTGTCTCCTCTGATTAAGGTGAAGGAAAGCTCTGAAGATGTGCCCTGAATACGTTTGTCCAGCTGTTGGATTTGAGTAACAAAGGTAAAGTTTTGATTTTCTGCAGTAGGATTGTGTTTACCTGGTATTAGCAGAAGAAAGCTGCAGTGACCCGTTTGTAGACGCTTAAAGGCTACAGTCAAGCTAACAGGTAAATAAAGCTGGGTTTCTTCAACTGTTTAGAATTACTTTTATTAATCTAAATTGCATTGCCTTACAAAAGTCATTTTTTTTTTTTTTGTTCATCAATTTTTTCATTTTTTTTTAACAAATTATACATTTTTGGTACAAGATGAAAAGCAATGGAGTCACTTTAAGTTGGGTTAGTGACTCTGTCCAGCTATAGTTACCATCATGAAAGACTTCAAGGTGGTATTAAGGCCCATTTTGTGAATCCAATCCAACTTTATTTCTAAAGCACTTTAAATTACCAAAGGGACCAAAGTGCTGTACATAATAACATAAAACATTTTAAACATTAAAATGCTATAGTAAGAAAAAAAAACATAAAAAACAGAAAGGGGATATAATTTAACTGTATTAGCGGCCACACAGTAAAAGTCTAATAACATCAGCAGAAGCTAACATCAACTTCTCACATGGTGTCAAAGGCCAAGGCAGAGAAATGAGTTTTAAGAAGAGATTTAAAATCCGACAATGATGAAGCCCATCTGATGTTCAGTGGTAGCTCATTCCATATTTCAGGACATGTGGGGCGGTGGTCAGTTATACCCACCAAGCAAGCCAGGTACAGCCCCACATCAGCTGATCTGTACAAGGGCAAGCTGGTCCCTGTTGCTCTAGTCATGTGCATTCATGTAAAAAGTAAAAGCAAGATTTAAAATTATTTTGAATGTGTGCAAAGCAATGAGGCATGTTAATTGAATCTTTAACATTTGTTCGGCCAAAGACAGGATCGCTACCCGGCGTTTGATATTTTTGTTTTAAAAAGAACAGTACGACGCCCCCCCTGTTGTCCTGCATTACCAGCATTGATTCTGAAAGCTCACCGCTACGCAGGATATTTCTGTCTCCACCTGTGATTTAAGAATGGCTGGAGGCATCTCAGAGGCAGGTAGTGTTTGGAGATTTTTTTTTTGGCAGAAATAATTTGCAACATAGGCTCTGGCCTATTTTCTGGATGGAGCTGCTGATGGAGCTGTTTCTACCACTGACTGTATTCTTTAAGTGGAAAGTACTCCTGACACAATGCTTTTTTTGTGAAGAAATCTGTTTCTGAGACGGAGCTGTTGACAGAACTATGGCGACCGTTGACTCCTAAAATGTTCATTGTTTTGCTTTCCTATTAAAGTTGTTACTGGTACAGTACTTCTGTCTGTATGTGACTGTTTATCCTGAACAGAGACACCTCTTCTTTCCCTTTTTATAGGGAAATATGGATCAGTGTTTCTCTTAAACTGTCTCTCTTTCCTTGACAGGGCCACTGTTGTTCTTGTCACATGTTTTTGTTTAATTCTATAGAAAACAATTTCTTACCAATAGAAAGTACTCCTCCCCAGGTGCCTTTGTGGTTAACTTTTGAAGGCTATCCACTCTCTCAACCCCTCAGCTTCAGTCAGCCGCTCATACTCAGCCCGGTTCTGCTGGAGTTTTTCTCCTGTTAAAAGGGAGTGGTTTTTCTCCACTGTTGCCACATGCTTGACTTGTTTTAATCAATAAAGCTTTCATAAATACATTTTTAGCAACGGGCAAAAGAGAAACTGAATTTCACTGTATTATAGTTTAGTTTAGATAGGACTTTATCAATTAGATCTGTCTGTGGATCATATAGGAATACATTTCTTTGGACCGCCCATTACTAAGGGGTGGACCTGTTTCGGTTGAATTTGCATCTAAGCCATTACAAGGCCTTTGTTTTGGGGAGTAGTATAAAGCTTGGTACTGCACATTACTCCAGACTTTTTGAATTGAGAAAGCTTCCTGGAGAGGAAGCAAAACGTCTTCAACTACAGAAAATAAGTCCAGTTGTTTTGTTTTTCCTCTTTTTTTTTTTTTTTGCAATTTTTTTTGAACCAAATTTTATTTTATATGAATGCATAAGTATTGAACCTCTTGCGTTGTGTCCGGAGTTGAAATTGGATTTGAATTGGTGGTGTATAACTAAACAGAATAGTATCAATTTATCCAGCATGTATAATGTATCAGTGCTAAAAGCTGACAAGTCCCTAGAAGTTGACATGAAAATGATGGTAAAGTGCATCAACTGGATTTCGTAAAAGCTTCATAACAAAGCCAAAATGGTTCAGCAAGTGTCTCTTCAAACAGAAAATACAACCTCTGATTCAGATGCTGCTGCGGTACATTCAAGCTGAATTTCTTCCGTCCGGCTATTCCTCTGATATGTTTCTTGCTTTTTCCTCTGCATTCGCCCTGACTGCGGCCACCCAAAGAACACCTTATCATTTGATTATCCGAGACACTTCGCAAAGATTGTGCATGCACAGAGGGCTGGTGCTGCCTAATTATGTGTCTGTGATGGCGTGCAGCTGACATTTTTTATTTTTTTTTTCCGACTGGAGGATGGCGAAGAACCGAAAACAAATTAGACCCACTTGGTATGCGCTATTGGCAAACAATGTGAGGCTCATGAATATGAAAATCAGCACTTGATATTGTTTGTGGTAAATACCACATGTGAATGGAAAGGGATGCATTAAGCATTTGGGGTCACATTTCCAACTTTTGCTATTTGAAATTATTAAATGACGACTTAAAATTTACAATGATCAAAGTAAAACAAATGGTTCGGCTAATTGATTTATTTATCATCCCCTTTTTTGTCCCCTGTGGAGCCCAGATGTTATTGTTTTAAACATGATAGATTGGGATTCTGCTGTACATATTTCCAAACAGATCCAGCCTAAGTGTTTAACTGAACAATTTTATTCAAAATACATGCACATTAGTCGTTTTTTTTTTTTTTTTTTTTTTTTTTCCAGAACAAGATTCATCGCTGTGGTCTTTCTATTACCACAGTAATCTAAATGCAAATTTTAACTGTCCCTTTTTTTTTCCCACCAAGATGACGCTTCTGGCACAGCATGAGTGCAGGAATTGAGACGTTTCCCTGCTCCCATTCTAGCTCCGTTACATGAAAATTTAACTCAAGATAAAACCTGCTTACAATTGTGATGTTTGTAAAAAAAAAAAAAAAACAGAAAAAAGAAAAGGAAAAGTGGAACGCTCCGTAATTGAATAAGAATAATGCCATTTAGAATTTGAAGATTTTCAAGGAGCACTGACTTCTGGACGTACTAATGATGCAAATAGGTTGCCGTTTTTGAATAAACCTGTAATTTCAATCCACGCGGATTAGATTAAACTGCAGAGTTTCTTTTCCCTCAGTAAATGACACTTTCTTTGCATTCTTAGTTTAGAAACCCAGCATGATTCCCCCAGCTGTCCTGCGTACACTGATATGGATTGGTGGCAGTGAAAAGGCTTTATCACTCCTGCTTCCCTTCCTGCCCCATCATCAATTTTCCCTGCATGGGTATAGTCCTGAGTGACACCTGGTGAGTTGCTTTCTCCTATCGCCTCCTCCCTTGGCACTGTAAATACATCCACAGCGTAGGAGCCAGTTGTGCCTGTCCTCGTGATGTAATTTTAAACCTGTGTGCTGGTGGTCTAATGTACCAATAACCTTCCTCTGCACATTGCTGCGTAGCCGTTCTCTGTGGCTGTGTAGATAGCCTTTTCTTATCTTAAACTGTGAATTAGAGCAGTGATGTCTCTGGAATATCTGCAAACATATGGGGTCAACTCACCAAGTTAAATGAAAGTGAGAAAATGTTTATAATCCCTTCTGGGCACCCTATTTCATTATCTATGTAAATGTATATCTTCAAGGGACGTGAGCTGGACCTCACACCTAGACACTGTTTGGAAGAAAGCCCAGCAGAGACTGTCCCTCCTGCGGCAACTAAAGGAGTACAAACTCCTACAGCAGCTGCTGGTCAACTTCTGCACTGCCATCAATCAGTCTGCTTGTGCACATCCATCACTGTGGGTTTTGGCTCATCCTCAAAACATGGACAGATCCAAACGGTCTGCAGAGAGCATCAGAGGGGGCTAACCTATCCAGGACTCGTAGAGGTCTCGGGTCAGGAAAAAGGCTAGCTAACATCTCTGCAGACCCCACATATTCTGGACGTAAACTATTTAAACTTTTCCCTTCAGATTGGAGCTACAGAGCACAGTGTAAAGAAACAACTAAACAAAAAAAACAGCTGCCTAAGAAAGGGTTGCTTCCCACAAACTGTGAGTCTGGTGATCACCTAACAGAGTGGCAAGAACGATGACCATGCATTTGTTTTTGCATCGATCCAACAATAATATGCTTTTATTTGCCCTTTTTATTATTATATTATTTCTTTATTTAAAATATTTTAAAAAAAATTGTGAAGCCAAGCATGGTGATTTAACCTGACATTGAAAGCTTGTGTTATGATTGACGTTTAATTCATTTATGTTGGGTCCTAAAAAAAGAAGAAAAAAATAAAAATCTCTTTTAGGATTGGATATTTCGTCGTAAACATTGTTGATGTTTTTCTTCTGCCATGTCTCATTTTAATGTGTCAGATCAAAGTCCAGACTTTGGCCAAGCAACTCCTAAGCCTTCATTTGTTTCTTCATTTTTATTTTACTAATTTAGAGATTGACTTGCTGGTGCTTTGGATCAATGTCCTGCTGCGTAACTCAAGTGTACTTGAACATGTTTTCTGTTAAAGAGCAGAATTCATGGCTCTGCCAATCACAGAGATTTCCCCTGGTCCTAAAGCAGCCTGAACCATCAAACCACCATCACCATCTTGGACTTTTTCTTATTCTAAAATGCGATTAGTTTTATTTGTGTTGTAACAAAACACACACCTTCTTAAAAGTTCCATTCATTTCTTTTTAGTCAGCAATATATTTTCAAAGAAGTCGTGGGGATCATCAAGCTGCTGTTTTGGCAAATGTGAGGCGGGCATTTGTGTTCCTTTTTTCTCTGTGTTAGTTTTGGCCTTGAAACTCTCCCATTGACCCAGGACGAGGGGATAATCTGTCTTGTTGCACTGCCAGTGTAACAAGAGCAAGTGGAAAATTTGCTTAATGCCTTTCCTTAGCACTGTATATGGACTGAACTGAAGTATTATTCAATAAATACAGATTTATTCTGAATGTTTATGATTTGTTTAACCTTTGCACCTTTTGAAAAATAAATAAATAATAGCTTTCCCTTTAAATGTTGTTGCGCTTTATAATTATTGCTACAGGTTATCAACATCTGCTCATAGAAAAAGGGAAATGTAATGAAGACGGGCTAACAGCTAGGTGGACATTTGTTGAAGACTAAGATTGTAGGAGACATCTACACAGCAGAATGTGAGATTCAGGCTGATTTTTTTAATAGTTTTGCAATCACAACATCATGGAGACCAAGACTGAGCATGACAACCTTTAGGTTAATATGTTTAAAGCTAACCTAGGCTAAACAAGCATAGCTTTGCTTTTCTTCCGGCTAATTTTGCTTCTTTTTTTAAATTGGGATAACAAGACACAATAAAGATTAATCCAGAGGATTTACAGCTGCAAATGCAAACAAAGCATGTAGACCTAAAATGGCTAAATACAAAATGAGTGATGTAATCCAGGCGGATGTGAAAGCGGTGCCTGAAATCCAACATCAAAGTTTGTGTTGGTCTGCTGCATAGTCTGCACCTCTCTATCCTGAATCTGTAGAGCATTTCTGTGCTAAAACCCAAAGCACTGAGAGAAATGTTGGGGACTGGTAGAAAATATAATAAATAAACAAAATACATACATGAATGATAAGTAAAAGCCAAGTGAAGAAGAAAGATGGTCAGAAATGTCTTTATAAATACTTGGTATGTTAAGTAAGATAGTAAAACAGGTTTAGAGAAGTTTATTTCAAACTTCTCTAAACTTTAACATTCATGAAATAGCAAACTTACTTGTATCTTAATTCCTTAGACCCCTAAAGTCTGGTTTTGTGCAAGCTTTTCTTTTCCTTTCCTCAGTTAAAACAGCCGAGGTTGCAACAACCCTTCACCAACTTCAAGTTGGTCAAAAGTTGTCTTTCTTGTCACATTTAATTCTGTGTGGTAACAGTTTGAGTATTTGTTAAAAAGGTTACATCAAACTTCCAATCCAAGTGGGCACAACTTTGGCCTTTTTTTTTTTTAAATATCCTTTATCAAGACAGAAAAAAAAAACACACTTTTCTCTTAAAGGACAATTTCTATGGTTTTCCTGCTACTGCAGCTAAGCTACTGGCACTTGATAAGTTCTTCATGGAATACCTCTTATATAATATCCAAACTATGCCTTCAAGCAGTGAAAAATATTTTGATCTTGGGAAAGTCAGGAGTTATCTTAAAGGTCAAAGCAATTCGCCAGATATTGACCCAATTCTGACAAAACTGAGCTGAATTCTTCTGAGAGTCAAAGCAGCAAGAAAAAAAGAAAGAAAGAATTTACCCTCCATTTTCTATTTATAATTTAAAAGGTTCAGGATTTAAAAGCGTGTATATGGAACATGTGGGCTTTTTTTTCTATTGTTAATGAAGAGACTTTAAAAAAATCTAAAAGCAAAGTTGTAAAAAAAAATTTTTCTCAAGGCTACCAATAAAAACCTTTACTCTTTTCCATCAGCTGTTTAGTTTTCATTTGATATACGAAGACACAATGTATAAATCATTTGATCTACTGAATGCTAACACTGCCGCAATTCAATAAATAAGTGAAATACAATAAATTAAAACAAGTCTAACATTTAACATTTACAATCCCTTCTGGGGCAAGGTTTTCCCAGAGGAAGCAATATATATATATATATATATATATATATATATATATATATATATATATATATATATATATATATATATATATATATATATATATATATATTAGGGCTGGGCAACGATTAAAATATTTAATCGCGATTAATCGCCCTGATTAATCGCGATTAATCGCGATTAATCGCATTGTATTTACAAACTCCAAGAATGAATTCAAAAGTAGTGTAAAAAGCACTTTTATTTTAATGTTCTGCTGCCATATGAACAAAAGTGTTGTAACATTTGTAGCACTTATTTTATACAGGATATTTTCAACCCATCTATTGAATTTAGTGCACTAGTTGATCTTTTCTTCATAAGAGAACAGCAAGCACTGCAGCCAAAATATGGCCTTTTTTGACCTGCTGTATATTAGCCAGTCCCTAAGCTTGATGTATCATGAAACTGTTGACCTTTTGGGTTTTGTGGTTTTTATTTTATTATTACAATTAAATAATAATAATAATAATAATAATAATAATGTTATGTTCAGTGTTTTTTCGCTAATCCACCTCTTATATATTTCAATCCTTATGTAATTTTGTCTGTGTTGTGTGCACCTGCCTGTTGCTTTAATCCTATAAATTTCCCCGTCGTGGGATAAAAAAAGGATTAACTAATGTTATCTTATCTTAAATAACACTTTTTAATATATGTACTGGGTTCTTTCAAGGTCTTAATTACATGTTATGTGTGGGCTCCAGTAACATCCATCCATCCATCCATCCATCCATCCATCCATCCATCCACTGATCTACCTGGATGTTCCCTGGAGAACTGAAACGCCTCAGTCAGAGACGTCAGTCTGTGGGTCTGTCGGGGCAGTGAGAGAAGTTTTGTCTCCTCTCTCCGTTTCTGGGGCTCGATGTTTTCATGTTTTTTCACGTGCTTAGATAAATTTGTTGTGTTTCCACTAAAATGAACCGGCTTTTTACAAAACATACAGCTTGATTTAATTTACGGTATTAAAATAAAGCCAAACGGTGCTACTTCCCTGTTCATGTTTTTTCGCTGCTGCGGTCTCTCTCAGCTGTTTCTTTAAGTTTGTCAGATGGCGCTGAAGTTTGTGTGAGAGCTGAGTGGGCGGGCCAGGATGAGCCTGCGTGCTGATTGGCTGGCGCCGCTGAGCCATGTACGAGAGGGGAGGGGGGGGGGGGAGAGTGCTTCCGTGACAGCGCGCTGCAGTCAGCGCGCGTGCTGACTGACACTGACTGAAAGCATTTGAGCAACATGCGTTAATGCGCGATAAAATAAATATCGCCGTTAATAGTCTAATGAATTAACGCGAAATTAACGCGTTAACTTGCCCAGCCCTAATATATATATATATATATATATATATATATATATATATATATATATATATATATATATATATATATATATATATATATATATATAGAGAGAGAGAGAGAGATAGATAGATGCTAATGTATTTTTTTCACACAAATATATAATTCTTTATGGGATGTTGACATTTTTGTTTCATGAAAAACATTTTTTTTTTTCTTTTTTTTTTTTTAAAGGGAGGTCTTACTTCCAATAAAGATTAACCTTTTCTCCAAAACAACAACACCGAATGAATTCCAAACATCCTCGCAAAGCCAAGAGAACTGTTGCCATGAGTGCAGAAGAAAGTACCTGATGTGAGGGCAGGAGGGCTCTCGTAGTTGAGGCTAATTAGATGTTTTACACACTCCGCTCACTAATTGTGCTGTCTCTGTGTTGTTTTTGGATCTTTAATGGGGTTTTAATGTCTGAGACAACATTTTTGGCCCTTTTACCAAGCAGGTGTGCTACAATAAGCACTAAATACCTTCTTCATGCCACGTGTAAACCTAATGGAGAAATGTTGAGACACAACTTGGGCCTTGTGACTGATGGTGTCTGTGACAGGGACCTTGTCAGCTGCAGTTTAATGAATCACACTTGTCCCACAACAATCCCTTGCCAGAGCTCTCTCATTGTTGTATTCTTCCAGCCATTTAACAGTCTGGGAGATCGGTGGATAACATGATTACATTGCCCGGGGGTAGAAACAGCCAATGTTCCCATTCCGTGCAATGGCCATTGTTGAATGCTGACAATCCAATAAAAATAGCCAAACTGTTGACAAATGATAGCCTGTGGGATCTGCGGTGTATTTTATCAATCTGTCCTGCCTTCTTTTCTCTGAGGCATCCTGAACTAAAGGCCACTTAGGGGTTATTAGACAGGATTATGCAGACTATTGATAATAATCCTATATGTTCAAGGTAACAGAATGCTTTAAGTTTTCTCTGAGCCATATGCTAAAAGAGCCGTGACCATTAACAGCCTTTGTCATTACTTTATATTTCAACACTTATTAACAAAAACAGTTATGATGTAATAACAAATTATCCAATTTGGACATAATTTGGTAAAAACATAGCTCAGTAATGGGTATGCAAATCATTTGACATGTATGCAGATGGCTTATGTAGAATTGGCATCAATGGTGCCCTCATTATTAGAGCAGTTGCTGGTAGTTTTGTACGGTCCATTAATAAAAGGTGCTTCTTAATCCTGGTCACAGCAGGGGGCTGGTGCCTGCCTGGGATGGTGGTGGAGCGCTCTGCAGAGGTGTCCCCACCTTTTAGCTGGGAGACTGTGCCGACTCTAGGCCGCTGGCAGTACTGGGTCAAAAGCTTGACCTGCCTGACATGGGATGGTGGTGTTGCTGGGCTGGGGTGGCTTGGCACACTCTCATGCTGTGCCTTTTTGGCCTGGGGGCTGCTGCTCCCGTGCTTCACTGACAACCTACCTCTGCACTGGGCACATGAGTGCCCTGGTTGCCTTGAGTCTGTCTGCCTGGGGCTGCCATGGCGTTCAAGACTGTGGTTCATCTGCCCTTTGCAGCTTTTGAGTGCTGCATGTTGTAGTTTTGATTTAATAAAGTCAATCATGCAATTTGGATTCCATCTTGACATATCCTTTTGTAGAGCAAATCTGGGCTGGTACAAGCCACCAGATTCTTTTTATAATATGTCTGGAAATTCATTGCAAGACATGTGGATTAAAAAGTGCAACTAAAGTTAGTAGGATTTGGGTTGAAGACATTGCTATTACTTGTTGTTGGAACTAATGTGGACCAGACAGTGCACTGGTCCACACTCTTCATAGAGGTTCTGGTTACCCAAAAGCCGTTGACTTTAGAAGTGGGACGCTGTTACGTCTGTACACCCTACACTTGCAGGGGAGTTGCACAATATGAACGCAATGGAAATCGAGCAGACCTCGTCAAGTATTTTCAAAGTTGCATGTATGAGGCATCTCCTTTGTCTGCTGACTCTCCTCTGATTTGACCGAATGTTGGAAACCTCTGCATATGGCTGATAACACCATCATTCCACTCATGACTACATCACCAAATGTGACTGGTGTTGATTAACCGTTAACGGTCAAATACTGTCAAATCACAACCAAAAATGTCATTGAATCCTGTTGAGATTTTGTGGTGGATCCACAGCTTCTCCACGTCTTGTCACTGACGCCACCATATTTCACTATTGGGATGTTATCTTCTGGTTGAGGTGTCATTTTTGCATTTAGACCAGAAAGTTTAACTTTAGTCTCGTCTAACCAGATGACTTTCTTCCATGTGTTTTGTGGTTTTATGGCAACCTAAAATAGGAGTTCTTAATGTTTTCTTTCAACAATGGGTTTCTCTTTGCCGCTGTTCTATTCCAGACAGGTTTGTGGAGTGACATCTATTAGTTGTTCTGAAATCTCACTGATCCCACCTGAGTTTTGAATCTTTGCGGGTCCTCCAGGGTTAGAATGGGTCTCTTGGCTGCTTCTTTTTCAAAAGCTCTTGTTGTCAAGATTGTCTGTTAGGTGAAAGGCCAAACCATGTGCCATACCTGTTTTCTTTGCAACTGACAGACTGCAACTTTATGAAATCCAGTTGCGTTGAGTTTCATGTAGGGGTATCAGGGAAAAGGAAGATGAATGCACAGCACATTTCAGACTAGATTTTTTGAAAATATCCAAAATAACCGTGCATCACTTCAGACATACTTTTTTCTTGATCTAAAATATAAAATCTAAATAAGGTGCCTCGACGGTTGTGATTTGACAAAATCTGAAGACTTTCAAGGGGTATTAATTCCTGTCTAGGAATTTGAGACTATCCACTTCTCTCAAGATAGATATTTTAATCATTGTTCTGACAGAGAAGGTAAACTGTGGCTTTGCATGTTGAAGACTGACAATGACAACAAGCATGTTACTATAAAATGAGTATTGGTGTGCTTTAAAGGTTCATGGACAGATATATGGGCTAAAAAGCATTACATTTGTTTTGGTGAGAGTGAAATACAGTAATTGACAATATACCTAGTTGAGCATAATTGCTTGGACAACTGAAAGCTATAGTTTGTCAGTGCCCCTGATATATATCAATGGAACCGAACCTTTAAAAATGTTAAAACCAATTCTTAAACATCAGGGCAACCAACGAAGTGAAGTTGAAGTATAGAAAACTCATAGATCTGACATTTATCAGTGTAAAAGTGAAATGGCACACAATGCTTCTGTACGGAGCCAGTTTGTGAGCAAATAAAGCAAAGGAGGCGAAGGAGGAAGCTCTGCCAGGTGGGATCTGAATCAATTAATTCATTAAATGACCGAATAGCCCAACACCTAAAAAGAATTCTGACATCTTTAAATGTCGAGGTAAATCCCCAAAACATTTGCCCTTAACAATTTTTTGAATTTGTGTGCATGTACAAACAGTAGCAAATGACGAGGATGGCATTACATTTATCCAGTATACATCAGTATTCAAACGAAGATAAGGTTAAATCTGTTCTAATTTTACATTTTGGTGAAACTGTAAAGCTAACCTTTGTTTAAATAGTTTGATTTCATGTCTGCCAAACCTTTCTTTTTTTTAATAATTACTGTTTCAACAAATACTGTGTAAAATGAATGTTGGGAAAGGTCAGATTGGTCATTAAACAACTTAAATCAACACAATTTTACAGTTAAACAGATAAAGAAAAGCATGATAAACTGCTTATTTTGTTCTTATTCGGTTCATTTACGCCTTATGTATTATGTGCTAAAATGAATATCCTCAATTTTCTAATCAATGCAGTAGAAAATCACAAGAATTGGGACTAAGTACACTGTAATCAGGAAAGCACATTAGCATAAAGATTTATTATGCACAAGCAATCCTTGTGTAGTTTCAGTGGGATTCTTAATTACTCTGCGTGACAAAGGGCAAAGCTATTGATGTCTTGTGCGTGGACATTTTATTACGGGTCTTTCGGCACAGACCTCCAGATCTTGGCCTGATAACCTCGTGGAAATGTTCACCCAGGTGGATTTCAGTCATTTGAGATGGATGTGCATCAGATACGCAGGCGAACGTGCCCCCAGATGACGAGGAGAAAGAGATGAGGCTATTCTGTTTCAGTCTTCCTCTGTTGAGTCATCACTGACCATTGTTTAACGGTCACTGATATCGTATTCCATTGTTTCAATGAAATAAGTACAGATACAGAATGCTACGTTTTTAATAGGGATATTGAATGTGAATCCTTCGCCGATCTTGCTTTAAATTTTCTGAAATAGTTAGATTTTCTTAGCAGCTCTACATTTTTATAGATTTTCTATTATGTGCTGAGGCTCGAGTGTGAATAGCTAAACAAATGCCCCTTGAGCCTGAAAATCAATACGCTTCCCCAGCTGTAATTGTCAGACTGTTGGCACAGCAAATTTTGCTCTCAAATGAAATCCTCTCAAGCTTGTTATTTGATGAGTGACAAGGACTTTGTGGTACCCACTGGTGCTCCTTTTGCACTTCATCCTTGCAAATAGATTGACCTCACTTAAAAGAAAGTCAAAGAAGAGAAAAGATGAGTCTGCACGCCTCAGCTTTGGCAAATAAAGTGAGCAATATTGATTGTGTCAGAATCTAACTGCCTCATGTTGTAATTTCAACGTCTGTGATGAGCTTTATAAACCGCTGAACACATGACTCAAATGTAGCCTGCTAGCTGTTAAAATAAATCCTCGCCACACACGCTTGCATCACAACATGGACCGGCTCCAGTTCAGTCTGTGTTCACGTTCAGTTGACTGAGGGCGCCAGCTCATCCATTCCGACTTGGAAATGGAAACGGGCAGCGGTGCCAAAATAAAGCGCGATACGCAGGCAGGTATAAATTTCAGCTAAATATTTCAATAGACATGTCATTACTTGGGTAAGCCAAGCATATGTGTCACAGCTTAGATTTGTTGTCTGTGTTAAGTGGCCATTTAAATGGACCTGGAATGTGCTGCTGAATGCACGAGCGGGAGGAACTGCTACAGTAGATTCCCCGCCTTAGTTCTCTGTCCGAGGCTTGTTGTTGGCATTTTGGTTCAGATGATCTGTAAGAACGTCTGTGCAGATGGGATTGGAACTTTAAATAGAACTGATAAGACGGCAGCGTCACTCATTTGTGCTGAAACCATGTAGAGAGCTAAAAAAAAAAAAAGTTTTACAATCCTTGTTTGTATGACTTGGTGAATTTGACTGTGTTGAACTGGCATATGATTGAATTTAAACCGAAATCTTACTGTTGTGCATATAATTGAAAGGGTTAAATTGTCTTGGTTTGCTGAAGATGTTTTTTGAGTTTACTAGTAAATCTTGGGGACGTAATCAAGGCTGATTGTTGAAGATTTACAAGTTATAAATTGTTTAAAATAATCTCATAATCAGTGTGGCACATTTCAGATTTGACACATCTGTATCCTGAATTTTCATCTTCCTCTCAATCTAAAGTAGCCCCTAAAATAAAATTAAAAAAAACAAAAAAACATAGACAATCCTCCATATTTGTGTGTTTTCGTGAATTGAATAAAAGTTTCAAAAACCTCTGTCAGTTTAGTTTAGAGAATTAATTTCAGGTTCAAGCTAATTATTTTTGTTCCAAAAAAAAAAAAAGTAAAAAACAAAGCAACTGGACTTGTTTTCCGTAGTTTGAAGATGTTTCGCTTCCTATCCAGGAAGCTTTCTCAATTCAAAAAGTCTGGAGTAATGTGGAGCATCAAGCTTTATACTACTGCCCAACAAAGGCCTTTTAATGGCTTAGATAACATGCAAATTATTTTAGGTTTCAAAACAGAAACAATAGGATGCAGTCCAGTGTCCATTAAACTTGTGATATAGCTCTTTAATATAGAGCGGGCAAGAAGCTGCACAACACATGCTATCTTTAGCATTGTTAGGCAGTTGTGGTATTCTCACACAGATTATAAATTGTCTTCTCTGTATGTTCCATTTCTACAAGGCAGTCAAAATGTTTACAAGTGTTGACAATATGGTGCTAGCTTAAAAAAAAAATCTTCAGGGACTCCTTCCTTTCATATGTATCTTAAACATAGATACAACAGGGCGACGAGCACATGGTTAAGGGCTAAAAGTAAAAGTTGGGACTGATGCAGCAACTCTAAAGCACTGTCCTAGAAAGACTCAACTACTGCAAGAAACTTGTAGCACAAGATCTCATTTCGTTCCTTTTGATATATTTGGTTTTTTTTAATAAATGTTGAGATGGCATCTGCTGAGAAATGCCTCCAAAGCCATAAAAGAAGCTAAATTAACCATCACGAAGTGAATAAAAACACAACGCGGGGTAGTTTTAATGTATTTGATAAATGTCCTTTTTCAAGTGCCTCTGCGTTGATGTCAAGCGGCTCCTTAGGTTTTCAGGCCGAGTTCCCTCTCGGGAACAACATTTCAGGTTGCAGCCAGGTGCTGTTGCATCTTCTGGAGCAACATCCCATCACCATGGAAATGTTACCTGCCTGAATTTTTAATGCTGAAAAAAGGTGCAGATGGCATCATTTGCAAAATTGATATATTTTTTATATATATACCTGAGGAATGTCAGCCATGTGGCGCGCATTGTTGTGACATGAGAACACTTCTTTTAGGGGAAATCACTGCTGTAAAAATACGATTTTCAGGAGAAACTATTTCATACCTCACGTAAAACAAAATATCTGCAAAATTCTCTCCTTGGGGGTTGGTTGTCTGCTGTGTGTGCTACATTGTCCGGATGTTACTTCATTCCACTACTTATTTTTCTGTCAATATAAATGAAATCAGCTGCACATTTGTATTGATAACAATGGTATTAATTTGCGTATTGATAAAAAAAGGAAACCTGGTGGCTTTTGTCATATTAAATATGTTCTGCATGAGCTTAGATAACTGGAGAAAAGCAAACAGAAGCACTGGCTCAGATTGTACATAACTGATTGAGGCCATCAACAATTATTAATAGAGTGCCTACAAATTTATAAACTGCAACTACTTTATTTAATTCCTACTCTGTTCTTTATCTGCATAATTCATTTTTGATGGAAATTGGATTCTGATCAGACTAAACTAAACTTATAACTTGTACTTAAACTCGTAAATCCGACTTCTTTTGATCCATTTCATATTTTATTCATCTAAATATGAACCCCTGGATGCAAATCAATAATTTGAAATATAAAACAATACTTTATATTCATCATGGGTGAATATCCATTTTCCAAAATATCCCCACATTTTGCTACTGTGGGACAACAAAATAATGTCTTTAATATACAGTGCCTATTAAAAGTATTCGCCCCCATTGGCCTTTTTCGTTGTCTCATAACCTGGAATTAAAAAGGATCGTTTGAGAGTTTGTACCATTTTAATTTGCAGAACACGCCTACGACTTTGAAGATGTATTTTTTATTAAGTAAACAAGATAGAGGATAAAACAGCAGAAACCTTCAGCGTGCACAACTATTCGCCCCTCTGCGTTACTGCGTTGTAGAGCCACCTTTTGCATGACAGCTGCAGGGGCTTTGGATCAGTCTCTATCACCACATCTTACCTCTGATGTTCAAGTCTAACCACAGAATCTCAAGTGGATTGAGGTCTGGACTTTTACTAGGCCATCTCAAAACATTTGAATATTTCCCCTTAAACCACCTGGGTGTTGCTTTAACATACTGCTTTGTCCTGCTGGAAGACAAACCTCCGTCCCAGTCTCAAACCGCAGACAGATTGACAGATTTTACTCTAGAATATCCCTGTATTTACTACCATCTATCCTTCCTTTGACTCAGACCGTTTTCCTTGTCCCTGATGCTGAAAACCTCCCCAGCATGATGCTGCCACCACCATGTTTCACCGTGGGGATGTTGTGTTAGGTTTGCACCCGACATTGTTCCATCCTTGGTGGCTGAAAAGTTTTACTTTAGTCTAACCTGATACTAAAAAGCAAACTCAAAACACGCCTTCTTCCTATTCCCACAAAATAATGTCTTTTTTTATGGCCACTCTTCTATAAAGCCCAGCTCTATGTTATGGATAAAAAGGCAAGGGGGGGGTGAATACTTTTGCAAAACACTGCAGACGGAAATATTTAGGTGATGGAGCCCGGAACGATAAAATCGCCTCCGTAAAACAGCCCGACAGCTTTCTCCTTTATTGGAGTTATGTCCTTGAATGAAACCTCAAGACGAAGCACTCTGCACCTAATTTTATTAAACGGTGGGTTTTGCCAAGTCAGTGAACCTAAAATGAGGCAGCTGAACTCCATGATTCTGTAGTCGGGGGGGGCATTTCAGAGAGTATGTCAGCACTACAGCAGGTTACTGTGCTACTGCTTCTTAGTCTACCTCCAGTCTCTGACTTCCACCGTTTCCCTCACTTTTTTTTTTCTTTTTTTTTGGCCGTACATTTTCTGCTCAGCCGTGCTGCAAAATAAAAGCCGAAATAAGGGAGAGACAAAGCAAATATTTCTTTCATGCAGTTATGGGTTATTAGACACACAGACTCACATTAAGCCTCGTCTCATTATCGGGGCAAAGATAAACTCAAAAAGCATTAGGGTCGAGCTCGCTGATGTATAGTCATGATCAGCACATTCGTTATGCTAATGGATGTTTGTGTTTTCTATTTATGCTGCAGCCTAATGGTAATATTCATCTGCGTGTGTGTGTGTGTGTGTGTGTGTGTAATCCATGCACGGCATCTCGGCGGCGCAGACTGTTTTATGTAAGAGGAGTTGACAGACAAACACGGGGGTAAACATCACCTCAGAGCTTTTCATTGACTTTTCAAGTGTTAGAAACTCGACGGTCCCAACCACACCATTTCCAGACTAATGGCCTATTATGCACATCACACACACAGTGAAAACTTAGTGTAATAATCATCTAATTAATTATTGAAGATCAAAGGAATGCAAGCAAAAGGGAGGCTGTTTAGTATTTTGCCTTAGGCGGCCCTCGGTGACCGCGGCATGTGATCCAAAACGATACGGCTCACGGAATCCCATCTACCTCGCCGTTAGCAATAAGCGCTGCGAGCCATTGATGTTTGCAGCGTTGCACTCTGCGCTACTGTTGGGTGATATTACTCTCAGATAAGTGCCTGCGAAAAAGGCCCACTTTAACCTGTGATACCTTTTTGTGCAAATAGGAAAGGCCCCACTTTGAGAGGCAGTTCCTTAAAGGGTGGCTGCTACGCTGGATAATTTCCTTGAAACTGCTGGATTTCTCTTATTTCTGGGGTTTCTACTCCCCCCCCCCCTTCCCCCGGGCTCTGATTGCTGAAGACAGGATGGGGCAAAGTTAAAACTTTGCATCCAAACAGGAGGGGGATTTCACCCTAAAGTCACAGTAATAACCGCCGTGCCCAAATAAACAGCTGCTACATGTCTTTTATTTATTGTGGGATAATCTCCTCTCCTGAGAATTTTATCTCTGGCCACAATTTGACTGCCATGCCTCTCCGCCTGCCTGAGATTTGTTTTCCCGCTGTCAAGCCCCTATTTCAAATCACAGATAATCTAACGAAGCCTCCGCTGAGCCGCACTCTTTAACTGGAGAGGCCTGACCTCAGAAAGATACTTCACTGGTTTTTTTCCGCACTTAATTAAAGTGACAAGAGATGTATTTCCAGAGTGTTTGCTTGAAGTGTTCTTATAGGTACGGCCAAGTGGAATATTGCAACTCTACATTTCAGTTTCAGGCCACTCAGGCGCATTTGAGAGACGGCAGTTTAATGTTCTGTTTGACTTGCCGCCTACACTTATTGTCAGCATATTAAGCACACACAAAAGACGCGACTGGTAGAATTCATTGACAGTCCTGCCATTTAAAATGGAATTGGTTGCAAAATTCACTGTGTTGGAAGTAGAACATTTCATTCTGCTGACATCCATAAATGGAGTCTATATGAGTAAAAAGGGCTTTAAAAACGGCCCCCTTGTGAGGTTATCCCCAGATTTACATAATTGACATGTTGATTCTCAGGGTGACTTTGGGTAAAAAAAAAAAAAAAAACATATATGGACCATAGATGCTTTGCATAATTTAAAATGTCAGGGTTTTCCTAAAAGAATATTAAAATCAAATCAACTTGCGCCTATGGAGACACTACAGATCAACCAAACTTCCCAGCCACCGTCGGCAATTGGACTCTATATAAGTAAGAAGGGGTATAAAAAAGAACGGCCCCAAAAGAGACTGTCTAGGGTTTACAATAAGCAAAGGTTTGATGCGGGACAAAATGAAGTGTCCATGGGGCTCCAAATGTGTCAATTTTAACAGATTTTGATTTATTTTTTGAAATACAAGAAAAGCTTAGAGCTGCATAGGGAGCCCAACTGGTTTTGCTTACATTGGTTGTAAGAAGGCTGTTATGAGCCCATGACAACTTTTTACCTATATAAAGGTAGAATTATTATAAGGCCCATGCACACATGTTGGCAACACAACAATTTCCTTCTGTCACCTTAATTAGGAATTAAACATTACTTGATAATGTATTAGCATGAGAAGAACCAACCTAGTAATTTAAGAATCACGGACCGATGCCTTTCTGCCTCCCTCAGATTTGTTTTTCAGGCCATTAACCCCCTATTTCAAGTCATAGACAATTTAATGAAGCCTCCACCGAGCCTCACCATTAAGCTGGAGTGGCCTGACCTCAAAGGTGTTGGGAAAGAGACTTGAGCAGTGTAGTTTAACCTCTTCCAAAGATGAGATGTATTTCCAGAGTGCTTGTTTAAAGTGTTCCTGCATTGTATGACCAAGTGGATTATTGTCTCTCCACATTTCAGTTTCAGCGCATGCAACCAAGTCTAAAAGCCTGCATTAACAGTTCTCCCTCATTCAAGTCACATCTAATAACCAAAAAATAGATGAATGGTAAAATGTTTGGCATTACAAAGGAACTGTCTGCAAGATTTGTTTTTATTTGTCAATCAGGAATGTGTCTGTCGTTTTGAAGAGTCTCAATGCAGCTACTGCCATTAAATACAAAATCCCAGGCAACATTTAAATAGTTTGCCAAACTTTGAAAGCAAGATGTTGAAAAATGGCCCCTACGTGATATTGTCCACAGGTTGTATTTCTTTTTTTGTCCTAGACAGGTTTGATGCACAGTAATACAGCATACTAGCACCCATATCAGAACAAGAGACACTTTATTTCCAGGTAGTGTTAAAAAAGATAAAAAAAACAAAAAAACGGTAAACAACCACAATGTGAAGAATGTGAAAAGAGGTAGTTGTCTACACAGTTATTGGACAAATTATTGCACCACCCTTGTTTTCAATTTCTTATTTGCAGTCATCAACAACAATGGTTATGCAATCAACTTCTAACTCGTGTGTATCATGTGACTAAAACAGAAGAAAGAAAACACAGAATTCCTGAAAGCACTGCACAATGCCATAGCTATTGACGTAAGAATTTAAATGATTGGGTTATTATCAAGAAAACCATGAGAAGTGGCTGGATATCCGCTGTAAAATTAGGCTTTTATGAGCTATATTTGTTGATGTCATTATATTCTTCCAAACATAAGTCGCACCAGATATTAAAATGAACAAGAAGCGGAGAACAAGGATGGTTTAGTGTTTATTTTTTTCATGATAACAAATACCGTATATATAGAGACTATTTACATATGTACACAATAAAATAGTTACGGGGGTCAGGGTGTCAGCTGGGGGGACTTGGGCCAATGTTGGGGAGAAAGAAACTGTTCTGGTCGAGAGAGGTCCCCGTTAAACCGAGCCTGAAGGGAGGGACTGAATCAGTCTGAGTCTGGGGCGACAGGGGTCGGCTGCAATCCTGCTGTATGTCTCCAGTTCCTAGAGATGTACGTCTCCTGGAGAGATGGGAAGTTACAGCCAATAACCTCTGCCGAGTGGATGATCGGCTGCAGCTTGGACCGGTCCGTGGCCATGGCTGCAGCAAACCAAAGTGTGAGAGATGATGCGAGAACGGACACAGGGAAGGTGGCGTAGAAGGAGGATGATTGGGGAGAGGGGGGAGACCTAGTTGGGGCTCCTTTTCCCTGGATTACTGCAGCAATGCGGCGTTGCATCGAGTCGATCAGTCTGGGGCACTGCTCAGGTGTTATGAGAGCCCAGGTTGCTCTGATTGTGGCCTTCAGCTCTTCTGCATTGTTAGGTCTGGCATATCACATCTTTCTATGTGATGTGACAGCACATATATAGCCCATATATTTCCTTAAAGTCAGGCAATTAAGAACGGGGACACCATGGTCCTTAAACCAGGTACTAGTAGCTTTAGCTCTGTGTTCAGGTGCCAAGTCCTGTTGGAAAATTAAACCTGCATCTCCATAAAGTTGGTCAGCAGCAGGGAGCATGAAGCGCTCTAAAACGTCCTGGTAAATGGCTGCATTGACCTTTTTGACCTCAGAAAACCAAACCCAGTGGACAAATACCAGCAAGCAATGCTACAGCTGAGGCCAGGTCTTGCATAAATCTGTCTGGTGGTTCTTGAAGCACTGAGTCCAGCTGCAGTCCCCTCTTTGTCAATCTACACCACATCTTTGAATGGGTTTTGTTCTCTATTGCTTGTACACTTTTTTTCCCATCACATATTTTCCTTTCCTTCGCCTCTCTATTAATGTGCTTGGACACAGAGCTCAATGTGACTATTTTATCGTTCCGGGCTCCATCCCGAATATTTATTCAATATGACTGGATTTATTAGTGAAAGGCAGAAACCTGTTATGGCTACACGTGTTAGTTTTTATGAGTTCAAATGGTTCTATTAAAGAGATGTCAGAGTAAAGAGACCCTTACAGAACATTTCAGCGCAGACCTTTTAATGCCAGTGAATATCAGAATGGACTCTTCATTCTCGGGTGACTTGACAGAAAACTAGAAGTTGTATAGCAGCGTGTGAGGGAAAGTTGACATGGAGTCATGTAAAATAAAAATAAAATTATAATTGAATATTTGGAGATGATTTGATTATTTTAATAGTTGCTGAATATTTTCAAAAAAGGTCAGAATCTAGTGTTTATCTCATATTGAGCTGAAAATGTTTTGGGAAAGTCTGATTTTTTTTTTTTTTTTTTTTTTTTACTCAAGCCACGATTATATAAAATTAGTAATCCAAATGTCAATTAACTTTCGATGGAGACACCCTTTCAAGACGCAGGTTTGCACACTTTAAAATTGTGACCAACAAAATAAAAGTGCATTAGCTTTGGCAGCTTTAATTCATATTGTTTATTGATGAATGTTTAGTAATTCTGAGAGCCACTCCAGATTGCGCCACCCGTGGACCCACGGGCATTTGCAATCAAGCATCACAGTTCAACATTATTAGCCTGAAGCAGTGCTGGCATAATGATTCAGCCAGGTAATATTAAAAGGTGGGCTCCCTCAGCCTCTCAGGTGACATAACCGCCTTAATCAAACTGTTATCGCACGAGAGGCCACGGGGAGAGAGAATAATGAGCTAGCAGTATCCCGGATTAAGAATTAGTCTTTTCTGTAATGACTCTGTCTCCTTGGGTCAGCGGTACGTGATGGCACAGCATACAAAAGGGTTGTAAAGGGGGGGAAAAAAAAATATTTGAAGATGCTACACATGGGTTTCATGACTCACACTGATGGGGAGAGAATGAAACAGATTTTTCTCGTCTGCCAAATGGAGGCCTATATATGAGAAAAATCTCTGCTTATGAATGCAGTGTTGTCTTGTCCAGAAGCCGGAGCTTTTTCGTTATTTTTGAATGATGCAACGTCTCGTTGTGTTGTTGATCATTCAAATAAACAAGAGGCTGTAGGCTCTCCTTTGAGGTACCCTGCCACCGCATATGCAGACGAGTTTGCTTCAACAAAATCTCTGCTCTTACGAAGCCTTTTGGGATGACCAGCAGAGAGAAAGTATGACAACAGCAGTGGCCCTAAAAGTCCCTCTTGCTTTTTCTGAGTTCTTCATCCTTCTCTGCGAGTTACATTGAGAAATTGAATCAGTGGAATCTAATGCCAAGAGATGCCATGAAAAGCCTATGAATAGCTTCACATTCTGCTCTCTATCACGTTTACTGTTTCTCCCTTTTATTTAGCAACTAGTGTGCTAAATGTTAAAGCTGGAACAGATTATTGTGAATTTCCCAACAATTGTTCCCTGAAAACACAAACTTTTAGATACTTCTGTGTGGGTTCCGTTTTGTACATACAAAACGGAAACACACACAGAAGCTTTTCTATAGCACTATCTCTACATCTGAGTAGAAAAGAAAGAAAATAAATACACATTTTGTGAAGAATAGTTAAGGCCTCTTAATTTTTTGGCTTCTGTCCTAAACTGTACGATCAAGGCCAAAATATTTGACTTCTAAGCAAAAGTTATGGTCTGTTGAGCATAACTTTTGCTTCCGACTGACACAATATATCATCGTTCACTGCAACAGCCTAAAAAGGTGAACTTAAAACAAAAAATCTGTATTTTAACACAAGAATGAAAGCTGACTTTATTTCAGCTTAGTCATATTGGCTAAGGATCCAGTGGTTAGTCCTGTAAAGACTGTAAGTTCCCTGGTTCGAATCCCACAGACAGCCAATCTGAGTCCCTGAGCAAGACCTCTAGCCCCAAAAAAAGCTGTTCAGGCACTGCACAGTTGCAGCTCACTGCACCCTAATGGAGGCGTTAAATGCAGAGGACACATTTCATTGGAATGTACAAAGATAAAGACAATTATATAAAAGCAGCAGCAAAGCTGTAAAAGTCTACGGCTGAAATTAATCTCATCAGCAGACTGCTACAAAACGAGGGAAGCTGTGCTTTGAGTCCTGTTGCGTTAGCAGTGGCTACCTCAGAAATAGCATGCAGCCACTATCGTTTGGCATCAAAAGGGTCTCACTCGTAAAACATTTCTAAGAATATCGCAGCTCAAAGGACATTTCTAGATCACCAAGTGCTCATAGAAAATAGGCTTAGTTGTAGTGACAATGCATAAGGAGGTCCAAGAGTGTTTGAGTGCTGAATCACTGTGGAATGTGCTCAAACTTGGCAGACTTTTTTATGATGACCTTGTGAACAGCAAAAAAAAAACCCAAAATAAATAAATTCATAAATAAAAAAGACACTGGTGCAAAGTTTTAATTTTTTTAGGCATCCTCATGCCAGAGTGGGTGGACTTCTCCCTCTAGGTTGGGGATCAGTCGTTGCCTCAGGTGGACAGGTTCAAATAATATGGATTTACTGATTGTCTATGTTCCTACCCACATATGTTCATTTGATATTGTAAAAGTGGCTGAAACGAGCTTCCTCAGTAGCGATAAAGAACTCAGCCGTGGATAGGACTAGGAGCTGCATCTCCTGGGGGAAGGAGGCTCTGAGTAGACCCACTGCTCTCCTACTTTAAAAGGAGTCGGCCTAGGTTATTTGGGCTTCCGGTTAAAATTCCTGCTTCTTTTGGACGTTTTCTGGGCATGTCCCACCAGTAGGGAGAACCCAGCACAGCTTAAGAACTCCTCAGATTGGAACCTGTTGTGACCCCTCCGAATGAGGGACACAGAGATGAAGGAAGCTTGTTGGACCCATTATCGGCTCAATCTTGAATAGGTTGAATACCATAAATCGATGGATGAATTCTTCCAATCGTTGGACATTTGAAGAATCATTTGTCCACAAAAGAAAAGGCGAGAGTTACCGTGAGTTTTCTTTGGCGCCAACAGGAAGGAGTCCTGATACATTCCTCAGGTGGCGTTGTTTCTCATCCAAGGAAGTAGACAGAGTCATCTCTGCCCAAGGAAACGGCCATGAATCGAGATTCGCTCAAAACATTCAACAACAACTCCCTCCAACAATCCAGATAAAATGTGGTGGTGTTTTGATTTTATTTTGAGCACCATACATGGTGAAAAGAGAGAATGATTTGGCTGAAAGATGGCTCTGCCGTCAATTCTCTAAGAGTGGCTGGATAAAAAAAAAAAAAAAAACAAGAAGCTCTGACAAACTTAACAGCATTAACATGACAAGAATATGTCACCATCCATCAGGATTTGAGTCCAAAGTTGATATCATTTCTGTAATCGTCTGAATCAAGCTGGATAAACCTTTGAAAATGTCAATTATTTCCCAGTATAACATAATAAAAACACTGCATGGTGATTTCATTATTCTCTTCCATTGATGTCAACATGTTTTGATAAAACAGTGATGTTATTGACACAGATGGTGAATCATCCTTTACCACAATCCTTTCGACTAAATTTTAACGACAATTTAATTTCGAAGCCTAGCATGGTGTCCACTCTTGCTGCTCGAGAATAAATCTAAAATCCCTCCATTAAAAGCATGGCCATCTAGTGCCACCAGAACCAGCACCAGCTCCTGCTAGAACGTCCACTGAACATATGTGAGGTATTTACAGTCCATCGTGTGTTTTATGGCGCATCCTGCGGACGCAGCATCGCGCTGGGATCCAGGGAGCGTGGAAGCTGGGTCAACGCCTCAGGCTCTTTGTCGCGTTGCACTTGTCGTTTCTAAACGGCGTTTGTCGCGTGGTGGGGTGTGTTGTAGAGCTGGAAGAGGCAGATGCTGTCGTAGCATGTTGTCACCGGATGGTGTGTGTGTGTGTGTTTATCAATTTTCAGGTGGGTGGTGCATGTCGGTTACATCAAGATAAATGCTTTTTGCCTATGGTTTTCCAGCACATGGCGTTATTAAAAGATCCTGAGTGTCGTTCCCCTCGTGGCTGATGAATAAATGTACAGCGCCAATCCTGATCTGTTGAATATTACTAGAAACTCCAACGAAATGCTGTAAAGATGGAGCATTGTGATAAAGTGTTCCAATATCAAAAGCATCTGAGTGAATCTGCTCTTTAATGACACAAAAATGCATCTTCCCTTTTGACTTCTTTTGATCATGAGAGAGGAAGAAACTATTAGGTTTTGATGAGCAGCTACTGTGAGGCATCATCTGCCTAATGTGGCGACTCTATGCTGCACCCTTTTTCCAGCTGCTTCAACCATCAAATCGTGATTTCCCCAGAGCCACAGCTAATTATGTAATTCATGTTCATATGATAAGACGGCAGATCATCCATGCTCTTTTTGAATGAGCTTCATGTACCCGATGTTTGTCTTCTTTTAATTCTTTCGGACATGGTTATCATGCGTCCCGGGCCGAGATGCGATCGGCTCCGAGCCAAACATCTGCGGAATGTTTTATTCATATTTTTTTGAGATAACATGCAAAGGGATCTCTGCAGGGGGAAACCTAACAAGTTCTTAGCCTCATGTTTGAACTGCACATAGAGGTTTGCGGTAAAGATTCTGCATTTTTATTGCTTTAGTGAGTCAAATTTGCCAGATCTCACTCGGCTGTGTAAGCTATGATCAAGCACTTAAATTGAATCATTGTTCTTGAGTAATCCAAAGAGAAAGTTTAAAAAATAAAATAGCTCATAGTTTGCTCATTGTTCATAAGGAAACGATGAGCAACACACTGTCAGACTACTAGATCATCACTCTTGAGATTTGTTGCATGCATACAGATAATATCAGACATCGAATAATAAACTATAACATTAGGATGGATCATACTGTATGCACAGATTTTCATGGTATTTTAGGAATTTCAGGCTTTTTGAAAATGTTTTTTTTATGTTAAATCTTTCTGGTCATCTCAAGATTTTTCCATTATCTTGGGATTTTCTCCATCATGAGATTTTCCTCTCATTTTTTTTTCTACTAGGCTATTTTCTCATTCTTGAGATTTCACTGTTTAAATGTTTTTTTTTCCTCAAGATTTTTTATGTTCTCCCAAGAAAATGTCCTACTTTCTTTGGAATTTCTTTATTTGTCTTTCTCCTCATTATCTCTAGACTTTCTTTTTATCTTTTTTCCACACAGAAATCTCAGGATTTTCTCTCTATTATCAATTTTCTTATCTGGAGAAACTTGGTCTGTTATTTATTTCCTGTTTTTGGATTTCATTTATCATGCAATGATATATTTGAAGATGTTCCCATCAACTCTCTGGGGAGAAATTCCTGTTTTCTCAGGCAATTGCTGTTATCTTGAGAAACTTTCCGGCTATTTGAAGAAATCTTCTAATTAAGGGATTTGGTTTACCATCTTAAAAATTATTTCCGGTCATCTGTAGAGACTCAAGGGAATTCCTCTCATTTGATGTAATATACAAAGAAGAGAAATATGTGTGCTACTACTGAATGTTAAGCCCCAGGTGGATATTATTTTGTGGTTTAAAATTTCTGACTTTTTAAAGTACTCTACTGTGGCTGAAGAAAATCACATAATATACAGTAACATAATGTTGAGACCCTACTGACCCTTTGAATGCCATCATTAGCTTGGAGAATTACTCTTTGTTCTCGCAGAAGCATTTAGCTCTGTGCCTTGGTGTATCCTGCAGAATCTTACTTGTGCATTGTTCCTTTTCAGAGTGCAGTGCTGCAAATCCCAGGGGTTGCTTTGTTATTGTTGTTGTTGAGGGTTAAGCATAAAACGTTGCTCATGAATTACTCACGATTACTTATTCAAAAAGCTTTAATGATTTGGACTTCAGTCTTGAGCCACAGCTTCAGAAATAAAAAGCAGGACTGGAAAAGCGATGTATTAATACAAAGACATTAAAACGTGTATTTGTAAGACCAGTGAGGCCCGGATCCAGGAGAATCATGTCCGCCATGACGCTTGTATGAAGTCTAAAAAAAAAAAAAAATAGCATTTGCCCCTGAAAGTTACTGTAGCAAAAAAAAAAAAAAACTTTCCCCATTTTAAGATGTTCACCAACACATAACTCCAGTGATTTATGGCTCTATTTAAGAGAGATGGCTATGTCAGTCCAGTGGCTCGTGTAGACAATAAGAAATGGGGCGAGCGGAGGCCTTGCTTGCAGAAGGGTGACAAAGCGCATTGTTGTTTATCTCCAACGCGATGAAGTCAACAGACCCGTGCTCATCAGCAAAACTCAGCCGGCTAGGTCACAACTGACAAATGCCGAGCCTCAAGGGTCTCGGGCTGCTGTGCGGAGTTTTGCTTCGTCTTACTCAGAGCTCAGCTCAGGTGAAGAACCTTGAAAGAGAGTGTGGGGAAGTCCATTAAGATGATGAGGCTTCCACTTTAATTCTACTTAGGGTGCTGATGGTAAAAGCATTAACAATGTGCAGGTGCCTGCCTGGGCGAGTTTACAACTGTTTGAACACTTAACAATACAACATACATCATGATAATGGTAAAAAAAAAAAATTAACTTTAGAGCAAGTGTTTATTCTTCAAGGGATCATTTCTATAATAAATTCTCCTGAATACATTTTAAAACAAACTTTAACCAAAAAAAAAAAAAAAAAAAAGTGATCATTGCAGATGCAATATTTTAGCAATTGATGAACGGGTTGTTAATGGGGAAAAGATATACCTCTAATTATTGCAAACACAGATTTATAGGACGCAATGATTTTTGCTCTGCAGTCTCCATCTCGGTCATTAACAAAGCAACCACTTAAGGGCGAGATGGATGATTCTCCTGCAGCAGACGCATCTGTCTAATGCAGAGTAATGCTTGTTCAATGTTTTGCTAAAGTATTCTTACCCCCTTTAAAAGTTTTTTTTTTTTCCTTTTCTTCAAATTCTGTACCACTACATGCACAAGCTTGAATGGATTTTATTAGGATTTTGTATGATCTCAATGCAAATAAGCAAAATCCAGTGAAGTCGAGGAAAATTCACATGCCCCTTTCCTTCTGACAATCCTAGATAAAATCCGGTGTGACCAGTAGCCTTCAGAAGTCACCTTAATTAGTAAATACGCCACCTGTGTGCAATTTAATTGTAGCATAGATCCAGCTGTTCTGTGAAGGCCTTCGAGGTTTGTTAGAGAACATTAGTGAACAAACAGGATAATGAAGAGCAATGAACACAGCTGGAAGGTCATGGAGAAAGATGATTTAAGATATAAAACAATATACCCAACTTATGAACACTGTTCAGTCTGAAAACGGAGCATGGCACAACAGAAAACCTACAAAAGGCCTGCCTGTCCACTTAAACTGACCGGCCAGTAAATGAGGACATTAATCCGATAAACAGACAGGGGGGCCCTCATAATTCTGAGGGTCTGCAGAGATCCACAGCTCTGGTGGCAGGATCTGTCAGCAGGACAACTATTACTCATATGCTCCACAAATCTGGGCTTTATTGCTCTTAACATAGAGCTATTGATGAAAGGAAGCCTCAACAAGTCCTTATTTTGCAGCTTGTGATAAAATATGTTGGAGAACCAGCAAACCTTTGTAAACCATTATCTTGCAACCCTTTATAAGCACCCCATTCCCCAACACACCCGACTCAAATGGTGCAGTTCTCTCATCGGCATTGTGACCTGAGGATCCATCCATTTGATGTGTGTTGGAGAGGCGATGTATCTTAAGGTTGAAGGATAGAAGCTCATCCGGACTCTCCTTGGGCACCCTTGGGTAAAAACGCTGTTTGGTGGAAAGCTAACAATGCACATCACCCTGAACACACCACCCTCATTGTGAAACATGGCGGTGGCAGCATCATGCTGCGGTGATGCTTCCTGTCCATCCACATCCAGGAAGTGTCTGTATGTTATGTCATCTGTGTACCTGTGTACATCCTGAGCTGGTATATTTCTCAAAAAAAGCTTTACTATAGTAGCACAAGGTGAGTATGGAGATTTTTTTAATCTTCTGGATGTGTGAGCATGGTGCTGCAACCGCCATATTTCGTCATTTCAGGGTAGTATTAAGGACCCGTGAAAAGCTTAAGAATGAAGCGTAGGTCCATCTTCCAGCAGACTATGCTTGAAAACAAGATGGCTACAATTAAATGGTTTAGATCAAAGCATATTCGTGTGTTAGAATGGCCTAGTCAAAGTACATAACTGGGAATTTGTGGCAAGACCTGAAATTGATTGACTTTTCAAACAGCCCATCTGACTAAGGTTGGGATCATTGTATTCATATCATACTCTTCTCTAGGGCTGCACAGTGGCGCAGTGGGTAGTACTGTTGCCTTGCAGCAAGAAGGTTCTGGGTTCAAATCCAAGTTTGCATGTTCTCCCTGTGCATGCATGGGTTCTCCCCAGGTACTCCGGCTTCCTCCCACAGTCCAAAAACATGACTGTTAGGTTAATTGGTCTCTCTAAATTCTCCTTAGGTGTGAATGTGTGCGTGTGTGAATGGTTGTTTGTCCTGTTTGTCTCTGTGTTGCCCTGCAACAGACTGGCGACCTGTCCAGGGTGAACCCCACCTCTCGCCCAGTGAACGCTGGAGATAGGCACCAGCAACCCCCGTGACCCCATGAGGGATTTAAGCGGGTCAGAAAATGGATGCATGGATGGATACTCTTCTCTAGATACTTTAGATGTTAAAAGCTGGACACACCCCAGAAAAGTAGCGGTTAATTTGGCAGCAGAAGATATTGTAACAAATTGTTTCCTTTGGGGGCATTAAATAAATTAATATTATTAGTTAAAAACCTTGGAAAATCATACTTCCTTTTGGTTACACTTTACAACTGCCCTCTCAGTTGTTTTGACCTGTCATTTATAATCACAATTTAACTAACTAACAGAGTTCTGGAGATTAAATACATTTGCAAAGCATTGTATTTGTAAAAATCCAGAATCTGCTTCCATATCAACTTCTCTCTGTGCAACTTTGTGCAATCCACCCTCATAGGGATGCTTTCTTGTTAAGTACAATATATATATATATATATATATATATATATATATATATATATATATATATATATATATATATATATATATATATATATATATATATATATATATATATATATATATAATCATCTTAATGCCTGTGGAGACATCAGTGGTGATGTTTCCTGGGGCCATCCAACATGAGACACTCTAACCCAGACCAACCAGCCTGGGTTGAAAAGCCTCGACTCGTAACCAGGTAGCAACCGACGCCACCTGCAGCTCTCCTCTCCTGATCAACAGCCACTTTGAAGTTTCTTGTGCAACCTTGGCGTGCAACTGAATGGCCCTTTTGCAGACAGGCCCGCACAAAAACAAGCATGTTCTTGACTGAAGATACAGTGACCCAAAGGTTTTTCATCCACTCATTAACATTTACATTTATTTTACTATAAAATGCATCCAAGTACTGAGAGGCTCTTACTTATGGTGTGAACTAAACACAAAGGACAACTCCGCATTCGTTATTTATCTTACAAGGCCACGGCATTTGTCATTAGGGAATTTCATGTCTCGTTCCGCCTTTAATGGCAACAGCGTTAAAATAAGGATCCGGAGACGTGCTGTTTTCAATTTAGGTCAACGCTGAGGAGTCTTCAGCTCGCCGTGCTCTCCATTTACAGGTAGACTCGTCACGTTGACTATGTGACTCTTCATTCCTCTTGTTTTCACGTCGCTGACGTCTTCTCCCCCCCACGCGCCGCGTCCTATTTATCACGAGTGTAGCGCGCTGCCGATCAAGCTGACCTTGAGGAAGTCTTGCCCATAAGAAGCCTCACCTACGGGGCAAGATCTAGAGTCTGTCAGGATGATTTCTTATTCTATTTAATGGAAAAAGTGCAAAGCTTTATCACCTCCCGGGTTCATGGTTTGTCTAAGGCATAACTGGTTTGAAATGGTAGGCCATTAAGTCAAAAAGCCCTGTACACAAAAAAGATGTCCTTAAGAGTCACTGTGATTTAAGTGCGTTGGAGGTGAATGGGCAATTTTATGTTAGACCGGCACTCCTGAGAACTGCAAACTAAGAAGCAGACAACAATGTTCGGCTATCTCCTCTGTGACATTTTCCACAAAGGCATTTGTCTGAAGATAAGCATGAATGAATAAAGAGCAAAGTGCTTCTTTGTCCTTATGCTCCCATCCAAGACCACGCTTCACAGATTTAGTTTTTTTTTCTTTTTTTTTTGTTGTTGTTTTGTATTTCTTTCATCAGAGGTTATCCGTTGGACGGACAGAATAAAGTGAAACGCAAGGATTCAGATTATATTGCTCTTGGATGACGACAAATTGCTTCTTGACATTTTATGTTTTGCTTATCAGGGCTGTTGCTTTTGGTGCTCTTGGAGATTATCCTGCAGTAATAACAATCCAGTAAACAAGTACTTTATAAAAGCTGCTGCTAAAATGATTACAGACGAGCTGCTGCTCATATCACAGGGACGCTGTGCAAAAATTAGATATATTCGACTGTGCAGCAGTCAGACCAGGGAAGCATATTACAATCAGCTGGATTTGTAAACTTTTTTTTTTACAGTAGGGGAGCAGGCTAACTATTTTTAGCAACCAAAACTAAATGTAGTACTTTTCTTTTTGTTCAAAAAGCGTAAGAATTAAGGTGTTTGATTCCAAATATTCTACAATGTTTTGTCCGTAACTGTCTAAAGAGTCACAATGTCAGACTTTAAAATGGAGAAAATAGAAATGTATTACTGAAGGCAACCATACGTCAAGGTTGGTTGAAGTTAGTGAAATATTTAGGGTTAGGAAAGTCAAACGATATTGTATTCAGCCATATTGGATTCCGAAGTGGAAGCGTTGGGCAGCCTCATTCGCCAAAGACTTTCCTTCTTGATTTTCCAACTTCCAGGTGTTCCAGTTGTATTTCTCCCTCTACAGTATAGCCGGAATGCAGCAAACAGCTTATAATAAATATCACTCTCCCAAAGTGGAGCCTGCGTTATATAAACAGTGGGTGACATCAGTTGCAGTTAAGCTTTAATGTATACTCATAGCGTCGCGACAGCATAAAGGGAGCAGACTAATATTTTGTGTCCTACTGAGTTTTACATTAGGCTCCGGTATGAGCCAGCCGCTGCTGCTCTGGCATCTCATTTCTGTAAGTAAAACAGAAGCCTGATAATCTGCCATGATATTAAGACGATGCGATACAGCGGGATCAACCTCCTAAATTGCGCATACAGACATGAGATTATGCCCCACGTATGGCAAAAAAATATTACAAATCATGCGCCCTCTCGGTTTTAGGCACACCTTCGGCTGTTTAGCATATTTATTTATTTTCATTCTTTGCCTGGATAAATCCAGATTTTGATATTCCCAAACGCATCTAAGGCTGATAATACAGGGATGGATTAGCAAAATGGGGGGAAATGCACATAAAACCTGCATGCAGCTCAGCATTAGAGGTAGACTACAAGCTGGAGCGGGGTATCCTGCTCAAGTGCAGTAAGGACAAAAAAGAAACTTTTTTCTGTAGCATGAGAAAAACCAACTTGAGCACCTCAAGCACCTTGAAATGATGATAAAAGGGATATTTCACGCAGAAAACACAAGTATTTGCATTCTTAAAACCGTAATCAGCTCTCATGTATATACTCAAAAGCATATAACAGCTTTTTCTTAAGATGATCTGGATCTCACAGTATATTTTTAGCAACAATAGGATGGGCACCATATGGCCTTATGTTAAACCCTAAGGTACCTACTAATCAGCAGTGTTAAAGAAGGGATCAGGATTACGAATCCCAAGTCCCCTCAGACGTAAATATTTCATTGAAACGAGAAAAAATATGAAATGCCTTGTATATGACAAAACAATCAAGAGTCAGTTTTACATATACTGAATTATAACGTGTTGATTTAATCTAATATCACCTTAAATGAGTAGACTCTTTGGAAGACTGGATTTAATGTCAGATTACCTGATAATAAAATTCATCGACGGGAGCTTTAATATCAAGCTCCACGAATAACACGCCGGCTCTTATTATCATTACTGAAGGATTAGCTGATAGACTCGTGCCACACAAACTTATCAAGGTTCTGAGGAGCCAGGCTTAAATGAAGTATTTATTGACCCAGCAGGGCTATACTGGAAAAAAAAAAAAAGAATCCACTAATGGCCTCGGAGTCTTCTGCAAAATTTAATCAGTTCACCAAAATGGGAGTATTCCATATTTGTTTTCGCCTTGCACTTTCCTGCAGATCTGCTCAGCCCCGTAATGAAAGGCCCCATGGCAACCTCTCTAGAAATCATTACAATCTCACTTTACCTCTAGGGTCACTAAACTAATAGTCATTCACCTGTGTGACAGGAAATCTTTCCCCAGTTGCCAATAGGGGGCCAGCGGGGTTGTGTTTAAGGTTATGGAGTCGAGTCCAGCCAGAGAGGGCTGTTTATTGTTCTGATGAGTCCCAAGGAATGAGAGCATCACTGTCGGGTAAATGACAAATGCAAAGCTGCGTAGATATACACAAAATATTTCTAATTGGCCTTCTTTTAACGGAAGCGACTCGACAAATAAAACGCATGCAGGGCTTTCAGGGATTTTTTTTTTTTACATCCTTGGCCGGATTCCATTTCCCACCTACCCTTTCTCTGTTGTGTATCAGATATTTTACAAAATAACAGAGGCATTCGGGTTTCCTAATTCTTTTTAAGATGTAGGGGAAAGGTAAAGAGGTAGTTCCATCTTTCCGATGTAGAATATTATATACTTACATTAAACAACCGATGTCGAGCTACACCTTCAAATACTCACAATAACCTGCAATAAACCATAAGAGCAATGTTTCTGTGAAATGAACAAAGTAGTGCGATTCAGCGTTCCCCCTACCATTATTCAAGGGGGACACCACAACAACAAGACCACCCGTCTGCAAAGCTACCATTTGCTCTAATTGTCGCCAAAGGTCTGTCTGCTGGAAACAAAAAGTCCACCTTCCTGAGTCCATCACTTAAAACAGATGACTGCTTTGTTCTTGGAAGCCCCATTTTTGTTGCTAGATAGACGGCATGAAGGTTTATATGAAACAGATTCCAAATGGAAGAAAAAAAAACACTAAGGTTACACTCAGAATTAGCCTAAAGATCTAGATTTAAAGAGATTTTCATTCAATCAAGAAGTAGGAAGGAAGAGTCCCAGGTGTCTTTAAAAATATTAAAATATATAAAGATACATGACATAACCAGACAGAAGCATAAAAGGATAGATGGGAGAGAAACAGATGCCTGCTGCTCACATAAAGCTGTATTCTGGGCTATTGATGGAAAGTTAAGTGGAAGGAAAATCTGTACCCCTCCCCCCAAAAAAATAAATAAAAATAAAATAATGAAGTCACTTTATAGGAGGGGGCTTCCTCCTAAAAAGTCTTACAAATGTCATTAAAAGAAAGGCATACAGTCTCATATATTCTTTTTTTTCCCCTTTTTTATTTACAAAAAACATCTTGTGGTTGAGAAACAACAACAGCATATTGGTCCCTCTATACTCAAGAAAAGGTTGCTGTGTTTAGCGAAGTCTGCTTAATAAGTGTTTTCCTGTCTGCTTTTAAGTGTGCTTGATAAAAGTCAAAGACTTTGAATTGTATAGAAAAAGCTCCATTTTAATAAACTTTTAATTTGTTTGTTAATATATTGTACTAAAAAATAAAACGGCACAAACCACCCGTGCAGACGAGCTAGATTCATGCCACTGGGGGTTGAACAATATAATTATGCGAGCTGCACAATGCCACTTTGGACACTTAATATAATTAGGTTGATTCCATAGCAAAAAATTCTTAACAAGTGTCAAAGTTGGCAAAAATCAGTGTCCATCTCTACAATCCATCCATTGTTTTCTGCTTATCCAAAGTTTAGTTGCAGACCAAACACATCCAGCAAGAAAAGCAGACATTTCTCTCACCAGCAACATTCTGCAGGTCATTCCAGAGTGCCCTGAGGCTTTCCCAGGCCATGCCCCCTTTCAATATTGAGGAAAGTGCCTCTATTTTGAGCTCCTGCTGGATTATTAAGATCCTTAACTAGACAGAGGATGCTGTTTTCATTTGCTCATATCTGGGATCTCATTATTTTAAACCACGTCTCGTGTCTGGAAGTGAGTGTTACTTACTGGCACGGGATATAATGTGGATAGACTAAATTGAAATATTTTCTTTCTGCTCAGCTCTTTCTTCATCACAACAGATCAGAGCAATGTTAGTAGTATCATATTTCTTATACATATGCTGATAAATCTAAGTTGATATCAATGCCAATAAGTATAATAATGTGCAAAACTAAAATAATGCATCTCTCCATCCATTCATTGTCCTTTACTTGTCCAAACGCCTGATAGACAGCTTTCTCCCCAGCAACCCTCTCCGGGTCATTCTGGGATGTCTTGAAGTTTTCAGTTTGGAAGAATCAGATGCTTCTTCGATCCCTCCCTCTAGAGGATTCAACTCAGCTCCTTTCAGTGTTGGTTCCAGATGACCCAGCTCCTTACCTCGACAGAAGACACCTTGTTTCACCGCTTGTGTCTAACATATTGTTCTCTCTGTCACAATCTGTGTCTCCTGAGCTTAAGTTGCTATGGACCAACTACTCAAGAATGTTTTTTGCTTTTGTCAGTAGTATCATACGACCCTGTTATGCCTAGTTTGATATAATGTAAATAGGTTTACAATATTGCAAACTAACTAAAGTCTAAAAAATAGCAAACCTAATGCTATTTATACAGCATGCATTCATTAATGTATCCATTGTCATCTGCTGATCTAAGGTCTGATAGCAGAGGTCACAGATCCTTGATGAAAGCCAAGGCCTCCCACTCCCTAACGTTCTTGGTTGTCCTTCAAGGCATGAAAGCATAGCTAATACCTCCGACAGGTTCGGAGTCCAACCAGTGGTCTCTCTACTGGGGTACAACCCTCCAAACCCACCAAAAGGGAGGCATTGTGGTGACATCCTAATCAAATACCATCTGAATCTTCCCCCTGTGGAAAAGTTACCTCAGCAGACTAATTAAACAACAGCTAAAATTCTTAAGGCTGGTTCACACAACGGGATAATTTCCTTGGTTTTTGCCCCGGTCTTAACTTCCGGCATGCCCCAACTATCGGGGAGGCTCTTAAGATAATCTTAAGAGATATCCCTGTCGTGTGTGATGCATTAAGAGTGATCTGGTGTGCTCGGTAAAACGTCAGGACCCCTCTGACCTCACATCGGGGATATTCAACATGTTGGGTTGTCTAGGCTTGATGTCTAATGTCGTTTGTCCTAGCGTGTGGGGTGTTGAATTCTGGTGAATGTGACGTGTAGCCAATTAGAAAGCGAGGTGAGGGGAAACCTAGAGAACAGAAATAACACAACTCCCCTCCATATCTTAGCGCAGAAAACATAGAGGCCCTGTTCGCACTGTCTCCACTCCTTTAACCTTTTATTTTTGGGATGTTTTTTCTCTGTTAAAATCAGTCATTGGCATTATTCTTCTTCCTCATCCACCTTTATTTTATTCAAAACACCTGAATAAAAATCATTTAAACATTATCAATATTTTGGATGCCATACAGAATTGTTGAGACTGAATTTTGTTAGCATATTACTCTTGTCCTGGGGTCTTGCCTAAAGAAAGAGTTAAAAGTCGAGTTGATATGATGGTAAATCTTTCCCACCTCAAAAAGCATTGTATGCAGACACTTATAGCAGGCCTAACAATTACTGTTGTATCAAATATATTTTCTTAAACGGTTCGGATGGCTTGACTGATGTGTTGCCACAATTGGATATTCTAAGCACTACTGCCTGCGATTGTGAATCGGGGTTGTAGGAAGGGGAGGTGTATGTTCAAAACTGTTCACATCTTGGGTTTGTTGTGAATGCGCACTGAATCTCTCAAAGGGATCACCGAAATCTGCCCGGGAGCACAAAGGCCCCAGGGTCACTGAGGTATTTTAAGACTTCCCTTGGAGTGTTTTAAGCAGCATTTTTCTTCTGACCAGACAAAAAGCAGAGACAATAAACTGATCTCACCTTGGAGTTTCCTTGAAAATATCCAAAGGTTGGGAACAGCAACGATTTTAAGTGGGATTGTAGGAAAGAAAAATATTTGAAGGCTGATTAGTGGTGTTGTTTTTTTTCACAAGCCCTCCGACTGTGGACGTTCTGAGATAAAAACGGAGCGGTGCTCATGTGTGAGTAATAATCAGTGTTCAGACAGTGTGCAGTTTGAGTCTCAGAGGAGCCACCTCACCTTTTATCTTAGACCGAACACAATAGCGAGCTCGCAGCTTTGTCTTTTTCTTAGGGCAAAACAGTTGTGTCCTCGATATGAAATGGTATCATCAGGTAACTGCATCCTTCCGACTTCTATTTTTTGCTGCCCGCTTCAGATAACATGCGTACACCACAGGGGAAGTTCCATTCGTTTGTTTTTCAGACAGAAAGCCTGAGAATAAGAGGACTGCACAAACTGTGAAGCTTTTTACCTCTGTGGGGGGGGGGGGGTGGACAGTTTTCACCACAGAGAGGAAGAAATGAAGAAGGGGAAAAAAAAATGTCAAGCGAACAGAGACAAATCTATATAAATAATTGCTAAGTGGAGTGGAGAGGAGTTGCCCATCATTCAGACAAGAAGCGTGTGCAATATCTCCAGGAGATTGAGAGTCATCCATCACTGCAAGACTTTAATTTGAGATGTTTAGGGCTGTTGCTGATGATTGTCTGGAGAGGCAGGGAGCGTCTGGTCTTTGGGGGTCCGCGGGGGTCTTTGAGTGTGGCTCACAGTAGGGGGGGCGGGGGGGAGAGATTGCTGCCTGCCACAAAGCCCGTTTACACTGGCACAATGCAATAGTTTCATCTCAGACTGGCTGCGAGGACGCAGACGGAACGAGCAAATCACTGTCTGATTAGCATTCAGATGCTTGAAAGTGTGGAAGCAAGTTTCTGACAGCTTATTACATCTTTTGGCGCTACGGTAATGCGCGCCGACAGATGCACTTTGGTGCACGCGCGCACACTTAGAAACACCTCATTTAGAGCGGAATGATGTCAAAATGAGTCCATTGAGTGGTGGGCGGAGATTGCCGAGCCCAAGGTAAAGAGAGTCTGGAGACTCCAAATAATCTCACGTATTGATTCCATTTGAGCCCCAAGGCTCCTGACGGACATGCACTTAGAAATGCAGCGATAGGTGGCAAATCGGTATGACTGATCACTGTAGCTCTGCTTTATGGTGAGGGGTGCAGACTGTCTATAAATAACAGCTCTCGCTAATCAAACAGAGCAGCATATCCGAAGACATGACAGATTGGTAGACGTATCCTGTAATTTACCAGAGAGCACTTAGTCTAGCTATTACATTTACATGGATAGAGTTGACTTTTCGTTGGCTCAGGCGTTCCGGGGGCTGACGTATAACAATCAAGCGATGATGGCATGTGCTAGCATATTTCACTTTGGAGGCATGCGGCAGTTTTTTATACCCTAAAAACAAACGACTAGAAATCAGTAGGGAGCTTATCAGTTATAATTAAATGTCAGTTAACTCAACAAATCATTTTCCTCTGCAAAACAATTGGGATTTGATTGAATCTGTGCAAATACACTGGCAGTGTGGTGCAGCCTGTAACAAGATAAGCTGATGTAATGCCGCTCAGTGTTAAACATTGGGACGGGATGCTGCAAGCCGTCCTTTCGCTGGACCGGCCTCCACCAGGGGGGCAGAGCTGAACATAGGCAACCACAGAAGACGAGGCAGAATACAAAACGCCATTATTGGGACACGAAAATAAGGTCATCTCCGGAGAATATCCGGTTTCGGTCATCAGATCGGTGAAATTACCTGCCTCCACGCGCACCTGAGTTCAGTCAGTAGTGTTGGCATCTCTTAATAACTGCGAGTATATTGCATGTGTCTTGACTTATCCCCTTCTAATGCAGTTATAATACCTGAGTGGTCGGTGACTGCATGCCTTGAATGCTCATTTTCTGCACAGTAGCCTCTGTGTACTCAAAGGGTCCGGCTTCTCCTTTTTCCCGAGACACAGACTCCTTGGGGTATAATTTGATTATTCCAAAGCAGGTGTTTTCAGCCGAACGTTTGATAAGAGAACTCAGCACCTCAAACACTTGAGCAAGGGTGCATTAGACCTGCCTGAAGCAGTGGAGGGTAAAGGCTTATTTCTCATCTAATCTGTGAGCGAGGATGGGATTCAGCGAAAAGCCGCATATGGCACCTCTGTAGACTAGGAGAAAAACATTGCAAATGCCGGGAAAATGAAGGGGCTGATCTTCATTATCCCTGTGGCGAAATCAGCCAGGCATATGGCCTAGAAAGTCCCAAAAAGTGGATTAAGTTAATGCCAGTCCATGTGGCTGCGACTTGTTTGCAGGAGGAGATGCATATCTAATGTAATTACAACTCGCAATGGTTTTGCAGAATCAATAGAAGATCTCTTTACTTCAGTGTCAAGTATTTTGGATGTCGCGGTTCCGGGGTGACAGCTGCTGCTGCATAACTGGGTAAAGGTTACATCTGTGATCCTGTAGTTTCCAAATGTAACCTTAACCGTAGCCTGTTTCTCTCATATTATCTCTTGTCACACCACAACAACTGCCACCCTTTCCCAGTACTTTCACTATAGATTATATCCGAGCAAACGAGAAAGATTCTCGAGCAACATCTGCCATGCACGTGACCTTACAATGTCTAAAAGAGTGGAATAATTAATCCCAGCCCAAGTGGCTGCTACTCGTTTGCAAGGTGTGTTGCGTGATATCTAATGTAATTGCAAGCTGGAATGGGTTTGCAAAATCAATAGATCTCTTTTGCTTTAGTACTGATGTATTTCCAATCTCGCTCATCCAAACTGGCTATTGCATCAACGGAGAGCATTTACTGTCTAATAGCCGTCAAAGGAAGCAAAAGGAAACCAATCGAGTAAAAATCATCCTTGGTTTTCCGTTGCTGTCTTCCCAAATCAACAGCTGCTACCGAATAATGGGTTAGAGGTTACATCTGTGATCCTGTTGTTTCTAACCCTACCCCTAACCCTAGCCGGATTCCTGCCTGCCGTTAGTCTCGCAACATTTGCTGTCAAAGACTGTGCAAACAAAAGGAATCCTCTCAAGCATGTAGACCCTGTTAGCTTTTCACAGTTTTCACTCTGTTAACAGCAAAGACGTGCGATATATTAAGGTCAGACATTATCCACTTGGACTAGAGTATTAATTCCCACAATTCATCAGATCATTTTAGCATTGATTGGATGAGATGGGACTTCTATTCGCGCGGCTCGACGTCATAAGCACGGCTCTGAACAACTTGCCAAAACCTTTTGACACAGCGTGGTGAGATAATCACAGTTGAGCACAGAGTTAAAAAGCCGCGCAGCCCTTTTCATATGCAGATGCATCCAAAAAAAGAAACTCCCGACTTTAAAAACTGACGTGGGCACACTCGCCGGATCCTGACACGTGTCTAATTGATGCTTTTCTCCGACATCGTCTCGCTCCGTGAGCCCCGGCGGAGAGGCACGGGAGGCGCAGAGCTGCCAAAAAAGTGGCGGCGATGCTCGAAGTTAAACCGCATTACAACACTGTCAAGGGCACGCGTTTCCTCCCGCTTCGCTGGAGGTTGGCAAGGGATGCTCAACTTGGGTTGGTTAAAAGGGAAATCAAAGCAATAACTTCATTAAACAGAGCACCTTGAGCTGAGAGGAGAACCAAGTGAGTGTGGAGTTGTTTAATTAAATTCTGTAATTTTGAAATCTTGCATGCATGTGAAAGACAAAAAGGCAGGAGGAAAAAAAAAAGATGGCTCAATGTAAACATGCACTTACCTGCAATGGCAACTTGGAAGCAGAGAAGCACCCAGTTTAATCCAAATTCTCACTGAATCAAACTGTCCTTCCACCTTCTTTTACGCAGGGACGTTCTCCCTCTTACTCCTTTTCACTCCTTTTTAATTCCTTTTCTCTTCCTGCTTTCCTCCTTGGTGCGTTTCAGTCATCGTCCCGCTCTCTGCGTTCACTTTGAGCATGGGCTGGAGCATAACAAGACTGTGACTGCATGCACTGCACTGAGGAGGAAGAGCCGGAGAATGCACAGGAGCTGTACCTAAAGTGGAGTGCGTCCGAGCGGATGCAGAACGACGACTGAATGGTGAGGAGGTGGGGGGGGGGGAAGAGAGCGACGACTGAGTGAGCAGGGCAATGTGCGTGTGTGTGTGTGTGTGTATGCACCAAAAGAGAGGAGGTGTGTGTTTGAAGCAGAGAGAAAATGTGAGGAGGGTTTGGGAGCACTGCCGGCTCAGTGGTGAGCGATGGTCATGATTGCGCTGGCGTAAGGCGGGAGAGCAACACCCCCCACCCTCTCCAACCCACCCGCAAGCCCCCACCCTTCCTTCCCAACTCCCTCATCAGATCCCCCTGAGCACAGAGGATCTTCATCATCAAGCAGATTAGAGCCAACTAACACCCCACCCCCATAACCCCCTGAAGACACACACATGCACGGAGCCAGCGCTGTGCACTGTGGTCACAGGGGACATTCTAATTGGAGAGACTGTTGGAGATGCTTCTTTTGTCCTGAGCGCATGTGGTGGTTTGCCTTTGAAGACAAACTTGGGCCTTAACCATTTAAAAATAAAATAAAAATATTTCCTTGAAATCCAAAGCAGTATAGTACCACTGTCCAAATATGGCAATATGGCAATGAACTTGTAGGCGTGCCACTGGTTCAAATAGATGAGTTACCTTTAATAAAGAGAAGAGCTGCAGAAATGCTTATTTGCTCTATAAGGGATCCCCTTTCAAGAAGCATTCTAGTTAATCTAATATAAACAGAATTTGCAGTGATTATCAATTAGGAAAGTTGGAAGTCTCCAAGCAACTCTAAGTTTAATATCCAATATGGCTACCACACATAAAAAAACATGGGCAAAGCTCCTTTGCATTTCTGAAGTTTTTATTTCATTACTCAGGTGGCACATTTGCTAACAGTGGTTAGCAGCGCAACACTGTCAAAGCAGACTGCTTTACGAGTTGCAGCTAGAACATGTGCAAATCCAATGCGATCATGTTCCCCAGATCCAAATTCCGGCTTCATGTATGCGTTGAACACTGCGTTATTTATGGCAGTTTACTACTTAAAAACATTTCAGAATGATGTTCTCCAAAGAATAATTGTGGCTCTGTTGTTTTACTTACCCTCACCCCCTCGTACACCCCTCCGTCTCTATCAAGAAGTTCTCAGAGCAAGAAGATGGGTACCAGAAACGGTTAAATGTGCAAATGATGCCGCTTAAGTACAGACAGTCCTTTTACCAACACCTTCAGTCTGGGGAATTACTGCAATTATATTCATTGTGTACTATTATTCCATACAAGTTTGAACAGGTGTATTCAAGAACCCATTCAATTTAATTATCACAGTAAGGCACTACAAAGAAAGTCATTACAGATACGTTGAATTGAATCAAATTTGATCCAATTATATTATAATTCTAAACAGTCTTGTATGGTAAAGTATAAAATATAAATTAATTAAAAAAAAGAAATTATGCAGGAAGCAGCAAATTGAATCACCCTATTCCCTAGAGGAAAGATCAAAAGTTAGCACACAGCTTCAGTCGCTTCAGCTAAAAACCACAAATCAGGCCCGAAACCTGGGTGTAGTGATGGACTCAGACCTGAACCTTCAAAAGCATCTAAAGACAGTTACAAGGTCGGCTTTCTATCACCTGAAGAACATTTCTAGGATTAAAGGACTGATGTCTCAGCAGGATCTAGAAAAACTAATCCATGCATTTATTTTTAGTCGAATTGATTACTGCAACGGTGTCTTCACAGGTCTGCCTAAAAAGTGGATCAGACAGCTGCAGCTGATCCAGAACTCTGCTGCCCGCGTCCTCACTAAGACTAAGAAAGTAGAGCACATCACCCCAGTTCTAAAGTCCTTACACTGGCTCCCTGTATCCCAGAGAATAGACTTTAAAATACTTCTGTTAGTCTATAAATCCTTAAATGGCTTAGCTCCTAAATACATCACAGACTTGTTATCAGCGTATAAACCATCCAGACCACTCAGGTCTTCTGACTCCAGCCTGCTCTGCATACCTAGAACCAGAACCAAACATGGAGAAGCAGCTTTTAGTTCCTATGCTCCAATTATCTGGAACAAACTTCCAGAAAACTGTAAAAGTGCGGAAAGCCTGAGTTCTTTTAAATCAGGATTAAAAACACATTTGTTTAAAATTGCCTTCAACTGTCCTAGTTAACTGAATCACCACTTTTTTGTTCTATTTTCTATCTATATTTTATTCCTACTTGCTCTTATTCTGTTTTATTTTGCTATGTTTTAATCATGTAAAGCACTTTGCATTGTCTTTGTACTGAATTGTGCTATATAAATAAATTTGCCTTGCCTTGCCTTGCCTATTCTCTGCAACTATCCTGGTCTTAATGTGCCATTAATGACACTGCCACAAGATGGCAGTAATGGACAAAATAGTTTGCCAAATACCATTATAATTAATTAGGCAGGAGGCTGTTTTTTGTGATGTTCCCTACCTAAATAATAAATAAAACTATTAATACAGTTGTATTTAAAGGTCAGTTAAAAGGAGCGCTACTGCAGGTCATTCATACCTGCTGCTATCAGATTATACAATGCTGCACAATAACTATAACTGTAACTATAACTGTAATAACTAATGTGCAATTCTATTTAATACACTGTGCAATAACCTGCGCAATAATCCTGAAATAAGTGACTTCTGCCGCTATTACCACCTGAATATATGTCAATACATATGTATATAAGTCACCGTGAATGTACATAAGACATCCTGTGCCTTATTTCTATTTTTGTATTTTTATTCTTATTTACGTTTATTTTTTTTATTATCCACTGTATATATGAGGACACACTGTATATAACTGATGCGCCTTGTCCTACTTTTGGCACCGTCTTCTGATTATTGACTACTGAGCCGATGTGTCAAGTGAATTTCTCCAATGTGAGATCAATAAAGCTTATCTTATCCTATCTTATCTTAAATGTGTTTCTTTAGTACCAGTTAACAACAAATGCCATCAACAAAGCATATAACTTGATTAATTGTACCTCATATGCATTTCTTAAGCTATTTACCTATTTAGATTTATTTAGCTATTTACTAAATTTCTTTATATATACTGATGTTGGGTGCATACATGTATAACTGATGTGATTTTAAATGTGTTTGTTAAAATCATTCTTCAAAATAATTAAAACTAGACAATTACCACATCTTTTATTTTATTTGTAAAGGATTACAAAGCTGCATTTGTTAAGCAGCTTAAGTTAACTTTCAGAGCAAATAACCTCTTGTTTGGTCATTATTGATATAATAAGCGGATTGAATTTCAGAATGAATTACCAAATGGCATACATGTTCTTTTTTATTTTTGGAGCAGGATTTGTGATAAAACGATATATATTCATAAAAGTTTACATCTCAATTTCTGTTTTTTTTTTTGTTTTTTTTTTCAAAGAGTGGTCTTGAATCCTAAAACGTAATAGCTCCCGTCAACTTTATATCCTTTTTAAGTTATTTAACCACAAAATAAATTGAGATTTATAACAGTGTCCTCTCCAAGGCAAACAATGGTTAATATTCATACCCAAAACCTAAATTACCCCTCAGTCTTTTTATGTGAGAATATTTCCAAAGTAATTTTCACACCACATTTTTGCTTGAAATACCCATCCCCACTTCATTCTGTTTCCCTTTTCCATTTGATGCGTCTCCTTCACTGTGCAGACCAGACTGAAAGCATATGGCTGGCCATCAAACTGAAATAGCTCTCATCATACTGCTCCACAGGGTCATCTTCTATGAAAATGCTCATAAAACGTCAGCCTCAGCTGATAAACAAAAAAAAAAAAAAAAGAAGTGTGGCTCAAATGATGAATATATCAGTGATTGGTCAGGAAAGCTGGATAACTGAAAGCATGGCCGTGATGCTCTTCAGTGGGAAAACAAGCCATTTATGATTGCAGGAATTGACATGTGAGATAAAACGGATCATTATCATCATCAACCTTTATTTAAGCAGGATAAGACTGCTGTGTTCCGTCAACGAGACAGTTAAACATTTAGTTACAAAAAAAAGTTACAATATCAATAACATCGTTAAATAAAACTGTCTCTCCTAAAATCAATTTAAACATTGGCATAAAGATTTTGTTTCTGCTTGATCATTTATAAGATCCTTGAAACAATGAAAAGAGACCAGCTCTCTCTGATGAAGTTCATCCTGAAGAAGATTTCAGGCTAATGGTGCTGCAAAATTAAATGCTTTTGTAGAAAATTCAGCTGATGTCGGGTAAAAAAAAAAAAAAAAAAAGATCAGCTTTATGATCATTTGAGGCTGTAAAAACCAACCAAAACAGGCCTTTATTAGTCTGCTCTTTTTTTATGGGAAGAAAATGTCACGTGGTGCAAATAATTATTTTTTATTGGTTCTTTCTTGGTCGCTTAAGGTTTACCGTTATTGGGGCTTTAAATATAGGCTATGTTTGTTGTTGTGTTTTTGATTTTCCATTATTCTTGGCAGACTTGTGTTGTAGTCCATTTGCCTCGAAATTCGAAAAGTCCAAATTCCAAAGTAAAAAAACAAAAAACAAAAGGTTAGGATTCCAATATGGCGACCACCAGGAGGAAAGTTCTCGTTTTGTTCGTAGTACCTCTTATAAATGTTGTTTAAAGCTATACTTTCCACTTTTAATTTGTTCAGTTCAGAGTTGCAGCCGCTACATGCAACGTTGATTTTAGACGCACTATTAAATCTGAGACTCGTAAAATAAATATGTTTCATCACGGCTTACTCTTGTTGATGTGAGAAGCTCCCATGTTGCATCTGACAATCGGCCATTAAAAAACTTATCAAACCTCCAACTATAGCGGTCGTTTTTTAGATTTTTCAAATCGAAACTCAGGATTTCTGAGTTCCGACTGCAAATGGAATGCAAGACAAAGGCTGAGCGAGCAAGATGTTCTGGGTGTAAGGTCAGCATCTAAGATTCAGGTTTCCTATTAGTCTACCAAAGGTCCAACACAAACAAAGCTGATCTTATAGAATTGTGTTGCTTTTAAATGTAGGATTTCTCTGACATTTCTACATGAACATAACTATTTGCCGCTGCTGTGGATTTGCTGTGTTTCATTTGAATGTTTTTCTATTCAATTTCTTCCTCTCCTTGTTTTAAATAATCCATGGGTATGTGTGAGCCATTTGTTGTATCAACCTGGTATATTCCTCTTCCAAGAAATGTAGTAGAAAACACCCAAGTAGAGAATTGCTATTGCAGCAGTAATTCAGGAAAAAAAAAAAAGAGGTGCAAAACCTACAACAAAGCTGTGCTGTGCTGACGTGTATGCATAGATATCCAGCCATGTACATTACCCAAAAGATTTCCTAGTACCTGAGGGACTGGAGTGAGCCACCAGTGGAACCCTTGGTGGTCCCGGTGGTGGATGTATTAGCTTACCCTTTGTCTACCATTTATATGTGCAATTTTTTCGATATTTCGTTAGTTCCCACAACCGTATAGACTGTAATGGCTCCCAGTTACAACAGTAGTTCTGAGTACCTGTGTGAAAAGCTTTTTGCAGCTCTGCAGAATCCCCAGAATTCCCTTGCTGTTCAAAGAGAAGTGACCACTATGCTGCTTGGTCTTTTTTTTTTTAAGCATTGTCATCAAGGACATCAAGGAAGTGAGGCATCACAGGGTAGAGTGCCTTCCATTACCTTACATTAGTAATTCTGTAACTTAATACACACACATATCACATTGTGTCACATTACAACCAACCGCCTGAATGTACTTTTTGGTGATAGACCAACATAAATGAGTGAATCCCAAAGTCTGGACTTTGACTGGGACATTGTAAGGCTGCTCTAAGATAGAAAACACAATGAGCTACGCTCTCCACTGGAGTCTGGCTGGGGATAAGCATGCACACCTTGTCATTGAGCCTAAGCTTAGCCTTGCTGTGCTACAAGCAGCGTTTTCTTTTCATCGTTTGTTCGAGCTGCACTCTAAACACAGCATGTGGCCATCAGCCAACGTTCACTACTTAAGTGAGCAGTAATGCAATGGGTGAGCTGCAAGAACTTTGGCTCGTTCAGCCGCTGAGCATAAAGAACAATCACTTACTGTTGGCTTGATACTGGTTGGAGAGTAGTGTGGCAACCAGCCATATGACTCTCAAATTAAAATCAATAAAAAACTTCAGGTTACCGGAAGTTGGTATGATCAGTTTCAGTAATCGGTACACAAATACTCGGACATGGATTATGAGACCAAAGATTCCTCTGGACTGGATGTACTGAGATGCCACAGACTGCTCGAGTTAAACCTTTCTACCTTGGATGCAGAAAGCAGGGCAGTGTGCTGCTGCCATTGTGCTGCACTCTTCGTGTTGCTCTGCATTCTCTGTCTTAGAGCAAGTCATACACAAGAACAGGTTAAGAATGAATGTGAAACTGTTCCTATGTGAAAGTAACCTAACGCATGAACATGCATTGATCTAAACCTTTCTATTGTGGCTCTGGCTATATGTTTTAGAGTTCCTCTAAACCTGGTCCTGAAGCACACCTTCCTACTTGAAGGTGCGCTTCAGGAACTGGCTTAAGCCTTCGGCAGCCTCTAACACATGTTCTTTAAGGGTTACCCCGTATTTGGCCCATCTTTTCCTCCCCAACCAGCAAGGAGATGTGCAGTGTTAGTTTGGCACATTAGTTTGTTTCCTGCTACATTTCCATAAATATGGAGCGCGTTTCCTGGACCAGTGCTTCTACGCCCTTTTCGTGTCTCCGCTCTTTCTTCTCAACCCCCCCAGTTGGTCAAGGCAGATAACCGCTCACACTGAGCACGGTTTTACTGGAGTTTTCCTCCTGTTAAAGGATAGTATTCCTCTCCACTGTCGCTACATGCATGCTCGGTATGAGGGATTGCTGCAAAGTCATTGACTATGCAGACGACAGTCCCCTGTGGAAACACACTCTAAGGAGTGAATGCAGCGAGTCTATGAACCCATGTAATCTGCTGGCTTTGCTTAGATAGAAACTTGTTATTCTGTCTAAATGATTTGATTGAATTTTACTTTGTAAAGTTTCTAAAGATGACATGTGTTGTGAACTAAATAAATACAATTTTATTGCATTGACTAATAGTTGTGCTGTCAACGCTTTCTTGCCTGAGCTGTGGATATCTCCTTCTTCTCCAGAGAGTATTGAGCTTTTGCGCTGCTTCTTTGATTAATACTTTTATTGCCTGCCCTGACATCCCTAGGGCGGTTTGTAGTTGTACTAGCTTGGGATATTGTTTTATAACCTAACCCTGCTTTAAATTTCTCCACAAATATACCCATGACTTGTCGGCTATGCTTCTTGGTCTTCATGTTGTTTAGTTCATTATCGTTCTCTAACAAGTATTGGAGGCCTCAACAGAACATCAGGCTTTTTACTGAGGCTGAGTTAGGTGATTTTTTTCAAAATTACATTTAGGGTGTCATAGTAATGGGGGGGGGGGGGTAAATAAGAATACATGTCATACCTTTTTTAAGATTTGCTCTCAAGAGATCTTGAAAAAAATAGTTCCTAATTACGTTTGTTCAGTCTTCCACATAATATCAAAATAAAATACTTTTAATTTTGTTGATTTAATGTGGAAAAGTCCAAGACACAAGAATATTTTTGCAAGATGCCTGTGCAAATTCCCAAATGGGTCATTGCAACAGCAAACAGGCTTACATCTGACTTTTGCAAGACACTATACCTGTAGCTGAATTCCCTCTCCTCTGGCATTATAAACAGAAATAACTTGCTTTTTCCATTTCCTTGCTCATATAGACACTGCGGTCCAGCTTGTTGTCTCTACACAACTGAGAAAGATGCACTTCTTAGTAAAATGCAAATCCTAGTTTCTCAAATAGGGTAATTTTCCGAGCAGGCATTATTCAAATTAAGCTAATAGGAGAATTCCGATTTGAGTCACTTTATGCAGACATGTACTAAATTTAACTACATCCTACGGTGTTCCACTAGAGATTTTATTGCACCTTACAACACACTGCTGCTTCATAATGCATGCCTTAGGTTCCCGCAGGGTAAGTGCAGAACAGGATGGCTGTGGGTAAAAAAAGGTACTTGTTTTGAGATGGGAAGTAACTCTGTATCGTGGTAGATATAGAGCTAATGAAAGCTCTGTGTTGTAGGGGTATGTTGCGTGTAATGTGATTAAAGTCATTGATCTAACTAGGCTCTCTAACATGATGTAAGCAAGAAAATAAATGGGATTTTCTCCATGCAACTCATGTAAACAGCATAATTGGAATATTGTCTTATTTAGAAAAAGGTCAATAGCTGAGAAATTGCTGTGCATGTAAACATTGGCAGTCTGTTAATGTTACTGTTTGTAGGTCCCCTTCCTCTCATTTCCATAGGAAAGTGCCCTTAATAATTATTTAAAAGACATCAATAGAGTTTAATTATTTATCATTTCTGCCCCATCCTCTAAACCTCTGAAATAGTTTTGTCTATTGTTTTTCACCGAGGGATTTATCTGCATACATGAAAGCGTTTTCTCCAGGAAGTTTTTATCACTGAATCTAGACTAGGAAGCTATAAGGAGAGCTTTGGTGCCTATCAATCCAGGCTTTTAGATAAACAGTAATTCATTTGTCCTTTTTATTTCATTCTTTCTATTAATGAAAGACTGTAATTACCATTAGCGCATGGCGGAATCAATTATTTTCAGTATTTTGCAATTATATTCATTGTGTACAGTATTATCAGTGTTTTGACTTGAAATGCCCATTACTAATATAAAGCAAGTGGGATTAGAGTCTGCTCCTCTATGCTTTAAGAGCATGGTTCACCACAACAAAATGGTCAAGTACTCCCTACAGGTTGTAGACGAGTCCCTGCCTCAGAAGGAGTTCAAGTATTTTAGTATCTTTCTGTTGAGTAATGGTGGGCTGAGGCGTGAGAAGGATGGATGGATTGGCGCTTGAGTTGCATTCACATGGGTGTTGCTCTTGAGTTTTGTAGTGAAGATCTAGGAGGCCAGACTGTGGATTTACCATTGAGTCTATATTTTGATCCTCACTTGTTGTCATAAGCCTCCTGGGCAGACCCAGAAATTGCTTGGGATACTGCAATCACTACACTCGGGAGAATGTAGCAGAGTGAGGCAAAGTGTCCTCCAGCAGCCTAAGCCTATAGCAGCATAGGTACAGAGATAGCTCAGGATACCCTAAGCCACTCTAACTATACGTTTTATTAAAAAGGAAAGGTTTAAGCTTGGTCTTAAATGTAGATGGGGTGTCTGCCTCATGGACTAAAACTAGGAGTTGGCTCCACAGGATTGGAGGGTGATAACCAAAAGATCTGCCTCCCATTCTACTTTAGAAACTCCAGGAGGAACCAGCAGTAAACTTGCAGTCTGTTCTATATGGACCTCTGATGTAAGGTGCTGCTTGTTTATATGTGAGAAGGAAAATGTTAAATTCTATTCTTGATTTAGTCATTGAAGGGTAGCTAAAGTAGGAGAAATATGATCTCCTTTCTTAATTTCCATCATCTTGCTGCAGTGTTTTGGATCAGCTGCTGAAGGCTTTTCACTTTATTTAGTGGACTGATGGTAAAGAATTAATATACTCTAGCTTTGAAATGACAAATGCATGGACTAGTTTTTCAGCAACAATCCTGGACAGAATATTTTTGCACAGGATGTTAGTTGGGCAAATATCCAGGGATGAAAGAAGGAAATACCAGAAATCTGTTTAGTAAGGGTTATTTAGTATTATCTAGTGGCAATAGTGGCCTTTATTATTGAAAGTTAGGGTGAACAACAACTGTACTGTGTTTACGCTTATCCTTATCCAGCAGTGTGAGGTAGGATTTGATATTGCCTGCTCGGGCTCCTGTCAAACATTTGACTGCAGTTGCTGGTGTCTCTAATGCAATGTTTCCCATTAATGCCCCAGTGTGTAAGATGTTCACACTAGCTCGTCAACTAGTGGTGCGCTAAAGGAATTACAAACATCCTTGCCGTTAAGCACCTAAAAACTACTACTGAAGCTGCGGAGTATGATAAATTTGATAATGTCAGGATGTCCTCCACTTATTAGCTACTCCTAATGGCTAATAGCTTCTGTCATCATGTGAAATGGTTTTTGACACTGTTGCCAAGTCCGCTTGTTTTTTTTTTTTTTTTTTACGTCGTTTGTAAATTCTGTCAGTCGCGGTTGTATGGGCTCGTTACTGAACGTGCAGTTGCTTATTTGGGGTCTAATATAAGGGACTATAAGCATGAGTAAAGAGATCCGGTCTTGCATTGAACAGGCCGGTGGATATCCCTCCGCCACTCTGCGTACACACATACTACAGGGAGAGGGAGACAAACAAACGAGCCGTCTCTACTGGAAGGACAGTGTAGTTGCTGGGCCACTCTTCCCGGTTTCTAGTGTTACGCCACTATAGACTCTTGTTTTCTCTCAGTTATTACTTCTTTTTCCTTTCTTGGTGACATTATCTTCCCTCTCCATGGGCTGAAAACATGGATGGTCCTTCACTCCAACAGAAAATGACAAATAGAATGAGCTACAGTCGTCTTTGATTGTTTCTCCTCCATCGGCAGTGCATATTCATATACTGTAGAAGACAGAAAGAGAAACCTCATATGGCTGACAAGTTTGGCCCCTTTCAACTTCTGAAATCGGAAATAGTGACGCAACATGGCGCCTCCCAGTGTGTGCACTGGCACCTATGTGTTTTTTAAATTATTCAATTTTGAGAACACTTTTATTTCTGATGTGATGATATTAGACTTTGGCTGAATATTTTGGCCAAAGAATTTTAGCCACACCACTGCTGCAGATTAATTATCTTCTCCCTTTCAGATCATTCTTTAAACACCAGATGGTTCCGTGCAAAACTCAAAGTAGTTCAGCAGCTCCTGTAATACTCCGACCAGCCTGCCTGGCACTAACAACCATGCCCTGTTTAAAGTCCCATAAATCCCCTGTCTTCATCATTTGAATGCTTAGTTTAAACTTCAGCAAATCATCTTTCCCATTATTTAGATGAACTAAATAAACTACTGATTACCTGATTCGTTATGATTCAATTCAATTCAATTCAATTTTATTTATATAGCGCCAAATCATGAAACATGTCATCTCAAGGCACTTTACAAAATCAGTGATCTGAAAGTGTATATCAATTTTGTATTAGTAACAGCGTGTGATAACTCTGGAATTAGCTTGAGAGAGGGATGTCTGGTAACCACTGCAACCCATGGATGGATGGATGAATGGATGGTATCCCCCTTATTACGCTCCACCCACTTTTATACTCTGCCACAAGAAGTTGTCGCCAAGTGTTTTCTGCAAACAAGTACCTCAGAAGCTTTTCAGATAGTTTTATGTTCTTAAATTTTCATCTACAATCCAACAAATAAAGCTTTTCAGCGATTTAAGTTCAGAGGTTTTTGCCAAAGACTTCTGCATTTTGCCCTCCCAATGCCTCTGATGCAAACGGATTGGAGCACCTCTATCCTTGGAGAAGTACAGATCCGAGTTCACCAAGGGGTTTCTTTCTCTACTTCATGTGCATCTTTTGTAAGCTGTAAGGTGGATCGGTAGGTTTGGGAAATTACGAGTGACAATTCCTGATGGTTTTGCAGAAAGCAACAGTTCGGATAACACCGGAAGAAAGTTTGTTTGTTTTGAAAAAAATAAACAAAATATATTAGATTTTAACAAAATCTCCTGTTTTCTAAGGGCTGAGATTGCATGAATATGTGGAATGATTGAATAAGATAAGCAGAATAGTTTTATTGAAATACCTCAGCAGCAAATTTACCCAATTTTCAGACAACAAATATTCTATCAGCTGCTGTTGACGACCTTCTCTAAACCTTAAATCTAAACTATCATTATGGGGGTGATAAACATCTATTCAGTTTGTGTCTCCCATCTCGTCATGCTGTCTGCTCCTAAAGCTGCTTTCAGCATGCAGAACACATCCTTAAAAGGCCTCTTGTACCAATCCCAGCTCTCTGATCTACTGTTGCACAACATCTGTTGTTTGTATGTTTAGTTAATATACCCTATAGAGTTTGTACTTAAACACAGTCCATTGGTTTGCTAAGGTGTATTTTCCCACTTTTGTGACTTTAATGAAAGTGGCCCCAGGCATTCCACTTTCACAGTATAAACACTTATATGAGCTCCTGAATGGCAAAAGTAAGAGTAACAAAGAGAGGTTGAAGATTTGAGTTAGTCATCTTGAACAGAATTTTTTTTTTTTTTGGGGAGGGGGGGGGGGTGTATTTACACCTGCCAAGTTTGGTCCGCTTTAAACAGACCAGAGATCCTTCACCCTTGGTCTGGACCAACAACCAGACTCAGATCCACTTTTTCAGGTGGTCTCTGTCTGTTCAAGATAGACTCTGGTGCGGATCGCTTCTGGTCTGAATACAAACCTGGCCCCAATCTGAACCAACAGCAAGAAACATATATATTTGTTGGACTTAACGAGCAACCGTTGCAGGAAATCTGGCAATAATTAGCCCTTAGCTTTACTAAACCTGTGGGTTATTTTATTTCCCTTTAAATACTGTCCAAGTTGTAAGAAAAATGCTTTGTTGGCAGTTCCTTTTCTTAGTCCTCTATCAATTTCATATTTGTGTCTGTGACACTTTTAGCACACTTTTTTTGTCCTTCAATCAATCACACTATAATTTGTAGTAGGGCTGGACGATACAGAAAAAAAGCATATCGATAAAATAGGAATCATATTGATCAATATTGATATTTATCAACAAATTCAAAACATAGATTTTAAGTGCAGCCCTGGCCATCCTGGCCATTTTATGCTGTTGCTTAACGTGTAATGAATCGAGAAAGGGGACCCTGTATTCAGCAAGACAAGCAGAGGTTCTGAAAAAAGGCTTTTTATTAAGATAATGTAAAAACAGGCTGAAAACTAAAAATGACCGTCGAGCCAAAAACAGACAGCAGCAAACAAACAGTCAAGAGCCGATGAACGGCAAGCTATAAAACAAGAACGGGGTCAGGCAAACTCTAAATCACAGGACAGATTAGGTCAGGCAACAGGCAGGCAGTCCAAAACAGGCAGGATCAGGCTGGTACAGATCTCCGGAGGCAAACAGGGTCAAAATCAACAGACAGAACAGGAACAGCATTTGCTGGACTAAGACTCACCCATAGGCGTGGAAAGATGATCTGGTACTGATGACTGATCTGAACACAGTTTATAAACAGGTGAAACCGGTGAGAGAAGATTGCAGGCGGGGTGGAGCTGAGCAGGTGTGCAGAGTGGCTAAACAGACCAGGCATCAGTGCTGAGATCCTAGCAGAACTCAAAAACAAGCCAGACAGAACATAAACAACATAAATCAAACAGGAAAGAACCCAAAACAGAAAACTAAACTACTCAAACTATTACATAATGGCCTACTTTTAGATAAAGAATACAAACACTGAATTCAAACATAACCCTTTCCTCAAACAACCTTTTACCAAAACTGAAAGTTTTTTACAAAAGAAAAAAAGAACGCGTGCTCGCTGAACACTTTAAAGGGGGCGGAGCTTGGAGACAGAGCGTTCCTGGATCTGCATTTGTGATTGGATGGTGGGATGTAATGACTGTGATATTAACCCATGTGGCTAGAATGTAAAAGGGAGGAAAAGCTTTTTCTATTCTCGATCTTCGTCTGTTCATCGATATGTTGTTATAGAATTATTGTCCAGCCCTAATTTTTAGTCAATATCAGCCACATCAGAGATAAGTTGATATTAGTTGATGTCTCTACTAGGGAGTAGGTGGGAAATACTGACTGCTTACACAAAATTTGGAGATACTGGAAAAAATATCTCCAAAATAGATGCAATTTCATTGTAGGTCAATACAAATCTATTTAGGATTATAAAAATTGCATTTCTTTAAAGATGACCCAAAACAAAAATAAATAAATTAAATAAAAATTGTCAAGAGAATAAGGCTTACTGTCTAGACAGTTTTTGTTAATACCTTTGAGTTAAGGGCTGACTTGGGACGGGGTCATAATCAGGTTTAGTGTTGGGATCTTGGAGAAAATGCACAAAGTCATAGTTGTTTATCTTAAGCTCAGCCATGGTTGCTTAAGAAATCCTTTTAATCAATCTTTTTTTTCAGCATTTGCAGCAGGAAAATGTCTCTCTATAAAGTCAAAGAATAAAATTGTTGATGGAGTACATGTGGGAGGGGGGTTGCTCTAGTGGGTTGGAAGTGTGTTTGAGGGAGATTTAGGTGGAAAAGGAGGCATCAGCTGGTTCCTGCTAATACCCATAACCTCTCAAAGAGGGAGATCCAATAAAGAAAATTCAAACCCCGCCACCCCTCCTCCATAAAATGAACACCCCAACAGACACCAGCACATAAAAACGAATTACATCATATAAACATCAAAACTTTCTGCTCTTTCCCTGAAGTCTGCCAGTTGTCACTGATGGTGACCTAAATCCCCTAATTTTCATCTTCCATGTGATTTTTATTTTTTCTCATTTAATTTTGTTATACGCTACTCCACTCCTTTTTCACGTAGAGCACAGATGTCATCTTACATCTCCCTTGCATACAGAGGAGTAACCACATATCTTAACCTTTAAAGATTTGGTCAGGGACTCAAAGGTGGCCCACATCAGTCTATGGAAAAGGTTATTGAGGCATTAGCATTTAGTCATTCCAATATTTCATTTTGATTGCACTGAAGATGGACAGAGATCAAATTAGGAGATTTATATTTTCCCATCTTAATGCGCTAAATTAAGCATTTCATAAAATAAAGATGGTTTAGTTTTTTTATTCTAATATAATGGCTATAAAAAAGAATAAAAACAGGAATTTAATGAAATCCTGAACCGCATGAAAACCCTTTTTTTACATGGGAATAAAAAAAGGAACGTGGTAGAGGCTTAAAGCAGCATTTCAGTGTGTTTCTGCAGTGTTTTTGTGCGCTCAGCAGTCCTGTTTGACAGCCCTGCTCCCAGATCAACTCTGACCAGATGGCATGGCGTGGCCCTAGAGGACTCCATTTTTAATCCTCTTGGCACAGGCTTTTGCTAAGCAAGAGGTGGAACGGCTGCTCGGAGTCAGGCGTCAATCATAGCGCCTCGGACTGACCCACGCTCTGTGGGACGCTGAGGCATCCCGTCTCTAGCATGCAAACAGAAAAAGGAGGCGAATGATATTTTACAAGGCCATTACAGGTAAACTGCTGATGTGAATGGAAATTTGATGGGCATCAACACATGCCTATGGAGAAGGAACATCGACTCACTGACCTTTTTTTTTTTTTTTACTTTTAAAGTAAGGGAAACCATCTGTTTGTTGCACAAATGTAAAATCAGTCGAGTAGCTGAGAAGCTTCTTTCTCTCAGGGTGTTTGAATATTTACCGTCTGTTTGTTGTTTAGAGGATGACGGAAGGACAAAAGCACCTCCTTTTTTCCCCTCCTTTTTATCCCTCTTCAGAAAACGTTTAAAAACTAGCAGTTTAATACTTGTTGCTTTAAAAAAATTTAGATTTATGACCCATTCATCAGCATTACAGCACAGCTAACCACTAGGATGTTAAAAAAGGAAGAAGTTTTTACTTTAATTTACAAAAGGCAACTCTGATGACAAATATATGCAGAGCCCCCATTAAACTGAATGTTTTTAAATCCTCTTGCTCACTCAAGGAAAAAAATGGACTCTTAACTTTAATTTGTTTTGCTTTTATCTTTACAATGTTTCCATGGAGAAAAAACCCATGAATGGGGATGGATGGATACATAAGGATGTTTTTTTTCAGAATCACAAGGACCCAGGTGTAGCTTCCTATTAGAGGTCGAGCTAATGGAATCACCAGACTGTCGCTCTCTGGATCTTCCAGGCCAAGACAAGACGAGACTATCCTGAGGGAGGTCAGGCCTCAAAGAGGGCATCTGCAGCCACTGTCTGCCTCCTGCTCCCCGATTCACTTCATTTGCTAGTAAGAGAGAAACGCTGTGACACATACATCGCATCAAATGCTGTTTTTGATTTTCTTTCCTTTTTTTAAAGCTCCAACATTTAATCTTTGATGTTTTGCATCACCTACTGCAGCAAAACGCCAAAGCCGTTCATTTTAAGGAGCGAGCTTGAAATCGTAAAAAAAAAAAAATTGAATTTTGCATATTTGGAGCTTTGCACTGCCTTGTGAGTTCTGATTATGAAGGAAAATCCCAAAGTGCTAAATCAGAGCAGAATAATCTTTCATTAAGCCTGCAAAACCCTCTTCACAATCAAAATCTGAGCCAAAGCTAGGAGCGTCTTTTAAGGAACGCTCGGAACTGAATGCTGATCACAGTATCAATGCTGCATTGATCTGAATGGAGCCGTAATTAAAACAGACGCAGCTTGAACGAAGCAGGCCACACTCGCTCTGCCCGCGCCTCGGCTATGCAGGTTGCCATTAACAACAATCAGTGCAGGCAGTGGGACTGAGACATCTAATCAGTTTGTCAAAGCTGTAATGCCATCCTAATGAAAGAGATTAAAAATGCTTATTTGAGGGGGCGGACGTTTTGCTGATGAGGGTAAAAGCAGTATATTATTATTATTGGATGCATCTTTCTTGACGGGGATTTAAGGTATTGGAAGTCTAATTATCCCGCGGCTGAAGAGGAGGAAGAGAAACACATTTCCTTCAACTTGCGGCCACTAAATCAATGTATTTTGTCGGGATGGTACGTCGTAGATGCAGACAAAGTGCATATTTATGAGGTAAAATGAAAATGACGACTGGTTTTCAACATTGTGTTTGGAAAATCTAAAAGGTGCGGCAGGGGTATATATTTGGTCCCCCACTGAGCCGATGCTTCATAGAACCACCTTTCGCTGCAAGCCTTTTGGGGTTTGTCTTCAGCACCTTTACACATCTTTACGCAGCACATCAGACATTGTTCTTTGCCATCACATTGCAATGAACATCAATTTTCTGGTTTTACCACCACATATTCCTAATTAAACTTTTCTGGGATATTCTGAAACATTAACATGCCTTGATGTAAATCCAAGATTCTTTAACGGTGGTACAAGTACAACCTGTGGTACCTCGCTGCCTTTATTTTAATTAAATGTACATCTATAAGTCAATTCAAGTATTAATAACTTGTAAGGTGTAGTAAATAATAGCAAATTGATTGGGATGTAGTTGACAAAGCTGGAACTACTTTTACTACCAAACTTAACATAAAAATATAAAAGTTATTGTTTGATATCATAATTGAAAAGCTAAATAATTGAAAAACAAACGGGTTCCGCTTTACTTTTTCTTGGTATATCATAAAATCCCAATTCAATCAGAATAAAGTTTGAATAAAGTTTTTTTTTTTTTTTTTTTTTTGTTCCCCCACATTTTGTCAAGTTCCAAACTCAAAGTATGTGAATAGTTTTCCCAAGCACTGTACATTCGAGTTCCGCCTGTAAAAGCACGGATATGACAGAAACTATTCTCCCCTAAAAAGATGAGGTCACCTGTCACCAGGTTGCCGGTGGGGGGAAGGGGGGAGGGAAAAAAAACCTTTCAAAGTTTAGATGGTTTGACAATTTGATCAGCAATCTTTGCGAGTAATCAGTCCTGGCAGACACGGCCTCCGCTCCTGTCAGAGCCACGGGGGCTGCTGCCGCCGCCGAATGAGCCCGTATTACTCGTCTGCCGCTGAAGCTGAGAGATAGGTTGTCAGGCGAGCATTTGGCAAAGATTTGAGCTAGGAGTGGGAAAAGGATAGAGGCACAGTAAATACTGCGGAGAGATGAAGCTGCCGGAATATGAGCTCAGGCCTGAAGGAGTCTGAGGTATATTGAGGAAGTGGACAAGGATGAGCACAACAGCCAGGAGGGCTCTGGTGAGGAGGCCGCCACAACTCACTGTGGGCTCTAAATTGTCTTCTGCAGCTGCAGTATATTACATTTTTATGCTGTCCACCTGAATGCAACACACTGCATCAACCCCAAGCCCCTTCAGAGTGTGTTAGTGAGTCCTGCCTCTGTCTGAGCTTTTAAATTGTTCCTTTATACAAAAGAAGACCAACGGCCGTCTCAAACTGTGCAGCCGTGTTATTCCGTTCGCTTGTTAGGGCCAAATGTTATGTAGGTGACACAGATACTCGGATGTGCTCGGCTTTTCCTGGCCACTCCAATACTTCGGGATAAGCGGTTAGATCTTTCCTATGAATGGTGGAGCGCCACGTCGAATGTCGCGCTGCAAATGGGAGAGGCGTAATCTCCGAGGGGAAATGCGGTGCCAGGGAAATGGCTTTCTTGTTTGTCCACAGCATGGAATTAGATCTCTTCATCCCTGCTCTCTCGCGCCGTCTTCACAAGGTTATTATTCCCATGGTTCCCATGGGGGAGGCATGTCGGCAGATGTGCTTCAGATTAAACTTGTTAACCACCGACATCCTCGTCTTAAAGCTTTGTGTTTTCACATCAGATGCATACGTTATTTTACTTAGCGTAAAATCATTTTGATTGTTGTTGTTGGAAAGAAAAGTGACAAATGAACTTTTTTATTTCATTTATAGGAAATTAAATGACAGCAACATATTGCCGTTTACTGATAAGTATCATATGTGAACACCAGCTGGCAGTTGAGACCTGATGTAGGGGGGGAAAAAAAGACATTTCATACGCTTTTCAGAGTCTCTTGATTGAAAGTGGTGAAAACGATGTCTGTTAAACAAGAACCACTGAAATGTTGACGCTCCAATGTTTGACGACGTCGGGGATTGTAATATGAAAGACAGGGAGCGGTATCTTATTTGGCGTGTGTGATAGCTCTGATTTTATGTTGTAAAGGAATATCCAAGAATGTGACATGATTCTATCGCTTTCGTATTTCTGACGGAGATGCAAAAATTATCACAAGCTTCGCCTTTGCTGTAAAATCTATATCTGCACTTACAGAAGTGTTGAAAGGTATACACACCCCTCTATAATGCTAGCTTTTTGTGATGTAGAAATACATCATGATGAATATTTTTTTTAAACATTTTTCATAAATAATGTGGCATTTATCTTACACAAATCAGCTAAAAAAAACAATGTGTTATAAGGGCAAAACGTGAAATAAGGTACTCCAACCAATGTGCACCTTAAAATAACAGTTAAAGCTCCTTTTGATACACCTTCTTTTATCTTTATCTTCTTCTTTTTTAAGGGTCTTTCAACATCCCAAACCTCTGTCATTTTTCTCTTCATAGTAGGTACACCTGGTCTGGCGTTCTGTTAGCTGTGACATCATCCAGGGAAGACAGATCACCCGCTATTACCATATAACATAGAAAGTACTCCTGGATCAATAAGTGCTTCTGTGCTTTGTGTCTCTGGTCTTCATTAACCTCCAGTCGGTCGAAGCAGGTGGAACCAGAACCAGGTTAAAGTCCCTGTTAAAGGGGAGTTTTCCTCTCCACTGTCGCTTCATGCTTGCTCAGTATGAGGGATTGCTGCAAAGCCATCAACAATGCAGACGACTGTCCACTGTGGCTCTATGCTCTTTCAGGAGGAGTGAATGCTGCTTGGAGAGACTTGATGCAACCTGCTGAGTTTCCTTAGAGAGTTTTGACCAATCTGTAGAATCTGATTGAACTGACTTTGTAAAGTGCCTTGAGATGATGTGTTGTGAATTGGCAATATATGAATACTATATAAATATAACTGAACTGTATAAGGTGATTTCTTGACCACTTTACATTGCAACCTTTTTCAAAATCTCTCATTGTTAGGAATTTCTTATCCCTGGCTCTCTTCAGGTGACCCCTCAGATTGCTTTGCAAGATTTTGTTCTACAGTCTGGCTAGGCCATTCTAAAATGTTCATTTTTTGTAGTGTGAACTACTTTTTAAAGTATGCTGGGACTCTGCGTTGCTGGAAAATGCAACCCCTCTTCATCTACAGCTTTCTAGCAGACCTCTTTAAAGGTTTGGCAGCTAATTGGTGTTAAGACCTATTTATAATGTCATGTACCTTGTCAGAAACCTTTGTTCACCCTGAAGAAAATATATTAACAATAATAATATTAGTAGTAACAATCAAATTACAGAAACTACAGAAAATCTGAAAGTGCTGCACATAACAAAATGAGCAGTTCATTTCAGATAAAATAAACCAGCAGTAGGTGTGAGTGCCATAAAAGGAAAGAAGAATAGAAACAGAACAACACAGAGCGTTCCCCAGCCGGGGAGCGGCACGGGAAAAGGCCCGGTGCCCTTTGGAGCGGCATCGAGTCCTGGGAACGTGAAGAACCTTGGTGTTGGAGGAGCGGAGAGTGCATCAGGGACGGTGAAGGGTGAGGGGGTCGTTTAAGTAAGACATTGGTGCATCACCGTGCAGTGGGAAGATTCTGTAGGTGATATGAGCAGAGACAGGGAGCCAGTCAAGTGAACAGAGAAATCTGGTGATGTATTTCTGTTTACGGACTTCCATCAGGATCCTGGCAGCGCTGTTCTGGACATATACTTGAATTTTTACTTTTGCTAGGCGTCTCGATGAGAGGTGCGTTTCATGCTTGCAGTCTGGAGGAGTCAAAGACGGGGACAAGCTGAAAGTTTGCCCCTGTTGTGGAAAGATGAGATTATCCAAGCACTTTTATGATGACCACTCCGTTGGGTTTATCAACTAATTATGTAAGGTGAGAGCAACGACTCCATCAATGTGTCAGACTGTTTTGCTTCCTCACAGATTTGCTCTAAACTGCAGTTAGTGCAATGTTTTTATGCTAAGGAAAGGGAGAGATCCAGAATATATACACAGCTCACATAGTGGCATAGTGACAACTGGCTTTTGAACAAGTCAAATCAGAACTGTCTGTTGTCTGTCTGCTCTGTTAGCCGAGAAACCTATTCTACAGTTAAATTCTACGTAAAGTTCATAGGCATTATAAGGCCATAAGCCATTTGTTCAAGACAGTCATGAAGCATTATAAAGTTCAAACGATCCTGAGTCAATAGATAATGTAATAGATTTGCTGCTACGCCTCAGAACGTGATTCTGTGACCATCAGGTTTCTCTGTGGCTATGTTTTTTTAATGCTTTATATTCTGATGCTTTCTATTTGTGGGGAACTTTCCTTTGAAACTGTGATCCAAAATTGAAGCAGTCTGTGCCACTGGACCGTAACACACACATCCAGAGAGGAGTTTAGCCACATCTGGATGTTTTCTTTGGAGGGAATAGATTCCTCCTTGCAACCCTTCTCCTTAGGTGAGAGATGGGAAACACACCAACTTGTTATTGAAAATTCCCGCAGCTCCTCCAGGTTGCCTGTCGGCCGCCTCCATGGCCACTCTGTCTTATCTTTTAATTCGTTTTGAAGAAGTTAAACTTTTTGTGTCGCTCCTGTTGTTCCTGAACTTCTCCCATTATTGGTGACTCCGTGACCTTTGGCCTGGTTGATATAAGTGGTTTCATCAAAATATTTTTTTTTATAGTACAAAAAAAAACTTTTCAAAAGGATCAACCATCTTCATCTGATGGTGATTTACAGGATAATGCACCATGTCACCAAAATCAAATCATTTCAAACTGGTTTCTTATACATAACAATGACCTTATGGTATTATAATGGCCTCCACACTCTCCAAATCTTGATCCAACAGAGCCTCCCTGTGAGAAGGGGAAAATGGAAGTCCAAGTCGGTACTCACAAAGTGTATGTAATGATGTAACCATTGCATACAATGGAGTACAAAGAAAAATGGGTGCTGCTTGAATAGTTTTTACACGATAAATGACTTTTTTTTGGCAATGGAAATATTTCGAAACTACCATTTTTTAATGTTTTTTTTTTAAGTGAGGAAACTATGTACTATCCTTCATTTAGGGAGCTTCCATGGCAGTGTCTAGCAACAGTTGAAGGAAGGGAAGCAGTGGGTTACTTTAAGCATCATCTCCGCCTACATTTTAACCTTTCTTAAGAATCTGTATAATGTAGAAATGGTATGACCATTCCTTGATACCAGGACCTGACCAATATTTGGCAGACATTTTTAGAGGAGGGACAGTTCAGATTTCCTGCTTAAATAGCAATGTTGGGCAAAATTTAAATGAATTCTCAGAAAAGGGAAAAAAAAAAAATCTTCTTATGCAAGGCCAGATAGCCCCTCTACCTTGTCCCCCACTTACATAACCAAAAGATCTAGGACACTGCTAGCCCTTGGCATGCGCATAAAAAAATTATATGGCTAAAAGCAAGAAGTGTCAGGCATCAGATCACAACCTAAAAATAATAATATTGGGCACTCGCTACTAGAAGACATAAAGTCCTTGAAAACGTGTCGGAAACAATTAATTTAGGACATCTCTTACTTTTTGCCAGTCAACTATTGAGAGCGGAGGCTAGGAAAATGGACAGAGGTGATCAGAACAAAAATATGCCGTCACTTCACCACTTCACAGTCACGTCTCAGACTTCCCACCACCTGTATGGTCCTCATTTGGTTCATTTTTGTAGGGCGAGAAATCCAGTCTTAAAATAATGATCCCTGAATGTGCATAGTTCTCTTGGCTAGATTGGGTGTTATGTCAGTCCCTGTGCAGCGGTTTCCATACTCGCCATGCTTGTTACTAAACGAGATGATTCCTGCAATTCATTTTGAAAAATTGGGTCAGTAAATTGCTGTCAGTGTAATTCATTTGGCACTGGAACACTGAAGCCAAAATGATGCCTCGTCTGCTGTAGCGCTGCTGCAACCGCCATACTTGGCAAGCAAGGTTCAAATTAATATGTTGCAGGATTGGTTCTCAGTCACACAGAGACACACACACACACACACACACACTTGGTGGAAGTCAGATAAAGACAGCAGGAGACAGGGTAGGCAAAAAATATGATTCCACCAATATGGGCAAATGACTTCCTTCACCTTCTCCCCAAGGAAGTCTTTTCAGCGTGACTAATAAGGTTCGCTGAGAATCGCGGGGAAAAACATGCATAAACCTCAGAAACTTGCGTGACAAGCTGCACTTTTTATTTAAGTGAAGCTTGAAACATCGCATTGCGTGCACACACAGTTTTAGTGACTGAAAGGCTTCTGTCATGTGTTATGTCAAGCTGCGTTCCATGACCGTGAAATCTTGGGGTTTAACATGCCACATACTCATTGTTGTCCCACACATAATAATCCAGCGCGACAAGCTCTCTGCGATTTACATTTTTTATCAGTGGACACCGTATGTGATGAATTGTTGTTGTTTTTTGTTGTTTTTTTTTTTTCAAAATGAACTGTAAGTTTGCCAAATTCTGCTTCTCAGAACTTTGAATTGTGTTGTTTTTGAAATTTGCTATAGAAATAAACTTGCCCTGTCATGTATATGGGAAAATAAGAGATGGAAATGTTATATACAAAACAAAACAAAAAAAAAAAAAACCTTGAACTTTATTGATCTCACAATGGATAAATTCACCTCTGCATCTTAACCCATCCCCTTGGGGGGCAGTGGAATGCCACTGTGCGGCGCCTGGGGAGCAATCTGGGGTTAAGGGTCTTGCTCAGGGAGCCAGAGTGCAGGCTGTGGGGATCAAATCGGGTACTTGCATCCATCTCAGAGCGCAAGTGCGCTGCTCTAACTACTAGGCCACCACTCCCCCTGGTAAAATCTATTTAACGTATATTATAATCTATTTCCAGATTTTATCCCCTATCATGCTGTCTAATTGCACCCATCAATCTGACTATCAGTCACTGCGTTCTCCCAACCTTCGGTGCCGTTCTCCCAACCTTCGGTGCATATGCCCATCCATCCATCTGACCATCAGTTTGTCATCCTATCAAGCTTTCCATCCATCCAGTAGTTGATTCACCCCTCTATCCATCCATGAGTCTGTCCATCCATTTGATCGTTGGTTGATTGATTGATTGGATGGACAGACAAACTATCATTCCATTTTTCGGGTTCTTCAACGACCATCTATGCATCCATCCAAAAGCTCGGGAACTATCGATGTGTCCCTCTGTCTATCCACCTCCATCCATCCTCTTCCTTACAATCTCTGGTATCCGCATGTAACATAAATATTCCCTGCCCACTGTAGAAATAGTAACACTAATTCCTTTAAGAAGGGGCTGAGAATATTAGACATTTAGTTCAGTAATCTCTCCAGCTGGATATTGGGTCCTGCTTTTTTTTTTCCAGGGACTGTTCTGAAGTTAAGGTGAAGCATTATTTGATATGGCCCTTAGCTGTGAAAGCAGCTCAGTGTACTGTTTGATGTGCATATTTGCTCCACGGTAAGAAATAAAGGCACTTTGGATATTGTAAGTAGCCTCTTGGAGGAAATGCAGTGTGTGATCTTCTGACATGCAAGGGAATGTTATATTTTCTTGTTTTTATTTTTGACGAAAGGAGATCAAGTTTTTAGATGTTCTGCATTTCAGGTTTGGTTAGAGGGGATATCACAAAGGCGTTCTTTCCTTCTGTCAAGAGACTAGTACGGCAAAGATAACGTTGTTATGGTTTTTACCCTTCTTTCCTTTCCGGTCTGCGGACTTACAGCATTACATCTGAAACCCAGGAAACAACCCGTCTCTGCAGGGCTGTTCACACAATAGTTCTGAGTGAAGTTTAAAGAATGGCTGTCACCGTGTCCTTTTTTTCTGTAACCTGTCACGAACGAGTCCAGCCACCCTGATAAGAGTTCTTGTCATAATTGAAGTTCAATTAGGGAGATGCTGAGTGCAACTGCATTATTGAAGTGATTCCTTCCAACTGGCACAGGCAAATGGTGGTGTTGGAAGTCTTTGGCTTCAAGCTGTTCAACCTTACGCTCTCTGTTAGCAAGGGCAGAATGTAATTGCACAACAGTGTTCAAAGCTCAGGGAGGGACTCTGCTAATGGCACATATTTAAAGACACGGAAGAAAGAGGTGGGCTGCATATGGAGAGCAGCACAGAAGTTGTGGGAAGATGAACTATTTTAATATTTATTATTCTTAGTTTTGGATTTTCTTTTCCAAATGGTTATATTTTGACCCAACAGTCCCCTAATAAAACTTATGGTTAAATCAAGCTTTAATTAGTGGATTATTATGCTTAGAAAATGACAAAATATGGTTGCTATGCCTATAAGAAATTGACACTAATAAACCTGTGCATTGGTCATTGCTTATACCTGAGCATGACTTTAACGGACAGAACAAGCATCGTGTTTATTGATACCATGCCGTTGATACGACGCTGTGACAAATCAGGAGTTAAAGGGGCATTTTGGATTGTTCAGGTGAATTTCTGTTGAGAGGTCATAAGCATATTACTTGCAGCTGATGACTCATAAACTGTTGTTTTGCCCAATAGCGATGCAGATTTTTATAATATTGCATAATCGTTCATACAATTGCTGTTTCATAAACCTCCAGCTTTAAATGGAAAAAAAAAAAGAAAAAACACAGAACAGTGGTGAACCTTCTCTAGAGGGCCCAGCTTATAAAAACATCTCGGAGTCAAAGATTATACTTTTTATTTCTGCCAGTAACGGTGCTGGATAATAAATCAAGAACATCTAAAGCATATTCATGGCTCATTTTGTGCCTTCAACACATTCTGTTGCATTTTTTTGGTGTTTGGGCTCAAAGCTGATGGATAGCACACTGTCCTCTACGCAGGGGAGAGAAAAGGGACCCCCATTCATTTTTAAATAATAAAAATCACAGAATTTATTATTTATGTGCCAAATGTCCAGCTTGGGATATCAAATGCACTTTTGAAGTCTGGAAGGGTATATCTTCTCACCTTGTTTGAAGCCGGCCCCAACAAATGAAAGGAGGTGTGTGTGTGTGTGTGTGTGTGTGTGTGTGTGTGTGCGTGTGTAGAGAATATCAAGCTGAGTGTGTGTTTACTTATTTATCCGTTTTGTGCATTTACTCTTTTAGGAGTCGGTTCAGAGTAAGTGCAGGATAGACCTTTAAGCCTTTTGGGTAAGGATATTTCATAAACTGCAATAAGTGTTGCGCGCCACCCATACGTTATGTGTTTCTTTCTATCTCCCTCTTTTAAGGCAGTTCAGAGCTCTATTCTCTTTCACCTAGACTGACAGCAGGTTTCAAATTTTTATCACTAGCAAAATAATTACACTGAGAACATTTCTGTCTTATCAAGGGGTTCTAATGGGTTGTTAATAGTGTTAATATTTCTTAAATCCATTTAAGGACCAGCTTAATTTTGACTAGGTCTTTTTGTCTGTTACAAAGAGGATGTTCTTGGATCATATTCCACATTTCTCTAGTCTACTGGCATAGTACTGCTTCTGCCACTGCACTGCAAACCACCAGAGCAATAGAAAGGATAATTAAATCATTGCTGTTTTTTACAGGACTGAAGAGGGGAAGTAGCAGTCCTGCTAATCCTGATCTAGTGATCAAAAAGTGTGACTAGCTGGAAACATGTAGGAGGTTTAACCGTGAAGCACAACACCAAGGCGAGAAGACACCAGGAGTGATGCTGGAGAAGCAGCTTTATAAGCCTATCAATGTAAAAAGGGTTATAATACAATTTCTAAACAAGTTTCAGTTTTAGACAAGATTAAAAGTGCTTCATTGCATTGGCTTCATCCATACTGGAGTGACGAAGTTGTTGTGCAAGTGGTTAAGATCTCCTGTCTGTGTCTTCATTTGGTGTCCCTCAGGAATACTTGGACTTTTTTTCCACTATTCCTATGTTTTTAGGAGTCTGCTGGGAAAAAGCATGAAGTCCTATTCAAATGTGATTCAGATTCTGGTCTAGTCCTTACTGCTGTCTTGCTTATATCAGGATGAGTCTCTGAACTGCAGTAAAAAGAAAAGAGAGGTATCTGAGTGACTTATGTTTTCTATGTTAATAATACATATTGTGTTAACTCCAGTACCTCTTTCCTGAGGTGTCTGTCAAGGTTTGATTATGTGACTTATTTTCCCTTCTGCCTTTGGAGTCTATTCTGAGAAAACCTGTGACTCCTGCAACTGATGTTTTCCAGATATATCTGCCTGCAACATGACATAATTCACACGCTATCCAACACCTGCTAAAGTGTCTTGAGTACATCAATAAAAAGGTGGCGCTGAAATCTCTAAACTTTAAGGAAAAGTAAACAAAGGCCATTTTATACGGCTCAAATGGTTCCTCACATACTTTTCTCACTAGCCCTGGTTTTCCAGTGATTAATAATGAAATACAATCCAAAACAGAACCTTTTTTTTTACCTACATGCAAAATAGAAATTCCTGAAATGAACACTGTGTATCATTCTAACCATACTGTCTTTACAGTGAAACTTGATGGTGACAGCATCATGAGAACCTTTTCTTTAGTAGAGACAGGTAAAGTGCTTAGAGTGATTGGGAATAGGGAGCTAAATTAAATTCAAAAATTATTTATTAATCCTAAAGGGAAATGAAATACCAGTCTAACTCATGTTACAGGGGTTTCTTCAACAAGTTGTTGAAGATCTAGGGGTCTGTCTTACAGCGGGACTGGAGAAGCCTCTAATTGAAGATGAAGAGGATGCTCAGTTGTCCACAATGTTCTTCTCTTTATGAAGAAATCTTTTTCGCAAATTCATCTCCAGATGTTTTAGAAGTCGCCCCAGAACAGAGCCAACATTGTTTATAAGCTTGTTGAACTTCTTCTTCTAGGTAAACTGCTCTGATGCCCCAATAGATGATGGCGGAGGAGATCACGCTCTCCACTACAGACGTATAAAAGATCTGCAGCATCTTGCTACAAACCCTGAAGGATCTAAGCTTCCACAGTAAGGACAGTCTGCTCTGTCCCTTCAGGTAGACAGCTTCACAGTTGTCTCTAGTCCAGTCTGTTGTCCAAGTCAACAGTGAGGTATTTATACTCCTCCACCACCTCCACTTCTTCTTGCAGGATGGTAATAGTGTTTGCCCTATTCTCGTTTCTGTTGAAATCTACAATCATCTGCCTTGTTTTAATCACATTCACAGTGAGATGACTGCTTCCACACCATGCCACAAAGCGGTTAATCTGCTCCCAGTGCTAGGAAGGGCAAGGCAAGTTTATTTATATAGCACTTTTCATTGACAAGACAATTCAAAGTACTGAGCTTCCTGTCCATCTCTGATCCACCTAAAGACTGCATATTCTTCTGAGTATCTCTGCAGATGACATGTGTCTGTCTTGTACTGAAAGTTTGAGGTGAACAGAGTGAAAAGGAATGGTGAGAGAACAGTCTTCAGTCCTCACTGTGCTGTCTTCCCTGTCTAAGTGACGGAGTTTGTTGAAACAGGTAGGGTGTCTGGTGAGTCTGGCGCCAAGGTCTGTGGCCCCTACTGGGGTGGGGCTTTTAGGACCTCTGAGCTGGACTCCAGTGGCTACTTGCGATGCCTTTGGTGGTCTGTGCCGGCGGACGTGAGTTACTGGCCCTGGTAGCTATGCTGCTCCTGGGTGGATCTGGGGTAGGTTTAGAGCTCGGGGTCCCTGGGGTGTGCTGTGCCTGGGTGGAGGTCCTGGTGGGGCCTTAGGGGGGTCGGTGCATTCTCAAATGGGCCTCCTGATTTGCTGGCAGGCCTTTTGGCCTCTCAAGCTGTTGGAGAGTTTTGATCTTAACATCTGTTGGTAGGTGCTCTCCCCTTCAGGGAGTGCACTCTGCTGGTGGGGGGGATGTGCAGTGGGGAGCCATGTCTGGGTTTCTATTGTATTAAGTGGTCTGGGAGTTTGAATGTTGAGGTGGGTGTAATATAAATGTTTTTTTTCTGCAGTGTCTTGACTCTAAGGTTGGGGGTCGGGTGGTCGGGGGGGGGGGGGGGGGGCTTGGCATTGGGTCCAGGGGGTTGGCTGGGGTCTCACTTCTGCTCTTCCCAGAAATAGGAAGCGGGGCACAATCATGGGGGGTTTCATGGAAGCATTACGGGCCAGTCAAGGCACCTTTGGGGTCATGAGGTGGGCTCAGGTTGGCTGGCTTGTTCAGATTGTGCTGGCCTCATCTCCGTATGGATTGGCTTGTGGGTCGTTGTGGCAGGGGGTTGAGGTATGGACTGGGTAGGGTTAGGGGGCAATATTTTGGCTCCTCACAACCATTATTAAGCATTTTTCTTATGGATAAACCTTACATATACCAGCACACTCTCATAGCACTTACATGTGCTTGGTTCCAGGTGCCTATAGATATATACTTCTATAGAAGAAAAACTATACTAAATACATCTTGTACTAAAACATACTGTGTATTTTTCAGTGATGTTATCAAAGGCATTGGTTGTTTATACCTGTGATACCTTATTTTTTGTCCGGTTTTGCTGTTCTTTATATATCTCCTTTATAAACTCCAAGGATGTTCTCTTGCACCCCTTTTCCTCTGAACTATTCTGTCACCTTTTCTCACTTTTAACATTGTGCCTCATCTTTTTTCTTTTTTCTCTTTTCTTCTTTTTTTACCTTTCCATTTCTGTGTCCCTTGAACTTGAAATAATCCCAAAATAATATCCAATGATATTTTTAACATAAATCTCCAGCGGATCACTATAACAAAAGCAGCAATGCTCCACTTGTGAAAGTAAATCTGTTGGGCTCTCTTTGGTATTAAGACAGCAATTCTTAGTAATAAACAGCCAAATAGGACACGTTATTTTAAAAAAATCAGGTCTATAGTCATTGGGGACTGATGGCTAAGTTTTCTGATGGCTAAGTTTTCTTTAGTAGTTCAAGTATTATTTCAAGTTTTGAGAACCAATCAGTTGCTATGGTTATGCATCATAACAAATGCCCTGAAAAAAAACATCAAAATAACGCAACCTTGATCCCCAAAAAGGAGAAATTTAAGTTCCTTAAAGTATTGCAGAATAAAAGCAACAGGGTTACTCCAGCATGCAGCCACTTTGAGCAGCGCAATCCTAGAACACAATGCAGAGCATTTCTGGAACAAATTGTGTTGGTGGCTGCAAAGTACTTCATACTGTTTTGAAGGACAATAACCCCTAATATACAGCTAACCGTACAACAAAATGTTTCAGACTAAAGTAGATTTGTGTTTGAAAGTCACTACATATAAATAGATATTGCAAGTAAAAATTGTTTTATATTGCACCTTTCAAGATAAAAATCACAGTGCTTCACAAACGAAAATACACAAGATTTAAAAAGATATGTTTTTCACTGCCTTTTAAAGGAACCCACTGAGTCTGGTGATTTCAGAGACCGTTGAAGGAAGCCCCAGCCTTTGAGCCACAGAAGAGCCGCCTGATAGTCTGGTAGATTCGGTTTGATTAGGGACCAAATTACAAATTTTCAGCCGCTGTTCTTTGCTTTCACGCTACACTTTGTCAAACGAATCAAACCTTTTGACCAACTGGTTCAACCCCTTCTCTGTTTCGTGACGCAGCGCCACAGACAAGGAAAGAGGTTGGTCAACAACACAGCACAACTGCCTATTCCACAAAATAATCCTTATTGCAGAGTAACATGGCGTAAATGTAATGGCAAAAGCTTTTAGTCATGTTATTGCAATGCTGTCTTTGGCAAGCGTGCCAGACAGAACAATTCAACAGTGGGCTCAGCAGGAGCGACAAGGCAGATGTCCACAGATATTGTTATGTTTTATTAAGGCAGGTGAGATGGCTCCATATGAGGCATCTGCTTAAGACCAGAGGTGCATACAGCTTCCTAGATCTAAAGTCACGCTTACACAGATGCCGAGCAAGGTATTGACAATATATGTTACTTCATTGGTACTATTGCTCAATTACAGTTGTATTTACCCAGACTGCCCTGCACAGTAGTCCACTTCCTGCTATCGGTCCGGCATCTGGTCCGCTTGACATTCCCATATGTATTCACACTGTGCTATGATGAGCTCTGATGCCTGATTGAAACTCTTCTGAAACAGAACATTTATGTATAAATGCTCACATACTTGTTTTTTTTCTCAAGAATTGTACATAGGAAAGGAGAATTATATATAGGTATGTAATTAAATCATCTTCATCAAGAGAAAGTTTCTTAAGTAAAGTAGATTTAAGGAATCATCTGTTTCCAACCATGCTGAAATCATTGCAGACGCACAGAAAAAAAAAAATATGAAAAAAAACCCCGGAGACCCCCAGATATGTGCATACACTCTACATAAAATATATGCCCAGAATAAGGATTAAGTAGTGCTGAACAGAGGGAGAACCAGGGGGATTTCTGGGATGCAAGACCCATTTGTTTGTAGAGAACACAGATGTGGGGAAATTTGCATCATTTAGTATATGTTCCTGTTAATGTAAGTCAGTGAGTTAGAAAAAGGAGAAACGCAACGTTTTGGAAAGAAACCGAGGAGAGTCATGCACTGTTTTCCACTCTTGGTTCCAAATACCCCACACAGGCAGCCTCCGGTGGTGTGGAAAGTGTTTAGTGTATGGCTCAGTGTCACATATTGTGGATGAAAACAGGAACAGGCTTGTGGCTTTTAATCCGGAAAAGCTTTTTGTACATTAAAAAGAAAAATGCCCCTCACTTCTCTTTAAAACGCTTAGTCCGTCCAGACAGCTCTGACATTTATTCTGTCATTTAAGCTCCATTTCTGCTTCAGTCGTGCCACGCTAAAACGGAGTTAACGGAGCACAGCTTATAGAGACATGGGGAAAATAAAGTTTGTATGACTGTCAATACATGAGGAAAGACTAAGTTACTATGGCTTACAACCATATTTATACATCTTGAATGTTTTTTTTTTCACATGTTGTTACGCTAAAGTCAAAAACTTCAAGGTATTTATTTTTTTGATTTTATGTGACCGGCACAAAATAGGTGAAAACTGTAGAAATGAAAGAATGCATTTATGTGTGGCATCCCCTTATACTCAGAATCCCTTGCATAAAAAACATAGCAGAGCATTAAAAAAAATAATAATAATAAGTTAGGTCAGATTGGTGGACCACGACTCCAGAGTTACAAAGTCTGGGTAGGTTTATAGTTGTGCTATAATGTTTCTGTTTTCACATGATGGATTAATCAGTGCTCTGTAAGATGCCCAACGCTTTGAATGTTGTTTTATGTCAATTTAAACATATATGCAATAAGCTACACATGACTTAATTTAGGCTTACTAGACTGTTGGGTTTTGTATCCAAATGCAGGCCACACTTTTCAGATTTTCAGCATGCAAACCATGATGTTCTTTTCACTTCACTACTCTGTGGGGCATCTATCACATCGAATGTAATTAAAATATACTCAATTCTGTAGTTCTTTATTTATTTTTTGAAAATTTCAGAGGTATGAATACTTTTGGAAAGCACTGTTCACTGATAATAATATTAGTGCATCTTTGCTTTGTATCGTCTGACACATTCTGGGCTGTACCAGGGGCTACAAAAAAAAAAAAAATGATGGAAGCGGTTCATTAGTTGTAAAAGTCCAAAGGCTTTGAGACTTATGTATTGTTTTATTGAATTCTCATGACCTTTTTTTGACGGACAAGGTTACTCCTAGGATTACCACAGGGGTAAAAATGAGAAAAACAAACATGACTAGCCTGACCATTTGCACGGGGGGTTGACTCTAAGCCTGTATTTTTCTCTACAGCGTCAAAAAATATTCCTTATTACAGAGTAACACGGTCAGGTTAGTAAAAAAAAACGCCAAAAAAACAATGAGTCAGAAACAGGATTTTGTGTTGTTTTGGTGAAGGTTATTTAATTCAACCAATCGTAAAGCTGTGAGCCACATGATGAATCAAAGCAAGTCATTCAGGGATAAATATAGGACTGTATTCAGGTCACTGATGGAGAAATTTTCTTATTTTATAGTACAATTCACAAAGCGCAGAGGTTGTTCACAGTTCATTAATTACCTAAGCTCCACACATAATAAGGGTCTCATGAGAACAAGGCTTAAGGCTTATTTCTGTTGATATATTTCTCTCACAAAGATTTTCCTTGCAAGCACATAGAGCCACACACAGGACAAGAAGCAGATGTGGGAGGTCCTCTTTGTCCAAAACTGTTAAACCAAAAGCAAGAGGAGACATTTAATGCGGGGGTAACAGGTGGTTTATCATGCGCTGAATGTTGTGGTAGAGCATATTAGTGAAAAAAGACATTTTAAACCATTTGATTTGAGTAAACTTAATAATTTTTGGGTAAAGTAAGCGTAATAAATTACCGCTTTCAGGAACTATTTAATCAATTCCTAGACAATATATACAGTTAAAGTGTTACTTTACTACATTTTACGGAGATGATGGTTTTCCATGAATTTCCAGCTTTCAATCTATGATCCTCTGTACCTGGTGGCTATAAACACAAAGAGACAAAGATTTATTTATCTTCTAAAGGGGAAAGAGGAGAAAACATGCCTTTCAACCGAGGCAGGTATGTGCTAATCTTCAAAAGTCAGAAAATTATGCCAAAAAAAGAAAACTGACAAAAATGTGCCCACATCTACAGTCAGAGTAGTAATGATAACATTTTAAAGAAATGGAACTGTGACAAACGAGTCTGGAAAAGGACACACAGACCTTCAGGACTCTGGAGCTGAAACCATCTGGACCTGCATCCTAGTCCCGGTTCAGTCTCTCCAGCTGCCTCTTCACCCGACTTCTGGAAACAGAAAAGTGGGAGAGGGAGAGAGCAGCAGCATTTCCCGATTTGGTTGAAGACAAACTAGTGGAAGAAGAAGAGTCCATCACTAAGTTAGAGGACAAAATGTTAGAGGTGTGACAGGTAAGCTGTGAGTCATATACGTATGTATATGTAAAAAAACAAACAAAAAATTACAATCTCTTAATATCCATTGCTAATGACAATGGAGGATCTGTTATGCTTTAGGTCTGTTGTTTTGAAAAGTATGGGACACTTGTTGGAGCCAAATAGTCTCATCAATCCCTTTTTAAAATACCAAAACATTTTATGAAAATTTGTTGACCGCTGGAACAAATCTGAAGGAGGATTGTCACTGGATCTTTACATTGGATAATTATTCAGAACAAATGGTCAAATCAACACAGAAATTGTTCACCAGGTACAAAGTTAACTCTCTGTGGCCACGTCAGTCCCTGGACCAGGATCCTGAAGGAGGACGCAGGGATCTGGAGAAGTCAGAGAGATCGATCAGTGAGAAATGGTCACAATCCATCTCTTCGTCATTTTTCACTCTGTTTACACATCTTTACCAGCGGTGGCATTTAGTGTGGAAGCTGCTGTGCGTGTTTAAAATTGGGTTGTAGAAGGTTTTGCAAACATGTTCTTTCTCAAACCATGACGATGTTGATGTGTGCTTAGCATTACTCTTTTGGAAGACACATTAAAGATCAGGATCCAGAACAATGAAAGAAGGAAGAACAAGTAAAATAGCTGTGGATAAAATTTAAATAGAATCACATATCAAAAATATCAGTATTTTACTATTTTTTTCTATTTTAGCAGTTAGTTACATAGTATTTCTGTTATCCTTTTGTAATTCTGGCATTTTCCCCATACACAAGGTTAAGGAGCAGAGCTATTTGATGTCCTGCTCCTTCCTGAATGAAGCCTTCATTTTCAGTTTGACTAATTAGCAGATAAATACAGGCATTAATCCTGTCCGTGTCACTTTCGTTAAATGGCTAACGGAACTGTTTTCTTTCAGCCTTTTACCAAGTAAAAAACACGCTGTCTGTACAAAAACTGCCTGTTTATAGCCGACATGTTGTCTGAAAAACAAACACAAAAACTTGATGGCAATGGAACATAGTGTCATGCTGAGCTCGGTCATCTGTGTGAATAGTGAGTTTAAGATAACCTAGAACAGACGTGCCACAGAACAGATAGCAAATTTGCAAAAGTATTCCGATGCCTTTTACTTTTTCCTCCAAAGAAAGCCGTGGTGGCTGCACCATGCAGCGGGGATGATTTTACTTCTTGAGGTCAGAGAGCTGATCAGAAATGAGGTGGCTCGAGTTCAAGGCAGGGCAATCCTGAAAACAAAAGAATAAAAAAAAAAAAAAACTGTCAAAGAGGCTCAGGATAACTGAGATTGTGGCAGTTCACCTTCCAGGAGGACGACGACTCCAAACATACAGCCAGAGCTGCAATAGAATGACTATATTACCAAGAAGGGGCGACGAATATCTGCCTCTAGATCTGCAAAGCTTTCAGACCAGCAAAAAAAAACCTGCAGATCAGAAGTGACTGGGAGAGCGGATATGTTCTTATTGAGATTAAAGTGCCCATTAGTAAATAGTTGACTTGCACAGACAGTTGGAGTCTGTTGTGCACAATTGTGCACGACTTTATATTATTTTGAATCACATGACACGCTAATAAAACTCATTGAAGCCTGTGTTTGTAGTGCGTCTAAATATGAAAATGTCTACTGTGTAAGCATAAAACATTCACAGGTCAAAAATAAATGATTGCTGCCTTAACACATTTAAACCAACTTCTTGACAAAGAGTCGTGAATTCTACCTAATTCAAATGTTGCTTTAAGTTGCGGGCATTTTTTACCCTTCATACCGTGGGATGTCTGTGGTGATGAATCCAAAGCCCAAGTGCCATTACTCATATTCCAGTGTGTGAGATTTTGGAGAGAACCAGCAATGTGGAAATGAAAGAGGAGCAGAAAGTTGCAAATTAAACTCCTTACTTCCTTCCTTTGGCAGGTTCTTTTCAGGGGGAGCTGACGGGGCTTGAAGGACGCGCTAATCTCGCTCAAGGAAATTATATTTAAATCACAGAGGGCCATGTCTCCTGTATTCCGCAGCATGGATTTAGGGATTTCTGTCCAGTTTCAGCTTCCACCACCATTCCATACAATCAATATTTGATCAAGGTCCTGGGCATCAAAGCCCGCGAATCTTCGTTTTGACTTTTAATTCCCCACCGTGACATGTAGTTCTCTGAAACGGGGATGGCTGCTTGTGCCAATATTAGATTTTTCTAAGTGTGCAGTTGCAGTCGCTGCCCTTTGAACTTTAATTTTAGCCCTGACTGGCTTCTTTGTACTTTGAATTAACCAGAGATTCAGAAGGCTTTCAAAGGGGTTGCACTGACACTCCAGCCATGTGGAAAAGTTGATTGTCAAGCATTGTTGGAAATCATGTTGAAGCTGTTGCAATTCATGTCCAATGAATTAAATTTGCGGGCATTTATACTAATGTATTTCATGCCATTAGCACTGTCTGTATCCGAGAATGCAGGCAACAGTGAGACTCGGTCTAGCGGACACTTTCTGAGGCGTTTGCACCTTTCTTGTGATTGGCGATATGGAGATCCTGAGAAATGATGACAAAGTGGCATGATTTCAGCACCAGAAGCCACAGCGAAGGAATTGTTTTAATGTCTTTGTTTCTACATTTGACTTAAAATAACCCAGCTTTGTTTTAAAAAAAAAACACTGATAGAAGTTGAAAAAGTTTATTACTCTGAGAAAATTGTAAAGGTGTCCCAAAAACAACTAAAGGAGTGTTCATCCTGTTTGAAACACTTTAAAGTTGATGCTATAGCCGCCTCTTTAATCCATGTGCATTCATGTGTTTTTTTGTTGTAATTCCAAGGAATATTTTTTACAAATACATAAAGGGTTAAGAGTTGTCTACACAGGGCCTGACTTAACCAACTGACTTTTGTAGTCTCTGGTAAAAATATTAATGTTAATCTATTTGAGGTATAATCAAATATTGTTGACATTTGTATCCAGATTTGGCCTTTGAACGATATTGCAAACAGGACCATGAGAAGAGATAAAAAGATGGAGATGATTCTCTGGTCCAAGGCATGGACTCACTCATCAGAGATGCAAAGCAACGCTCAAACCAATACAGGTACTGACCACATTCGGCTCAATCCGAATATCCTTATAGAGCAACGACTCTTTAGCCAAAGCAGAAGTGCGTAAGTGGTCGCCATGATAAGTGCTGTTTGAATAGAGCAGTCAGTAAGGAAGGGGGTAGGAAAAGTAGTCTATATGCTTCGTCCCATGGCTAGTATTGCCTAAGAACCTCCTTACCAGTACTAAGAACCCTTAAGGTATTCCACGATCCTTTTGCGTGGCATGATGTATCGGAACAACACCTTCACAGAAATCAACGAAGATGTCTGAGAGAAGAAGGCGTACCCTTTGTAGATAGTTTTCGGAAAGCTGAGTTAACGGCTGTCCAAAATCGACACAGCAGTTCAAAGCTCCTTTCCTCTAGCCTCGTGAGACCATCCTGATCTCGCGAGCTTTCAAGGTTTCACTCGCAGATCAGTCTGGCTACTTTCCGTTAAAGAAAATTTGGAGCCGTTCACCAAACGAACGTCCAATCAGCGTTGGCTTTGAGGCGGGTTGAGGTGTGACGCAACGAGAAGTGCGTCAGTTCAGTCTAAAGAACATGGCGGCTTCAGCCGATGAAACTAGCGTTAGCGTGGCTATCGAGCAAGTTTTATCGGAATTACAGAGTATTTCTTTGCTGAGCTAACGAGCCTTTACCTGCAGCAGCAAGAGTAGCTTGGCTTGTGGTTGTGTTTTCGTCGTCGCTCGTAACAGAGCGACGACGAAGCATGCTGACAAGTACGTCATATGCTTCGTTGATCTGATTGGTTTATTTGGCTTGTCTATCACCAACATAGGCCAATCAGCTAACCAGTATTTTCGCCCCTTCCCAAAATTACTTCAATGGAAGGTTTCCAGATGGATATGCAAAGCAAATCTATCTGGCGGCGTCAGGTTACCTTTCCTCCCCACGATGGATTTCTTATTGTTGACTCCATGAAAGGTCAAGGAACAGGAGCAAGGAACTATTATTAAGGGTATTCGGATGGAGCCTGGGATTCACATGAACATGGGCATTTTGGAGGGAGCTGGCAGAGCATTTTAGATTGAGAAAACATATTTTTCCTCATGTTTTTTTCTGCTTTTATTCCTCTAAAATGTTCCAGAGCCTAAATAATTTGAGTAAACTCTACTTAATTTACTGATTTACCTACTTTGAAAATTGACTCCTAAACCATAAAGGAATCTCTTGTTATTGGGAACAACACATTTAGTGATTTTGACCCACTCTTTGTTGCAGAAAGTTGTTTTCTTTTTTGGCAAAACATTCTCCCTGTGTTCTTTGTCCTGCTGCATAACCTAAAGGCTCTTTGAGCTTAATGTCACAAACTGATCACCAAATATTCTCCTTCAGGCTTTTCTAGTAAAGAGCAGATTTACTGGTTCTAGCAGATGCAGCAAATCCTCCAGGTCCTGAAACCTCAAAGAACCCCCAGATCATGACACTTCCAGTACTGTCTGAGACTTTAAAGCCTGAGATTTAGGTTTTCTGAAAAGCAATCTGTTTACCAGTAGATTTAAGAATGCAAAATGGACAAAAGTTCACATAACATCTTCCCAGAGGTCTTGGGGGGTAAAGATCTGTTTTGGTTGATGTGAAATCGACCTTTACATTCTGTTTCCCAAGAATGTAATTTTGTATCTCCATCTCTAATTGTTAATCCATGAGCTCTGATACTTTCACTTTGGGAGCGTTTTAAATCACAGGCAGAAGCAAATGTATACACACTTCATATTCAGCACAAATACTAAAAAAACTTCTGTGGTGGTTATTGGAATTGTGCAGCTTTTAAAATGATTTAGAATTTGAATTTCTTTAAATAATGTTAGAAATATGAAAGTTTTTTTAGTAAAATTAAAATCAAAGAATGATTGTATTTTCAACATACAAAAAACCTTGCACTGTAGATCAGCAATGCATTCTTGTGTGAAACAAGTGTTTATAGGGGTGTGGTGGTATAGATAGTAGTTCGCTGGTGCTCTGGGAAGGCTGCAAGTACCCAGTTTAAACCTCGCAGACTGCCACTATGGGTCCATGAGTGAGACCCTTAGCCCCAGATTGCTCCCCTGGCTGACTGCTGCTCCCTAAGAGATGGATTAAATGCAGAAGAATTTCATTGGAATGTACATTTGCAAAGACAAATAAAGATTTTTGCTGTTTCTTAACTTTCTAAAACGGCATCAGTTGCATTTAGTTCAAACCTTATTTAAAAAAAAAAAACTTAAATAAATCTGGGTATAAATAAATCCTTTCTGGGCTATTTCATCTTCAGGTTTCCCACACAGCCTTGGAAGTCTGGGAAAGTATTAGTGGAAAAGGATAAGTATAGACAAATTAACTATTGGAATGAATATTTTGATTCATTACTCTGTTCTGTAGCTAACTTAAATATTGGTCCATCCATCAATCCCTCCGTCCATCACTCATCACTTCAATCCTCTCTGTCCATCTGTCAATCCATCCATCCATCCATGTGTCCGTTCCAGTCACCTTCCTTCCTTCTTTCTGAAAAGTTTGAGTTTACAATTTTGTTTTATAAAGACTGACCTGTTAAAATATTGGAAATTCCTAATTCATTCAAATCAAAGAAAAAAGATAATTTCACACCATGTTCACGTCATTCCTTAGAAAGTGTTAATAAGCAAAGCAGGAGTGGATAGTCAGCTTCACAGTTTAGAGTGTTTTTTTTTTTTTTTTTTTAAGCCATCCTCAGAAGACAAGACTAATGCCAGGAGAAAACGGTTCCAGGAGCTGAGATGGCATTTCCCAGCATATTTCCAAGCTTTCCTATTTATGGCATGAAAAAGCTGGGCGGGGAATCACAGAGGACTTCTTTAATGACACTTGAAATGAGGCGTAATTAAGACCGTATTTCCATAACGTTCCTCCAAAACTTTAAGGACAGAAAATTTAATTATGCTATCATACTGGGGGCACCGTGACCTTGTCACAGCTGAAAAATAAAAGCTTTTTCTTTTTTTTTTTTTTTGCACTTTCAAAGGTATGCTAATAATACCGTTTGGAAAAAAAAATTAACAGCCATAACAACCATAATTTATTTCAGAGCAGAGCCTATATCTCCCCCGTGGTCTCCTTAAAATCTCAGCATGATTCTGCGAGTTTGAACTAGTAAAATCAGGACAATTAAAGAACCTCTCTGCGGTAAACATTAAGCGGATGGTGTGCATTTTGAGCCGAAATTGGGGATTAACTTCTTAAAATGTTCTGCCTGATCCCTTGACTGGACTTCAAAGTAAAAGTTATGTAGGAAGAAGGGGTATTCGAGGGCCATTGTCAGCGGGTTTGTCGTGCCTCTGACACTGAGAAGTCACAGAGTGCTTCCGAGGAAGTTTGGGGCCCCACAAAGGAGCTCAGACATCACAACGGATGAATACTGCATGTTAGATGTAGGCTGCTTGAAAGCTGTTTTAAGATTCTTCACAAAAAAAAAAAAACTGTTTCTGGTGTGAAAATTGATGTTTCCAACATGGAATCACCTAATATGGTTTTAACGTATTCCGTGGGTGTTGTGGTGGTACATTGTATGTGTAAATAAAGGAAGACCATTAACACGAAGGACATTATGTTCAGGCTCTTCTCGATTTTTCATTATAGTTTATTTACAGCCTGGGAATACGCTATGCATGCAAATCACCATACATTAAAATTTATGTTGGCACAGATTCAGAGGGCAGCGTGGGTTTGCTGCTGCGTTTCTGATCAATTATTCTCTATGCTATCAGAAATCAATCTGTGGTCATACCTCGCTTTACTTTTCTAATTATCTTACACTTTTCATTCACTCTACTGCGAGATCCTTTGGGTGTTTGCTGTAAAATCCAACTTTTTCACCAGTTTTCTGCTTATCTGGCACATTCTTTCAGATGGGAGCCTCGTGCGAAATAAGCGATCAGAACTTGTTGACACACCTGGTCCAGAGTCCAGGTTCCTCTCTCCAGCTTAAATATGGAAACGTGGATGGTGATGAATTAAAAAACATGAAATTTATGTTAATTTTGGTCATATGTTTTGGATCATTATGCTGCTAAAAGATAAAGTGACGACCCACGTTTGTATTTCAAAAGAGTTCTTGATGCCATGAACTCTAACAAGCTTCCCAGAGTCTTTGGAAGTGAGAGACCCACAACATTGAGTCTCCACACCTCAACTCTACATTCAGCATGATTTTTTTAGTTTCTTGTTTTTTTGTTTTTTACACATTATTATCACGTCTGTTGAATATAATTTTAAATGAGGAATTGGCCTTAGTCATACAATGGATTTGATCCAACACACTAGTTATCAATACTGAAAAACATGTCCTACAAATGGAACCTACCTTAAACCTGACTTTAAGAGATACTGCAATTGAACAAGCAAAGTTGTTAGGAGTAATAATGGACTCTAAATTATGTTGGACCAGTAAATTTAATTACGTACTGCTGAAAACGGGAAGGAGTATGGGCAATATTAAACGGTGTAGGAAATCCATTTCTCAGCAGTCGACCAAGCAACATTTAGATTTTGCATCAGTTGTTTGGTCAAACACAAGTGAGACTAATCTATGCAAGTCACACATTATTTTGGTTTGTACATATATAGCACTAATGTGACAATGCATGATAGATTGGCCTGGTTAACATTCAAATGTAGACTGATTTTTTTTTAAACATATCTTAGGATATCATTGTTACAAAAAGACCTAAAACTAATCTTTTAAAACTTTTTTTTTTTTTAGATACTCACAATTATGGTACATGTCAGATCAGTGAAACAAGGTGCATGTTCCCCCATCACAGAACTGATCAAATTCTTTTTTTCCAGATCCATGGTTGCATGGAATGCGTTACCTGGATTGTTGATATAAGAGAATAATGAAAGATTTAGTCAAAAGAAATGAAAACTTTGTTTACACGAGAATGAATTCTGAACATTATTACCTACTGGTGAGCAGCAACTATAATGTAAATGTTGGTGTGATGTGTATTATTACAATAATTTCTGAAGTGCTGTTGTAAAGTTGTGAATAATTGGGTTTGAGTTGGGACTTTAGAACTTAATTACTTGAATCAAGAATGATAGTTGTTGTTTTGTATTTTAGTTTATGAATATATCTGATTTGTTATTAATATAATTTAGTTTTACACTGTGCTTTCACAGTTTGTGTTTTTAGGTCTGTGTGTGTGACTGTTTATGTCATTTTGTAACAGAATATTTGCAATGAAAATGAAAGGACCCCAAGCAGAATAGCACATGTATCTTTGTGAGCAAGTAACTGCTGGAGAGACAAAAATATGGGACTGTACTGAAATGATTTGTTGAACCCTACTGAAAGGTTCCACAACCTTGAATTTTTTCCTTATAGCTTTGTTTGTGTTTGAAGGCATCTGCCTTAGCTATAGCTTTTATCAAAGGATTATTAGTAGAAATGGCAACGCTGAGTTTAATAATTCTGAGCTGTTCAACCTGAAGGTGATGCTTATTGAAAGTGTCAAGACCGACACCGTGTTCTATAGGCAGTGCTGCAAAGGTAATATTAAAATGTAATTCCTAAAGCAGGCCATCAACATGGTACATTTGAAAATGCCTCTGGTTTCAGAAGAACAGTTGTCGAATTCTGATCATCTTAAGTCTGAAGCAGTCACTCAATGATTACCTGGATGGTCTACAGATAGATAATGGTCACTTTCCACTCCTTGAGCTTTAAAGTCTTTAACTGTGCAATGTGGATGACTCCTACTCTTGTGTGATTTATAGGTAGAATATAAAATAGCTTGAAACCTACAGTTCTGAAAAACGCAACTTGATTCATAACGCTTCAGGTAGTTATTGATCTGAGAAAGTTACTTTCAACCAGATATTATTTCAATTCCAGGGCACAAAATGCATGTAAAATACGTGTGTTCATAGCCGTCTTGATTTAACATATGCTGTATATGCATGGGTGGGAGTGTCTCTGACCAAAAAGACCATGCTTTAATTTGTAACGTATCTCATAGAGAGAGAGGCTTAAACTGTCAAAATTAGTGCAGTTTATATGTAAATGAAACATATTATGTTATGCCTCAGAGTTAACGGCATCAGGTCTGTAGAGATATATCTAAACATCCCAATTATTGTATTTAGGTTAGCAGGTACACCACTTGCCAAGAAACGTGAACTCAAGGCAACTTTATGGCGATGAGCAAATTAACCTCTTTCATGGAAAGCAGGGCAAACATTGTAGAATTGACTGTATACTGTATAATACTACTAATAGTACCACTCTATCATAATTCGTTAGATTTTAACATGTGGAATTAAATTTTAAATGATAGCTTCAGCTGAACATGGCACCTTTGGACATCTGGACTTGCAAACAGGGATGAATCGGTTTTGTGGAGGTCCACAATTCTGTCCCTGGCTTCTGAGTTAATTAATTGTTATATTCACATGATGCCATATCAGGAAAAAATGTGTTTGCCTTAAGATAGATCCACTGGTGTGTTATGAGTTAACCAAAGCTTACAAAGCCGTGGCATTATCTTTGGGGCTTTTCAAAAAAAATTTAAAGGGATATTTATCTTAGTTCTTATGAACTACAGAATTGAAATTATATTTCTAATTAATATGGTATTTTGCAAACAGAGATTACTTTGGTGAAACTTACTTAAAACAGGTATAGCTTAGTCTCATTTAACATCAGAAGGTGAGAAAAAACATGGATAGTGAGACCATAGTGGCTAGCAGGTACTAAGCTTTTCTCAGCAATAGGACTGTTCAGACTTTAAGTATATGATTGTGCAAATCCTTTATGTGTGGCTGTGAGTCCACATCTATTGTTTGGATCTGTCATTCACCAGCGTAATCTAGCCTAATTGAATGAGAATAATAAGGTAGAAAAGGTTGCATATGAAGGAGACTTGAGAAAATCTTTCAGTGTTGCATGAAAACAGAGGGACGGAGCTTTTTATATCCACATGCGTCATTGCCTGCACCTCTGATTTCTTTTATACTACTAAGTACTGAACATGATGAGGTCTTGGTTGTAAACAAAGACTACTGTTACACTGCTGGAGAGCGCCGCAAATGGCACAGCACGCAGAAAGCCTGTATTCAAAGAACACTCAAATTCATTGGTCGAAGATGGCTGTGCCTCACCCTCTGATTTACATCTACTTTTATGTCGGATCACTTTTTCCCCCCCCCCATTATAGTTTTGTTTGCTAGTTTCCGAAGCCATTAGATGAACCTCGCAATAATGCTTTCTGCCTGGCTTCCATTTCTGTGACAAGCACTTTAGCCGCTCTGTCTAAGGAGGCAGGATTTGCCGTTTTTAATTGTACATTCAGTGGAAGGAAGAACAATAGACAGAGCTTGTTTTTTTTTGTTTTTTTTACAGCGTGAACAAAGACTGCTGTCAGATTATTTTGCTTTTATGAAATGTTTTTTTTTTTCTTTTTTGTGAGCTGTTCATCGTGTCAAGCTGTTATTAGCAGTATATATATATTTTTTTGTTGATCGTACTTAGTCATTCTTGCATTGTGGGATTAAGCCTTACACCGCTCTTGTGAAAGCATGAATTTCCTTCTGTGAGTAGAAGTTGCAGTGATTATTTTTTCATCTGAGCCGAGGTGCTCGGTGTTAAGTGCAGGTTCATGCTTATAAATCCTGGGCTCTGGCTATAAGAAACAAACTGTGCAGCTGATGAATCACAGCCTCCTGGTTATTAACAGGTCTATTTGTTTGCAACTCTATGCTAATTTGTGCTGCTCCTGGTGACTGCTTTGGTCATTATTGAAATGAGTCTGTGTCTGTAAATCACCACACCTGCCTGCGGTACTTATGATTTGCAGCCACACAGTAAATCTGCCTATTTTATTCCCTGATTAGTGTACCAAAGCAGATGACTCTAATTTGTTATATCCTGCCCTGCCCTTGATGTCTTTTTGAATCCCTGGATTCTGTTATTGCAATTCCATTCATGAGTAGTTTTTTTTTTTTTTTTTTGTTATTTAAGTTGAATTAAAGTGCATATGAAACATGGCATACTCATTAGTTACAAAGCCTCTTCCTGAGGGGGAAAAAGGAGATGGCTAATGCAAAAGCAAGCTTTATCTGGAATAATGATGGTAACACAGGCCCAGATGAAGATTATCACCTCAGAATCTGAGGCCATGATATTCAGCTGGAACCAGCCAGTTTGATATCTTCAGGTTGAGAAGGAGTTACTCCTGAATCGAGGCAAGTTCAAGAAAGGGGACTCTTCAAGTGGCGGAAAAACACGATGGAAGAGGAGGCATTTTGTGGCTTTCGAGGACTTTTACAACAGATGTGTCCAGTATGGATCTAATCATACGGAACCCAATTTGGTTCAAATTCCATTCCATGCTTACACAAACTCAGTGATTATCATAGTTATCACAGTTAAATTCAGGTACCTCTAAACAGCTCATCCATGGAAGCCTAGATGACATAAAGTTGTTGGTTGGCCAGGAGTCCCTCCTTTGAGCAACCATGAAGCACAAGTGGAGCTGTTCCTTTTTAGCAAAGACGACCTTCCGGGACAATCCATGCTCAACTGCTCTCACCATCTGGGGCTGACAGAAAGGCTTCATAGATGAGCGGAGAAGCAATAGGTTGGGATGACTTCCTTTTTTATTTCTCAGAAAAGTAAAATAAAGAAAGTTAAACAACATTGATTGTAGCAATAGATTTATTTTATCCATCCAGAAAAGCAATGCAACTGATTACGGAAGCCCTGAGAGAGGGTGCTTTATGTGACAGAGAAAAAGGAGAGTGTGCAAAGTGTAGCAATAGCTCAATTATTTGGTATTGCCCAAGAAAGAGAGACAACTGAACTCTAAACCACTGGACCAGTAATGCTTCTTATGGAAAAGAGAGGTAAAGAGAATAAAGTTTATGGCAGCAGTAGCTATACCAATGGATCATTCTAGGAAAGAAACACAGTTGAGGAAAAACTACTGAACCAGGACTACTTTCTATCAGAAAGAAAAACAAGTGACTATAAAAAGTTAAAGGAGCAATAATAAGATATTTACTGTAAAATCAGTCTCACCCAGGATGGAAGCAACATTCCCTATAAACAATCAGTCCAATCCATTAACAATGTCTTAGGCTCCACCCAAATACCCTTAATAACAGCTCCTGTTCCTGGAACTTTCATGGGGTCAACAGTAAGAAGTCTATTTTAGGGACAAAAGGAGCTTTTGACTCTTTAACTCCATTACGTGACGCAAAACGCATATGGATGACTCTAGTCAAATATGGGACTACAGCCTTCCGGAAATAAACTACAAAGTGCGCAATCTCTTCTCTCCGGACATCTTTGTTGACTTCCATGAGAGTCCTGTGCTTATACGTCATGACATGCAAAGCATTGTGGGATACCTAAAGGATTTTTAGCACTGCTAAGGGACCTAGCAGGGTTCCTTGGCTAAACTAGCCACGGGAGATAGCATACAGGCATACTTTTCCTACCTCTTTTCTTACTACCTGCTCTGTTTGGACAGCCCTGAATCTGGTGGCCGCTGACGCACTCCCTCTTTGGCTAAAGAGTCATTGCACTATAAGGGTATTCAGATTGAGCCCAGTCAAGTTTTTCTCCTTTCAAACCTAGAGGTATGGTCTGAAACTACTTCACTTAAGTGTGTAAACTGTGTTTACTAATCATTTGAGAGTTCCCAGTGTTCCTAAAACAGAGCACAGTATTTGGTATTTTAATTTGGCAAAGGAGCAGCAGCCTGCAAACATGGAAGCCAGTAAGAGAAGAGGACCAGAAATAAAAAATAATACAACAACATATACCTGTCCTGTGTAACTAAAAATCCAGTATAATTTCACAGCAACAATGGATGACTGAGTAAATGGTCGGTCTCCATGAAAGGTGTTGTGTATGTGTTTTTCCGATTTTAACCACTGGGGGTCATTAATACTTATTGTTCCTTTAATCACAGCAGCGGTTCAGAGGTTCCTTTCACAAAACAGAAACAACTAAATAGGGATCCAGCTAACAATTAATGAAAAAACAAAAACAAAACTCAGAACACAAAATTCCTGGCAGTAGTTGCTCCATCGCTACTCGAGAATATGGAACATTAATTTTAGGTATCACTACAAATGTTGCATAAATTGAGAGTAAATAATATTGTGGTGAAGAATAATTGAAGGTGAAATTTACTGGTCCATATATGTTGCAAACCTTCCCCTAAACTCCTGATTTTTTTTCATGTTTGCAGATATCCAACAAACTAAACTCACATTACGGTGTTTTCTAAAGCAATTTATAATCAAATAATGCTGCACAAACAACATTTTGTCTTTCTCAAACTAAGAAAAAAAAGTGAATTGTTAGCTTAGGCAAAAGTGGCAGCCATCAAAGTGTCTTTTTTTTATATGTCAACACTTTTAGTGCCTCCCTGCTGGTAGTTCTGCCATTTTCTCTTTTTTTTCTAGGCTGAAGTTCTCCACATGAGTCCTTTCTGCCGTGGCAGTTTTCAGTGTGCTCCAAATATGGTAAATTTGATCCATACCAAGGCTGGATAAAGACTATAGTTAAACACTTTGCAAATTTTATCAAGCCAATATTTATTTTTTTGTGTTTTCATATTGTTCTACTGCTGGTATCTTTAGGACACGTAACATACTTGGCTCAAACATCTAGGTATGTTGTGTGACACACTGTTCTAAAAGAGCTTGCTGATCATCTTATTCCTCTTACAAATTACCTCTGGAGACCTTGAGACCCTTTTCACACTGGATAAAGACCCCGCCAAATTCTCCATGACCTAAATAACCTATTTGAACGTGGTTTGGAGGAGAAACTTATTTAATGTGAAAGCAATCATGCTGTAACATTTCTTCATGTCTTGGTACTTCCCAAGACATGATGCCTGTTGCTCTATTGATGGAAGGAGCCGTGGAGAGTAGGGTCAAAGCCAGGAGAGGGGTAAGCAAGGCCAATCGGTTTATAGATGACTCAACTAGAGTTATGCATGGGCCCTTCTTCATAGAACCCTGCCACCAAGCTCCAACCAGAAGTTCAATGCTTAACCATTGCCTTGAAACAGCCATCTTGTGTATGCACAAGACAAACAACTGAATGAGGATCTGTCAAATGTAATGAAAAACCAGTTACGTTCCTAATAAGGCCATTAAAGTCTCAAAAAGACCCTGCAAACACAGTGAAAGTTTAGACTCAATGTGACATTGCCACTCTTAGTACTTACCCAATGTGTTTTTCTTTTTTCTGCAACTGGATCTGATGGCTTTCACAACCATACGAAACCAAAACCAAAAGAAAAAAAAAAACATTGTAGTAACTTATCTGGAGGACTGCCAGTGTAGATTGAGGTCAAAGCCGAGGCATGGGTCAGGAAGCTCAGTTCAGTTTTAATTTTCAATGACCAAGCCAGGGTTGTGCTTGTAGACCCAACATCATAGATACCGTGCCACCGATGTTTTCAAGCTCCAACCAGGACCCCGATACACAGACCACACCCAAAACCTGAAATCAGCACATTATCATGTTTAATACAAAGTCTACAGGATTCGTAATACGTCCCTTAAAACCATGCCAGTATCCTGCAAAGGCTATAAAGGTCGTGGCTGACTTGACATCATAGCAGAGTTTTTCTCCAATGTTAAAGTTCAAATAGAAAACCACATACTTATAGTTTCTCATTTTATAGTATGTACAAAATTAAAAACATCACAAGTGAAAAAAAAAAAAAATCTAACTTTTTTTTTGTTTATAGCACAAAATAATTCACTGAAATAGCAGACAACGCAAAATTCCTCATTCAGTCACGTGACCCACGAGGAGCCGCTGTAGAATTCCGTGACGTCACACTAGTTAGGAGGTAGTCGGGAAGCGGTCATTTTACATAGCGTGTCAGTATTTTTTCACCTTTGCGATGGAGTTTGTATGTTTAAACGAGGACGAATACGAAGCGAGCCAACTTAATGTTAAAAACGAGGAGTGCTGTGTCCAGCCATATGCGTTTGAGCCGTTAGTTAGGCGTGAATTACGGGACAACACCGAGGAAAGTGGAGAAAGTAGGAGTAGCGATGATGACCACGCTAGTAGGCCGACAACGTCGTCGTCCGACTCAGAATCTGCCAGTGAAGAGGATATTGACCGTTCCCATCGACTGACAAATACTGACTGGTAAGTTTTTTTATTCTACGATTTTTTTTACTTTTGAGTAGTGACCCCTCTGAGAGTGATGTCGATTTAATTACTTTTATGTCTAATTAAATTCAAATTGATGCTAATGCTAAGCTACTTCTTTCGTGTTTTTGATTTGAATTTTTAAGCAACCTCGTACTGTAGGCATAGTAGACAAAAACTAACATTAGCCATTTGACCATTACTAATTCATATTTTTAGGTGGGTGATTATGAATCGGGATTGTTTATATTTTACAGGTGCAAATGTGGCAACTGTGTGATTATGCCCACAGTGGATGAATGCAAGTGCTGCACAGAAACGCACCTTGTTGATCAGGAAGTCGAGTCAGCTGGGCTGCAATGTATAACCTTACATGAAGGCTTTCAGGGAAACTGCCTCAACCAGTATGTCCTCAAGGCATCTTTTGTTGAATTTTTGGAGGGACATGGTCCTCTTGGAAATGATGAACCAGTAAACGAGTAAGTAGTTGAAAAATTGTTTATTGAAAATACATGTATTAGTGCTAAATTCTAGTCCTACACTGTATGCACCTGTGATGTAGTTATTTTACTGTAAATTAAATGCAGTTGTTTCTGCACCTTAGGCCTATATATTTTATTTAGAAACAGCAAAAAACATTGAAATATAACTACATTGCTTTAGTAAAACACAAAAACAATCATTTACATGTACTTAGCAAACAAATATAACATCAATTACATTCAGAACATATCACTTAAGTAGGGCCTAGTTTAAAACAGCATTACAATAATTTTTAAATTTTATTACAGGTCTAAACACTTTTTGCATCATATTTTCTTTCTATTTTAGGATTTACAGGTACATTGCATATAGAAGAATGATCAGATGGATTTGGGGACGCATTGGAAAAGGAAATAGGAAAGTTCTTCCATCCTGTGCAGTGAATAAAATAAGAGAGACCTGGGAGTCAGCAGACTACACTGGTTTTAAATACCCAACTGTGTGAACCTCGACTTCCTAGTTGCCACAACTGTGAGTTTATCGACCTTGTCATATTGGTCTTTCACGTATTCAGGAGCAATTTGGGCTTCTAAATCTTGCCTTGCAACTTCATAAGAAGGTATGGCCTCCCGACGAGCCATTACTTCATCCAACAACTCATCAATGTATGCTGAAATAGAAACAATAAGCATTTCATGCATGAAAGTTGAAAAGCCAAGTGTGAAACTGAACATTATACCAAGTACACACCATAAGTACAAGGGACTTTAACTTGTTTGGCTACTGGTTCTCCTTTTTTTGCCTTTGGAAATGAGAGCTGCCACATTTCTTTTCCAGCTTTGTTCTTAGCCTGCTGTCTGTTGGAATTCTCATTGAAATGGAGAATGGCAAGGATCAATCTGTAACAGAAATTTTCATGATGAAATAATACTTGGAATTAGGATGACAATATGTCAGTTAAGTTATTATTCATTCAGGATTTAAGCAACCTACCTGGCATTCATACTGTGGTAGAAGAAGTGCAAGAACTTTGGTGCAAAGAAGCACACCACCTTGTGGTAGCTTTCAACACTTGACGTCTGCACATGAGGTGACAATTTACCAATGTCGGCAAGCAGAGTACGGTTAGTGACAATTGATTTCACCTCAACATGGGCCCTTGAACCTGCAGTGATTGTGAAGGAAGTATTATGAAAAGCCCTTAGGAGATTGACTTTTGAGAAAGCTAAAAATAATTTTTCACCTTCTGCAATCCACTCTCTGTCCTCTACCAACTCATCATGTGCACAGGTTGGAAAGTTCTCAAATGGGTGTTCATGGATGTCTACAATGTGGTTCATCACCGACTTCCACTTGGCCACAACCAGCTCAGCATTTCCATCACTGCTTGCCCCACACCAATATACATGGTTGGAGATGCTGTGGATCCACGGTGAGATGGTGTGACATAACTTTTTCTTTGATGATGCGTCAAGCTTTTTTGTAATACCTGGAAGATGTAAATGTGTATTATATAATTATCCATATATAATATCCATATTTCTAACCTTACATAACTATATATATATATATATATATATATATATATATATATATATATATATATATATATATATATATATATATATATATATATATATATATATAGTTAGAAATATGGATATATTATCATTGTAAACATTTACCTACTTTTTTTGCCATGATTGATATAATTCAAGCCATTCTGCCTACCTTTTGCTATATGCCAGGCATCAAACCAGTGATTAATTGATGGATAAATCTCGCGCATAAACTTTTTAACACTGGAATGACGGTCTGTTGTCAAGTCAGTAACAGTGACTCCAGCATCTTCTAGGAATTGAAGTGACCTCTTTAGGCCTTCCAACTCCATTGCATATGAGTTTTTCACTTCTGTACACTGAAAAAATGGTTAAGTATAATATTAGTTAATCTATAATCCTGTAATTGAAAGAGTACTCAATTAAAAACCACGCTAACATGACGTTCACTAAATCCAATATATATTGTTTGTTAAAGGCATACTATGCAACATTTTTCAGTTAATTAATGTGTTCCATACCGTTTTGGATGATTAAATGAGTCATTTCAGGTCGAACAACGGTTTTCTCGGCCGCCCTGGGGGTCTGTGGGGGAAATACCGTACTTGCAATTGCAGGAGCTTACGGCCCGCACACACAGAAGTCTCGCTTTACGGTGAGAACTCCATGTGTTTTTGCCCTGCTATTCACTATATGCACGCGCGAAAGCAACAACAAAGAACCGCGTGTTAACGTCAAATAAACATGCAAGCATATCGAGTTTTATTATTATTGTTATTATTATTATTATTATTTTTATGTTGGCGAGTCGCTACCGCGGCGGCTGCGGCTTGGCGAGGCGGTATCGTCTCGCCAACATAAAAAAATATATAATAATAATAATAAAACTAGGCGTGGCGGTAGCGTCTCGCCAACATAAAAACATAATAATAATAATAAAACTGGCGAGGCCGCGGCCGCAGCTTGGCAGCCGCCTCGCCAAGATAGCGGTGCGGGAAGCTTGATGTTCATACCTTCACTGTGTTAGTCATTGTTTGTACTGCCGTTTTTTCCACTTTTCGTTGCGTTCGCCTGTCTGCTAAGCTCAAAACAACCGCGCCTGGCTTGAAGGAGAAACCAGAACAGCTGAGCATCTTTATGACAGTGCACTTTTACTTTCGCCCTCTGGGGGGAGCCTCACTGGAAAATCAACCCCGGTTGCATAGTATACCTTTAACTTTTGTGGACTCAGATGTTGGTTTACTCACAAAAACCATGGTATCAAATAAGAATCTGGGTATTTTAACAGCACAACCTTACCTGTACAAGCTGCATGTCCAACACTTTGGAGGTGTCCATGTCCATAAGGGAGTAGCTACCGTACTTGGCAGTGTGCCCTGGTGAGCAGCATCTGGCATCTCCACCTAATCTGACTTTGCTCTTTTTTTTGACATCACAGATGAGCAGCTCTTGCTTTTTTGACCAGAGACTATTCACAGCTGGAATAAGGTATGCCTTCTGTATGTTATAATAAGTACTGACGCAGAATGTTGAAATCCTCATAAATTTAAAACAATTGACTGCCTTCACAGTACTACATCCACTAAACATTATGGAAGCGGCTAGCTGTAAGTTGCCAAGTGGCATGGTGCCATGTGATGGCTGACTTTTCCAGGTCTTCACATGAGAGGGGTCAACACTACACTGTGATGTCAAGGTCACCATGGTGCCCGATACCTTTGTAGATATTATTTTGCAGGCATTCCCACATAAAAAACACAAGGCTAGGAGGGACTGAAGACACGATTCGAAGACTATGAACTTCCTCTCTCTCATAGGGGTGTGAGTATATTCTCTAAACAAAAAAAGATGAATACAAAATTTAATGATCACAATTTTAAATTAATCCATTGTGTTATTTGATGTTTTTACTTACTCATCGCTCATTTCCATTTCAAAATCTCGGTCGGAGTCTTCATCTTCCTCAGGAATGTAGTCTAAATCACCATCATCATCATCAGCAGCAGCAGCACTACTGTCGTCTGAAAAATCCACTTCCATTGAAGAACAGTTCTTTTCAACCGAGTTGCCGAGCTTAACCTGGCAGGAAAAATCCTTTGCTCTTGAAAGCAGGCTTTGGGTCCCTCGATGACATTTGGCAACTGGAGTGACATGCCAGGATTTTGGAGTTTGACATGATCTAGTGCATTTCACAACTGTTTCAGTCTGTGACATTTTATTCTGAAAATTAATAAAAAATGAAATGTTTACAATTCTGAAAATAAGTTTTCAAAAGATCTTTGGGTCGGGATTTATAAAATTCTAATTCTAAGTCTTTTGTAGAGAAAATTAAGTTTTATGGAAGGAATTTTTAAATTTATATTGGACCCAGTCCTACATACCATTCCAGTTGACATTGTCTGTACACATGCATGGGTGGTCAGAGGTAGTTCAAAAGACACATTAGGCTTGGCATTCGTTGAGATGTCGGTTTCATAGCAAGCCTCTGCATCATCCGACGACTCCATTTGACATACACTTGCCTCATAAGCTTGTAGAGCACAGCTAACTGTCTGAAATATATGTAATGGAAGAGATTACAGTGGATAAAAAAAAAAATAAAAATATATATATATATATATATATATATATATATATATATATATATATATATATATATATATATATATATATATATATATATATATATATATATATATGCAAAGGATTTGGTTTTAAAAGTTTGTCTTTATTTGGCAGTGCCTACATGAATTGACATCTAATCTCTCTGTTTCTGTAGAACCTGTCCGTGGACCTCGAGCCCCAGAAGGCGGCCCTACAGTCCTTGACCAGCAATGTTACGTTCAAGAAAACTGGAGAACTGGAGGACAAAATAATAAAAATAAATCAGCTACTCCTGATTCTTCCCATAGTCCAAATAAACGGGTTACTCTTAATTGTGTTTGTGTGCATTTGTCACTGGGATGAACTAGCAACCTGCTAGCAACCCCCTCTTTCTCTCTAGCATGGAAAAGCAGGTGTAGAGACTTGATGGAAAGGTAAAGCTTCAACAAATACATACTTGCTAGCTATATTAATGTTAATATATTTAATTTAGATTTTTTAATATATATTTATATATATTATATATATTTTAATGTTTACCTCAGCTCGTTGACGTTTTTCATAGGCCGACGTTCGACGTTTTTTCACCGTGTCCGTGGGCTCGGGGTGCCCCATTTTCAGGGTAGGAATGGCATCTGGTTTAAGCTGTAATTTTGATATATTGAATCCGATTGATGCTGCGAGATCAGGATTGACGACAAAAGAATCTGCCGTGAAGTGATCAGCACACAGTTTGCTGTATCGGCTTGGACGCCACAGATTGTCCGGTTGATGTCTGTCTAATCTATTTACTTTTCGAATCCAAATTTGAAGCAAAACCGGGTCCTTCGGATAATTAAACATTGCTTTTCCCGATCCAAAGCCATTTCTACAATTGGCAGCAGTACAATACACCATTGTAATTACTTTTTAACGATCCTTTTAGACTACTTAACAATGCGTGAAGTAGTGGTTTTTGATAGCCGCTTGAGGACGTTTGACTACCGTGACATCACAGCTGTTTTCGTCACGTGACTGCTCTCGCCGGATTCTCGGATCCTGGAGGCGCGCAGCATACTGTGAAACTCTCTCGATTTTTATTACATGTAGCATTTTTAACGCGATTTCGACCAGCCACATAGATACAAAAACGATAGTCTATCATCATACACAATAAAACTGCTCTAGGCGCACTCCTTTGTATTTGACCTTTAAGGGAATGTAAAGGGCAACCCATAGTGACAGCATTTGGTCAGTGGTCGGTGCTCTAAGTTGTGGCAACCAGTCATCCAATTTACACTTCCAGATAATTTGAAAGTCCAGGATCCAGTTTTTGTCTTGACATATTTCAAAAATATGCATCCAATAGGACCAATTCAATGTCTCATGTATGTCAATCGGTGTCCAAGGCTCCTATTGATGAACATCAATGGACACATGGCACTGAGGCAAGCCTGATGTGTGTTTACCTGAAGGTCAGTGACCGTAACGCCGCTCCACTGCATGACTGAACCTCACACTATTCCTTTTGTTGTGGACTTTTTTTTTTTTTTTTGGTTTATAAATAATGTACTGAGGCACTGCATTTGCGGAGAACCACATCCTACAGATAATGTGGCGCATTTACTGAAATGTGTTTTCGTCCAAGATTGTTTTGGCACTTTTTTTTAAAGCTGATATAGTATGCAACACTGATAAAAGCTGAAATCAAAACAAGTAATTCAGGGACTTTAATTATACCCAGGATTGTACTTTTTTTTTTCCCCTAACCAAACAAAGGCAGTCATATTACAATTTATTGGACGTTAAAAAGTGGAAATCTTGAACCAGAAAAGTAAATAAGTTGTTAGGATAAAAAAAAATTCTGCCATTCTTCCACAGAGGTCAGCAGGGACTAAGCCCATGTTTAGCCCCACAAGAAGCTTATTGAAACATTACTTATCCAAGGACAAGCTGATTCTGAAGTTGGGAAATTTAGGGTTTTAATTAAACAAGAGCTAAATAACGAGACTCTGCAAGCTGATGGCAAGGTTTCCTTCCAGCAGGTCAAGGACTGGTCTAACGGTGTACGGCTAATTGCTTATTCTCCCCATTATTTCTTCCTTGAAACACAGCCCAAAGTTGTACCGCCGAAAAGCAAACCACAGAAAGACCAAAGAAAAATATATAAATTTAAAACCAACATCCCTCTTATGACAAAGAGTAGCTCTATCTTCGGTAAAAAAAAAAAAAAAAAAAAAAAACCTGTATGTTCTATAGAAATGAAAGCTTTCTCTTTGGAGAATAAGACACTTTGTTATAGAGATAAAAGCGCTGGTTATACTACTAGTTCTTCAGAACAGTCTCTTCTACTGGAGGCCTCATTTCAGTAATAAGAACTACAAAAGCAATACAATGTTATAATAATTAGAATACCTTATTGACCATATGTAAGGCTTCTTTAGATGCTCTACTTCTGTTTTTAGACAAAGAAAGCTTGGGTTATTAAGTCTAGGTCCTCAGAGAGTTGATTTGCAGCCACCCGTTCATCTTGGAAAGAAGACTTAAATACCTCTGGTTTGATTATTTACACACACTATCAGAGTATGCATTTCTATTCCTGTTAAATCTACAACTTTAAAGTGTTTTTTTAAAGGTCCCTCAGTCATGAGCCAAAATATGGTTTGATTTCATTATTTGGTTCACCAAAAAGTCATTTCCGCACGCTAATAAAAGCTTGAGATTTTTCTGGCCTTCCGAGCACAACTCCTCCTCTCATCCCCTGGAAATGTATTACTGCAGCACATTCAAGTTTTCAGGCATTCATAATTGAGTAGCATATGATGAATAGCACAAGGGTGTTCCATTTTAGGCAGGCTCGAAAACAGAGGCAGGATCAGCAGTGATTCAGTGTTTTTTTTTTTCGTTTTTTTTTATGTCACAGCAGTGCAACCCTCATGTGTCTCAATACAGAATTCAATTTACCACAGTTAGAGGAACTAAATATTTCAAATAAATGTGACACATTTCCTATTTGTATTGCTGTGTAAAATAAATATTTTTGTAGCTATTTGTTTTTAGCATTTATCACACAGTGTCAAATGAGTGAAATTTAAATGGGTCATAGACGATTCAATTTAAAATGATGATGCAGGCAGTAGAAGGTATGGCTTTTATTATTTTACAGACACCTCTGATGTAATCTGGTAAAACAGTGCATGCCACCAATGCGGGTGCATAACAACCGTAAAGCAATTAAACCAAATTTTAAATGTTTTAAGCCTGTGTACATCTCATTTTAATTGGTCTTCTGCAGTAGTTTGGCTATATAGCCCAGCTAACTAGTGTTGACAACCACGGGCAGATTGGCTCACTTCTAGAATCAAGGTCAGGAAACCACAAAAATCACCAGAATGGCTGTCAAGGGCCCCAGGAACACACTTTGGCCAACCCTTCTATACATAAACAGACCAAAGCAATCAAGTAAGCAACTACAGAAACCAGGAGGGACAATCATTGTCCTTATGCAATATTTAAGTCAATATATCTTCATTTGTTGAGATGATGGTTATTTAAATAAAAAAGAAATATAGAATAATGACCACCTCAGCCTCCATATGCAAATTAATATTTTTATTAAAATCCACTGATCATTTTTTTTTTTTTTTTTTTTTTTTTTTTATTTGAGGCCACGTTATCCAATGCTTACTTTGACCAGTTCTGTCTTTATTTGAAATGTATAAGCCTGAAAATGCGTCATTGGGGAAAACAAGGTGCTGCAAGTTCTCAGAGAGAGGTAGTAGCTTTGAATCCAACAGAACATCAGAGGAGCTTATAACTGGTTTTGGATTAATGTTTCTCCTCATGATCCCAGTCCATCAGTGTGAACCCGGTTCTCGTCAGAAACTGGGAGAGAGGGGCTTCTGTATCAAAAAGAAAAGCTGTGATTTTCAGCATCAAAACTACAAGCCATGATTCCGTTGCAGAACTTTGTCTTTCAAACTTTGATTGGGTCACTAACCAATGCCAAAGAAACATTTGACTCTTGTACATTCTGGAGGAATTTCCTGTTGCAGACGGCTGTCTTCTCTTGCTTCTGAGGAAAGAGCCTCTGGAAGTTTCAGTTTAAAGTGATGAGAAATCACGTTTCGTATCAGTGATTACCTCAGTATACAAAAGAGCAAAAGTGTTTTTTTCCCAATAAAATACTTCAGTTTCACAAGAGCCATTAAAACATTTAGTTTCATTTTAACCAATGCGTTGTATGTAACCATTTTCTGGAGCTCAAGCACAAAATCGGAAGCTGTTTTTACGTCTAGTTTCACTGATTTTTCTCGTGAAGCATAAAATTGCACCAATCAATCTGCCAGAAGTGTCCAGTTTTCCCTGGATGTGTTCCTGATGGTAATAGTCAATGAAATATTGAAAAATCTAAACTGCAACAAAGCCAAGAACTCCCTGCAACTTCAGTCTATAAACAAATGTGCCAAGATCATGTTATTTGATGCTCTCTGAGTTTACTATACCACTCCAGCTTTATTTATATAGCACTTTAAACAAATACCGTGAAATAAACAGTCATATGATGCCATTAAACCAATACTAAAATCAATAAGACCTGAATAAATGAAACAGCCCAATACTAAAATAATAGATAAATCATAGAATCGCAAAAAAAAAAGTATTATGGAAAGATGTGTTATATATAATTAGTAGTAAAAGAAAAGGAACAATATTAAAAGCCTAATAACAGTGAGTTAAAACTAAAGTTGAAACATGTCTATACAAAAAGACTCAAACCGCTGGGTCACCAGGTACGGAAAAGGGGTGAAATGAGATTCTCCTTTTCTTTACTTATCATTTTATTATTCTGTCTTTCATGGCTTGCCATACGCTTCAATTAAATAGTTTCTTCAGCATAATCTGTGATTTCAAACTTTTAGTAACTGGAAAGACGATGACTTGGGAATGTGAAGACAAACATCTTGTAAGGGTTTTTTTAAAAATCTGTATGTTTCACAATCTAAGATTGATATTTGCTAATGTCTAATTTTGCTCAGCTCCATGAATTTTTCAGTCCATGACCTTTTGCATCTTTCACACCCCTTGGCTCTGACCTTTTGAACAGAAAGAAAACATCAAATTGATTAGTCCACATGGAAACTCACTACACTGTTTGTAATGATGTTTTTTTCTACGACCAGTCTTGCATAAAAGTATTTGTTTTTTCTTTGAAATATTTATTCTAGCTTTTTCTAAAATGCAATCACATTAAAGTTGCTCCAGGTGAAATATCCAGCCTGGAAAGTCTGGAATTTGATTTAAGGATTTTCCAGGTGTGGATATTTATTGGAAAAGAAAAAGGTTTAGAAAACAGCTAGCATGCTTTTTAAATAGTGAACTCTTTCTTTCTTTTCTTCCTTCCATGTCTCCTACCTCCTTTGTTTCCTTCCTTCCATATCTCCTACCTCCTTCGTTTCCTTCCTTCCATATCTCCTACCTCCTTCGTTTCCTTCCTTCCATGTCTCCTACCTCCTTTGTTTCCTTCCTTCCATATATCCTACCTCCTTTGTTTCCTTCCTTCCATATATCCTACCTCCTTTGTTTCCTTCCTTTCATGTCTCCTACCTCCTTCGCTTCCTTCCTTCCATGTCTCCTACCTCCTTCGCTTCCTTCCTTCCATGTCTCCTACCTCCTTTGTTTCCTTCCTTTCATGTCTCCTACCTCCTTCGCTTCCTTCCTTCCATGTCTCCTACCTCCTTCGATTCCGCCTGTCTTTTATTTTTAGTCCTTCCTTGTGTTCTTGCTTTTGTCATTCATTTTTGTTATTGTCATTTTCCCCCTATATCATTCTTTCCTTTTCATTTATGTCTTTCCTCATTTTCTTCATTCTGTCTTTACTTCCTTACATCCCTTCTCAGTTTATTCAAGACTCCGTATTTGTGGAAACGTGTGCCATAAATCCATATTAACCTTAGTTTAGTCATATTGTAAAATGAACCTTAAAGGACTGTGGAAGTATGGAAAAGTTGGGACCAAATGTAAAAAAAAAAAAAGCAAAAAAAAAGCAAAAAAAAAAAAATCAAAAGAAACTCTTTGTTAGTAAGGTAAGGTTTCCATTTGTATTTCCTTGTATTGAAACACCAATGTCATGCTCTAAAAATCCCAGAATAAATAGAATTATCTCTGTTTTATGCAATATAAACCTATTCTGTTTGCTCAGCTGGTCCCGTCTTATCTCTTTCCTTCTTCTTAAGCACCAGCTGTTGGGCACGGTTCCCTCCCACAAATATTTGGACTGGCCGGTTTGTTTACGCCCCATTCTTGCGGCTCCTGTACTGGAGTCGGTACCCCTCTGACGCACATCACTCACTCATCACTCACGAAAAGCTATTTTGTGTGGTTTTGTCCTCCCGCTCGTAAAGTCATCCCATCCCTTGTCAGGTGGCGGCTTCGTCTTTTCAGCACAAGTGCCTTTAAAGTTTAAGGGAGGATTTATTGACACTCGCTCATACGGATAGGTGTATAAATAAAAGCAATGACGGATACATCACCGGCCAAGGTCACACTCTCTCTGCCACTCCTCGACGTAAGTGTATATTAGAAAGGGCACTCAGTTGATTAAAATATGATTTAGAACGGGATCTGAGATGGTGGATATTGTGCTTGGTTCATTATCGCTAAACGGCTTAATGGGAGGCATTAAAACGAGAAAGTCCTTTCTGAGGCTCAAGCTTTTATTATGAGTCACCATACTTGCTGGGGCAGCTTAAAGTATCCAAAGCAGCTCTAAAGAAGCTCCGTTTTCTTTCTTTTTTAGGGTGGAATATTTGTTTGGTCATTGTTAGAGTTGAAATCCTCATGTCAAAGGAAGCGGTGTATCAAAAAATTACGCCTTCTTACATTTTTTTTGTGACATTACAGCCACAGACCTCCACAAAGGATGATTAGGAAGTGAAAAGAAAAGACAACATCCCTTTGAATAATCCAAAACATTCCGTACAAATTAAAATCTGGAAAGTGTGGCATGGTCATGTGTTTAACACCCTTGAGTCAGTGCTTTCTATCCCTACCCTTCACTGCAATTTCAATTGGGTGTCTATTGGGTTTGTTTCTCTACTGCTTTGAACATCTAAAGACTTTTTTTGTGCTAAATCTCAACTTAGTCATATTGCATGGAGAGCATCTGTGAACAATGCGAACACTTGCTGCAGATTATCAATGGGGTTGTGACCTGGACTTTGACTAGGCTATTTTAACAGATGTATATGATTTTTTTTAAACTACTGGCGTCAAACTTCAAGCCCTTTAACATTGAAATGAATCTCTGAATAATATAATTACTTGATCAGCAGGATCTTAAGAACTTTACTCCATGCTTAGAAGGTAACTTAAGCATTTAATTCAAATGTGTTGAACCTGGAACAAATAACGATTTTGTTTCTGAGTTGAACAACTCTGACAAGCTTAGCTCCCTTTGCTAAAGAAAAGCATCCCCATATCATGATGCTGCCACCACCATGCTGCATAGTGGGGATGTATTTACCATGTAATGTTAGTCTGGCTCTCACATGTTACCCAAAACTTTAATTTCCTCATTTAAAACCTGTTCTACAGGTTTGTTGTGCCACTTGTATGACTTGTGGTAATTGAAAAATAGAAGAAGAAAAAAACAGGTTTTCTTTACGACTTTCTCTTAACGAAGGTGTTCTCCTTACAACTCTACTATATTAGATGTCTCCATTTCTTGGTAAATGTTGCAGTTTTGCTGCGCTCTTTCCATGTTCAGACAATGGATTAAACAGAGCTCTGTGAGACAGTCAAAGCTGGAGATTTGGTTTTAGAACCTAACCCGGGTTTAAAGCTGACCTGTCAGCTGTCTTCCTTGGTCTTCATGATGTCATTTGTTCTCTGATCTTCTCTAACGAACATCAGTGGCCTTCGCAGAAAGGCTGCATTTAAACGGAGCATGAATGTCACACTGGTGGATCTGATGTACCACTTTTGTGACTTTTGATGGCGATTAGCTGCAGTACAGTTCATCAAGGGGTATCAGAGTAAATGGAGCTAAAAATATTAAATGGTGTGGATACATTGATTTTTCTTTCACATTTAAAGGCATATTTTTAAATGTGAAGCTTGAACAAAAGACAAACTGGAGCCCGGTTGGATTTGAATAAGTGGTTTGTTAAACACAGGCAGCTTTGGAGCAGAAAGGTCACATTAAAAAAAAAATGAAATTAGATTTCTCAGAGTTCTCTTTGATAGGTGATTCAAAATCATTTATTTTTGCCTCAGTGGAAACAAAGGATTGAGAGGTATTTCTGGCATCAAACGCAGGACGTCTCATCTCATGCCAAAAGGAAGAAAAGCTAACAATTTATGCACCAGCTTGTTAAACTATTGCACCACGTTTGAGAACATTGCTGGGGGCCAGCAGTGAAATTCGAAAAAAAAAAGAAAAGAAACTTCTACGTCGAGCCCAAATTTCAGAAATAAATGTGACATTTCTATCATTTTTTTAAATGGTGTAAGGAGAAGGCAGCTCTTACCTCAATGGTCATTTGTGAGGAGATAGAGGAGAAGCCTGAGTCTGAGGGATGTGGGGTATTTGGGGGTTCATACGGCAGTGGAATGTCGTTGCCATGGGGTTTTATCCAAAGTATTAGAGTGGATGGATCTTTGTCATTTTCAGTAGGTTAGATTTAGAACTTTTTAAAGACACACAGGATTTAAATTACTTGAGAAAATTCAAAATCCCTCTCCAGAAACCACAGTGACTGACATTTCTACACATGACCAACTTTGCTGTCTAAACATCATTTTGTCCAATTAACATGTGTTTATTGACTCCGACATGTGACCCCAGTTTTCAGCCTGGCTACAGAGCCTCAACGCTTGTCATGCAGTGGACAAAAAACAAGCGTGACATCCATTCATGATAAGTTTCAGCCAGCCTATAAATTAAATAAATATTATACTCACAAGGTAGCAAGAATAATCCTGTCTTAACGAGCAGAAATCCTTTGTGGGTTTTCCAGCACAGACTGAATGTCCAGCAAGAAATTCCTCCTGACGGGGCGCTTGTCTTCTGCCCAGCAACGTGGGCTTTGCAGTTTTGTCAAGGTGTAGGAACATGTTTGAACTGCGCACAACACCAATGTGTTTCTCAAAAAACTTTACCAAAGTTAACAAAAACAACAGGTGGTCATTTGGCATGACTAAATGAAATGTAAGACATAGTGTGGATCTCTCCAACGGACCCAGCTCTGGGGGTTGAGCCATTTCACCAATTCCAATTACTCGCTGCTGGTCTTGAAATAAAACCAAAGCGACATTTAAGATATTGCTCATAATGGCAAACTAGTTTTGCCAATTACAAAGTCTGTAAGGAATATGCCGGTTCATAGAAAAGGGATAAGGCATTTACTAAGTAGATTGGTTGTAATAGCATATTACTCTGCCTATGGTCCACTACTATAGAAAATGATGTTACTTCTTATAGACAAGGTTGCATTGTATGGTGTATTTATAACAAAATGTTATGTCATAAAGCAGGCTATTAAATGGTCATAAACTAAGACTGTGTTTGGATCATTTTGTTTCTTCAGAAAAAGATCAATTTAAATTGTTCCTAAGGTATTTATTTAATTGCAGGACTTTTAATTTTGATGCTGGGTGACAGGTGCTTTGTCTCTCCATTTTAGTTTGGAATGAAGGACGGGTTGCAGACAGTAAAAGGCCTTGATTCCCCAGGGAACTTTTTCCCTTCAACTTCCTTTTTAACAAATAGACAGATAAATAAGTCAATGAATGAAACATTTTTTGTTTAAGTCATAATAATGACAAAGGATTTCTTTTCAGGCATTGTCATGGCATCGCCCTCACGGTGATTAAAAAAGGCAAATATTTTAAGTCTGTGTTTTGTGAGTAATGCCTTCAGTTCACAGCAAATAACTTTCAAGATAAACCTGTTTTTCATTTGATGAGTAACTAATCCAGCTTGGCTGATTCTCTATTTTTTTTCTCGTGCATTCATCCTTTCGGTGCAGCCTTGTTCATCTAATAAAGACATATGAACAGCAGAGTCCTTGGAAGTCTTGGCTTAGTAAATGTGACGACGAATAAATTTCCCCTAAGACAAGACCTTTAATTAACTGTCTGCTGTCATTAACAGGAGCGGCCAAAAAATTGCTCTGGCTGATGAGAACAACCAAAAAACGACGGACTTCATTAGGCGGTACAATACCATACATTTAGGATGGTGAATTTGAAATCAAACAGGAAACCAAGTGATGTCTCACATTTTAAACTATTCAGCGCAGCAGTCCCTGTTTCACCCAGAACTAATGAGCTACCCTTGGAAATAATGGTCACATCGGTCTCATTAACACTGAGGCTAATTCTTTCAAGTGCCTTTGCCCTCTAAACTGTTGTGGAGTTCTGTTTCTGCTGTTAATGGGAATGTCATCTACACTTACTGACACCAACCGAGTTAGAAACCTAGAACGGATGATCACGTAGGCTAGTTTACATGCAGACCAGTGACTGGTGTAGGTGACGGGACGTAGAAGGAGGTCAGACATGAATACCAGACCTCAGGAGGCCTAATAGGTGGAGCCGTAGGGTTATCAGCCGTAGGGTCTGACAGTCAGCCAAAACAGCATTACAAGCTGTGGATTTCAGGTTTGTCAACATGAAAATCTGAATAGAAATCTGACGGGATTTTTAAACAGGTTTGCAAATGAAGATCTGAAAAGTGTGGCTTGCCATTTTCATTCACGCCTAAAATAAAATCTCCAATGCTACCAATTACCTTGAGCTTTACTCTTAACCGAGTCAGTAGATGGAGTCCACCTGTATGGAAATTTAACGTTAAAATAGACTTTTTTGAAGTCCTCAAACAGCTTCAGGAACAACAGGTCACAGATAAAGTCGTGGTGAACTTTAAAGCAAGGACAGGTTATCAACTAATATCCAAATCTTTGAACATTTCTTGCCCCAGCATGTAACCTATAGCAATTTGCATTGTGCTAAGATATTATTGCATGTGTACCTTAGCGTTGTGTTTTCTACTCTATAAATTTATATCTGAGACATTTGCTGCTCATTGTGGCAAGGACTTCCTGGGAGAAGAAATATTTTTCTCAATGAGATGGCACAAGGACAAAAGTATGTGTGTGTGTGTGTATATATATATATATATATATATATATATATATATATATATATATATATATATATATATTAGGGCTGGGCAAGTTAACGCGTTAATTTCGCGTTAATTCATTAGACTATTAACGGCGATATTTATTTTATCGCGCATTAACGCATGTTGCTCACATGCTTTCAGTCAGTGTCAGTCAGCAGGCGCGCTGACTGCAGCGCTGTCACGGAAGCACTCTCCCGCTCCCCCTCCCCTCTCGTACATGGCTCAGCGGCGCCAGCCAATCAGCACGCAGGCTCAGCCTGGCCCGCTCACTCAGCTCTCACACAAACTTAATACACAAACAGCTGACAGAGACCGCAGCAGCAAAAAAACATGAACAGAGGAAGTAGCACCGTTTGGCTTTATTTTAATACCGTAAATGAAATCAAGCTGTATGTTTTGTAAAAAGCCGGTTCATTTCAGTGGAAACACAACAAATTTATCTAAGCACGTGAAAAAACATGAAAACGTCGAGCCCCAGAAACAGAGAGAGGAGACGAAACTTCTCTCACTGCCCCGACAGACCCACAGACGTCACTGACTGAGGCGTTTCAGTCCTCCAGGGAACATCCAGGTAGATCAGTGGATGGATGGATGGATGGATGGATGGATGGATGGATGTTACTGGAGCCCACACATAACATGTAATTAAGACCTTGAAAGAACCCAGTACATATATTAAAAAGTGTTATTTAAGATAAGATAACATTAGTTAATCCTTTTTTTATCCCACGACGGGGAAATTTATAGGATTAAAGCAACAGGCGGGTGCACACAACACAGACAAAATTACATAAGGTTTGAAATATATAAGAGGTGGATTAGCGAAAAAACACTGAACATAACATTATTATTATAATTATTATTATTATTATTTAATTGTAATAATAAAATAAAAACCACAAAACCCAAAAGGTCAACAGTTTCATGATACATCAAGCTTAGGGACTGGCTAATATACAGCAGGTCAAAAAAGGCCATATTTTGGCTGCAGTGCTTGCTGTTCTCTTATGAAGAAAAGATCAACTAGTGCACTAAATTCAATAGATGGGTTGAAAATATCCAGTATAAAATAAGTGCTACAAAAGTTACAACACTTTTGTTCATATGGCAGCAGAACATTAAAATAAAAGTGCTCTTTACACTACTTTTTAATTCATTCTTGGAGTTTGTAAATACAATGCGATTAATCGCGATTAATCGCGATTAATCAGGGCGATTAATCGCGATTAATCAGGGCGATTAATCGCGATTAAATATTTTAATCGTTGCCCAGCCCTAATATATATATATAATTTTTTTTTTTTTTTTTTTTTTTTTTTTACAATGTTAACAAAAATCAATTGAAAAGCTAACTTTCTTTATCTAGAAAATGTACCAAAAGGAAATCAGTTCAACAAGGTCAATAGACAAACATAGCTAAAGCATAACAAACAAAACCTTCCAATAATAAACACACTGGGGAATAAATACACAAAGGCTAACCTGTAAACATCTACAGGTCAGGTGGAAGAATAACGATTGTTAGTCATGAATTCCACAGATCTGGCCTCTATAAAAGAGTGGCAGAAAAAAAAGCCATTGGTGAAGACAGCAATAAGGAGGACTTCCTTTACCGTTTGCCGCAGGAACCATGTGACTGGGGGTTCATCCTCTAACAGGACAATAACCATAAACATACAGCAAGCGCTACAGTGGGGTGATTCTTTTTCATATGCATTAGTTATAATGGGCCAGTGGTCAAAATTGGGAATCGGTTACAAGACTTAAACTTCGTTAACAGGCTCTTTCTACCCAATGATAGTGAGCTTGAGTCATTTTGCAAAGAACGGACAATTCCAGAGTAAATGTGCAAAGGTTGCAGTGAAAGTTTGTTCTATAAAGATTTCAGATTTTTGTTTCCAAATTTTTGAAAATAATAATTATTCTTCAGAGTTCAAAGCACTGTGCGGCATTGATGTATTACAAAATATTCCAATAGAATACACTGAGGTTTTTGGCCGTAAAATAAAATGTTGAACGATTTCAGGGTGTGAAGAAATTTTTTAAGGATAACATGCAGTGGTCATCATTACATCCAAATCACATATTCATAAGTTCCTGAGTATTGTAAATTATATATTTAATTTAATAGCATTTTTCTCTGTTGTTCTATTTGGTCACCGGAAGCTTTTAATAAAAGAGAGATATACACCACCTATTTTGTGTTAACATTGTTTGCACTTTGGTGAGGCCGTTTATTTAGCTTGTTCTGAAATATATTAAACCTCTTGTGGTGTTAAAGCAATTCCCACGAGGACTGCTGCCCGACGCTGCAGCGGGGTTGAAACTCACAGGATCATCGCTCAGCACCTATTCCACGCAGCACACCTTAGCTACTGTCTCCACCACCCCCAGCCACCAAATCAACCCCTCAAAATGCTAATGAGCACAAACAGGAGAGAGGCGGGGTGTCGGCACAAAGGGTGAAATCATGTTCCGGTTGTTCCATGTCAGCGGGAGCATCTTTCCGGCTCTGACAGATCGCCCAATTAACCTTATTTACTGCATTTCCACCCGTCCTCTAACGAGCTCCACTGGGCTTCTTTCTAATAACGAGCTGCCCAGATCGGGGACCGTTGCTGTGTTGGTTCCAGTCGCATTTGTCCTGCAGTTATTAAGGTGACGAGACAGCAGCTCATGTTCTCTTGTGCTTCCTGAGCCAGAACAATCAAGTTGTTTTGGGGAGTTTTTCACAGATTTTTTTTTTCTCTCATATGTTCTATGTGGGCATTTTTAATGTGTATTTATCAGGCCCCCCCCCCCCCCCCCCCACACACACACACACACACACACACACACACAGAATGTGTCAGATGCAAAATGGATCCTGCTTTACTTTCTTTCTGTTTGTAGTTTGAATGCAGAGAGCCCCTGTTGGCTAAGCGGATTAATTTACCTATGACAAACTGCCAGCCCCTTTCACCAAACTTACTGATATACATTTTTATCTGTGTAAACAACTTAAAACAAATAAATTAGCACTTTATTCTAATAATGGAGTGACAATCTCTTATTTTACCTTAAATCGAAATGCAATTGACAGTTTTGTTTTTAACTTTTATTTTGCATTTCACTGCTACTGACATAATTTAAAGGGGCCCAGTCATGTCATATGACTTTACAAATTCTTATGCTAATGGATCAATGTGGTCGCGTGCAAAGGATTTCCGATTAAATCATTGCACTCTATTGGCCTATTATATTTTATTTCAGTGATTTACATTTTGTCTTTGCTCTATTTGTTGGTAGACAAAGCACTTTTGTGTACATTCAAAGACCATGTGACTTGGGTTATGCACACAATGAGAATCAATGGACCCAGGTGAGGTGCAAAAACAAAGAGGGAAAGTTTTTTATACATATATATATATATATATATATATATATATATATATATATATATATATATATATATATAATCTTAATATTCAGGTAGAGCAAAAATAATCCTCCTTCTCTGAGTTTACCATTTGAGATTTTTTTTGTTTTCTGCTACTACACAATTTTTAGATGGTTTCTACCATTTCCATTAGTTTGCTCTAAAGAGGAGATAGGTAACGTTTGAACCTCTTGGGGAAAACTTCACTCACCCCTTAAGAAATGACTGGCCAGGTTATCTGAAGACCAATCATGTCATATTGCCAATCCATGTTGTTTAAAGACATTTCATGAGAAAAACAGGTCCACCTCTTAATTTCATCACAACTATGCAGACTTCAACTTCGTCAAAAATGAGTTCCAATCAGTCCAACACAATCCAATCATATAGTTGGATTCAGATCTAATTACGTATAGTCTGAGTTCATCCAAGTGCATTATAAGACAATGAAATGTGTTTGGTTGGGAAAACTTGTTTAAAGAATTGTTCCATCTAAAGATGCCTAGCTGATCGCATTGAGCCATTGACTTTAAAGCAATCTTTCATCCTGAGTGATCATGCGGCGGCAGTGTAGAGGAACCACACTCCTTTAACAGGGAAAAAAGTCATGCTCAGCGTGAGCATCCATTTGTTGTAACCATCTGGGCCTTGAGTGGACAAGAAAGGGATGTGTAACAACGCACAATCACTTAGTATGAAACTTTATGAATTGTCTGCATCTTTGTATAATCATTATCATCATCATCATCATCATCATCATGTCAGTCTTCTCTGTTATCATTTGACTTCTTTGTTTGCTTCGGGGCCTAGCCATTAATTTACAAAAAGAAAACTATAAAGTAATACTAGCCTTAAAAACGCTTGAGATTTCACTTTTTAGGCATAGTAACAGATTCTTCCACATTAATTTACAAGGCAGATGAAGCTGAAACTGGTTTGTTGTACTTTGGCTGAGGTATCTCAATGAATCATTGCAATCACTGTACCAGTAGTACTTTCCCAGTGGGAAGCATAAACAAGGGATATATATTAAGTTAATGGCAAGCACAGGCATATCAATTGCCCTATGCAGTAAAAACAATGGGTTTCACACTGATGCACTGAGCCGCTTGTACTTTCTATGATAAAGAATACAAAAAAAATAATAATAATTACAGAAATATTTTTATTATTTGCTACTTCTTGGACAGACACATAACCAAACAGAGGAAATTGAGCCAGCTTTACTTTCAAAGTAAAACAGAAAAAGCCAAAGGGAGTACACATGGTTAGTGCCAGTAGTTGCTATGTCAGTCACCTTGTCCAGTAATGAAATGACTAAACATTTGCTCAAGGATACCTTTTACTGAATGAAAAAATAGGGAATACCAGAGGTGGGACCAAGTCAGTATATTGGAAGTCACAAGTAAGTCTGAGGTTGTTCCCACCACATCTCGAGTACAGTCCCAAGTAAAGACATTGAAAGTTCCAAGTCAAGTTCAAAGTCAAGGCAAGAAAGCCTCAAGTCAAGTCATGTTATAATTCTCTTAAAGGAGCATAGCGCAAGTTCCAGAGTTTTGCACATATCTGCCCACGTAAAACTTAATGAGATGAAGAGGAAGGCCTCAGTAGAAAGAAAGAAGACCAGATTGGCTTTACGAGGGTTTTTTTTCATGCAATACCCTTGAGGAGCAGAAGAGCAGGTAAGATCCGCATGAGCAGGTATTCAAAAAGGGAGTTGGGCGTTTCTTACTTACATTTTCGGAAAAGTCGCTGACTCTACCTTTTAAAGCGGACATGCCATGTGTACATTGGAACACATGAATTTGTATGCTCCACTAAATTGGTAAGCATGAAAAACCTAATTGTTAAGTTAATATTGAGTATGTATTAGTTCTTTACTGTGATTCATCATCCTTTGTGTTAGTTTGACAGACGCAGTTGTTGTTTCCTCTCTACTTCAGTTTTCAGCCTTCATGTTGTCCTAAATCATATTTCTTTTCGATAATACTGTAGTGTCTGCAACCAAATTCAATTGTATAATATTCTTCTCTGTTGATTAGATCTGGGGACTCTGGGAATTTAATAAAAACTGACAGGAAATATGTTAATCTAACTTTAACTGGTTCTAGGAATGCATTTAGTGATACTTTGTAAATTACGAAGGATCTGCTGAATAAAGTTATTTTCTTTTCAAAAACTTGTATTTGGAAATGTAATAATATGACAAAGAAATAAAACTATGTTTTGGCATAATATTTTCATGAAATCTAACTATAACACTGAAAAAGTGTTGTGTTTGTGACATATCAAATAAAGTTAAGTAACAATGGTAATGAGGACATTTTCTGAACCACTTACATGACATGGTGGTGATACTGAATTTTTTTTTTTCTTATTGTTTTATTAAAAAGCACTTCCATTATGACTTCAGGAGAGACAACACTGCTAGGCAAGGCAAGGCACATTTATTTATATAGCACAATTCAGTACAGAGAGAATGCAAAGTGCTTTACATGATTAAAATATAGGAAAATAAATCAGAATAAAATGTAGAAACAAAATAGAACATTAAAAACAGTTGGACTAAAAATGTTGAACTAGTGATATTTCAGTAGAACAGTTTAACTAGAACAGTCAAAGGTAATCCTTAACAAATGTGTTTTTAATCTTGATTTAAAGGAACTCCGGCTTTCTGCACTTTTACACTGCTGCATTTAGCGTTGAGTCAACAAAATATTAAAACATAAGATTTCTGCATACTGAGGATGAATGAATTGGATCTTCCTTTAAATCTGTAAGTTTGCACCAAATGTTTATTTTTTTATTGTTATTGTTATTTGTTTTTTGCAATTTATCAAATTTTGAAAAGTAATTGAACCAATAATAATTTTATGGAAATTTACGCTAGGATGAATGTGGGAAATGTAAATGAGGACTTTTTTTTTATTCTTAATTTCTTTAAATTGCATCAATTTCTAGATGCGAAGACAATAATAGTACTAGTCTCTGTAATAGTGAGCGCAAATGCATCTTCTTTATCACATTGTTGCAGTTTTCAAAAAGATGCTCACATTTGTTTGTCACATTCAAAATGTAGTGAGACAGTTTTATTTCGGATAGGTTAATGAGTTTTTATTTGATTCCCATGACTGAAGATATCACACAACTCCTTAGGATATACATATGGGCTGTACATTAAGCTCTAGTAACAAATGTAAAACAGATTTCAGTGTAAAAGACTTCATTTCTATTCTTTCAGTTACAGAGCAAGTTAGCTCAGCTCTTTGTTGTTGTCCTCGCAAAAGTCACATCACTTTCTTTGAATGTGACATTGTTCTATATCAGAAAAATTCCACGTCGTCAAGCAGAAGGCACAAAGAAGCAACTTTTTGACGCTGCAGCCACTTGTGATTCATCTATTCAAGCAGTTCTGCCTTTGGAGCAGATACACTCTCCGCTCCGTGACCTTCAGTGGACAAGCGCTGGTTTCAGGGCTGTGATTTTCAGGTCCCCACTGTGTTTGCTCTGGATGCCTGTGGAGACACTAATACGACCCATACCACAGTGCATTAATATGGTACCTAGGGCAGGTGCTGTGAATCCTTTGCCATTCAACCTTTACCCTTCTGGAGTCGCTCGGGCAATCTTTAAGTTGCTGGTTTTGTGAAGCGAAAGCGCCAGAGATAAACAACAAAGGCCCCAAACAATGAAACCCTTTAACTAAAAGAGGATTTCTGTGTGTTTGAGTCTAAGTGCATTATGTGTGTTAATACACTTTGAGTGGATTACTGCTTCAAGTGCCCCTCAGGCATTTTTGCCCCTGTATAAAACGTTGCTAATCAAACAATATCCACCAAGTTTTTAGAAAGATACAACCGCCGTTGTTAGTGATCCATACTAAGTAATGTGCTTAAGAATCTTGTAACAATCTCAAGTTAATGCTGTTAGCTGAAGGTCCTGTCGGGGTAATAAGGCAGATGCGCTACTGCAGCAAGATACCCATAAGGGTCGATGCTACTTCAAACCAAACGAAGCAGCTTTGGGGAAAACGAAAGTGCACAAACATATTAGAACATTGCTTTACATCAAACCAGGTGTTCTTTTTGTATTTACTCGCTGTTCATGAGACTTTCTCATGTCAGGGGGGAAATTCGACGGGGAGAATTGGGAGTTGATCTTTTTGTTGATTGTAGTCTTGTTTAGTTTTGGTTTTAAGAACTCTGAATAAACTGGTCTCTGATGACCTGAGTGATTTAGACGGTTCATACCAAATTAGCATCTCTTGCATGTACTCAGATTCACAACCAAGGGTGACCAGACTAGATCTGATCAAGTTGGCTGATTTATTATTAGACTTTATGTGGATGTTAAAAAAAAATAGACTATAAAGCCGCTTAGCTCTGCAACATGCTTTGCGGTTTTTACCCTATGTGGTTTAGTGTGCTAACTTTGCATTTTTGGGTAAAAAGGCCCAGTGATTTCTCTGGTTTCTGCATAATTAACAGCAAAGGTGAGGATATAGATCTTGGATAAAATATTTTTTTTGAATTGCATGACTGAGTTAGATTTGAGCTCAATACAAGACTAGGCAGTTGACTTTTCCACACATTCTGTATCAAACTGTAATGTGTCATTATTGGGCAAGTTGCAGCTCTGAGATATAGTAACTGCAAAACGGGAGCATACGTTTTGAGACGTGTATAATTTAAAGCTTTTACAAGTCCAATCTGGGTAGAGTTTAAAATTTGACAAAATCCTTTTGCTTTTAAGATTAGTACATTTGTTCATAAGCTGTTTTTTGATGGTCCCTCTCAAATTTATTAGACTAAATATGTGCCTATCCTGTAGTCATTTATAATTTGTGTTGACAGAATTGGAGATCTTTACACCTCTCCAGGCAAAAGGGAGCAACACCAGGGAGCAATCACACATAGAGCGAAGTTCACAGGGCAGTCCTCTCTGAGCAGCCTTTTCATCTATCTGGTTTCAGAAAGTTCTTCTCAACTTAAACCATCTTTCACAGTCCTCTTCCAATTGTATGGCTGGGGGTGCAGTCACTCTACTGAGAAGCAATAGAATAAAACATTAAACAATATTTAAATAGCTTTGCATCTTTGTTAGGTTGTAGTCTTTTAAAGTGACCTTGGTTTGGAAGTTTATGATTTGATATGATACAGAAGTCCTTGTGAAAAATAACACTAAATGAAATCTTTTACAGATTTGCAGATTTAATGCTAAAGTAAGTAAGCCTCAACCAATTTATCACCTAAGCCAGGGGTCCACAACCTTTGCCACCCAAAAGAAAAAACATTTTTGCCCTCAGTCCAGCAATATAAAATAGGTTTAGAGCCGTAAATGTTCTTTTGAAAAAAAAAAAAAAAAAAAAGATAAATAACTGGGAGTCATATTTACAAAATTGGAATACGTGTTCCAATGCGGCTTCTTTGTCAGATTAAGTAGGTCATTAATATTATTTTCATTAAAGCTACATTGGGTATTCTTTAAATGTAACATTTTATTTGTTAAACTTGTCACTCTCTCCTGACAGTAAAATGTGAAACAAATAATCTAAAAAAAAAATCTAACTTCTCCTGCTCCTCCCAGTGGTCCTACTGTAGGAACACTCACAACAACGCTCCCGGTCAGAAACAACCAATCAGAGCCAGGGGGAATGCCTGGCTCTGACTGGTTGTTATCAGAGTCAATAACTTGTGTGTGTGCCGCTCACACTCCCTGGCCTACACAGCGCTGCCGTCATGCAAGCTTAAAATTGCCAAAGAAACAACTTGCTTTACAGGAAAAATGCCAATTTCTGCCAAGACAGGTAAACATTGGAGCAGCACAGCAGGCTCTGCTGTGAGGGAGGAGCTGTACCATACCAGAGAGCAAGGGGGAGGGACCTGGAAGGTGTGCTTGTTCAAATTTTCAGGCCAAGTTCACGGTTCTCTCAAAACTCCCTACTGCAGCTTAAAGCCCACATTTCTATATTCAAAATGATTTTTTATTGTTCTGATATAATCTAATCTTAAATGCCATGTTTTCATTAGCTGTAGGTGGAAAATAATCATTAATGGAAATGCAGGCTTGAAAACATCAATCTGTTTGTAAGGAATCTATATATAGTAATTCACTCAGTTGATGATTACTGAAATATATGAACTTTTCACAAAAAATCTAATTTATTGAATATAAATATACAGAATCTGCTTTTTTAACAACTACCATTTTTTTTATTTTAAGGTTTTAAAATAGAGAAAAAAAATGAAACTTGCAAAACAAGCATGGATATATTTGTTTCTTTGGGATGTTGATGACTGTGGAATGTGAAGTAAAAACACAGTTTCCAATGTAGTGACAAAGAAATGCATAAAAAACATAAAACTGGCAATTTTAGTGTCATTCTGTTGTGAAAATTCCATGAAAAACTGCACTTGCTATATCTGTATTGAAAAACATTTCTTGGTTCTTTATCATTTTTAGACAATGTTATTAAGAGCCATTGTGGGAGGTCCACATGGGCTGCAAGTAACAGACCCCTGACCTACACAGTTAATCATATAATGAAGGTTAATTGATGTAATTCAGTTTCAAGGCCTTTTGGCAATAGCAGCATGAGTGAAATAATGTACACACCCGAAACAAAAAAAAAAATGTGCTTAATAACTAATATGCTCAGTTATGTCGAGTGCCACTTATCTTTATTATACATAAATCTATATTAGCTGTATACGCACTATATAAGTTAAAACGTTTCTACCTCATTTAGCATCTACTTCAAAGCAAAAAGCACAATGTTCCAGTTTTATGTAATCTGCGATGTATCTGTGTTTCAGATAAGGAGTCCAAGAAGTATTGCTCTTCGCTCTCTGGACAGTAGTAAATATTTGCAAACCTGACTGCTGGCCAACCTTTAAAAGAACCCACAAATCTAAGGCAGTGCAGTAACATCAGAGACAATGTAGCGTGTCTTCTCCTGTAATGCAGCCGGGCCCATCTGATTATCAAGCTGGCATGCGGCACTCACTTTTATTTGAAGTGTAAAAGTTGATGAATCAGACTTGGCTGCGCACTTACAGGACCCTCTGGTCTTCTCCCCTTTTTGTCTGTTGCCTGGCCAAGATTCTTTCGCCTGGTCCATCCTATTAGGGCGTGCTGCCCTCCAATATGCTACCCATCACCATGTGCATGGTGGGGAATGAGTCCAGTCCATTTGAATTACAAAGGACTCAAATTGCACAACCTTTCTTCCAGTGCCTTTGAAACACTCTACAATTTGCTTGGAATGGCTAAAACACATTTTTGTTACATTAAAACTAATTTTACAAAAGTTTTGTTGCATCGCAATGAAATAATACTTGCATAACAATTTACTGTCATTAAGATAAGATGAGATAAGATAGGCTTTATTAATCTCACAATGGAGAAATTCACTTGCCACATCGGTTCATACAAGAAGGTGCAGAGTAGGAAAGGTGCATTCAGTTATATACAGTGAATTTTCATATATACAATGGATCAAAAAGGATACAAAAAAAACACAAAAGAAATAGGGATGGGCATATGCTGTCTTATTTACATACATAGTGATCTATATGTATATAAACAATTACAACTAACTGAACCACAGAATGGATTCCATCTCTCAATCCCTTTTAAAGCTGCATATCCACATTATTTGACAATTATTAGTATTTATAGGTCAGTAACTGACGGGTTGCATACAAAGTTTTGTGCAGCAGGGGATAAAAACCAGAAAGCAGCTAAGGGTTATTAGCATCTTCCAGTGAACTGTGAGTAAATACTGTGATAATAGTGATAGCAGAGCTCTTCTTAGCTTCTAGAACCTTAAGTACAAACATTATAAATAGATTGATTAGTTCTTACCTTACCTTGATGCCGTGTCCCTGTATCTGTTTATGAACGGGAATTTTCTTCTTGATGTTCTGTTTTGAGGCTCTTAGAGTTGCTGTAGATCGGTTTATTTAATTATTAACAGTACGTCTTCTTCAATTATGCCGAGCTGCTGCTTCACTGCGAGGCATTTCAGAGGGCTCAGGCTCAGTTCAGCATCATTTTCTAGGGGTTTATGACTCAACATGTGGCTTTCTGATAATTCTGCGGTACTGCCAGTAGATGGCATCACATCTGTTTATATCAACTCATCGCGCCCAATGAGGTGGTCATTATTAGGGTCAAAAAGGACTATCAGAACACTATGAGGACAGATGGTTGGAGTATATAGCCTTATTTTATCATAATGACTGGAATTTGGTATTTTTGTGCTGTACATGCAACTGACAATAACAGTAGAATTAAAATAGACAAGTAAAATCCGCACAAGCTAAAATAGACAAATAATATATTAAAATCAACTAAAAGTAATTAAAAATAATATATAATTAATTGATGACAAATACCATTGCCATATGTTCTTCGAAGGATGCAGCCCCTGAATTGAGACACACCCAAAGACTTTTAAAGCCAAGGCCACATTCACCCCTCTAGATTAAATCCTACATCAGCAAGTTTTTGAGAAGTGCAGCCCGCACGGATCATCGATACACACCAAGAGCTGCATATTGACCTGAACAATCATTTAATATATATCAAATTAAGCTAATATTTTGGTCAAAACTTGCAAGGTGCTGCTTTATCAAAAACACAGCACAGATGCATTAAATCCTCAATCTGTGTTCATTATTCCGGGTAATTGCAAGATATGACAACCTGCCCTTTTGATTACTCAACATACGGCCTCTTTTGAGCACCATTAGGGGTTGGCAATGCTGTGTAATGTGTCCAGAAGCTAGCCTCTGTGTCTGTTGACCTTCACTCACTATTTGGAACAACTTTGGGATGCTTGGCGAACTGTCATACATTGCTCACTGTGGATGGTACTGCTTGTGTCCTCCGGTGCCGGTTTTAGGTGTGCACTTAATTATACTGAAATCAGACCGTTCTCGCTGGACGCTAAACCTACTGCTTCACGTCTTGGTGTCTGACTATAAAAATCGGATGTCACTTTTGTCTACAGTTGCCGTTTTCGGGCTTTTTGTCTTTTTAAACATGAAAAAAAAGAATCTTCTCTTAGGAAGCAGCAGCTCTGCCACTATTTGAGCCTCAGGAGTGAGGGGCAGTCTGCGTGACGGCAAAAAAAAACAACAAATAAGAAACTAACTGAGATTTTTCAACTTGTTGAACTGTGTGATCATTCTTGCGGTGGCAGCGGCACCTATGCAGCTACATCAGACGGAAAGAGTGGTTGCTGTTTCAGTAACCTCGCGTGCACAATGAATCAGACGGTAATTTCTATGACAGCATGCATCCCTAACAGTCCTGACTTATGGGCGCCACCTTAGACAGCCCGTTGTGTTTTGCCTTCATCTCCTTTGTTTCTAATTTCGATCTCTATCCCCCGGAGATGGTGCTCACTGTCAGTTGTCGGCCTCGGAGATTGAATAGCCCAGCCAAGCCTCCCAGGAGTCCCCCCTGCTCCGCTGCAGTCTTGGCAGGGGAGGAGATGGTTGATGTTGCCTCGTTCTGCGACTCTCTCTGTGAGAGGTACTGATACTCACGTCATTTGAATCTGCCTTTCCCGGTAGACGGAACTGAGATCCGTGCTGTTTCAACAGATGTGACCGTCCACAGAATTAGGCATCCTGCTGTACTTCTCGGAAAATTAAAGGGTGCATTTATTGTAATATCTGCATATTTTTGAGTTGGGATTAGCATTGTACGTCACACTACACATATATGTTGCAAAAGAGTTGCAAGACTTCAAACCCCCACCCCTGATTTTGGTAATTCCCAATATATCAGATATAGAACCTATGCGCATATGGGGTTATTGTTTGATAAAATTGTTGCCATTGCACATTTTACAAAAAAGGAACATCAGAACAGAACATAGAGAAAATTATCAGTCTGGGACTGCTGTTATTTAATCCGTTCAGGAAAGGAGGGACATTCAGCATGACTTTCTGAGCTGATTGGGTGAAGTGACACCTAGTGCCCGCCTACCAAATGTTGGTTTAGCCAATCACCGTATCAAATAAAAATGTAAACAACAGACACCATGAGAAACCACAACAAGTTACGCTGCTCAAGGCACTTCTTGGTATTCATTCAAAGAAGAAATTGTGGATTTCTGCCCCATCCTGCGGTGCCATGTTTTGTTTTTTGTGTTTTTGGTTTGGCTGTGGGCTTGGCAGCTGGTATGTCCCTCCTTAAAGCCTAAAACTGCAATGTGATTACGAAACTGCGGCTGAGATGGGGCGGGAAAAGATGGATTCTCATGTGTTTGTGAACACACAAACACCGTAAGAATTCAGCTTGCAGGCAAGGTTAAGAGAAAATACCAAAATAAATCTTTCTTTTCACAGGACAGAATGGTCTGATTATCAACAAATGTACGGCTTGTAAATTTATTTACAGGCTGAAAATTGTGAAAGACCCTTTAATTAAGTATTTTTTTCTTGAAATGAGTGCATTACTTCTTGATTTGAGCAGGTAAATAAGATGATTTGCCAATGGAATAAGATGTTTACACTTAAAGTAGGAACAATTCATCTCCATCATTTTTCAAGTGCAGAATATCTAATTATGTTATTTTAGGGGTAGAACTACTAATCCCATTGGCAAACAGTCTTATTTACCTGCTCAAATCAATGAAAAATAGACTAATTTCTAGAAAATTTTACTTACTTTTAGTTCCCTTTTTGCAGTGTACTATGTTAAATGGTTTCTATGATGGAGTGCACCAACTATGCCCTTTTTCTGTCTCCAGTAAGTGCCCACCAAGCCATTTCACATATTCCCACCAACAAATTATTTTTGTAAAGAAAGAGTCCTATGTGTAGCAAATACTCTTCCATGTTACCAAATCAGATGATACATCATCCATGCCTGGTACTCACTTCAGTTTTTAGGAAGGGACTGGCTGAAAATGTATTTATTTATTTTTATTTTTTTTGTAAAATAGTACTTTTAAATTGACTTACCTGGTGTGGAAAACAACAGGTCTGTCTGTGTTTTACTAGGCTTTCCCACTTCCAGTGTTTGTTCTAGTGCCTAAATAATATTTGGCCTTTAAAAATGGCTTTAAGCTTTGTTAAATAATTTGAATGGTCTATTATGTGAAATTGGTTTAGAACGGCGGGAATTAAAATATGACAGTATCTGCCTTCTATTGAATTAGTGACTTGTTTGAGATCAAAGTCTTTCGAGGACAATCTCAGTAGTACCACTATCCCCTCAGGCTTGCCATTGTTTCTTTTTTTATCAAGAAAAGACTTTCCATGTTTCCCTCTAAGGCACTCATTTTCTCACTGAATATTCCTCTGGCATACTTACTTCCAAATCCCACCTCGACTTTTAGGTATCTATTATTTCCTCATTTCCTTTTATATATATATATTATTCAACACCCTTATTATAACAGTCCTGTTTGTGTGGGGAGTAAGACATCAGGCGTTGCATTGGTCAGATGTTTGCATGTAGCACCAGCGTGTTTCTCGGGTAGCTCAGCACTCTGGAAGAACATGAACTCCCTTCGCCTGTCAGTGTTGTCGGCTTGTGTAAGTGCAGAGGTGGACAGATTGTGCCTGGCCTTGCGTGCCCATGGCCTTTTGTTTTGAGTCCCCATGGACCTCCCTCTCGTGACAGGCCCCCGTGTTTGGGTGGAAGCCCCGCCGAGCGCCCTGCTGGCAGGTTAAGTGCTCCTGCACATCACCATGGGGACAGGGACAGACAGGCAAAGACAGTGTTTCGCTGTTCTCTCTTTAATGGTGTCTTTGTTCGTCTGAATGGGTCTTGGTGTACGACTATAATAAAATTGCCCTATCTTTTTACGCTGCTCCCTGATTAAACTGGATTTTATCCTAAATAGAAATCTGTTTCTTTCAGTTGACGTTCTATAATGTGATGGATTAACCTTTTTTTCACATGGTGTAGTGCTGAACGAACCATATACCGAGCTACGAGCTACTCTTGTCCTGCAAAAATTGGAAAAGCTGAAACATTTCGACCAGCATCTTTGGATCTTGCTTGTTTTCACACAGTCAATCACAGCTTCCAGGTGTTACATCTTGCACCCGTTTGAGTAAGCCAGCAGTGCAATCAGCTCGTTGCTGCTGAACACCTGAACTCCAGTTTGAGTAACAGTTACACTCACATGAATATGTCCTCCATAAAAGAGATGGTGGCCAAAATCCTCCGTATGCACAAATTGGGAAAAAAAAAAAAAAAAAAAAAAGCTGAAATGCCAAGTTTTGTTTGTGGGGCCCCACATGGATTTTGCTCCCAGTCAGTCGTGGCCGTTCACACTGAGCCTGGTTCTCCTGGAGGTTTATTTCTGTTAAACGCTGGTTGTCATTTCCACTGTTGCTGCATGCCTGCTCGGTGTGAAGGATTACGTCAACAAACTCTTAGGTCTACACTTAACAGTCAGAGTACAGTATTGTACTGTCAAGACTGTATTGTACTGTACGGTATTTTCAGTCATTGTACTCAGATACAGATATTGTACGATGAAACTGCAGGGTTTAAAAGTTCACAGCTCACCATATCTGTTCTTACAATGTGCGTCCCAATGCTCTGATGCAACCTGACTGCTCAAACAGCACGTCCAAAAACCACACGTCGATCTCAGCCCCGTAGAGAGATGGCGCTACACAGACTCGTCTATCCAGAAGCCAAATGTCAACAGTAGAAGAAGAAAAAGGAGGAAGTGCTGATGCTCACTGTTAAATATGAGGCTCACTAGAACGAATGCCCAGTGCGCGAGTTTGGGGGAAATTGGCTCATAGTTCTGCTTCAACAGCACGAGGTGCCCATGATCGCTCACCATCACCTCAAGAGGGTCAGTTGAATTTCAAACATGTTTGATTTTTAACTGACAGTCCAATTCCTGATCGGGAGGTGGTCGTGAGAGGCTAATCGTCCCTCGTTGCCCACCATATTCTACACTACGCTGGACGCACAATCAAGCTGAAACTCTGCCCGATCCAAAAAAATCTTGCTGAAGAATCAGCCCCGAAAAGGGCAAAAACTCGTACAGTGGACGCTCAGCTTACCCAGACAAATATTGCGCTTACCAATCCAAACATATTTCTAGTTTTGAAAATGTATATATTCTCATTTACAAGACAAATAATAACTTTTTTGTATATTGTGCTTAAAACGTCTTCATTGACAGCAAAGTGGAACTGAATTCAAGTTCCTTGTATGAAGCAACATTGTGATTAAACCTGATTCTGATTGTGGTCTCTGACGGTTGTACCTTCATGTTTCAGATGTTTCCTTGGACCGACACACCTGATTTGTATAAAATGGGTCATGATCTCGGCTCTGCAGAATTTCATCATGCATTCAGGAAGAAATTCAGCAACTTAAATCCGGGGTATCGGAAACGCAACACATCAAAAACATGCAGGGCTCCGGCACCTCGAACACTGGAATCAGAAACCACTCGCTTAAATTTTTACATCCAAGGCAAAAAAAGAAACAAATTATCTCAGTATAGCGCTCGCAAAACAACCCCAGGAGCTTTTAATGACTATAATGAAAGCATCTAGTTTAAATCTGTACGTGCAGGTCTAAAAAAATAACATATTTACCCACTCCCATTGCTCAACTAAACCACACCGCAGCCTCATATTGAAAACAAGTGCACGTCTAAAAGTATGGTAATTATGTTGGGAAAACATCATAACCTCAGCCACTTCATAAACACCATGCTTTTTTTTCTAATGGAACCGAAGGCAGCTACATTATTCCCAATGACTATTGATGAAGAGCTCCTGTCATTAGGAGGAATAAATCATTCATAAGAAAGCAATTCAGTAATAGTTCCTCATTAAATCCTTTTGGGGATTAAGTTTGCGATGTATAAAACTAAAACACTTCTCGTCCATGTCCTGCGAGTGAGACGCACCATTTCAATTAAGGAAGCAAACATAATGCCTCACTCAAATAACGGTAACGCAGATAACCCAGAGGAAGAGCAAACCAAGAGGTACTCTGTGTGATTCTCAGAATCTATTCATTTTGTTTCAAAGCCAAACTATTTTGCTTCTTCTCAATGATGTGATTAAAGTACACATAACCCAAACCTTTCAAAGGTGGTCTTTGTCCGTGTAAGCCCCTTCGCCCATCCCTTTCCATTCTGATAAAGATTTGTAAAAAGCCTTGAACAGACTACATTTTATTGCCATTATATCAAGCGCTGAAGCATTTATTGCAGCCCTCTGGCAGCTTGATTTGTATATTTCTCAGCGTCTCTTACCATCGTTCACACTGTGCATGGTGGAAAGTTAAACCTCACGGTTTTAGCTCTGACTGTTTTTACGGCTGTTTGGGCATGTTTATGTGAATAGATATTGTCTTGAAGCCATTAGTTAAATTTTAAACACAAAAAAAAATGAATATTCCTTGTGTGATTGGCATGTTTAATCATCTTTCCCAGTATGAAGGGTGGGTAAGGTCAGCAGAATACCTTTTAGTCACTAAATGAATGCCCATTGGCTGCAAACTAAAATGCAGTGGGTTGAACTAATTCTCAATGTTTAGTTTCTAGGGTGCTATTAAGGTTCTAAGAAGGTGGGTTAAGTTCTCTGTCAGTAAAAATAAAAACTGCCTGGAAAAAATAAAGAGCAAAATATCTGGATTATTTCCTAACCAATATGACTGAAATATAAATCAAGCACAGCTGAAGAGCCTTGTGTTCAACATTTACGCCCGTTGTCATGTTTTAACCTCACACTTAAACTTATTGAAGTTTTATGTGACCGAGCAACGCTAGGTAATGCATAACCATGATGTGGACGGAAAGAGATGCTTAATGATTTTTTTTTTTTTTTGCTATTTATTTAAGTGCAGTGAGCATTGGTATTCAGTCCCTTACTGAGATACTGCTAAATAAAATAAAGTGGAAGCAGTTGCCTTAAGAAGTCACCTAACTAAAGGGGATCAGTTTAAAGCAGACTTGGGTTACAAACAATTTTCTAAGAGTGTGGCACAACTGTAGCCCATACGTGCATCTAAACCCACAGTTTGGACAAGAAGCAGCTGAGAGAGCCCTGGTAACTCCAGGTATGATCCACAACTGGAGTATGAGAACCGATCATCATAACGACCTTCAGTGATGCAATCCATAAATCTGGACTTTTGAGAAGAAATCAATTTTTAAGCAAAGTTCCGTCTGCAAGTTTACCGCCAGAAACGCGTTGAAGTAGTTTTAGTTAGATGAGATCAAAATGCAGCTTTTTCACCCACATGAACATGTTGTGTGCAGCTAAAAGCTAACAATGCACACGAACATGTTATCCCTAGGGTGTAAAAACATGGTGGTGACAGAATCAGGTTGTTTGGATGCTTTTTTTGTCGCCTTAACATACAGCCGGAGGAACAGTGAACCGGCTTTGGTAAAAATCTAATTCCAGTGTCAGAAAGTCCCAAAGTGCAGACCTAAATTCAGCTTTGAATCAGTGGCGAGACTTGAAAAGTGATCTTCTGATGCTCTAATATCCAATCTGAGGGCCTTAAATCACAGAATTAGGTGAATGAAATGCAAGATTTAATACAATTATATAACAATAAATGATTATTTAATACAGTTAAATGGGAGGTGACCCAGGGGGAAAACCCAGGGCACGCTGTAGGGACGTCTGGGCCTCTCCCAGGATAAGCAGAAGAAGATGGATGGATGGATGGATAGATAGAGTTGGTAGCTTGGATTAAGAAGAGGTAAATAAGAAAATTATAAGACAGGTTTGAATCACAGGTAATTAAAAATGGGGTTAATTGACAAAAATGATTAAGACAAACTGATAGATATAAAAAGACACAGGTGGATAATGTTAGGTTGTGGTAGGTGGTGAAACTTGAACAGGAAGTGGAGTTGTTTGAAACTAGACAAGAGAGCGGCGATTGAAAACAAGAAGGAATGCAAATCTCTAATTGTGTAAAACTAATTACCCACAGAGCTTCACCTAGTACTGAGTGTCTCAATGAGCAGAGCTGGTAAAAACATACCCCAGAAGACTGCAGTGAGAGTTGATTTTAAGTTTCTAAGTATGGAATCTTAGAGTAAGAAGAGGAACGGACACCACAATGTTCTGTGTCCTTTTTAAAATTTGAAAACGATGTATCCTGTTTCCTGCACTTCACAGTTGCACGGTACTTTGTGATGGTCTATGACATAAACTCTTGGTAAGAGAAATAGACGTATGTGGTCGTAGCCAGACAAAATGTCAGAGTTAAAAGTGTATGAACCTTTTTTACAAAGCATAATGGCTCCATTTGGCTGGTCTTTTGGTGAAACAAAAGCTTTATGTGAATAACTTTTGCTCTTTCAGAGGTGTAAAACACTTTTTTTTTTCTCTTTCAGGTTCCCAGCTCTACTCGTGTTGATGTTATTTAAAGAGAGATCAGTGAGCAGCTGCAATCCCCCCAAATTCATTTTAGACATCAGGAGATTAATGGATCACTTTAGCACATATTCTAAAAATCTGTTTTTAATAGTTTCATTTTCTTTTAATGTGCAGCATCTTTCACGCGACGGACATAAACATGTCCCTGGAAATGATGTAAAAAAAAAAGTGGCTTTGAGTTTACGCTAAATTTAAGAGCAGTTTGAATAAATGAAGCCTCTGGATAATGTTGCAAAACTTTTGAGTAGCGGAGTGAATTTCGACGTCGGCGCGCAGTAAATCATGTGCTCACTTCGCCGTGGGGTCTCCTTCCACCTCCACTCATCTGTTTTGCTGCCGGAGGCATTTGCTGAACAAGCGGTTTTCCGTCTGCCAATTTCTGTTCTGTTGAAAGTCTAAACGCTTCAAAGCAAATGCTTTTGTGAGATAATTCCCTCAGCAAAGATTTAATTAAGTGCACTCAGTTTGTTTGCTGTATCATCTGTTCATCGGCATTGTTGCTGTGTTGGAAGCGTTCGCTCCAATCAATCTGAACAGGCCCGCTTTCTTGTTGGTGGCTCTTCTGGCTGTCGATGTCAAGGCCTAATGACTTTATGAGGACGGAGGATAGAAAAGCTTCTTTCATATGGATGAAGTTTGAACTGCTGCTTTTTTTCTTTTAGGAACATGTTTAGGTAAATTGGCCTACATGTTTTATTAAAGATGAAAATATGTCATGGGAAGTGAACATTTCTTTGGAGAGTCAATAACTGTACTTGACCTTTTTGCCCGCCGTCATTTGGAAGACATATGACACTTTTATCCTGTTTGTTAATGTATGAATCATTCAAACGCTTGTTTTCTACATATACAGTCATCCGACCTCGTTCCCCCGAGTGGGTTAATACACAGAGCGGGTGAAACGTTCACATACAAATGCCATCAAGGGCTGCAGAGGACCGTTGATTTGTTAATCCTTAACTTTGGACTGGAAATGATGGATTAAAGCTGTTCTTTTTCAGGCTGCAAAGGTCCTAAAACAAATAACTTCAGCTACCTGTTAGATGTTTGACACTTAGACACGTTCAAGCCTTTTTTTTTTTTATTAAGGCACTGTGATTTAAGGCACTCCAATCTGAGTGCCTTAAATCACAGAATTAGGTGAATGAAATGCAAGATACAACACAATTATTTAATACAGCTGAACAGGAGAAGACCCAGGGGGAAGACCCAGGACACGCTGGAGGGACTATGTTTCTCAGCTGGCCGTGGACGCCTTGGGATTCCTCCTGAGGAGCTGGCCCAAGTGGCTGGGGAGAGGGAAGACTGGGCCTCCCTACTGAAGCTGCTACCCCCACCACCCAATCCCGGATAAGTGCAAGAAGAAGAGAAATATCAGTGTTTCACAAAATAAAAAAACAGTTATAAGTTTAATTTTTTGAGATCTTTGCTTGGTTTTTGAGCTTTTAATTCCAGCATCCATTTCCACTCATTAATTAATTTGTCCATCATCCATCCATCCATCCATCCATCCATCCATCCATCCATCCATCCATCCATCCATCCATCCACTGGTTTACATGGCCAGCTGTCCATCCATTCATTCATTCAACTGTCCACCAATCTCACGATCCCTATTCTGTCTGTCCATCTGTCCATATATGTTTCATTCATCCCTTTGCCATCCATCCATCCATCCATCCATCCATCCATCCATCCATCCATCCATCCATCCATCCATCTATCTGTGTTGTTGGTTCTTCCACCCTGCTTACATTCTGTGGTTTTTCAACTTCTATGTTTAAAGCCAGACTATAGTGTATCATTTATACTTCATAAAATTGAATAAAAAAGGACAGCAAACTGTTTAAGTTTGTGTGGTACACCATGTAATTTTGACATGAAAATGTGTAAAAACATTGAAACACTTGTTATAGAATTGATAAAAATTATGTGTTTTTCCAAGAAAATCTTTTGTCATTCTCATTACATCTCAACGAGTGACCAGATTTAGATCTGGGACCTTTAAAACAGTGCAATAAAAGAAAGAAAAGTCTACAAATCTTCCAGAATGCACCTTTTATTATGTTCACTTGAATCCAGCATACAGCCACTGTGTTCTATCTCCCTTTCATTGCAAGATAGTCATTTCTCATCAATGCTGAAGATAAAAAAATAAATAATACCAGTTAGGCATTACTTACACCAACATAATGCCACCCTCTAATATGCAGAGCTTTTTTTCTCTTCATACTAAAAGGAAATACAAGATACTGTAAATGTCCCATATTTACAAAATATTACAAGAAGAAGCCACAGCAGACACAAAAGGCATGAAGAAGGAATGGGAGTTAGAAATGGATGTAATAATCACAGATGAGGAATGGTAGGAGCTGTTTCTGAAGGGACATAAACTATCAAACATCCACCTTTAAGAGAATTTGAATGGAAAGCCATACTTTTAGACATGCACTTGTTTTCAATATAAGTGAGGTTCTTTAGGACTCCTCACACCTAGATTTGGCCGTTCTTCAGATAAATGCTGGAGGGGATGTGAACTTATTGGAGATCTCACCCATTTATTTTGGGATTGCCCAAAATGATCAGCCTATTGAAAAGGGATGCAAACTGAAATGACTACATGTTTGGTCATTATAACCCCCTTAGAACTATCTTCAATAGTGTTATAATTTGAGCTCATTGTACGCTTTATCTCCTAAAGATTTGACTTATTCTTGCAAAGAAAGTGATTTTTTTTTTTTTTAGCTGAATCTACAGTTTTTGAATGGGAGAAGAGGGTGAGGGAAGTATATTATATGGAACAAATCACAGCAAAATTACAGAAGAAAAGTCACATGTTGATAGAAAATGGTCCCCAATTCAAACATTTATTTCAAACCAAATCGATGGTGATTGTGACTCTGCTGGAGGACCTAAGCCTGTATTCTACATCTACGTAGTTCTCTTTTTTTTATATTCCCTTCTATGGGACAAACAAAGTCCCCTATGGAGCACAACACAAGTGGTTGTAAGTATACAGTTTGTATTATGTTGTTTGTGTATGATATATTTGATTTGCACTGGTGCTTCTGAATAAACAGGTAAAAAAAACAAAAAAACACCAGTAGATCTGCTGCTGCTGTTATAGCTGCAGCAGATTGACATAGAGTCGCACAAATGATCCGTGATGTTGCACAAAATGCAGCCAAACGCATCTGGTTTGGCAGTGAGAAAATTAAAGGCACGCCGTCATTGAATTTGGGCCCACACCGACGCACTCCTTCCATGCTGGCGCCTGCTGGAAATTTCAGAAATAAAAATCTAATAAAAATAGTTGATGGAGGACTGTGAATCTCCTACTTACCCAGGTAAACAGCTTTTATGAGTGCGCTGAGAACAGACAGCAATAAACACCCTCCCACCTTTCTCGCTCTGAAACTCATGCCACGGTGCGGAGATCCGAGGGAGTTTTGGTTCGCCTGCGACGCAAACGGACACCGTCTCCGCTCTGAGCCAACGTTGCCGTGAATGCTTCCCAGCTGACCTTATTACAAAAGGGTGAGAGTCACGGCGAACGGGCGAAGGCGGAGGGGGTAAGGGAAAGAAATGGGTCGACCGCCTGCCTCACTGCAGGTCCTCCGTCAGGCAGACACAAGAGCAGTGATGTGACTAATGCTGTAAATGTGCTGCCGTGCTTTCAGAGTACGGGCTGCCGCAGAAAGCCAAAGCAAAGGGAGCTGTGCCGCCTGTCTGCTCACCTACACATCTAAGAGACTCTTTGTGGGAGGCAATTTGCCTTTGTTCTCTTGTTTTCATGTCAGCAAAAGTCTGAACCACTCCTACAAGGTATAGAGATTTTTACAGACTGGATATGCATCTGGCAATTACTTTTGATTTTGTTTATATGCATTTGTAATCGGGGACAATGCACAGAAAAACAAAACAACAAAAAGCAACAAAAAAAAAAAACTACACATTAAACTGTATTGTAAAGATGCACGGCTCCAGATTCTTGCCTCTCAGCTAATTTCCACTTGCAGTCACTGTGGCGGGTAAGAAGGAAAATCAATGTGCACAGGTTGTTAATACAGGAACAGTTTAAAAGTTAATTAAGATTTAATAGATGAAATATAATGTTATCCAGTTGTTAAACATGCAAACTGTAAATCCTAACGTACATAAAAGTTTATGCAAGTTAAAATACTTTAATAAGGTAAGATTTATCAATCACGTAACTGCTGTCTTCATACCCATGTTTTTGTAAAAAGGTTGTGTGGTCCGTGCAAATTTTTCACTGGCTGAGAAGTTTGTTCCCTTCTTTTATAGACTTGTGAGAGAAAGCAGATTTTCCAAAGGCAGTTTTATGTTGAGAGATGCTACAATCCCATCTGGTGGTCGACCTCGTTACTCTTCTCATCTGGTCTGAAGTCCATGAATGGTTCCACAGCTAAGCTGTTAAATCCAGACTGTAAAACTGGATCACAGGAGGCAATGTCAACGTATTGAGATATCAAGATGGGATTCTACCACCAGTGACAATCTGGTATTTTTAGTAAGTTGTGCTTGTAACTTCCATCCCTCACAAGTTTTATAGCACTAGCGTAGCCCCTAGCTGGCAACAAATATGTGATGAAACAGCTAAACTGCAAAGTCTACTGGTATTTCTATTCAGCACAATTACATCCAAGTAAAAAAAATTAATAAATAAACATTTTCTCTTTTAGGCATTTGTTAAACTCACTTTCATCAGGTCGTTATGTAAATCAGACCAGGTCAAAAGTCACCAATTGTACAATTGTCATGCAGAACTATTTGAACATTTCAAAACTTGTGGGAAGCACTGGGGTCTATAACAGTGTAGCACAACCGCTGCAGCAAAACCAGCCCATAGATAAAGTGTTTAACTCCCCTGACAACATTCCTCCTCCTCTCCATTGCAAATTAGTATTTTTTCTGTATTTATTTTCTATTTAGATGTGTTCCTTCATTGTTGTTTTGTCTGAAGCTTTTAATCAAACATCTAAGTCACTGATTGCCATTTAATCTGCATCTCCTTTTAAATTGAGCCCGTATATTTAGCTGTTCCATATCAGTTTAATTATCTTAGTGGTTAGATATTCATAATCAGCACATGTCAGAGCCAGAAAACCTAAAGATATCAAAGTATGAGATGTGATTTAATCCCAATTGGCCTAGAAATACTGCTTTTTGTGTCAAAAGGCAACTTTGGATAATCTTTTTGAGATATGTAGGTACATTTCAGATATTACAATCTCCTAAAAAACTTTCAGTCATTTCAGAAAGTGAAACTTGTACATTATATAGATTCATAACATCTGTTATATAAGTAAAAGATTATCAGGCCTTTATTTCTTATGATTTTGATGATGAGAATGATGATTACAATTTTGATGATGATAATTTTGATAATTATGACGGCTATCAGATAATAAACAAATTCAGTGTCTCAGAATTTGATTTAACATATGATCAATTAACTAGAAACAATAAAATGCTTGACAATCTTCCAAAGGATTTGGTTCTCCCTGTTGCTGGCACATCTTTTTGTACCACACTTTTTTTTTCCTTCCACTGAACTTCCTTCAAGCATTGAACTTTTCCACAATGTCAAACACTGAATGTGTAGTTGTCCACATCCATATATGCATGAAGGCGTGATGACATAGCACAGGCTATCATCATGGTGCTCAAAAGAGTTTTCCTTCCAAAAAGATACCTTTTTACCAGAAACACGGCGAGTTGATGTGTGGCGGCTCAAAGGTAACTGAGAAAGAGCAGAGGTGGCACTTTTGACAACGCCGGTGAGCTCCATGTACATTAACACAAGCACTGTTGACCTATTTCTCCTCACCTAATGTGTGCTGTCATTCGCTTTAACTAGCTTCGGCATTCAAAAATTGGATGTAGAATATCCTCGGTGGGGAGAACTCAAAAGGCGGACCACATGAAAAAAAAAAAAAATAGACTGGTTAATTTATTTAACAAAAACCTACTGTAGCGCAAAATAAAACACGGGAACTCTGATTACAATGGTATACAGTGGAATTAGCGATGTAATGTTCTTAGGTTTGCTTAAGGTCTTCTCTTAAACCCATTAAGGCCCTGACAATGTACTGCTGGTAAATACAGACTGGACAAACAAACTCTCCTCAAATGCACCTCTGCGGTGTAATAGTGGCTTCAAACACATGCCTCTGGTTTGGTTTGTTCCTACTGTCAGATTAACTTAAGTCAAGCTGACCAAGCATGGAGACACCATCCTATCTAGAAAGCATTTGCGCCTTGTCGTGCAGTGCGGGTGCTCTATTTCAGGAATAACAATCTGTACAGCAAACAAGCCGCCTTTCTATTTCAAGGGTTGAAATTGAAATGTTGCGAAACAGCTGTACCAGAAGAATAAGTTCTGCCCCATTCATACGATCTGCTTTTAAGGTTTGGGTTATAATAGATCCCTAATTATATGATGTTTTTTTTAACAGCACTCTATACCCCATCCATATCTTAAACAGTGGCACAGTTAAAAGGTAATTCCTCATTTCTATTTTTTTGATTTCATATTTCACACCTTTATTTTGAAAAGAACCATTCAACATAGTCTAACTAAACCCAGTGTGTGTATTTAATTCTGGGAAGAATTAAATCTGATTCCACATCAGACAACATTCAGTAGCATTTATTATTCATTCTTCTTTGAAAGCACAAAAATGTTTTTTTGGTGGCAGCAGGAGGGCAATAACTAAATGGGTCCTTTAAGTGTGTCTAGCCCCCATTTTCCCCTTTGCACCCTCCGTTGCATCCTGTCACTCGGGATTGGCTTAAGGAGGCATGTGCAGCCTTTTGTCATCCAATTAAGTTTTGGTCCCTAACAAATCTGGGTAGTAATCTTCTTCCATTGTTGTCTGAACGTCCTAGTCGATGAATATCTTTTAAAGACAAAAAGCAGGATTGTATTTTTTTCCACTAACACATTTAGTGATTATAAAAAAAAATGTCTGGATGATGAAAAATGGATTTTCACTTCAGTATAAGCTTTCAAAAGCATATTGAAGAAAAAAATCAATGCTAATTCTACTTTTTCAGTATTTAGATTGATCATGAAAAGCACAATACATATATATACATATATACATATTTACATGAGTAACTAAATCACTCTGTTTTCAAAAGATTTTTACCAAAAGGATGAACCACAAATATGTGTACATTTCCTGTATTTCAGTCAGTTTTCACAACTGTATATATCATGAGCTTCACTGAATTCCTTTTTTGGTGATATTCCAGTTGACTGCGATGTGCCTGTGTCGTTGCCACATCCTGAAATCCATGCAGCGTTCACATCAAATGTTATGCTTTAATCCAGATGGAGAGAAAAAGAAAAAGAACAAAACAGCCTCATATGATGTCTTTGTCCGCGTGTAGGTGTCGGAGCTTGTGTTTCGCAGCTTGATTCATATCTGGATTAAATACAGGTTTACAACAAAATGGCTTGACAAAAAGAGCAAAAAGGACTGTTTGATAGGTGAAAAACTGATCAAAAAAAGTGAAGTTGACAGATGTTTACAGAAAAAAAATCTGGAGAGCGGCTTTAAAATTAAAAAATACATCTCGAATGACACTGAAGAAGACAGATCCATACATTAATGGGTTATGGTGTGTGCAGATACTAGTCCCCTAACAATATCTGAGGCAAGGTTTTAGCCTCTCAGAGGGAACATTAAAGCTCTGCTAATGAACAGCATATCCCAAAGCCTATCCGCAATAAGAACTGTGTAACATCTCTTACCACGCGGCTGTTTTTATCAGGATGAAGGATAAATTAATTATTAGCTAAATAACCTTTAGATAAACCTTCTGGACTGCTCCTTTTCATGATCAGACAGCAGGAAAAGAAAAAGACGGAAGCGTGTGGAGTTTTTAGCGGCTGGAGAACATGAATTATCTCTGTGAAGATGCTGTCCTTTCAGAAGTTGAAGCTGACTTAATATCTGAGCTGTGCTCACCAGGGAACCACGGACTCAGAGTGAATATTAACGTGTCAGCAGAATGCGTAAATGGGTGGCTTATCTGGCTGAGACGGCTTTGTGAGTTATGTTTGGTCAACGTTAAGTTTAAACCAAAAAACAAGATCAAAATAAATTTAGAATCAGGGTTCACTCACGAAGAAATCATTAAACCTGCTTCTATCCTTCTGATTAGGCTTAGAGTGTAGTGTTTAGTTTTTTTTTTTTGCAGCTTGCGTGCGTACAGGTACATGTCCACAGGTTTATATATCTCTCAGAGTGACAAATTGTAGCAATTTACTCTGATGAAGTTCAAGGATGACACCATTATGATGATGTAATAATGAGTCCAGCCCACCTGACAGCTTCTAATGGGAAAGTGCCGAAGGACATTTTGGTGATGAATGAGCAGTTCGTTGTGCTCTTTTTGTCAAACCGGAGTGTAACCTGAATCTGCTGAAGGCTTCACTTTGGGCCCCGAAACGCGTAAAACTCCCACCAGGGATTAAAGTGTTTGCTCCGAGTGAAATGCAATATCCTGTCCAGAGTTTCTTCCAGATTTTTTGATTAGATTGGTACAATCTGACTGGTATATTAGTTTTGAACTCTTTATATTAGGCTGGCGTGAGATTGCATGATATTCTTAAGGTAAAATGCACAGTGTTTTTACAGCATTAATAGAAACCTTTTACATATGCTTTACCTTAACATACCATAACAGCTTTACCATAAAAATATTTGCAATACTTGTAAAATGTTTTCCATGTTAGGACCTGGAATTTTCACAAGTTTTATGCAATTCTACAAGTTTGCCCAATCTTCATTGCGAAATAGCTCCACCACTGTATGACTGGAGGTACAGAATATTAGGAACACCAATTTTCAAGTCTTCAAGACGTAAATTGGTATTACGTCTGCACTATGACCAGGCCAATATAACACGACTGTTTTGATAAAAAGCTCTGACTTGTATATCTAGGGTAACAGGTGAACATCTGCCCCAGTACTTCACCTCTGAAGGAGAGCATGCCCAAAGCAAGCTTTTCGCCATTTGTCACCATGGTGAGGGTGTCTTAATAACTCATGAATTAATCTGTTTTTAAGGTCTTAGTGATGTGCATATACATTGTATCATGCTCAAGCACTCAGTTCTTAAATAGAATTTGCACATTTGTTTATTTGCATTATACTGTATATACCTTTCTCACACACTCCTCCTTTGTAATTTCTAGTATTGTGTTGGATGTTTTTCTACTTCATGTTATACCGTCAGGCTAGATTTGTTCTTCTAGTATAATTTAGTCATGCCAATTTATTGTGAAAGTAATGCAATTTACCCCCATTGATGAAAAAATAAAAGTATTATTCTGTTCTGTAATATCCAAGTCTACCCCAGAGGGAGGGCAGTGAGGGATTCCGAGAGGTGTTCATGGGCCGAAAGGGATTTATAGTCGTTGCTGTTCTTGATTTTCCCTGGGGCCTCTTTCCAGTTGAATGAGCCCAGGAGATATCCTGATCAGATCCTTAAAACCCCTGAGCTAACTCTTATTGCGCTCCCTGGATGATAGAGCTCCTCACGCCATCTTTGAGATTGAGTTTAGATACCCTCCATAGGAAGTTCATTGTGGTCTCTTGAATCCAAGAACTATTGATCCATGTCTCATGACCATGCATGAGGGTTGAAAGGTATGCTGACCAGTAAATGTTTAGCTCGGTTTGTTCTTCATCACAACATACTGCACCTTTGAACATGTTACTGCAAGCAAGATCCCAACCCCTATGTCCATCTCCAGCTCCACACTGTCCTCAATAGCAAAAAAGAAAACACCTGTATACTCGAGCTTCTCCACTTGACTCAACAACTGACCTTAAACATGAATGTAGCAGGCCATCTTTTTCAGGTGGGATTTAGACAGGTCGATGCTGATCCAGCAGTTCCAGTACACACAGAAATGTGTGACTTGAACAGTACCAAATTTTCTGCAAAAGCAAATTGGAACTTAAAGTTGACAGTTCTTTCTATCACCGCAACACTGAGTTTCTCTAAATGTAGACTGAAGACTCACCTGTTTTAGAGTTGCTTTCAGCCCATAATAACAGGAACAATGGCCAACATATTTGATGTGTATTGATGTTTTCACCTGATATAATTCAAAGCTAGAGTTGGCGATTTTTCCCAAAGTTCCCCCAAGTCCTTATTTGAATAATTGCACATGCACAAGACCGTCTTAACCTGCTCTTCTGCTCATCAGGGGGTTCACGTTAAAAAAATGTCCCAAATCCACTCTGGTCTTATTTATTTCTAGTGCGGCCTTTATCTTCTTCTCATAAACATGAACGTGGTTTACTTCTTGTGACTCTCAGCCATATTCAAAGTCTACGGTGAGAGCAGCGAAGCTACAGTAAACGGCTAACCATTAAGCTAACCACTAACCTAGCCGCTAAGCTAACTGGATACATAAGCACTAGTAGTGTGCATGAGCAGCCAGCAAGTGGAAACTGGGTTGGAAAGAGCACGGACACTGGCGTTACATGAGCGCATCAGGGACAACCAATAGATAAGGTGATTCCTCTGGTACTTGAGGGACAGAGGGGGGTGAGTATATAATGTCTACAGATGAGAGCAGGAACAAAACTCTGACAAATCCATGCCCTTCAGACCAAACCGCAGAGTTTGGTTAGTTTTTACAGGCCTGCAGCTCCCACAGAGAATGATTTTTTTAAAGCTCCTTTTTGTGAATAATGTATTTACTACTTTCTGGATGGAAGGACAATTTTACCTGGTATAGCAAAAAGTATTTCCGATCAGGATTACCAACTATATCTTTAATGTTTGCGGCTGGTCTCACAACCAGAGACCCTTTCGATGTGTTGATGATATTTATATGTTTTCATGATGTAAAGCACTTTGAACTGCCTTGCTGCTGAAATGTGCTATACAAATAAACTTGACTTAACGCCCTCATCTCCACAACTAACCCTCAAGATTCTGTCTATAAAAAACACAAAAACAACCAGAGAGCAGCGGCAGCTGTAGCAGGGTCCAACCCACATTGGGAACCAGCTTTTCTGTGTCAAGTATGCCATTGTAGCTTTTACTTTGACTACAAGAACCAGAGAGCTGTTGGAAGCATCTCCCAGATCTGTTCCATAGATCCACAAAAAACATCAAGAACGGACCCCCAAACAATCATGACTTCTTCAGTAATTCCATAAAGGTAAGGCTCTGATAATCAACACATGTAGTTACGTATATTGTTTTCTTTTATGAGAATTACATTTTATGGGATAATGTAATGGTGGAAATTAGGTTTTTCTTTTAGCTTGTTGTTAATTATTTTATTGTTAGATGCAGCAGCCATTCCCATGAAAGTCCTATTGTGTGTGTGTGCGTGTGTTTTTAATCAAAATGGTCTTGAGTTTCACTTTCTTCTGCAGCCAAAACACACAGCTGACCAAAAGCTCTAGGGCAACATGTACAGCTGACACAATGCTAGCATTGTCACATCAAAGGCTGCAACGCAAAGCTGTTGGCTCAAAACTGAAGACTGTCTGATGCCTAATTTATATTGCCTATATTTTGGGCTGAATAAATCAAATCAGGAATGAGCTAAATTATCATCTTGGTTAAATGCCAATACTTTTGTTTAATTGTGATTAAAAATGTTTCATGATTAATAACTGGTTTCATAAAATTCCATATAAAGTCCAAACTTAAAACTGATATCGACGTTTAGGGGGGAACCAGTGAAAACTGCCTGCTGTAATTTCACCTTCTAATGAGATCATCTTTTTCATAACCTTTATTTCATTTTATTTTTGGCAAAGCATTTGGATTATTTTAATAAACCTCTTAAACCATTTAACTTGACAGAGCTACTGTCCCGACGCCTATGATTTTTCAAGTACATTAATCTTGCGAGTATACTTCAATTAAATAAGAGACACTTGAGACCCCCTGTGGGTTGAAGGGGCCTTAAGGACTCGCTGACTGTGTGGGTGAGGCAGCTGCTGGCCAACACCCAGACCCCTCGCCGCTTCACTAATGGCCCTGCCGGCCACTTTGCAGCCACCGTCCCGTTAAACAATCTCCCAGGGGGAATAGCGGTAACATTAACAATAAGCCCGAATTGAGTAAAGATTCACCGAAAGCAGAAGCCCAGTGACAGCACATCAAATATAAATGGCCTCTCTTCTGCTGGACTAATGTGTTTGTTCATAAGTGAGCACATTAGGTTGGAGGATGGTGAAAGGAGGGGGCTGCGAAACGCCTGGGGATTTGCCTCTCTCCGTGTAATGATTGTCCATCGAAGAAATTATGACGCTGCGTTGCATTTGTGGCCAAACATAATACTCAAGTCATCTCTGAAAACTTTTATGAATTTAATAAACATGTTGAATACAATTTCGAGGCCTCTGGCAGACATCTAATCTTCCTTGAGTTCATCACTATTGTGTATTGACTGCGTTTATGATCGTATGATAAAGAAATTGTCCATATTTATTTATTGACACGGTCCATTTCTTTGCCTCGTGCATAAACAGATTTTTGTTTGTGCTGTTTGTGTGAGGAACCTTCAGCCATTTGCAAATAATCTACTTGAGCCAGTTAAGTCTCTGTCCAGAACCTGGGATTAATGTGGGTCCTGGCTTATCCGATTGCAAGCAGAGCACCCTAACAAGGACAGTTCATAGCTAGCATTAAAATCAGTTCTGAGTGATCAGATATGAACGACCTGCATTATACAGACAGAGTCCCATCACAGAGTTGGCTGTCAGCTGAATAGTTAACAGGCATGCGGATGTTTCTGTAACATCAGATGCTTTAAATCTCTCGAACCACGTTATGTAGACATCGACACCACAGCGTTTCCCTTGAGTTGTATTTTTGTGGAGTTATTCTGGCTGCAATTTCTTCACTAGCTCGTCTCTGTTGTTTTAACGTACACAACATGGGAGCAGATGCAGACAGTATATCTGGCTCTTTAATTCATAAAGTATCACTGCACTGAAGTAGTTGCTATAAAAGATCTTGCACAGTTTTATTAGGTTAGTTTGGAAGCGTTTTCTTAATTCAGCTACATGGAAAGGGGGGGGGGGGGTGTTGAACAAGAAGGACCTGTTTAAATCCTACTGAGATGCCATGGTATTATCTTACAGTATTTGACTGGGCCACTCCAAACCCTGTGATTTTTCCATGGCCATTAACAGGTGGACTCTCTGTTGGGCTCTGGATCATTGTGCTGCCACATAGACTAATTAGGATTAGGTTATGACTTGAGCTCAATGTCATGACCTGTTGGCCAGTCGTCCTGCTTCAGAATTTCTTGGTTCAGAACAGAATTCATGCTTCTATTTACAGTCAATCATAAAGAACTTAAAGCAGCCAAGCAGTCCCAAACCATCACACTACCACCACCAGTGTCTGTTGGTCATTTTCCCACATGGTGTGGAAGATTTCCTTTAGATGCTATGCATCAAGCTGCTTTTTTGGCACACGTTATTATGGCTCTCTCTGTCTGTCTTGGAAACGGCAAAGTAGACTGGTGGATGTCACTAACATTGTTTTAATTCTGTTATCGGGTTTGTGGGACTGATGTCTTGCTATATAGATTTGCTCCTGATTGACATTCCTAGCAGGTGTGCCCTAACTGCTGCTGGAGGCCAGTGGCCATGAACAAAATAAAGATGCTGCTGTAGAAACCCAACCGCTAAAGTTTCTGTCCATGGCATCTAAACATGCCATACAAGCAAAAGCCTAAAACAGGCACAATGTTGGCAACAGTAGTACGGAAACCCAAAAGGGCCACAACTAAAAAAAATGTGCAAGTCTCTGTTTTTTACACCTGTGTAAATTTAAATAAAACATGAGATGCAGACAACAGATTCTTTATTTTTAAATGATAGTATAAATATATTTTTCTTCAAATTATTTGAACTTTTTCGGAAATATTTTTGCCATTGCCATGTGTCGAAAACATGATGAATTTATTTTATCTCTTTACTTTACAAATGAGAATCTTTATTGCTGCAAATTTTTTATTTGTAAGGCGGTCTGCAGCTGAGTTGCGGTGCAGGTTAACCAGTCCTATGTTTGTGTTTATTTCATGACGCACAGCAGGGATGAGCAATTATTTCATGATGCACATAGGTACAGGACACAAAACTAAAAAGTGATTTAAGAAAATGTACTTCTTCATATATGGGTAATCAATATAGATTATCTAGTTTATTTACAGCATATACAAACAATTAAACACCTTAAAAATATTGGGGAAAAAAAATATTTTCTTATTTGTGATATATAACATATATTACATTTAATTAATTATTACATATGATGAAATAATGTAACAATTTAAAAACTCACAGATTTTAGAGATTTGTGTCACTGTTACATCTCTGCCGAAGGAAAAATCAATCTTGTAATTACAGAATGTCATGTGTGGGGGCCCAAGCCAAGATTATCTTATCCCTGGGTCAAGACAAGGCTGTTTGTTACTAACCAGCCCTGGGTGTGACTAGTCAAACAGAACTCATCTTTTAAAACAAGCGGTTAATTCCACTTAATTAAGGAATTAACCAGATTAGCAACTACATTTATGCACAGAACAAGGTTGGCATGGTCAACTGTTTTCCCTTAATTTTTTCATTTGTTTGATCCTAAAAAAAATATTTGATGAGAAACATTTAAATGGCACAAAAAAATGAAAAAAAAAATATTGCAATGAACACTTTTTCATTGCACTTTAGAAAATTCCATTAGTCCTCACCACACTTTGTTTTCATAGTGTTTGCTTTTGTAGAGTAATATTGAAAACTCTGTTATAGTGGCATGGTCTATTTTCAAAAGTATGTAGAGTTTATATACAACATACTTTCAATCACAATCTTGGAAGTTTTCGTCACTGACCTTTAAATGTTATGTATTTTAGAGGTTTTCTTGTGTTGCATTGTGCCTCAGACCTTCACTGCCTTCAGAAAACAATTGTGCTGTCAGCAGAAATTCTTCTCACACCTCATTGCTTCCATCTGTATAGAAATTCTGGCAGTTTGCTTAACATACAGATGCCAGATGCAAGCATTATCGCTGCACTGCTGCTCCACCTGTTACAAAATGGTTTGGAAATGTCTTTCTTTACATTACTGATGTGTAAAAGAAAAAAAACCCACAGGATCTGTGTCCAAGTCACGGATGAAAAGTAAAGTGACAGTCTAATCTTTTCACATAGACATGTTTTTTTTTATTTATTGTACAATGTAATTTGAAATATTATTCCTTGTCAGGCTGTCTTCCTAATTTTAGAGGGAATACAAAATACAAAGCTCAGTATCCTGTGAGTGTTTTTTTTTTTTTTCAAAGTCTTCCAGTTTGCACCTTTTAGGAATAAGGAGAAATAAAGCTGCTTTTTGTGAACAATGCATCACAACAATGGTTTCGCCTGATAACAGGGGAGACTGATAATGGTGTGATAATAATCATTTACCTGCACGTGGTAAACCATGCATATTTATAATGTGGCACTGGACCTTGTTTTGTCTTTGTCATGACATGTTGTATAAAGTACATATCATGCTGTGTAAAATTATGCAGCAGTAGATCGATGGAGTCTGCAGCTCTTGTATCACACACAGATGTATAAAGAAAAAAAAAACAGGAGAGATAAAAGCTTTTGTTGCAGTTTTACCACATTCTTCAATAAAGTGACCATAACGCCCAATTCCCATTTTCTTAGCTATTGCCGCATACTGGATGATGACTGGTGGATTCTCAATTGTAGTAATCAGTAAGCTAATTGATTACATTTATGTATTAAATATCCTATAGCTTTTGTAAATAAAATGCAAAAATGTTATCATTCAAAAAATCTTAAAAAAAAAAAAAGAGTATCTGAAGTGGAAATTCTTTTTCAAGAAGCATAAATTGCATTCTTCATACAAAGCAATGTAGAAAAAAATGTTAAAATGTATTTATTCTCAGAATTACTCAGTGTAAATTAAACCCTCTAAAGAGCAGTATTTGACATCCATCTTAATAAGCAGTTTATCATTGCAATTTAGTATCACGAGAATTGCGCTTTCATCATTTTAACAGCAGAGTCTGTGCAATAAAAGCTATTAGCTTTATTTGATGTCATGATCAAGGCGTTTTTGACCGTCCTGGTCAGAGTGGGACATGTATGGATGTGTGTGCATCTGTGTACATGTAACGTAAAGTTAGAAGTTTTACGCTACAAAATATGAGCAGGCTGTCTGCAGCACATTTTTCAGTATCACCGAATCCTTGTATGTGGAAAGCTGTAGACTCACAGAACAACACTTTGGTACCCTGTTGACTTAGGCACAAGCTTCTATGGCCCCTTCAAGTTTTTTACTTAATGCAAAGAAAATCCTGTGCTGGCTTACATCCTGTCCACAAGTTTATTTTAAATGCATTGGCATCTAAGTGTAGGTAGCTGTTTGTCATGGTTTTAGTGTAACGCATCAGGTCAACGCTTGCAATCAGGGGTCTGGGCGTCACAGCATATATTTCGGAGTGTGTGTAAATTAGAAAAATGGCCGAGGATGGTGTCATGCACTTCATGTCAGACATGAAGTCATAATGCTCATATTTTACCAAAACAGTCATCAAGTGGGCACCAGAGGTCAGACTAATGTTTTATCCATGCTTATTGAAGATCAACCACTATGCAAAACATAATCCACTGAAACACATAAATCGAGAATGTATTCTAGTGTGATAGAGGATACACCCCAGGCACAAGCTCTTAACTGTTTTGGGTGGAACCATAAGGTTCAGAACAGAATTCGAACCATAAGGCACACATGATTATAGAACACACAATGAATTACTGTGTCTTTGTGCATCTTTGTCCACATATAATGTGCACCGGATAATAAGGCGCACTAAATATTCTTCCCAAGTTTGTAATATCACTCCGGCCTTTCACATACAGTGCTCTCTATCCGTTTATGTTGGGAGAACAGAGTAGTTGGACTACAATGCCCTGTTTCTAACATAGAGCCAAAATAAATTTAACTTTTATATTGAATTAATTTACTAGGTTTATTGTTGCTAGCACGTACTCTGGACACAGGCTGCCTAAAGGCTCGCATATACTCGGGCGTACTATGTGCATACTGTGAGCTTGGAAGACTCCGCCCTGACTCTCCACGGACGTTTTACCCTTCATAGTCGAGCGTATTAATCCCTGCATTTCTTGTGGGAAATTCCTACAATTCCCACACTTTGTGCCAGTGGGACAAAGTGAGGGAACGGATGGTAGAATGTTTGATTAGCTAGCTGAGTACCAATAGCCGTTTGTTTTCCAGCAGGCTCCCACCTGTCAGTGAGAACAGAGAGGGAGACCGCCTGCTTGGAGCAGTTCAGTGTCACACATAAAACAGTTCAATGTAAAGACTTCTTGTCTCCGAAAAGTTTATAGTGTTGACACCGTGTACGCGATCGTAAAAATTGTTTTGCACGTAACGGTATGCACAGAGTCCATGCAGATTCCATATATATAATCATATATATAAGGAGCACCGGATTATAAGGCGCACCATCAACTTTTGAGAAAATTTAAGGATTTTAAGTGTGCCTTATAGTCCAAAAAATACGGTAGGTATTATTGTTACCAGTATCAATACATTCTTGAGGGGCATAAGAATTGTTATAGGAATCCAACATACCATGTAAGAAGATTATTCAAAACTGGAGAAAGAGATTGTGCTGGAAAAAACATGTCTACCTCTTTGTTGATTATTTTTTTCCCCTTTTTTGTGACCAACATTTCAGATCATCAAACAAACTTTAGTATTGGTGAAAAAGATGCTCAAACATAGACTGATTGTATCAGTTGAATGTCGAAGATTGACCAAATTGAGACAAGCGAGGCCGGCTGTACTGAACTTCGATTCTACCCTGTGCCCATGTTTGTGGGTCTCCGAACTCCATTCTTACCCCGGTGGCTTGTCTCCCCAGTGTAGACCTGCTCCTCGTGAAAGGCCCACTGACAAGAGAAAGATGAAGGGAAGAGCCTGGGTTCACAGCGGTGGCCCCCTGCTGTGAGGGGGGGTCCCCTGATTGCTGCAGTCTCTTACAGCATCAGAAACAGTCTGATTTTGTCTTTCCTGGCTGATATCACAACACCTGTGAATTCGGAAAAACCCCTGAAACACCCCCTCTGGGTAAATCTGCTATGGGATTCAGCCCTAGAAGTTGATTAACAACTACAGAAACTTTTATTTCTGCCACTTCAGATTAAACGCTTTGGAAAGTCCAACTCCATCTTGTGATTACAAGCAAGGCCGGACCTGATCCACTGACTTTAAAATCTCCCATTTAGAGGGTAAGAGGATGCGTGTTTATCATCAGTCATCCCTGACTGTGATGTATGAGAGTTGCCTTCTCTTCACTTTCCCCCAAACTTTCCATGCAAACTGCCTTCTAGCATGCAAGCACCCATCACACTGTGCCCCTCAAACCGTTTCTTCCTCCAAGTATCTGTCGGTAATGTTTTCACCTTCATAAAGTATATCTTGTGTCGACATTGACACCTTCTTAGAGGAGCATCAAGGCTGTGTCCGGGTTAGCTGTCAGCAAAGTGTAAAGGATGTCATTGTAATCTCTTTATAGCTATAGTAGCCACATGGCTGTTACTGGAAATGGCTGAGCATACTGTACATTTTTCACTCCCGCACAAATTAGATGTCCTGATTTATTGAGACCCATAAGGAAAGCGTTTTATAAATCACCCCCCGAGTTCACATCTTACTCCAACATATAGATGCCAAAAATTCCAGCTTCTCAGCTAAATTCCAGCAGTAAATCAGCTTGTTGCGGTTTGCCAGTCTGTTCTTCGGTGTTATCTTCACGAAGGACCCCCTGAGATAACCACTGAAATGTAATCCTTCCTAATAATCTTTAATTAAACATTTCCTACTATTCTCTTTACTATTTCTTGCCTCTATTTCATATCACTGTTCATTGAGCTTTGAGGTGGACCTTAGCACTGTGCAAAACCTCTAAGCCCGATTTTCTTTTAATCTCTTAAAGTGGCCTTGACCAGTAGTTCTCCAGGCTTCTTGGGGGTCTTTCAAAGTTCCTCTTTGAACTTATCTGCTTTTCAACCATCTTTACCTGGCCATGGCTGCATATTTTGTAGTGCGTGACAGAGAATTATGGAACGAGTGAACAGGACCAACCTTCAGTAGTTAGAGAATACCTGAAAGTAATTTATTGAAGTGTGGAAAAAATCCAGGGAAGCTCTGACACAGGGCCATAGAGATGCATCACCTTCTACCTCAGTGGTTCTAAACCTTTTTGAACAAATGCCCCCTTGACAATTCCATCATCCTCATGCCTCCCCCCCCCCCAAAAAAAAACAAAACAAAACAAAAAAAAACCCAAAGAAAACTACAGGGTGCTTGTGCTTTAAGTGTTCTTGTAGTAAACAGTGTGTTAAGACTTGAAGATATCAACTGACATTGGGTTTTATCACGAGATAAGCAATTGTTTTGCCTTAAAATCCCTGTTTTTATTGGATTGGAGCTGTATTTATGTCCCCAACAACATGATGTGCTGCTGAGAAAATCTGACCATTTTAGAGGAAATTAAAGCATTGATTTTAAACATTGCCTCCAAAATCTATGTTTTTTGAGACATATAATAGGTCATGTTTGCACATTACTTAACTGGAGAACCTGGTGAAAAATAGGGGAATGTAATTTTATTTGTAATGTGACTGAGCCCTTCAGTTGCTACGAGGATTGTTCTGAAAAGAGCTGTGAAGTGGAATTTAAGTCAAAGTGTTGTTTCTACTGAGAGAAAGGCCATGCAGCTTTTGAGGATAATTGAATTGCATAGTAAAGGTCCCATGAAAAACACGCTTTTTCTGGTCTCTGATACCGTTTTCTTGGACCTCTGACAGGTGTGTGAAATTGCAGTATAATATGGGAATAGAAGTTGTTCATATTTATATTACAGTTGCATCCACAGTATCACAACATTTAACCCAAGGAGTATTAAGCAACGTGGAACTTTGGGGGGGATTACCACTACAGAATTTATTTAAAATTAGTTTTACTGATATATTCAGAAAAGCCGAACGAAAGAGAACACTTAACGTGATCAAGCGTTAACCAATAAAAACAGAAATCGCTCAGGCGTCAACTAATGCGCTCTGGGCTTTTGAAAACCAACTAAAGACCGAGAGGCTGAGAGGAAAAAATGAATGTGCTCTGGGATTATTAAAGTTTTGAAAAACAACCAAGGACTGAGACATTGAGGGAAAGAGAATATTTTAGAGAAGAAGAAAAACTTTATGGGACTAATAGCACTTTATTTAGTGAGAGCCCTGTGCATTGTGGGCCAGTGCCAGCTTTTTCAGTTTTAGCCTGAGTTTACCAGGTTAAGCCGGTTCCAATATTTCGTCCGTATGTGGGTAGCTCGGCTGAATCCTTGCTCCTCGAGTTGTGACGTGGGGAAAGCGAGGAGCAAGAGACGGACCCTCTCCCACGGCGGACATAGGCCATGTTGGTCTCATCCAGCTGAACACAGAAGGGACCGCCGCACAACTTGGCCTTGGTGACCGGTACCGGGTCGCGCTGCATGACGGTGGAGATCGGCTCTCTTATTGCTGGAATAATGATAGACTCTCCCATGGTGAACGGTAAGCTGGCCTTTGCAATCAGTAGTGCTATATTCTAAACGGCACTAACCAACTCTCTGTCTGGTTGACGCTCTAAGCGAACTTGCCGTTGATTGTAGGGTGCCTCGAATGACGATCCCTCAGTGACTGCAAGTAGGCCGAGTCTTTTGATGCCTTGTCAGAATTATAGTTTTTTTTTGACAGATACTCCTGTCAAAAAAAGCTTTGTTGCCTCGTTAGAGAAAACCTGCTCACATAGCAGGCACATAGGCAGATGTATGTTTGTAGGTGATGGAATAAACTTGTAATTTATATAATGTGCATTGTATAACTGCATTTCTTCTTGTTTTCTGCCATGTTTGATTGTAATGTTGTGTGTGATTAAATATGGTTGCATTGTCATGCTTGTCCACGTTTTCATTGGTTACTTAAATATTAGCCCGCGAAGATGAGGTGACAGCTGTCAAAAGTAGCGTTCGTGTTTCCTGAGTTTCGCTGCTGCTTTGGTGGATTTGTTTGGTTGTCACTATGGAAATTGTTCCTACTCGGCTTGGGGAGATCTCCAGGCGCGACGTCAGGGTTTTAATCCCTTTTACAGCTGACTTGGGTTATTGGTCTCAGACAACAGCTTTATTTTTAGTTGGGAAAAACATCCATGTTTTAACACGTCAATCCCTTGTGGGGTTGCGAGGGGTGCTGGTGCCTATCACCAGCTGTCAATGGGCGAGAGGCGGGGTACAGCCTGGACAGGTCGCCAGTCTATCGCAGGGCAACACAGAGACAAATAGGACAAACAACCATTCTCACACTAAGGAGAATTGAGAGAGGCCAATTAACCTAACAGTTATGTTTTTGGACTGTGGGAGGAAGCCGGAGTACCCGGAGAGAACCCACACATGCATAGGGCGAACATGCAAACTTCATGCAGAAAGACCCAGGGCAAGGGTAGGACTTGAACCCATGACCTTTTTGCTGCATGGCAACAGTGCGCCACCATCGGGCCACAAATTGTGCCACCCCATTCGTGTCTGAGGGTCCAGTGCCCCCAAAATGTTTATATGGCCCCTGTTGAGAAACCATACTCTAGCTGATTCTTCAATGTTGTTTTCCAACTAACAGCTCTGAGAATCCATTACCTGGAGCTAAAGAAAAATTTCCTTGTGGCTTTTACCATAACTGTCAAGGATGGCATTTCTGCCCAGTCTTTTTCTTGCCATTGAATCATGAACCTTTATTAAGACAGGTGATGCCTGCAGTTCTTTAGCTGTTGTTGCTCCTTTTGTGAGCTTCTAGATAACTCTGACGTGCTCTTCAAATATGTTTGGAGGGCTGGCTACCCCTGAAATGGTTCACTTCTCTTCCATGTTCTCTCAATTCATGGCTAGTGTTCTTCTCTGTGGTGCACTTGGGTCCCAAAGTTTGCAAATGGCTATGTAACCTTTTCCAGATCAATGACTTTGTTTCTGGCCAGTGTTTGAATTTCTTTACACTATGGCATAATGTGTTGTGTGCCTACTTCATGTTGTCAAACTGATACCATCTTTTCAGATTGTGAAAGAATACCTTGTAAAGGTATTGTAGTCGTCAGGCTTGAGCTAATCAAACTGAACTGACCTCTCCAGAGTGATCGGAACATCCATAGTTGATTCATTTATTAAACATAAATTTAATTATTGTTTTTGGTTCATATTTTATTAGCTTATTTAATTGAGTCAAATGTTTTAATTACTTGTATTGCATTATTAATACAATATTACTTTATATATCAAAACAGGTCTTTCTTAAAAATGAGATCTTGGATCTCAATGAGAATAGCTGTATAAAGGTAAAAACAAATATGTGAAGCAGTCATAGTTTTACTTAAGGTCAAATTCAGGTCAAATTAATTTTCAAACAGTGAAACTATTGTTTCAACTTCATTTTGTATTTGCTCTAGCTACTTTTGTTTGATATTTCCATTTATGTGGGGAACAGAAACATGTAAGTGAAGGAAAACGTTTTTCATTAGCACTGTCCACATCACTGTAGACGTAAACTCAAACATATCATGTTTATCAGATTGGTGCCATTCTTCACGGTGTAAGAAATATTTAATTTATTTTCTTTATTGTATTATCATCTCCAGGAGGAGTATTTCCACTTGTCCTCTGTGGCAAACGGATGACGGGGATTTGCGCATAAAAAGCTTTTATGCTATTTAAGCTACTTTTAAAAGGTTAATAGCATAATAAAAAGAATGATCACTTATGTGATTTTCATTCCACAAATCGGAGGCATTATGGCGCTCTCACAATGATTCTCTAAAGGCCCTCATTCATTCCATAGTGGATATATTCATGATTTGATTTGCTTTGATTTTTTTAGAACATTACTTGAATGAAATATTTTATGACACACTGTCTTTATGCACTGAGATGAGAGTTGAACATGCTGGCAGACATCTCTGAATTATTATTTTTTTATATTATTATTTTCCCCTAATTAAGTCTGCCGGACATGTGTTTGGTGAAGGTCGTTCGGACTGTGAATTCTTTCCTTTTGAAGTCCTGTTCAAATCTACTAAGGCCAGCTCAGGGAGCTGGAGCTCTGCCTGATCTGTGGACCCCTTGAGAAGCCACAGCAGTCATCCTCCAGATCTCCGTGGGCATTTTTATAAACCCTTCCAAAACTAGCAGCAGTCACATACATGGATAACACTGAGCTGGGCAGAGGGAGAGCCATAGAACCAGCAAAAAAAGGACTCGCTTCATGATTTAAACAACACACAACACAAGCGATTCTAAGTGAATGGAGGTGCAGTGATGTACCTAAATAATGTCATTGGAAAAGAAAGCTCACCCTCTTTCCTGACAGGACATTATACATATCCTTTGAAAATGTATTGATTTAAAATGATCTATCTATCTATCTATCTATCTATCTATCTATCTATCTATCTATCTATCTATCTATCTATCTATCTATCTATCTATCTATCTGTCTGTCTGTCTGTCTGTCTGTCTGTCTGTCTGTCTGTCTGTCTGTCTGTCTGTCTGTCTGTCTGTCTGTCTGTCTGTCTGTCTGTCTGTCTGTCTGTCTGTCTGTCTGTCTGTCTGTCTGTCTGTCTAAACCTAAACATTTTAAAATCACCTTTCAATTGGTCTCCAAGGTGGACATATAATTTTTGAGAATTTCTTAAGCAAAAAAGCCTATTACCATATACAGATTGTGATACTGAATCCATAAAGAGTCTAATTTTGAAGCCTGTCCCTTCCTTTAACAGATAATTGTTTAATCTTATTAAAAAAATAACAGGATTCTTGGATTTTAGTCTAATGTTAAAGGGGCATAATATGCAAAATGTCAATATTTTGGATAGAAAGAACAATAAAATAATGATGTGAATAACTAAAGGTAATATTACAGATGAGCTGGTGTATGATGTCACACCGCAGCTCTCTGCGTTGTTCTCCAGTTCCTTGTTTATATAGCCGGGCTGGACCGTGCGTGTACAGCTGTCACTCAGGGCTTAGCCCCACCTTGCCCTAAAATACCACCGTCAGACCAATGCAGTGTTGATGCAACATGGTGGAGAGCACCCCAGCAGATCAAAATCTTCTCTTGCTAACAGCATTATACAGTTATGGGTTGCTTACTTCTTCACTTGAAATTTGAAGATGGAGCCACTTAAACTCTTGGGGTGGCACTGAAACTAAAGTTGTACTTTCAGGATTTTATTCTACTGTTGTAGTAAAGCTGCATGTAGAAAACTATCAAAAAGACTTAAGTAAATGCCTACTAATATCTTTTGGTTTTTAATGGTTTTCAGAATTTTTAATGTTCCTAATGATCTAATGTGCATAGACCAATAACCGTACAGTTAACATTTTGAGTTCCTCTTTATTTTGTAATTATATTTAGAACATTTACATGTACACTTATTATTTTTTTGGAGAACAAAACAGTTACTAGGGGAAAGGAGATACTGGCAGATACAAATAAAAGCGTCAAGAAGAGCGGCTGCCTGGCTGGCTGTGGATAATGGGATGAAATGCTAAACTGATGCTACTACAATTTACACTGGCCAGTGGGGTGGCCAGGACATGGCACCGGGGGGAATCCCCTGTCCAACCCCTGGTGGCGCCCCTGTTTACAAAGATATGCATAGAAGGCGACACGTGAGAAGAAATGAGGGGCTAGGTTTTGATTTGGTCTACCGACAGGGCTCAGACGACACTTAGTGCTGAAATATTGATTATTTCTCCTTTAAAATTGTCAAAAGAGAACACAAACAAGTTTATTCCTTGGCTAGGACTGATGGCTCAAAAAGGGAGTCAACAGCCAGACCACAAGCAGACTGTAACTGATGTCTTCAAGTAAAAATGTTTATCAGGGCAGAAAATGTTTTCTTAATAGTTTGTTGTAACTAAATAACTTGTTTCCCTTCATGTCTGAGCTAAAAGAAGAAGAGACCAATTGAATGCAGATGCCACCTTATTTTACCTTCCTTCCATCAACCACATTGCATTAGCTTAAAAAAATATTTCTTAGGGCCAAATGTCATGTTGCTGTGGGGGAACTAATGTCTTCACTGCTACTCAAGCTCATGAGTAAATGAGAAAAGTGAGATTGGGTAAACTCTGCATGGCTTCCTAATATCCAGTATCCTGGTGACTCATTAGTTCAGAGAAATGGGAGGGCTGATGTCTATGGGCCAACAATGCTGGTCAGAATCGACTCAGAGATTGCATCCACCTGAATGCTGCCAGAATGAGTTTTGAATAACAGTTTTTGTCATTCACCACTCTGGCAACTTACAGGGAGGCTGAGCTAACCACAGAGTACTTTTTTAGGTTGTCATTTTAAGAGTCCAGGTTACTGCCCTAAAACCCTTTCTTTATTTCCTCCTCCTCCTCACTGGATAATTATCTGTATAAATCTTCACGTTATGATCATTCCAGCGGGAGACTTTGGCTCTTACTGGTTTTGTCTTGGAGGGACATTGTGTTTTGCTCGGATGCCCGGGTTAGCTTTCTAAATGAATGCAATCACTCTTTGACATCTTTTGGCTGCACACTAAACTGCTTTTTGCACACTTGTGTTTCACCTTTTTTTTCATAATTTAGACATGGAAACAAATATAACTATGATGAGCTGCAAGCCCAAAGATAATTGAAAAGGAAAGGGGAAGAAAGAGAAGCCCTTTGAACAAAGAGGAAGCCAAAATGGAGACTCTGTGTGAAAAAAACGAAGTACAGACGCTCCTTCCATTTGAGTTGAGAGGGAAATGTCAGTTGCTGCTAACCAAAGCCACTTGATTAAATGATTATCAATGTGCAGATGTGTAATAAAGCGGGAGTGTCTGCAGTGTTCTGCTCTGGGGCTCACAGGTGTGTGTTCACACAATGCCAGGATGAAAAGACAACAACAATAACCTTGAAGAAGTAACTGCTGAGGCTGATTAGTCTGAAAGTGGTCATGTAATGAGGCCAGAATCTGAAATTCTTTAGAAACGAGCTAATAACCACGGCCTGAAGGTCCATTTTTTTGAATATATTTGCATTGAAAACAATTTTCACAGGAGGAAATCATTTAAGACAGTTGCTGTTTTTCCCTGGATTGGATGCTGAGAAAAAATTCACAAAGGAAATAAGAGTTCCGTCTTAAACTCCACAGGCCTCAGTTTGCACAGTAGAGGTAAAATTCACGAGAGGACATTTAGAAAACGGCTAAACAAATGTATTTTGTTTGGAAGGGTTTCAAGGAGAAACCCTCATCTTACTAAAAGGACGAAGCGGATGATTTAGGTGTGCAAAGATGCATCTGATCCAGCCAACCACAACATTTGAGTGAACCACAACGTCCTTTGGACAGGTGAGACCAAACGTAGATGTCTGAATATCATGACCTGTGCCATATTTGGAGAAAACTAAACGCAGCACATCAGCACCTCGTACAACTGTCAGGCGCGGTTAGGGAGAAATGATGATTGGGGCTTGATTTTTGGACACCAGATGTGGCTACCTGGTTGTTATTGAGTTCACCGTGAACTCCTCTTAACACAAATTATTCTAGAGTCAGAGGGAGGAAAAAAAATATTCTAAAAGTCCTACAGAAAATGACTTCATTGAGTTAAAGCTATTAGAGCTGGTTCCAATAGCAATTAAATCACAGGGTGTAATTAGTGTTTCATGCATATTCTTCAGTTTTTCTATTATAGTCTTTTATTACATTCTTTAATACATTGTAACAGTAGTACTTCGGCTAAGAATGAAGTAAGTTTAGAACCTGGTAAGGACCTGATAGTCTCTATTAAGTCCTAATACATAAAATCTTAGAACTGGAAAGTTTTTCTTTTTGACTTGGCTGTATGTACATTCAAAATAAAAATAGCTTAATTTACAGTGAGAATAGAAAGACTTTAATGTATTTGGGAAATATAATTGTTGTGTACAAAGTCTTACCATGGGAAAACTTCTGATTTAGAAATTGTTTTAAGATACACAGCGTATACACAATGGCTTGGAAACAATAAAACTGCTGACTTGCCTTATCCCTATCCCAGCTGGCGGGATGCGAGATCTGGCACCTTTATTCGTATTTGAACCAATTTGATTTTTACATCAGATAAGGATAAACAAGGCTTATTAGCATCACCCTAATTAGATATCTGCCATGGCTCGGTAATTAGCTCAAAAACCATGTCCTAGATCTCCCAAGTTACATCAAAAGGATATCTTTCTCAATTAGAGTTCAGAATCCTGTTTTCATTTCTCTTTGTTTACCTTCTCTGAGTAGCATTCTCTCTATATAGTGGGTGACAGCTGGTATCAATAAAATTAGCATATTTTGCCACCTACTGACTAAAGGTTTCTTTTCTTTATAGTAGAAGGACAGTTTGGAAACTCCTTCAGTAAATCTAAACACACAGTTAAAGAAAAAAAAAATAAGTTTCAGTATTACGGGAAAATGTTTATTTTTGCCTAACACGAAAGTAAGATTATAACCTTGGAATTTAGTAATTTAAAAGTAATTAGAGACATTTGATTTGTTTTCTGCTGCTGTTTACTGGGTGTAATATATCCAGTAAAATCTTGTTGTTTGTTTTTTTTTGTTTTTCTCTAAGGAAGCCATCATCATAGCAGTCTGTGTTCAAGATTAAAGATAAATTGAGGTTTTAAATTGAATTGGGGTTGGTGAAAGATCAAAGCCCTGCTAAAGAGTGCTCGTGGTACATTTTAAGTGTAATCATAATGCAAAAACTTTAAAGGTGCCATGACATCACTGTATAAACCTTTTCATGTAGGTAATATTGCTGCATATGAAAATTCTCGCTGCAGCAGCACTTATGCAGCTGGGAGCCATTACCACCGCAGCACCATGGAGAGCGCCCTGCCGCAACACGGGAGCAGCTGGGATCCAGTTCTTCACGGCGATACCACAGCGAATAACTTTCTGCCAGCATACCCATGACACAGAAACGTTGTGCAGCTCGGTGACTGAGGGGGAAGGCTGTTTGCTTGATGGTTAGCTTTTTTTTTAGATATTATGAAATATGTTGAAAGACAACCTGTTTACTGATCTGACCGCTTTTGAGCAAAGCAACAAAGCTGACCGCTCCTGAGCAGATCCTCTGGTGTTCAGTTTTGATTTTATCACAGCCTCATCAGCGCACAACAGACCAGGTTTTACCCCCAAAACCTCAGAAAAATAAAATTTGTTGTCACGACCCCTTTAAAGAAACTACCAACAGTGTGACAGTGGCACAGGTGTTAGGGAGTTTGTCCTGCAATTGGCGGGTTGTTGGTTCGACCCCCCACTCCGACCGTTTCAGTTGTTGTGTCCTTGGGCAAGACACTTCACCCGCATTGCCTGCTGGCGGTGGTTAGGGCCCAGTGGTGCTGATGTAAGGCAGCCTTGCCTCTGTCAGTCTGCCCCAGGGCAGCTGTGGCTGCTTACATAGCTCACCACTGTCAGGGTGTGAATGGGTGAATGCCTGACTGTGTTGTGAAGCGCTTTGGGGTTGTCGGACTAATTAAAGTGCTATACACGTACAAGCCATTTACCAGTAGAAGCCAATGCTACACTCCTATTCATTATGCTTGTTGACAATTTGACCAAACAGAATACATCTATGTATATCAAACTGGACATATGTCATTTGGACAGAATATTTTCAACGTAAAATACAATATTGCCCACACAATGTTGCATATACATATAAAATCAAGGTTTTGCTCCTTGTTAACTCTGCAACCCAGTCTGAACAAATTGAGAGATACTGGATAGATGATGTTTTTCTATGCTCTTTAAAAATAATGACGATAAACCTAAAAATAATAATAATAATTGAGTTCTTCAAAGTAAACACAAGGGCTTTTTGTTTTATATATATTGTTTGAAAAATAGTCAAAATAAATTTTATTTGCTCAACGTATTTGTTAGAAGTTCCAGATAACCCTCCTCTAGATCACAAAAAGATTGGCATATCGACAACCTTAGACATTACCAAATACACCAAGGAGGGCCACAAAGTAGGGCGAAGGTCTGACATTGGGGTATTTTTGCAAGGACCAGAGATGGATCTTTTGGATCTTGAGGATTGGCAAGGTGAGACCTCCTTCAGAATGAGAATCCTACTTTAAAGTATGCAGTTGGGAAAGTTTAAAGGTTGAGTCACTGCTTCCCAAGGGTTTATCTCTATAATTTTGATTAGAAGTTACAGCTAACTCCAAAAGGTTTAGGACACCAATACTCACAGCCATGAGCAATCATATAGAAAGAGGGTTATGAAGAAGAAGGGAGAGTTGAAAGGGGAACCGACCTTGCTTCTTGGGTATTTATATTGATTGGCTGTGGATTGTTTGGGTCTTGAGGGTTTAAAAAAAGGAACCCTAAAAACAAAGACTGGAATATTAAGAATGCCAGTCATGAACAAGCAAAACACAGAAAAAAAACAGTGGGAGGAGGTAAGGAAAAGGGACCTGACTTTAATATTTGGGTATTTTAACTGATTAGCTGTGGATCCTCAGGGTTGTGAGAGTTTGCAGTGTTGGACTTGATTAGAATAGATAATATATGTTGAGAGTTTGAAATAAGGACTGTCTTATGTGTTTTGCACTTTTGTCATCCGGAGCTGCAATCTGACCTTAATGTTTACGTCATGCTTTCAGGGAGAGAAATCAAACGCAGCACTGCAGTCTTTCTAAAAGTCGAGGGCGTGCTGAATCATAACCCCTTTGCTGCTCCTGCAAAGATACAAAGTTCTTACTGCTGCAGATCTTTATGGTCAATATTTCCCTTTTCACTGTTATGAGCTTGTGTTTTATATCTCCTGTCTACAGTCAAGTGTGACGTGAAATGGAGGATCTTTGAGTGACCCGCTCTATTAACAGAGAATTATTCTGTCACTCAAGTCTTTGCCTCGCCGTAGACGTCTGAGTTTTCAGATGTAGCTCCCAAGGCATACACACCGAAGCTGTCAGAGGATGAATTGTTGAGAGAGGCTTTTTAAATATGAAGTGCCCAGCAATCTTTAGGAGGAGTGGAACACATCAATCAATGACACATTCACCAAAGTGAAGGGTTTCAAGGCTTGACATTTGTCAACAGGCCATTCTGATATTTATCTCCTGTTTTGTGAGAGCTGTTATGAAGGCAAACTCTTGGACTTTCCAAGCCACAGCGAGTGGTCAGTGCATTCTTACAAATAACAGTGCTTATGTTCTCCACAGACATTTACCTTGACAGAGCTCTTAGAGCTTTTTTTTTTTTTTCTCCATGTGCCTGTGGCACAACATCTTATGTCCTTACTGTAAAGCATGTATGAAACACTTAGAAATGTCACAGCTGGTATCGGCACCAAGCTAAGAATCAACTCACAGCTATAAAATACATTGCTTTTAAAAGTCTTCAAGCCACTTGAACTTTGTGACATTTTGTTACTTTAGAACCATACATTAAATCAATGGTATTGGGGTTTTGTGTTGTAAAACAGAGACGAAGTAATTTAGTGTTGTACATTACATTTATATTCACCTCCACCCAACCAGCCAACCTTAATCTAATCCAAGAATGAATTCACATGTTCCGTAAAGGTCTCAGACTGCAGGGGTGTCTTCAACCACCTTCAATGGATGTTTTAGATGTCCCAATGCCTCAACAGAGCCCATGAAGTCCAGCCCAGCTGAGTTAGCTGCTGTTAGCCCAGCTGAGTAATCAAAAAAGCCCGCTAATGTCCCATACATTTGACTCAAGACTGAATGTGGACGCCACTGCCTTAGTGGTTTGTCAGAGTACATTCCTGTACAAATAGAAAAGTGAAGACCAATAAAAAATAACACACAGGTCAAGGATCAAGATGTGGAGATATCTGAAGCAGGGTTAACTTATAAAGCAATACCCCAAGCTTTGAGCATCTTACAGGCTGCTGCAGACCAGACAGGTAGTGTTTTATCCAGTGAAGCAGCCTACCTGTCCCTGGTAACTCTGGTTGAGTCTATGAGACCCACAGCTCAGGTGGTAGCATCTGTTAACAGTACAACTGTTAGTTGTGCGCTTCACATATCTGGTGTTCATATTAAAGTGGCAAGGAGAAAGACATTGATCAAAGGATGCCATGATGAATTATATCTGTAGTTTGCCACAAGGCGACACAGTAAACGTATGAAGGAAGTTGCTTTGGTCAGATGACACAAAATTGAACCTTTAAAATCATGGTGGAGGCAGTGTTTTCTTGGGCAGGGAGGAAGACGTTGGTGAATGTTGGTTGGTACAGGGATGGAGGTACACAAAACCTGGCAGAGGCTGCAAAAGACTCCAAGTTAGGTCCTAGGTTCACATTCCAGCCAGACAATGACGCTAAAGGTACAACAAGAGCGACTATGAAATGGTTTAGATCAAGCATATCAGTGTGTCAGACCTAAAAAAATTGTTTAAAGAGAGTTTGAAAATTGTATACTACTTTTCTTTGTTTTCACAAGCGTACATTTTATGTTGGTCTACAACAAACGTTCCAGATATACACATTAGTTGTCAGGTTTATGTGGAAAGTTCAAGGGGAGGGGGTGCAAACCCAGACCATTCCTAGTAACCTGGGTCATGTCCTTGGTAAGGCCAGTCATCCTAATCAGCCGGAGGTTATTTTCTGAAGTGAAGATTAATGGTGAGGTGTGAAAGAAGGTTATAGGTAGTCATGAACTGAACTTCACTAGAGTTCAGGTGAAGTTCTGGGTCAGGGTGACCAAAATTCAGTACAATGTATTAATCGAGACAGAAACAAAACTACATAGGTGGAGTTCAGTAAACACTTAACATTTAATAAATTTTCCAATTGGTTGGTGCAACTACTGGATCATTTTCCTAATGCACAGAGATGTATAATTTATTTTTTTCTAGTTAGAGGAGGGTCTGAGCTGTGAATTCAACAGTTTAACTTATCTTTGATTGGATTTGGTGAACTAATACCATGTGATTATGGTGTGTCAAGTCTTGGAGGCTTAGAAAGTAAGGTATGGAGGAGAAAGATTTTATGAGGCTGTAACACTGTTGAAATTGCGACAAAATTCTTAATACTGAAGTCCACAGGGTTAGATCTCTGTTTTCTAGGTCAGCAGCCCAGTAATACCAGTAATTGGTTTCCAAGCAAGGAAAATTACAAATCCACCCCTTTTCCATTTGCAGAGTATGTACTTCCAGATAGCCTTTGAGATCCCGGGATAGAGTGATAGACATCTTAGAACATTATATTACATACTATGATTGGTGTAATGGCAAGTCTTGATCCTAATACCCACACTTCATGGAAAATCCTTTGACCGAGTGCAAAAAAGGACAAAATTCAGAAAGAAAAGGTCCTCATAGGGATCATTTTGAACTATAAAAAAAGTTTCATTTTGGGGATTTAGATTAATAAAATTATATAAATGCTTTAGCCACAAGGCTTACAGGTGAAACAGCTAAGCAGATAAACCCTGCCAACACAAAAAGCCTAAAAGCTGGTTACAACAAGTGATTTTTTTGTGGAAGCAGAATATGTAACTGGAACTAATTTGACACCAGTCAATTAATTAGTGCATTCTAACAGTACCAATACCCCCCGAAGATTTAAGATATTAATTTGTGGATCTTTCTTATTTGTTGGATCCAATTAAGAAGCCCCCCTTCTGAGCCGATATGCTAAATTAAGTCTTAATAGAGACAAAAATCAAATTTAGAGTAACAGGTTGTCATGAGGAAATTATGCACATTGACTTGACATTAGATAATTAATGAGGATCTTACAATTTAGGGTTAGACACGTAAGTTAATAAAATCAGTAAAAACTGCACAAAAATCACAAAATTTGAGAAGAATTAAAGATGACTTTTTCTTAGAGCATTTTAAAAAAAATTTCTTTTTAGTTGCATTGTTTTATTTTTTTGGTGTTCCCTTTTTGTTCTTCATGGGTTTTATGTTTTTACCTGTTTTAAATTGTATTATTTTATCTCTTGTGTTAGTGTTTTTATCCAAACATTTCTGGCACAACTTTACCAACTTCCAAGATGCATGAAGAGGGTCAAGGTTTAATATTTCATTTTATGTCTTACTTTCTTCCTCATCCAAATACTGTACAATGATAGCCATCAGGGAAAAATAGCATTTATTGAGGATGCTGTTCCATGCAGTTATAAAAGCAGGGTTGTCCCTGAAGGTGGCTTGAGAATCTGCAGTCGTCTTGGAATTATTATTATTATTTCTAAATAAATTGGTTAAATGGATGTGAAATTGTTTTAAACTATCTAAGAAGACAATAAAATGGGGCACTTCCATCAATCTTTACTCTGCAATTACTCATACTCTTGGGGCGGGAGGAATCTGGAATCTATATTAATTATCACACTAAAATAATCAGAGCAGTTATTAGTTGAGGTATTCCTACACAAAAAAAAAATAGTTTTTAAGAAGCTCACCTCCTGACACGTTTTTTTACTTCTACTTAAATAAATGTATTTGCACTTTTTAAAAATTATTTATCTTTTTATCTTGATCACCATAACTGAGAACGATCAACATAAAAAAGAAGTAGCAATAAGTGAACTTTCATTATCTTAGATAGAAAACTGAAAATAGTGATGTGAAGAACTAAAGGTATCTTTTTAGATGGAATATTGTATGACGTCACACACCATGTCTCGGTGTTGTTTACGTAGCCGGCCGGCCACACGTGCACGTACGTGCATGTGAATAGCTGCCTCCCAGGGCTTAGCCCCTATTCTCTTAAATCCTCCCATATGTACAGTCAGAATTAAAAAGCTCTAAAATTACAAGAACTGTGATGAAAAAGGCTGGAACAGGATCCAAGTTTACATTGTTGTGAAACACTTAGGGAAGTAGTTGATGAAAATATAAATATTTAAAGCTCTCCACCTTCAACAAATATTAATAATTCGCATCTACTGGGCTCAATAGAACCGTTTGTAATCTACATGCATCCAGTTGTTTGGGAAGCATGGCAAGAAAAGGCCTTTCTCTGTCAAAAACAGAGGTACACTAGCATAAAGGTATGAAGCCTACACTGCTGGTTGGTCTGCTTTAAACGGACCAAGGTTTTCTCAGACTGCCACTAGGTTTGGACAAGTGTGAAAGCTCATCAGAACTCTGGTATGAAAGTACTAGAAAGTAGTCATGGACCAGTGCTCCTGTGCTTTTTTGTTGTTGTTGTTGTTGTTGCCGTGTTGTATTTTTGGTCTCTACTTTCTTTTCAAATTCCCAATCAGTTGCAACACAGGGCCACTGAAACTGATCCATGCCCTTCTGGAGGTTTCTTTTCTTTTAAAAGGCTGTTTTCCTTTCCACTGTTGCCACGTGCATGCTCAGTGTATATGATTGCTGTAAGACAAATGAACGGTGCCAGGAGTGCTACAAAGTGATTGACTCATTGATTTCGGCTGGGTTTCCTTAGATAGAAACTATTTGGCATATTAAAATGAGCTTGACTGCACTGTTGTATAAACTAGGATAAAATTGGATTGGATGGGATTGACCTTGAATCTATGTGATCAGGTTAAACTGGCAATATATTCTGAATATAAACTGGATCTGTTTGCTTTGTAATGTGCCTTGAGAAATTATTTGTGAGTAGGTGCCATATAAATGAATTAATTTAAATCAAATTGAATAAAATTGGCCCTCCTAAAGGCTTGGATCTCAGTTCACCTCAAAATGTTCCCCTTACAGTGGGACAGAAAATTGAGTAGACCAAAGAGAGAAGGTGAACCTAAAGGAAGAAGTGGCAAATGATTTTACAGACACACAGATCTGAAATAATTGCTGTGTGTGTGTGTGTGTGTGTGTGTGTGTGTGTTTGTGTAAGCCCAGCTACATGTTAGAGTTGCTATTTCACCGCCTTTTTTCCATGCTTTGCCAAAAGACTTGCTAATTTGCTTATGGCAAACCACATTAACGTTTAACAGCCAGAAAGAATGTTTAAACCAAGTTTCCTGAAATAAATCCCTCCCTCTAAAATGATTCAGATATTCAGAAGGGAATTCCTCCAATCCACAATCAGGTTAATACACAGCATGACAAAGATCAACAACAATTAATGGACAGGCACAACATCTAGCTTTCTATCATTGTAAAAACCACAAAAGAAAGAAAATATGGCAGCTGACGGACTACAGTTTTGACTGCTGACTTTTCTGAATATAACCACAGCTGGGCATGGATACAATTCAAAGTTACCTTAAGCAATAGCTGATCATCCGTACATCGTAAAACTTTATTCTCCGCCATCTCAAAGGTCTATTAGTTGCGACGGCTTTTAGGCAGGACACATGTGTACTGCTCTCATGTCTCCCGCAATGACCGTGAGAGACACATTTTCCTGAATGGGCTGAGTGATGCAATCTGTTCAGAGCTTCGTCTATGCATCGCCTTCTGCTGAGCTGTTTTGGACTTTTTCACAGCTTGGTGGGCATCTGCACCCCCCATCGCTGTTAGTATCAGCAAAGTAAAACCGATTACCTCGCCCACCGCCGACTTCACTGCATGAGAGCGTGCATGCAGCATGTTGAGTTTTAAAGAACATAGCACCACTAGGGGCGCAGCGTGGAATTACGCCATTTTTCATCCTTGCATTTGAGGTTCACGGCTGCATCCACCCAGAAGTGCATTCTCCCTATCTGGAATGTGTTCATAAGTGAAACTGAAATTATGCTACGTGAACGTCTCATACCTACAATTTAACCGAGAATTACAGGGCTGTGCAGTTTTTGATTAAATTCTAAAAGGCCTTGCCCAACTCCCTTGCCACTCACACTGGGCAACCCCATGTGATTGCACATGATGTCCAGTTGGTTTTGGTCCACTTTCAAAAGCTCAGCGTGTTTAACCAAAGCACGTGAAGGTGTGCACTCCCTCTGTGTTCCACACCCAGTGAAACCGAATCCTCGGGCTAACCTGATGTGAAGCTCATTAAGGCAGAACTTTTCAGGCAACACACTCTACAGGCAAGTCTAGCATAAAAAAAATAAAACAAAACACCTCATGCCCCACTGTTAAGCAAAAAGATCTATGATTTTGTGGAATTGGTTCTCTTCAAGAGTGCATAGCATCCTGAACTCGCAAATACCTAAAACACACTGGACACAAAATGAATCTTCTTCTAAGGCTCTCTCTGTCCACAAGCCTCATCCTTATGGAAAATGTAAGAGGTGACCCGGATAAAAAGAGATGACCCACGAATGATTTACAGAGACAGTACAAACAGGAATCATCAAAGCTTCCTCTCTGTATGCTTACACACCTTCTAAGGTGTTATAGAAGAAGACTTAATAGGTGCAGGCGGCAATGTATAATAATAAAAGAAGTGGTGACACTTGTGAATATTCAGTCTAGCATTATACAACTGCAATAAAAGGGGTCCCGATAAAAGAGGGCAATATTTTCTGTCCTTAATCATTGATGTTTGTCCAAGCAGTTAAGGGGCCAGAGGTAGTTGGGCAGCCAATCCGGCACATACCCTTGGATGTAAAGGGCAGTTTAGAGTCCCCACTGGAGTACTGAACACAGAAAAGCTCAGGGCAAGATTTGACCTCATGACCTTTCAGCTGTGAGGTAACATTGTTAACCACCGGAGCCACCAAGCTGACCAGAATTTACACGTTCTCTGCCTTCATTGTGCCTTAGAAGTTTATAAGTCACCCTTAGGTCTGTTTAATCTTAGACTTTGTGCAGTGAAAGCATGCTATGATGAGACAGAAACGTACATTGTTGGTTATCTCTATGCCAAAATGTGTTGAAACATTGACTACAGCCCTATCTGTGGATTTCTTCTGGCAATTGCACTCTTCGGTATGATGTTCTAAAAATGTAAGCGCACAATGGACTAATGTTCTGTATGACATAAATCAATTTTCCATATCCAGCGACAACCACCAAGCGTCCGGAGCTGTTTGCGACTCGAACGCATGAGTCACCAGCAGCCAACACGAGGCTGTCAGCTGTGCCTTGTGACTTGCTCTCAATCTCGGGCAACCCTGCTGTCAGAACACAGAGATGTTGGCAGGAGCATGTGGTCTAACACATGAAACTGTCCAAATGTTAACAGGCCTGGCACCGTTCGAGGCCTGGAAGGCATAAATATTAATCTTCCCCAGTTAAACATGAACATGTGAGTCCGCCCAAATTAAGTGGGGTATTTACTCAAGCTGATCCTGTCACTGAGAATGTTTCAGAGATTCATTCTTCTAGAGATGAACTCATGTGATTAAATAATAAAAAAATACAGATGGTATAGGATTTGAGGAAACTCATAATCTGCTTTTAAAAATAAATAAGAATATAATAACTGTTTACTGCTGTTTAACATCTCTTGATCTGTTCCGTGTATTTTCCTGAGTCACACTGACAGACCAACAAAAAGTAGTCCTTAACTGTGACCACATGTGTATTTGTAGTTAGACCCCTTTACTCTGAAACCCTTAAATGCAGGTGTCACCTAATAAGTGAACAGAGTCCAGTGTCATTCAATCTGTGCATAAATTCAGCTATTCTGTGAGAGAACATTGGTGAAAAAACAGCATCATGGAGACAAAGGAACACAGCAGATGGGTCAGGGAGAAAGTTGTGGACATAGTTATAGAACAATATCAGAGCACTGTTCAATCCATTACCGAGAATGGAAATAGAAGGGCACAACTGCAAATTTGCTAAGACGTGGCCGTAAATCTAAAGCAGGCCAAGAGAGATGAGCATGATTCAGTGAAGCAGTCAAATGGCCCATTATAACTTTTGAGGAGCTGCAATAGCCACAGATTACCCTGGAGAATCTGTCAAAGGGACTTCTATTAGTTGTGCAAGAACAAATCTGGTCTGAATAGTGGTAAAAATGTAGTTATTGTTAGGAAAATGTCATAAAATTCCAGTTTACCACAAGCTACGTGGGGGGCACAGCAAACATGTAGAAGGGTGTGTTCTAGTTTAGACTAAACCAAAATGTATTTTTCTGGGGCCTAGACACAACTCCATATGTTACAATAACAGTCTGAAAGCAGAGTCTTAACAATGAAACATGTTGTTGGCAGCATCATGCTGTGGGGATGCTTTTCTTCAGTAGGGTCAGAGTGGATGGGGAGATGGATGGAGTAGATATAGGTGAACCCTAGACAGAGACCTGCTTGAATCTGCAATAAACTTGAGACTTGAGACAACACCCATAAACATACATCCAGAGCAACAACTGGATGGTTTAGATCAAAGCATATGTCAAAGTCCACTGATAATCTGCGGCATGACTTAAGAACTGATGTTAACAGACTTTCTTCATCCAATCTGACTGAGCCTTTGCTAATTTGCAAAGAAAAATTGGAGAAAGTTCAGTTTCTAGATGTAAAGTTGATAGATATATCTCAGAACACGCAGCTGTAAAGCCAAAGGAAGTTGTTCTATGAAGCGTTGGCTCATTTGACTCAACACTTTTCTGATTTTTATTGTAAAAAACAATGAAAACACGGTATGAATTTGCTTTTACTTCACAATTATGCACTTTATTTTTTCTTATCACATGAAATGCCAACAAAGTTTATTAATGTTTGTGATTGGGATGAGGCAAAATGTGAGATAGCTCAAGGGGTGCTATAACTTTTTTGTGGTACTGTTATGTACATGGCATTACAAAAGGGGATCCCACCTGCAGATCTAAAGGTTCTATTTAACAACAATGATGTCTTTTCTGCAGATCCAAAGACATTGACGCATAATTGAATGTCAGCGGTTAATGTATGCCCACAAGTTAAGGCTGGAAACTACCTTCAGACAGGGATGGTGGTTAAAACATGCAAGCTCATTTGTGCAGCTCACGCATCAAAGTGGCCAGGATTTTCCTCTGTGCACGCAGCACAACCCCGCGAATCAATAATGCATTATTTATTTGCTTTGCCTCTAATTCAGCGGGGATGAAACATCAATAAAGACTTACTGATTGCAGTAAGTGTCACATCAATTTGCCCTGATTTGTCCTTTATTTAACAAATGTCAAACAGAGATACAGTTCTATGTTTTTCACATCATTCTTTGACGATACAGTCAAGCCCAAACGTTGTTGGCAGTGACACTGCTACATTAGACATTTTGTTACTTTAGTTTTATGGCTTATTATTATTATTATTATTATTATTATTATTATTATTATTATTATTGTTATTATCATTATTATTATTATTATTATGCAGAATGTCTAGCTGCACAGATGAGCAAATTTATTTTGATTAGTTAAGCTGCTGGAACGAAAGCTTCAGATCCATTAAGGGTTTCAATGAGATGTCTGGATAGTCCCATAGAGACAGCTTGAGAAACATGTCGCCGCCAGTGCAGAGCTTGCTAAGATTTTGGCCGCAGGTTGTCATGATTGCATCTGCATGCTAAGTGATATTAATACTTTTGGAAGGCAAAGAATAAAACTTCCGTAATTAGAATAGGAAGGTTGGCATTCTGCAGAGAACCCCTTATTTCAAAGGGGAGGACCTCCTCTTTGAAATATTTTCAGTGGAATAGGGTGCCTAGCAGAAAGCATGGTGCTCCCTGAGTACTTCCACATTCAGAGGAACCCCGGGTTAGGAAATTAAGCCGATTGCATCGAGCCATTGACTTGCAGCATTCACTCCTCCTGAAAAAGCATGTAGGGACAGTGGTAAGTCGCTTGCATTGTCATTGACCTTTCAGTAATCTCTCATACCGAGCATGCATGGACCAACAACGGAGAGGAAAACTCCCCTCTAACAGGGATAAACCTCCAGCAGAACCAGACTCAGTGAGAACAGTCGCTTCTTTCTAATAATTTGTGCGGAAGGCCAGCGGCACTCGCCAGAGTAGCAAGGTAGAGTCTGCACGCACGTTTTATTTTACCAAGCATACAAACAGTTCAATATAAACACAGAGGTATTAATTATTGCTGAATGCTTAATACATTTGTAAAAGTGGCTGAAAGGTTAAGAGGCACAACTTTTTTGTTATAATTTTAATTCTTTTTTAATTCTTCTGCTACCAGTTGTTGAAAACAGGCAGACGTTTTTCTACAGTAATTGTGAAAATACTCTAATATATACAAAAATAAAAGCTCATAACTTTCTGTATACTGTTTTTAATTATTTTGCTAAAATTATTATACTTGTTCAGTGGTTGCAAACAGCGAAAATGTGTATGGAAGCAAGCAATTATCCAGGATGAACTTAACATACACTAACGAAGCACCCACGATAATTAATTTTATGCAATCTGCACATTTTGACATATTGGATCAAGAAGATCCACATCGGTAAATCTAAGAAGTCATTACATTAAGCTATTTTGAACTCAGCCAGGTACTCTGTGATCAATAACAAACCTATCTACATGTGGACAGTAAATAACTTTTCTCTGCCACTTTGTCACATTTGCACAGCTTCTTTTTTTCAACTGTTGAAGGTGCTAAATAACGACTTTCCCTACACGTTGGATCCTCTGTATGCTGACTTTTGTCATTAGTTGGCCAACTTTTATGAAGGGCACCAGTCAGTTATACCATTATGTGAGCTGCTTTTAATTGAATTGCCTCCTCCTACGAGTCCTTTGTGGGCACCGCGTTCTCTAGAGGAAATGCGAAGAGTGAATTATAAATCTGCATGTAGAGAGGAGGGAAGGTCCTGTGGCAATATCACTTTTCACTTCAAGTCTTTGAGGTAATGAGCTTAGGTTTAAGAGCAAAGAGCCAGTCAGGACTGAAGTGACAGTATTGGAAGCAGCTGAACTCCTGGGATACAACTTCTTAAATCCTCATCACTTGGATGTCAGAACTTAACTCACGCTCGATGCAGCGGTTATCACTCTGCAAGCATGGAAGCAGAGAGACATTTAAATGGAACACAGGCAATTTAACACACTTCTCTTCATTTAACTAAGTGAAGTTTTTAAATAAGTGATGACACTTCCACTGTGCTGTGTGTCTCTGGAAAACAGGAATTATTTCTGCCTTAATGTTGGATATTTGTTGTTCCTCATAAAGGGGAACCTCTACTATTTCCTTTATTTATATTTATTCACACTGCTTGATAAAATTAAATGAACACTTTAAAGCACTTTAGATCTCTGTTGGAAATAGATCATGATGGATATCCATAGTGATACGGAATGGGTAATATCTTGGGAACATCTTTTTATCATTTGATAAAAAAGTGATCAACTCTCAAAGGGCTTAGTGCAAAGTCACAGAGAAAGTAAAACTGAAAAACTGATGTAGCAAGCTAGCCCAATTTGCTGAAATGGCATGGCAGCAACTCAAAACGGTCCTTAGTAGTTTGTTTGGCCCCCGGGTGCTTGTACAGGTACATGTCAAAAAGTAGAATATTGCTTAAATGTGCAATTTCTTTGCCAGTCATCTCTGAAAGTGAAACTGATTATAAATAATAATTACACATAGAGTAATATATTCTTTTTTCTTGTAATTTTCATGATTGTGGCTTGCAGAGAGTGAAAACCCTGTTGGAAAATTAGAATACTGTGAAAAAGTAAATTATTTGAAACTCATGGAGTCACACCCTAATCGGCTAATTAACTCAAAACACCTGCACAGGGTTTTCTCAGCCTTCAAACTGTAAGTTTGAGTCAGTGGGCTGGAAAATCATGGGGAAGACTGCTGACTTGACAAATGCCCAGAAGAAGAAGAAGAAGAAGTCGCCAGCACCCTTCACAATGAGTGTAAACCACAAAAGGTTATTGCTAAAGAAGCTGGTTCTTCAGAGTTATTTATCCAACCATTTTAACAGAAAACTGAGTGGAAGAAAAAGGTGCACCAGCAACAGTGGGAACCACAGCGTTAAGGGGATTGTCACGTGAAATCCATTCAAGTGGACTGAGGCTAGTTGGTGGTACAAGCGTCTTACCTGGGTTGAAGAAAAAAGGAACTTGGACTGTTGCTCAATGGTCCAAAGTTCCCTTTTCAGATGAAAGTAAATTCTGCATTTCCACTGTCCACGGTCAATACTGACATCTACCAGAAATTTCTGGAGCACTTCATGCTTTCCTATGCGGACAAACTACATGGAGATGATGATTTTATTTCCCAACAGGACTTGACCTGATAGATGACTTGAAGGCAGCTACCAAAAGCAATCTGGGCTTCCATTACACCTACACAGTTCCACAGGCCGATCGCCTCTGCCACGGTGCGTTGATGCAGTAATTCATGCAACAGGAGGCCCAACCAAGTATTGAGCGCAAAGAGTTTTCTCTAATCAATTGTGTATGTATGTGTGTGTGTGTATTGGTGTTTTCTTATTCTTCTAGCCCCTATCTACTGCAGTCTCTCTTTATTTGGTGTTGTGGCTGATGGCCGGTGGGTGTGTGTGTGTGTGTGGGGGGGTGATCCATTGGATTTGTCCTGTCGTGTGTTGTAAATGATGTGATGGGGGTACCTGGGTCTTGGAGATCTGGTGAGTCCCCGGGATGGGGTGCAGTGGGACTTTGGGGATCTCTGGAGGCTACTTGGGATGCCATTGTTGGTTTGGGGGGGGTTCTGTGCTAGTATGCGTGGGTTATTGGCCTGGTAGCTGTGGTACTCCTGGGTGGCTCTGGGGCTCAGGGTTCCTATATATACACACACACACATATATATATATATATATATATATATATATATATATATATATATATATATATATATATATATATATATATATATATATATATATATATAAATAATGCCTTTCCAAGGGGCACATTGACATGGGAGCTATATAACGGGAAGCTATAAATAAACCCACAATGATCCGATTGCAAGACGACTACACTACCCACCGATCTGCACTGATCTGTGACGTACGACAGTGACCACTGAAGGAAGTATGCTGCCCTCAAGTTTTATTTAGGGGTATAGGAAGATGAAACTTTGATGAAATTTCTAATAAAATACATTAAAAAGTTGTGGTAATGTGAAACACATAGAACTAGAGTATGGTAGTGTACACGACTGCATCTGGGTATCAAACGTGAACAATCTCAGATCTTTAATGACATGTCACCAGTATGGAAAATAAATCTTAACTTGTATATTTCAGAAATGTTGCAGAAAACAGCAAATACACATCTGCAGAAAACCTTTTTCCTTAGACTTCATTTTAAAGACAATCTTCATCTCTTTCTTTGTCTTTCGGCTTTTCCTTTTCAGGGGTCGCTACAGTGAGTCATCTGTCTCCATCTAACCCACTCTTCTGCATTTTCCTCTCTCACAGCAACTACCCCCATGTCCTCTTTAACTCCATCCATAAATCTCCTCCTCAAGAATGAAGAATCAAGAGTCTTGTGTGTCATTATGTGACCATAAGGACATTTTGGTGAGACACCAGCTCAAAATTCACACATAACACACAGACACAAATCAAGACAAAATGTACAAGGGGAATGCACCGACAACACCTCTGTGAGAGCAAAAGTGTGCATATAGTCCATTGCATCTGATTAGATTTAAATATTTGAGTCAAAAAATTGCATCAGTGTAGCAGACAAACATTTCCGAAGAAGCTAAAAATTGTGTATTGGCACAAATTGAAATGTTCCATTTGACGAACTGTGGAATTTGCATGGATGTCCAAGCAAATGCTCCCTGAGAAGCTGAGTATCCAAATAGACATTATAATGTGAGGGACAGTGTAAACAATTGGCAGTTCCAACCTCAGCTTTCTTCTACTGGTACTGCCACCCTATTTACCCTTGCTTCATGTAACCTCACAGCTCCACTTGGGTCTCTCCCATCCATACGTATTCTGTCTCGCTACGGCTAACTTTCGTCCTTCTCCTTTCCTGTCTAACCTCATCTGTCAGCCTGTCCATCACCACAGCAAACAAGAAGGGACTGAGATCTGATCTTTGACGCAGTCCCACTTCCACCTTAAACTCATCTTTCACACCTACAGCATATCTCACTGCTGTTTTTTACAGCTCTTATATAAGTCCTACACCATGTTATCAAACTCATCTGGTACGTCCTCATAAAATACCGCAGCTCCTGTCTCAGCAGCCAGTTGTATGGTTTCTCAAGATCTACAAAAACACAATGTAGCTCCCTCTGATCCTCTCTGTACTTCTCCTAAACATCCATAAAGCAAATACTGAATCTGTGTAACTTTCTCTTGGCACAAAACGCTACTGCTGCACACACATACCCACTGTGGACCTAAGTCTAGCTTCCTCTACTCTTTCCAATAACTTATTTGCTTGACTCATCAACTTTATTCCTATGTAGGTGCCACAACATTTCCACATTGACCCTTAATCCCCCAAACCTGCTATATAGCCTCCCCCTCTCACTTTCTTTGCCTTGCCAACCTGTATGTATTCCTTCTCTCCCTCCTCACTGTCCAATCATACAAGTCACCATATACCCTTTTCTTGGCCTCTACCTTCACTTTACGCTGCATCTACCTCTACCCCTGGTAGCACTCTTTAGTCCTCACAGATTCTCTCTTCATCTTAGCTGATCTCGCTCTCTAAGCCGACTCCTATACTTTCTCATTCCACCAAAAAGTCTCCTTATCAACATCTCCTTCCAGAAGACATACCAGGTACTCATCTACTTGTCTCCCTGATAGCACTGGCTAGTTATCTAGTCACCTTAAAGCACCTCCCGTCCACCCAGAGTCTATCTTAACTCCTCCCTGAAAGTCACACAACTTTCTCCCCTTTTCAGCTTCCACCACTTTGTCCTCTGCTCTTGCTTTGTCCTCTTCATCTTCCTCACCATTACAGTCATTCTACATCTCCATGTGCTGTCTTGCAACAATCCCATCAACCACTACCTTGCAGTCACTGAGTTCCTTCAGGTCACATTGTCTAAACAAGATGAGTGCTCCTGTGTCTGCTCTTGTAAGAAACCCTGTGTTCTTGGCTCTTCTGGAAGATAGTATTCAATGCAGCAATTTCCGCCCGCCTTAAAAAAATTGACCACCATCTGACCTTCTGCATTCATGTTCTGGATAACAAACCTGTGGCGACTGTGGCTTGGTGGGTTGAGTAGTCGTCTGGCAATCTGAGGGTTGTGGGTTCGATTCCAGCTTCCCCCTGCCACATGTCGATGTGCCCCTGGGCAAGGCACTTAACCCCAAGTTGCCTACCGAGCTGCGTCTCGGTGTATAAATGTGTGTGCGTTAGTGAGAGCGACTGGGTGAATGTGGCTATAGTGTACAGCGCTTTGGGTGGTCAACATGACTGGAAAAGCGCTATATAAGTTCAGTCCATTTACCATTTACCATAAACCTGCCCAACATTTCCTTATTACCGCTGTTACCTGCTCCACCATGTCCATTTAAATCTGCACCAATCCCCTTTCTCTGGTGATATTCTGCATAACTCCAGAAGTCCTCCTTCTCCTCATACCCCACCTGTGGGGCATAACCACTAACTACATTAAACATCAAACCTCCAATTTCTAGTGTCAGACCACCACCCTATCAGACACTCTCCTACTCCAAAATAAGCCTGAAAAACTCATCTTCAGGATACCCCCTACATAATTTACCTTCCACACCATTGTTGTACATCTTAAACCATGTTCCTAAGCTTCTAGCCTTGCTATATTTTCTCTTGGTCTCTTGAATTCACAGTATGCATCCATCTTCCTCCTCTGCATTATGTCACCCAACTCTGGATTCTCCCCTCATAGTCCCAACATTCAAAGTCCCTTTCCTCATCTCTCTTTGCCTAGGGACACGTCTTCCTCCTCTTTGTTCCTCTTCCTGTGATCTGGTATTGAGATCATGTAATTGACTCCCATAGTAAAATTGGCAATTTTGTTTTTAATCCAGACTTGGGCCTAGCTCAAACAGGTCACAAGACACTGTTCCCCTTTGAGGCTGCATTTTAAACACAGTACAGACATTATAAAAGTGGTAAATTTAGTATTTCTGAGTAACAACTTTCATACTAAAGACATCCAGATTACCTATGCTCCAATCTCAGACTTGAGAAAGGGAAAAAATGTGAAATCTACATCCTTGACTAAGCATTCACCAGCCTATTGCTGTGGTGCATGCCTAATTTTCTTCTAATTGCCATATTTTTTCTTCAAGTTATCAATAGGCCATTCTAGAAATAAAATAAATTCAAATATTTTCATTAACCTCATTGTTTACAGCTCATATGTCACACCATGTTCAATTAACAGATTCTCTCAGAAAAAAAACAAATAATTCACCCAAAAATACTTTACCTTATGCAGCAACTAATCTAATTCTGTGTAGGATCAGAGGAGAACGAGCACAAACAAGAGACCCTAAAACTCACAGGAACCTACCTATGTTAATGAAGCAACTTCGGAGTTTATTCAACAGAGACCACTAATGAGACATGGACTGGCAGAGGAGGGGATTGTTATGCATCTGAAATGCAAATTAAATTTAGAAGTGAAATTACAGTTTGGTCACATGACAATACCAAGAGAGCACAGAGAAGAGCCAACTAATATAAACTGTGTCACTGGAGAGAGGCTAAATGAAAGAAAAAACAATAAAATGAAGTGTCCTCTTTTTTAACTCATATGCTGGGGTTTTCTGAATGGCTGAAAAGCACAAATCTTTAAATCAGTATAGGATGTACTGCTTTAGTTGAGAACATTCTGGAAAAACACATTTGGTTAATGGGTTATGAAAAAGGTTTCTTGAACATCAATGTGAAAAAAATAGGACACCTTTATAATGGTTATTTTATATCACGTGTATCAACCCATTCATACATGATTAAACAATAAAAAGTGAAGAACATACTTTAAATGATTTTTGGTTAAATGTGATGGAAGAATGCAGTTTCTGTTTAGTAATAAATCATGACTTAAAACTGCTAAACTCAGGTGCCCATTGTTAGAACATTGTTACACAGGATTTTGCAGGAGGTTTTCAATGTTTAAGCCTTGGTCATTTAGTCTGGATTGCTCCTGACTCTCGAAAGGAGGTGTTGAGATCCAAACCTTTGTCTGAGGCCTTCAGAAAGAAGATTGTGACCAATTATGAATAAAGAGAATAGTCTTCTGATGGAGAACATTCTAAAAAACTGCCAGCATACACAGGTATAGTGATCCAATCAAGTTCACCCTGAAAGCAGACTGTGAGATGCTAAAAGAGGCTTCCAAAAACCCTCAAATAACATCATGGGACCCACAGCAGACTTTTGCCACTCCTATGGAATGAAAGTGTATGTGTGTAAATCAGAAAGAGACCCAACAAGTTTAAGTATGCAAGATGGAACCTTTTGCATATGCCAGTAATATCTCCTTTAATGGCTTTATTTAGAACACACATGGGGTTAAACTCTGAACATGATCACGGGTAAAATCTACAGAGGGAAAGCACAAAGTCGTTGGCAGCAGTTGCTCAGTCGATAGCTACCTCCAGTAAGGGGTCAAAGGTCAGTAGAAAGGCCAAGCCAGATGTAGGAAGAGAGACAATAAAGAGAACATAAAGTCAATGTTAGGAATTCCTGCAAAAAATGGAGAGTAGTAGGAGAATGTAACGGAATGAGGAAATGTGGTCAGTGTGTCCTCCAGCAGCCCAACACCCAGATTCCACATCCTCTGTGCTTGCTCCATTCCGTTCAAGTCCGACCGACGGAGCAACTACGTTGTCATGTTAGATAATGAGAAAGGTTCCACATTGTCCATGAGTTCTTCGAATGTCACTGTCAACGGACCTGCTCTCTGTTGTTCAACGTCAAATCACAGAACGACTCCGATTTCCTGTCCCTTTCCAGTCCATTGGACTCTGACCAGATTAAGCTCCAGAATTCCAATCATACCAAACAGAAAAAAAGAATGGCAACAACCTCCATTTTCTCATAGTTAAATAATGTACATAGAGATAGTTAACCACAAAGTAAGTATTTTGTTTTAATATTCACAATAAAATGAACAGTTTTTATTAAATACTGAATGCAAACCACTCTTTTTGCACCAAATACGTAAATTATTGTCATTTCAATATTTAATTTAAACCTGGTAATACTCTCCAAATATAGATTTGCATTATGCTTGTAATGACGATGATCGTGTGAACTCTTACGCATGCTCTCCTCAGGCTCCAAAGTACCTCAGGGCGGAGCTAGTCTGAGTAACCACAGATCTAGTAGGCTTTACTTTTAATTTGACTCACGGCGGCGGTCTGGAACAGACACTGACGGTAGCGGAAGATGTGAAATACGGGTTATGTCTATGATTATCATCCAGCAGTACTGAATCCCATCTTGATGAAGTGCCCCCCCCCCCCTTCCCCCACATTAACCCGTACCAGTTTGCTTAACGCCGCAACCGCAGAGATGTTATCTCCTCCGTTGTCAGTCAGAGCTTGTCTCAACTGGAGAAGGAAAAGACCTATGCCAAACTGCTATTTGTGGATTTTAGCTCCACATTCAACACCATCATCCCGCAACATCTGTAACGCAAACTGGGGCCACAACAGGTAAGGGTTGGAAAAACACATCCAATGTCATCTCCCTGAGCACCAGCTCCCCTTTAGGTGGCATTCTCATCCCCCTTCTATTCACTCCTATGACCCAAGACTGTAAGGCCAGATCCAGTACCAATCACAAGTTCAAGTACGCAGATGACACAACAGTGGTGGGCCTCATCAAGGATAATAACGAGGACTTCTACAGAGGACAGGAGAATCATACAGTGGAGGGGTGCAACTCTAACAACCTGATCCTGAACATCAACGAAACAAAGGAGATGATTGTTTACTTCAGGAAGAGCAGACACCACCACAAACCACTCCACAACAACAACTCCACAGCAGACACAAACAGCAGCATGACATGTCTGGGGGCACAGATCACAGAAGACCTCACCTGGTCATAAAACACAACAGCTCTGGTAAAGAAAAGTCACCAACACCTTCACTTCCTGCGCCGGCTGAGAAGAGCACACCTCCTATTCTTACCACATTCTACAGAGGAACCATTGAGAGCGTGCAGACAAGCTGCATTTCAGTCTGGGTAGCTGGCTGCAAAGTTACAGATTGAAAAGCTCTCCAGAGGGTGGTGAGCACAGCGGAGAAAATGATTGGGACTTCTTGGCCCCCGGTCCAGGAGATTGCAGAGAAAGGCTGTTCCGAGACCACTGCGGATCTCCATGGATCCATCACACCCACACAAAGCATTGTTCAGCCTGCTGGCCTCTGGCAATAGGTTCCTCAGCATGTTAGTCTGCAGCAGCTTCAGATCTCAAGCAGTCAAACTACTTAACTCTCAGTAAACTCTGACCTCCTCCAACCCTCTCCCTAAAGCCTCAACAAATCATAAAGGGCAATACATTGAACTGCCTGCCAATCTGCATGTTTATTTTATTTAATGTAAATATCTACCACCAGTGCGATACAAAAACCAGTCATTAAGCCAACAGAACAGTGTACACTGTGGTGGAATACTGAATGATAATACATTTGATTGATTGATTGATTGATATAGTAGCGTAACTACAGAGATGGCGCAGAATAACCCAAGCCACTAACGCCGGGCTCACATTGAGTACGGTGCAGATATTCCGTTGCGGCAAGGATCGCAAATCATTGAAAATCAATGTGTACACTCACATCAGCCAGGTGCAGTTGCAGGTTTGGTTACAGAGGCCGTGCACTGCTGCAGAAAATGACATAAAAAGGAGGTTTGACTGGATGCCGCAGTGAACCCTGGATCAGGCCCCCAAATTTCACGAGCCAAACAGGAAATTTCAGAATAAAATCACCCCATCCAACTTACACTAACGTTACTAGAGTAAACAGAATGGGAATACAGAAACACCAGAAAACAGATGGGCTATTTGAGAATAAAATGGGATATTTATGCACATGGATGATGAGTTTTGCCCTTGAAAACAGAAATCATGGCTGTTTTTAATTTTGTGACGGATATCAACAGAAAGGACCGCGTGAACTTCGGTTCTCATGAGTGTTGTTTCCTCAGTCGCAGCTGATTCCTTAGGAGCAGTGTGAATGTGGGTTTGTGGAGAAGCCGCACTGGATCAGAACCGTAGCCCGCACCTTAGTCTGTGTGCACGAGTAAGCCTAGTCTTAAAAGAAATTAGGGTGTCCGACTGAAAATGGAGTTTGTACCACAAGGGAGGAACTCCATAACTCCCTCCCATTCTACTTTTAGAGACTCTAGGAACCACCAGCACACCTGTAGTCTGAGAGCGAAGTTCTCTGTTAGGAACATACGGGGTAATCAGAGCTCTGATATATGATGGAGCTTGATTATTAAGAGCTTTATATGTGAAACGGAGCATTTTAAACTATATTCGTGATTTAATAGAGTGCCAATAAAGGGAAGTTAAAATAGGTGAATACCTTTGCAAGGTACTTTCATTTTTATCTTAAAGTACATTTAAATGAAAAATATAATTAGAAATATCTTACTTGTATAACATAATGGAGCTCATTATGTAAAAAAATAAGTTAGGTAAAAAAAACAAATCAAAAGAGTTAAGTAATTAAATGTTTTAATGGCATAATTTCCCAGTTAATTGAAAAATAAACTTACAATGTTATTTTGTGTTTTGATTAAACTGCACCCAATCTTAAATGTCATAAATCTTGAGTTGCAAAATTACAAGGTTGAACCTCTGTAAAACTCTTTACCAAACAGCTAAATTACTTTCTTACAAGGTATTTTCATTTACTAACTTTTTACTTGAAATTTAAAACTGTCTGGTGTTTTTAAGCAAAGCAACACAAATGTTATTTAAATAAAAGGAAATGTTCAAAACTGCAAAACTGCAATGAGCTCCAAAGCTGGTTTGCATTTAGGAGTTGAAGGTGTATTTAAGAGAGGGACATGGTCCAGCGATTTTGTTTGGGATGCTCTAACCACTTTGCATGAGCAAAGATGAGATGGAGTATTGATTCTTATGAGAAAATGAAATAGATTATTGTTGAGGCAAATAACAGTAGTTTTAAGTACTCACACTAAGAAAGCCAAACTTAACGGGAATGAAAAAAGCAATAAATGTTCCAAACAACCAACTACAAGGTTAGGTTAGGTTTTTTCTCTTCATTTTAATTGAATTATTAAATTGACTAAATTAAATGCTAACAACAAGACCAAAATGCCTGAAAACACTGCAAACAATAAAGTGAATGCACAAAACCTAGCGACGGCACGCTCGTGAGCTAAACTGGCTTTAAATTAGGTGAAGAGGTTGAGAGATTTAATGGAGTACTATGGCATCCAGATAAGGAATGACAGCCTGTCCCAGTTACAGATATGAGCCCCCAAGTGCAGCCCTGTCAACCAGAACGTCATTTGCCAGCTTGAGGGATGTCGGCATTGATTTCAGCTCACCATTGATAATGCATTCCAACAACACAGGCCTGCTTCCCCCTCTTGTCAATGGGGAGCTTGATGGGAGGTTATGGTGACGGATGCTGCTGTCTTGTCAAATTAGCACAACATGGATGTGATGTTCATGGCTCTGGTGTTAGACGCTGCTCAGGAGACACAACCTTCAACAGGTCCTAACTTCGTAGGACCTTTCTAGACGTAAAGGAACAGATAAACATGAAGGTATGACGTAGGTGTAAGTCTGTGGACACATGATTGGCCTGCAGAAAGTTCTGGTTCAATTTTTTTTTTTTTTTTTTTTTTTTTTTTTTTACTTTTTAATCATTTATAAACCGGGAAAGAAACACTTCTTTTTTATCAGCATCATAATAGAGATTGTTATTGCCAAATTTCATCAGCATTGATACAGAAAATAAATAAACTTAGTTAAACTGTAACGTCGACTCAAATAGTAGCAAAGACGGTGCATTTTTTTTCCCCAAAGGCTGACACGCAAACAAAAATAAAAATTTGCACTGGTTTAGAGGACACAAGTTAACAAATGGCTGAAAGCAAATTTCCACCTGTCATTTCTTTTTGTGCACAACTTATTACTGCAGCACAAGGAGCTTCCACAGGAGTTTAGAAAAGTGGCACTTTAAGAGTGTTTCGTTTGTATTTAAAAGGCAACATTTCTCTCCTCCAATCTGAAATACATTGACTAAAATGCCAAAAAAAAAATAAAGAATTGAAAAGTCAACTTTGAAAGATAGGTTTGTAGCAGCCCTTACCTTAGAATCAAACCTGGCAAATTTAGAACATTATACTTGAATTAAAAAAAATAAATAAATAAAAAAAAACTGGTCGTTAACACTTTTTCTTCTGATGGTTTGATCCTACTGATACAGCTCTGGTATTACAATGTTTTTTTACATGAACCTCATAGATTGTGTAGATGAGCTTAGGATCCTCCATCCAAGCTTTAGCTTCTTGGCGAATGTTTTGAGACGTTTCATTAATATTCCTACATAAAGTTCTTGTCTCTTGATACATTGTATTTTGTAAAGTCCACCAGCTGCTCCTACAGTAAAAAACACACACACAGCATGATACCACCACCCCCGTGTTTCACAGTTAGGACTATGTTCTCAGGTGTAATGTTCTGTTCTGGTTAATGTTAATTATTTGGTTAAATAGCTTGTTTCTGCCTCTTGCTTTATTTCTGTTTTGGATTCTGGTTTAGTCTCTTTATTGGGTTAGTTATCTGGTCCCTGTATTAGTTCTGATTTTAGTTATGTGCTTTATTTTGTTCTGTTTCATCCAAGGTTTATTTTCTAGCCCCTTTCTGCGCCCTTAATCACTTCCACCTGGTTTTGGTTAATTAGTCGCTCCCTACTTTCCTGTCCGCCTGCTTATTTAAACCTCCGTCAGTTTTCTGTTTGTGGTCGGGACTTTGCTTATGCTTCACTTGTCATCTGTTCTCCCCTATGTGCATCTCCTGTTTTCGGTCCTGCTTTTGTTAAGAGCTCCCAGCACCTTGATCCTGCCTGTTAGTAAAACCTGATCTGTTTGTTCTGCCCAGTTCTGTTCGCCTGTTTCCAATCAAGAGTGTCTGGATGTCTGCTTTACCCTTTTTTTTTTTGGACCCTGTTCTGTTTGCCTGCCTTGTCCCCTCTCCTCGCCTGTCCTTCAATAAACACCTTAAAAGCATGAAGATCGTCTTTGGCTGAAAACCGGGTTCATCTCCTCACTAATCATTACACTCAGGCTTGCAAGATTTTTCCTTATTCCTCCTGAAAATAAATGGATAATTAGAATTATGTCCAAAGTCTTAAACTTTAGTTCCATCAGACCACAGGGCATGTCCCCAATATGTGTCCCTGAGTGCATTTACAAACTGTAATCTGGCTTTAATGAGTGGGCTGCCAGTGCATCTTAGTACACGATTCCTTCCCTATGGATAACGATAATCTCTTACCAACTTCAGCTAGCGTCTTCGTTAGATCGGTAGCTTTTAGTCTGCAGTTGAAAAGAATATTTCACACTACAAATGTGTTCAATTCACAGATCTCATCTCCTTCCTGAGCGATGCAATGGCTGCGCATATACAGTGTTTATGCTTGCATATCGCTGTCTTGACGGATCAACTTGGCACCTTCATCTGCATTTTTATTCTGCCAGTGTTTGTTCTGGCATTAATGCAAAGGAAGCATTTAGTGTTTGTGTTTCTCTATAAAAACTTTTTTTTTTTTTTTTAAACTTGCCAGCCTGTGTTCAGTGGCAGTAAAGTCATTACCAACTCTCATTTGGTACTGTACTGGGCTAATCACCGGTAACTGTGCCATCTAACAGTTATCCAGCGTGAGCTTCATAAAAATCTCATTGTTCCCGGGTTTAATCATTCTGGTTGACTTGTAGATGAGATAACAAGGAATTCTCTCCCCCCCCCAGATGAGCGTAAACACAGCGCAGTCCTCCTGAAGCGCAGCTCTCCTAACCCTGCTGAGACAGAAACGCTGCAGCGGCGGATGCGTCAGAGCCTGTGACACCTCACATCTCTTTCCCATTTGCAAAACAAGAAGAAGCAGCTACCTGCCATTTTAATTGCATTTCTCGCTTTTGACTAATCACAGAGGACGTCTGGGCCCGCTGGGCGGCCAGCCAGCTGGAGCAGAAGGATACTGTATGTCATTTTTACTCCCCGGCACAGAAAAAAAAAAAAAATAACATGGCTGTAACAAAGAGAGACACCCCTCCGCAATGAAATGTGTTAATTTTATCTGGTGGGGTTTGTTTTGATTTGATTTTGAGATGAGTCCTTCGGTACACATTTAGACGCTATGAGAGGTACAAAGAAAATGGAATTTGAAAACAGCAGATAGATCAGTGCCAGGATTTTAACTTTCCAGATAAGTTATGATATTTTTATACCTTCTGGATCAATTATGATCAAATATAATACAGGTACATTTTTCAGACATCAACTGTGTCAAACAAACGTTTAGATTTTTTTATAAATATTTTTTTTATGTTCAATTTTGAGGATTTTTAATTTGATGATTGTGTGCACCCCTGCCTTTTTACCGAACCCCCAGCATTTGTTGATGTTAGTATCGGGATGGATGGATAGATGGAATAGGTTTGATAAAGCTCAAACTGTGTTTTATTGTTATTAAAGACATTATTGTAGTTTAGATTTGACCAGACTAGAGGATAAAATACTGGCCAAATCCCCTAAGAAAATAAAAAAAAACCCAAAGAGAAGGCCACCAGTAAAAATAAATACAATTTGGGCATGCTGCGAGTGGGCAGGGGTAGCGAGCGCGCCCCATGTACGGTGGCCTTAGTCCTCAACATGGCTGACCCAGGTTCGATTCCAGCCTGAGGTCCTTTGCCGCATGTCTTTCCCTCTTTTGTCAAACCCCCTTTCCTGTCAGCCTGCTTTGCAAAAATGAGCCACTAGTGCCACAAAACCCCAGAAAAAGAACATAAATATAATAACTTAATTAATTTTCAATTACCTCGTGTGCTTGTGGTGCTCCATTGGGTGCGGCATCCTGGGTGGTGAGGCAAGTGGCCTGTATCTATACACGCTACTGGAGAGAAGCACTGATTTTAGATTGTTTTGTTTTTGCATCAGCCCCATTGTCCGGACATGCTCATTATTCTGTGATTATACTGGGGGGGAGAGCATTTGATGTGTAAAGTGGACCATTTTACAGCGTTATAATGTAAAATACTGTGTGTGAATCAGGCAATTAAAATTGTTTTTGATGTTGCTTACAGTTGGGGTCAGAAGTTTGCGTAGACTAACCGCAGGCACGAATATCATTATTTTGGGGTTGTTGAGTGTTTATCTAAGCTGGGTGGAGAGATTATACAACATGCAACCTGAATCATTTAAAAAAAACAAAATTGGGAGCACTAGTTTGAATTTATTGTGGATTGCCTCTCTTCAAAAAGAATAAAATATACATTCATATTCCATAAATTAGAATATGCATTTCAAAGAGACTTGTTTGTCAGATTAAAAATACCTCTTAAAAACAACCTTTAAACTGGTATTAAACATGCTTTTCATTAAGACCCCATTTCTGCATGATAACATTTAGCTTTTAACTTTTTTGATGGTCTGATGCAATATTCTAATCTTCAGTACTGTGTTTCTATTAGCTGTAAATCAACAGAAATAAAGCCGTTAAAACATCAGTCTTTGTTAATCTGTATGTGTTTCATTTAGTGAGTTGAGTTAAATAAATGAAATTTTCAATAAAAATGTATTTAATGTGACTGTACATGTAAACCCCAACTGACAATTAGCTGTATGTCCCTTAAGGCTGGTGTATTCTTGATGCACTTATGTTCGGTGTGGAAATGAGTTATGCAACATGACGTCTGCAGCATTTACGCCCGGTGCGGCTTTTCCCAAGTACCCCTGACTGCAGACCGCATATTGTGGCGTGGCTCAACGTTGAGGCACGCCCACATTGAGCCACGTCCCGATTTCTGGTCCAGCATTTTAAAGCCTCTTATTTTCTACCAAGTATGATGGCAAATTCTGTCCAGTAATTGTTAACAACTTGTTGATCGTAGTGATCTTTATGGGCCGAATCAAAAAGATGCCTATATTTCTGAACCTCTGCCTGAAGGAGCGGTTGTTGTCCGTCATGTTTTCCCGGACGGGACTGTCCACATTGTTAGAAATTGTCCTAAGTGCACGGAGCAGAAACTGTTGGCTGCGCAAAGGGGTGTGGTAGCCGAAATAATGTGATATGGCCATGCGGATGTTGATTGCAATACTGTTGTCTGGATCGAGTATACAGCATGAAGTTATCAGATCACTTATGAAAGTAGGAATCAAGGTGTTTCTGGCTTTAAAGACCGAAAAAAATGATTTTTCTCAAAATTGTCGCCGGCTTTTTAAAACATGAGACCCCACAATTGATGGGAAAAAAATATCCTAGATGTGACAGGTATCCTTGTAGAGTGTGTTGCGTCTGGTCAAAGGATGAGAACTTACCACACAAACAGGTTTCTCTAAGGGACATTCAGATGTCAGATGAGAAACCAGGCAAAACCTCTTTAGATCAAACGTGAGTGCAGAGTAAATAAACATGGCCGACGAGTTAGGTCAATGGAGATAGTTGTAGACTAATTCTAACAGAGAGAAAACATTACAGAAAGAAAAGACGTTGGTTAATAGAGTGCACACGGAGTGTGCAAGGGCTCTACATTATGATGTTGGAGGTGAATTGTTGAGTTTTTTTTTTTTTTTTTTTTTTTTCTCCTGGTTTCTGTCACCTTGCTTTCTAATTGGCTACACGTTGCATTCAGCAAGCTAACACACCACACACAAGAGAAATTTCTCAGAAGATTATTGTAACAACCAACCCGATAATCAGGGCGTCCATAAGATTGTCGGAAGGGGAAGACCAGGACAAAAATTGGGCTAATTATCTTGTCGTCTGAACCTGACATTAGACTGTTTATTTGTGTATCAAGTGTAAATTACTCCTCAAAGATAACATCTAAATTCTTGGCAGAAATCTTTATATTGATACCTAAGTCTCCAAGGGATTGAACAGTATTAATGGGAATTGTCTCTGTGGCATAAATTCTATAATTTGTTTCATCATGATTTGATTGGAGAAGACTAAGAGCAGGTGTTGGCGAAGTTTTTGTAAGATAATTATGCTTCATTGGCATAACACTGAGAAGATGTGCACATTATGATAAGGCTCAAGGAAAGCATATACAGAAAGTAGAGATTTGAATATTGACCCATTTGGGACAACAGATCATGTCTACTTGGGAGTAGTGCTGCATGATATAGAAAAAAAATCCTATTGATAAAACAATCACATTGAGCAATATTGATAGTTATCAAAACAAATGAAAACATGTATTTTAAGTGCAGCCCTGCCCATGTTATGCTGTTGCTTGATAAAGTATCAAAATTGGCTGAGAGACAAACAGAACTATAACAGAAGTTTCATCACAATATAAATTGAGGAGAATGTCCCTGCTAATCCTGAGGAGCAGTGTTTCCTCACAGACCCAAAGCGAGATGCTGCCACCACCGTGCTCGACGGTTGGAACAAAGAAAATCTCCCTATTCCAACTCCAGATATACTCGTTTTACTCAGCTCTGACATTTAGTAAGGCAGTAAGGGATTTCACACTATCTTTCAAAAGCTCAGATAATGCAACTGATACTGCCAGAGGTTATAGGGAATACAGTGTTTTGTATGGCAGTTTGCATCAGATTGCAAATTTCCTGATTTACACACGAGTTACTCTCTTTCCAGTTATCATCGGACCTTTTCATAGAGCATGTTGAAAGTGATAAACCTCATGCTGATGCAGATAATAATAGGCCTTTGCAGAGAAACAGAATAACAGTTTCCCCGCTAAGCAGTACAGAGGGGCACTGATTCAAGCCAACGCTGAGGTCAATAGTTCAGGTTTGAAAACTACCCCTACAGCTTGATGACCCAACCGTGCATGGTAGCAGGTTTACAGCAAACACTGCGGCATGCGTGCCGTGACCCTCCCTGCAGCTCCAGATTGTTGACTGTAAGAGTCACACGATCTGACACGTGACCCTTCTCCGTCGGTCATGACCCAGTCTGTCCGCTGACTAATCAATGGGTGCATATCATGTCACAGATGTTTGCAGGGGTGAGGGATTCACACAGCGTAAAGTTGATCGTGTTTTGTCACGTCACAACCACAAATCTTAACATATTTAGTAAAAAAATGTGTGTGGTAAACCGACCCAAATCGTTGCTTTGTCAAAGTGGAAGGAAACGGAAATCTGGTTTTCAAAGGTTTTTACATAAGAGAAATCTCAAAGTATGGGAGGCATTTTTATTCCGACTTCTTAAACTACCCCAAGCTTTGGACATCTCACTGAGCACTTTTCTTTAATCTTTAATTTCTGCAGATATCCACAGCTCAGTTGGATAATCTATTGATTTAACAAATGTCATCTTTCTGGAAAAGCGTCAAGAAGAAACATGGGACTAAAAAAAACCAGCTGGAAGTCCAGTTTAAAGGTGCTATGCTCTGATGAGACTGAAACTATACTTTTGGCCTTTATGCAAGATGCTATGCATTGCTCGGACATGCCAACTCTATAGTCAAATGTCACGGTGGCAGCATCATGCGGGGTGATATGATCCAGGTACAACGGTACATGCACACTGATACGGAACAGGGAACTAACCTGTGGTTGAAGTTGAGTTTCACAACAAAATAATGTGGACATGAAAATACTAACCAAAGCACTCCACACCAAAACCAATGCAACAATGTTTGGAATTCATGGCATGTAGGAGCGTAATGATCCAGCTGCTTTATTTTGTCCGGAAATGATTTATGATTGCAGTATACTATAATTATGATAAGAGGTGTCAGAATAAAATGGGGTAAATGCATTGATTAAATCACAAAGTGATCCACATACAGTACATAAACTTAAACACAAGATACAGTTAAAAAAAGAAAACATTATGGTACAGATTATTAAAAAAACGTCTTAAAAACATTTGAATATCAATATCTTCAGCTGCATTTAATTTTTTTATGTCTACTCTCAACACAACAAAATAGGGAAGTGTGATCCTTCCATGCATGCCACAATGTTGTTTTATTTGTAAAATCAATATGTAAAAAATAAATAATCTAGCAATTCTCTTTCACTTCAAATGTATGCATTAACTTTTTCCGGTGCCACACACGCAGGCAGTGTTTCAGCAGCTCCTACTCAGCCTTGATTTTTTTTCTTTTTATACCTATTTTTAAGACATGTTGTGTTGTCCCTGTATTTTTCTACTTTGGTTGTATCACATTTGTGTTCCGGGACCACGAGAGTGGCCACGCTCCCATGGTTTACACAAGCAATCGGCTTTTAGCTTTCCGTAGCGCCACTGTGCTGTCTCCATCCGAGTGACCTGATTATTCCCCATGAGCTGAACATGAGACCCGGGACATGTTGTGGCCGATGCAACCGGAAGAGGAAGTGTAGACTCGGAAATGTGATCTGGCCATGCTTATGAATAAGGGTGTAAATTTGGGATTTAATTCTCACAGAAGGGCATTAGGACATTGATTGTTAACCTGAACTGTATTATCGTTAATAATGCTCCCCACAACTGTGGGGGTTGACATGTTATCGCAACAATAACAAGCCCTGTATCAACTCTGAAATAAAGACTCTCGTCATGGAGGAAAGGGTGCCAGCGACTGCCTGCTTCTCTTTCCAGAACTCCACACTTTTCAGAACTCCCCCCCCCCCCCCCCCCCCCCCCCTGTCTCCGAAAACTCCCACCACCACCAACCCGGTCCATTTTAACATTTCAGGTGAGGAACGAGCTGCGAAAGATCAAGGTGAAAAAGGCTCCAGGTCTAGATGCCGTCGACTTAAGGCTCCTGATGTGCTGCACAGATAAACTTTGTGGCATCATGGGATACATGTTGAACATTAGCCCGAAGCTGGGGAAAGACCCACAGCTGTGGATCACCTCCTAGGTGGTACCAATGCCGAAGACCGCACATCTAACGGACCTTCATCTACTTCCTGCGCTAAACTCTGACCAACTTGGTGATGCAGCACTGTGAGGATGACGTTCTTTGTTACCTCCAGCGCTTTTAATACCATCAAGTTGGGACTTTTGATAGACAAGCTGGAGCTGTCATTAGAGGACCTGACGGCTCCCCCACAGTGTTGAAGAACACAGGGCTATGTTTCTGACAGAGTGGTCTGCTGTACGAAGGTCCCACAGCGAACTTTGCCGCTCGGTTCTTATTCACCATCTACTCTACAGACTTCTTCATCCAATCCCCAGATTGCAATATTCTAAAGATCTCAGGTGACTCTGCAGTTGTCGGCCCCATTACAATAAGGACGACTCACAGTGCAGACAGCGGACACAGGACTTTTTGGGCTGGTGCCAGTGGAAGTAGTGGAGAAAACCAAGAAGCCTGTGGTGGGTTCCCAGAGGCACAGACTGACCATACTGACTCTGGTGACCATCCAGGGAACTAACATTGAGATAGTGGACTTTATTAGTACCTGGGTGTTCACCTGAACAATGAAATGGACTCAAGTTACAACATGGATGCTGTTTACAGGAAGGGTCCGAGCAGACTTTCACTGCTGTGGAGGTTGAGGTCTATTAGAGTTTAGGGAGGGCTCCAGAAAACTTTATTTGACTCAGTTGGCTAAGCTCATTAGGAAGGCGGGTGATTTTTCTTAGGATGTCCCCCCAGCTCAGTACAGGTGGTGGGAGACAGAAGAACTCTCCCATCAATGACATCACTGTTGGACAATGTCTCCCACCCTTGCATGAAGCTGTTGCAGAAATGGGACAGAAGGTCCTTCAGGGACAGAAGTTTCCATCCTAGGTGCACGAAGGAGCGCAGATCCTTCTTCCTAGCAGCTGCTAGGATTTAGAACCATCACTGCTCCCAACAAGCGCACTGTTTACATCCAGGCTGTTATTTATAGTCATTTTATTTTTTTATAAATAATGTGGTGGTGTTTATGTTATGCACAAGAACACATTGTTCATTCTTTAAATCTGAGAATGCTATTTTTAACAGCATTGCCTTTTTTTCAGATTGTAAATTTACCCTTACTGTACAGTTTCTTACGTTTCTTGTTTTGTTTTTTTTTTACCTTCATGCAGATCTCCATGCTTCCATTTGCTGTTGGTACACATGAATTTCCCGACTAAAGAAAAATGAGGGATATTTCTATTCTGTTCTACTTGTGTTGGTTTATCACCTGATAAAAAACACCCTAAGGTTATAATGAAAATATATTTTTGCAAGGCACAGTGTTTGAGTCTGCAGCTGTGTTAGGAGCTAATCAAGGCCTTTTTACGGCCATAAAACCGCATTGTATGGTAGGTGTCAATATTTGTTTTGTTCCATCACAATGCAGAAGATGACCTTTAGCTCCCTGTTCTTTATCTTCTTTGAAAAATCGAGAAAGTGTTTCTCTACTGCTGCAGCACTTAATGATCAAGAAAATGGTTCAGATAACTGAAGACATTTTCATTTATTTCGAATTATCTCAGGGTTTCAAGCTTTTGATGGGGGGGGTTAATTCCTCGAGCTATAAGTTTGTACAAAATGGGGCTAAAACTGACCATCTGAATCGATATATTTTCCAACATCTGTGTCCATCAAGTACTTCAAGCTGCTGTGCGACTTAATGGGGTTTGTTTGCCTCACAGCACTTTTCATTTCCCAGCTGTGATTGTCGCATGCCGGTGTTGATGTCAGCTTGCGATGTGCCGATAGCTCTGATTTGAGGCAGATATCTTCCAATGGCACGTCACGGAGACTGATCCAACAAGGCAGCAAGGAAAGCCCCCCCCCCCTCCCACACACACACACATACACACACACACTCACATCATAAATGCTGGTATTGCAGAGCCTTCAGAGGTTGGGTAATCTCTGCAACTAAACATACGACCAATGTCCCAAATCCTCATGTTCAACATCGGTGGTGAGGGAGTGTTGTGCTGTAGGGTTTGATTGCATTCCCCTCATGGCCTGGAGCGGCGGCTATCTACAGCTGTTCACAGGGAAATAACAGGTACGGCAAAAAAAACTCCGTCCTGGGAGATCCAGACGGCGGCTTACAGTGAATTAACTGGAGGGTTGAACCGTGTAAGTGAGCCATGTCTTCTGTGTGTAAAACAGCTGGTATTACTGTGGTTTTGGTAATTAATCTTCTTGGAATTTTCTTGCCAGTTAATTTTAGGCCCCTAATTATGCCGCCATCCCAAGGTCACGCTAACAAACCCTGTAAGTGACTCACCGTCGGGCCACTCCCTCCCCGACAGTCGGCTTAAATTTCCTAATTATGTTTACCATTAGTATTCTTCTGGCAGGCTTTCATCATGCAGTCTGTTTATTGAGCATGAAGCCTGCTCTGGCCTTTGGTTCATGTTTTAAGAAGCACACTCATTAAAGACATCTACAGGAGGGTAATATTAGGTGGACGAAAAATATTTGTTGCAGTAGAGTTTAGAAGAGTGCACGAGCGCGTTTGTTGAAATATCGGGTCTTTGTGATGTAAGAAAATGAGACTATGATAAATTAAACATGATCTCCTGCTATAATATGCCATATACCCTTCACAGTTCAACTGAAAACAAACATCCTTGAGGGAAACATGTTTGATAAATTAAAATGTGCAATAACCTTGTTGTATAACTTAGCACACCCTAAAACTAATACTTTGATGGAGGACCTTTTGAATTAGTTTCAGCATTTAGTCTACTTGAGTCCACACCTGGCATTAGTTTAGTCAATCCTAGTTTGATTTTCCTCACATTCACTCGTTTGAATCCATAAGTCAGAGTTTGCTGAGAGGCCACAAACTCATGGCAACAATTGCATGTATTCCCTTATATGTAAACGGTAGCCTGAATTTATATAGTTGTTTTCTAGTCTACTCTAGCTATGTTAAAGCCACATTTACCCAGTTGCACACATTCCTACACCAACATGCAGATTAGGAGGTGCCTGGCCCAGGGGCACATCAACACGTGAGAGAATGAAGCTGGTATTGAACCCATCATGTTCGGTCTCGGCTAGTTAACAGGTTTGCACCACCAGAACCTTTAGTTTACAATTCCACAACGTCGGCACAAATAAATCCAAAAAAAGCTAAAGAAAGCCAAGGAACCTGGCAGTGGGAGCATTATGATCCGGAGTTGCTTTTCTTTACACTGTGAACAGTTGGGAGTACCAGTCAGTTTTGACCCAGTACCTGCAGATTGTTCTAGAAAGCTAAGCATGCAGTTGAAATGCATTTTTCCCCTTCACAGCAAAAACCAAAAATGGCTTCACCAGAAAAAAAAGTTCAAGTCTAGAAATCAATCTAGCAGAACATTTGTGGGATTATCAGGTAGGAGTCTAATTAATTAATTCCGTTTCTCTAAATGGCTGGTGTGCATACTCTTGATTGGCAATTTTGGTGAACAAACAAAAGAAGAAGTTCTTTTCAACCAAATACTTTAATCTGTTTAAGCGAGTAAAAAATTGCAGGTGGGATAATTTCTGTCTTAATGTTCCCTAATAGGAGTTATGGGATACCTAATTTGAAATGGCATACAATGTATCCTGCACCAAGGCCTTTCCAAAAAAAAAAAAAAAAAAAAGATTTGATTTGATTTAACAAATATCTTGCTGACCTCTTCATGCCATTATGCACTAGAGAAGATGGTGAGTACGTCGGTACCGTTTCTGGGCTAAAGGCGTACTTTCACCGAGAATGAAGGTGCTCCTCTTTGCTCCGATGGCACCTGTCTCAAACGCAGGTCGCTGGGCAGCTGGAGGAACAGCAGGTCTTCGTATGAGGAGAAAGTAGATGCTCTTTGGTTGGCTGACCCCAAAGTTTCAGCCAAATTATTTACAATAAAAGCTCCACGTCAAACCTGCTTAACATTCAGGATGGGCGGTATATGCAACGTGGTGCTGAATGCCAAGCGCCAAGATGCTCTGCTCAAGGCTTGCGAGTAAAGAGTATAATGTGAGCAGAAAGTTGTGACAAATATGAAGCATAATAGAAGGCAGCAGATGCAGCGCTTTCATGGGGCATTAAGGTGCCAAAATGAAATGTCTTGACTTTTGTTGTCAACATGGACCAAATGTTGTTTTATCAGATCATCTGGTAACTTTCTTTCTTCTCAACCTTCAGAATGCTTCCTTATCGCCCATACGTCTCAACACACAATTATGCACATAAGTTAAACATGTCAAAGTGGAAACTAAATAAAAATCATTGCTCTATTCCCTTTATTCTCTTCACCACATCAGTGATATATGCACGTTCATATCTGCCTGATGCACTGCACACAGGAAACTAGCCACATAAGGATAGCGAGAGAAAAGGAGATTGATTACGTTCCTCTGAGCTAAAAGAGCCAACCAGCACAGAGGAGAGTCTCCTGATAACACAAAGTGACATATTTAGGGATTTAAGCTGGTGGTCCATGCTTCTGAGACTCATATCAGACAGACTAACAATCCGTTGCCGTTTTATGAGGGAGACCATAAAATTTAGTTGTGCCTGAACGCAAGTAATTTCTTAACATATTGTTTATCCATGCAACAACAAAATCCAACGTGTTAAGATGCTTTAGGTTGGAAAATACTTCATATTTTTTTATAATGAGAATTACTTCCCCTCGCTCTGCATATTAAAATCAGACCCTAAAGTGGCAGTGTTGCGGTGGGGGAAGGGGGGGGGGGGGGGTAGTATTCGCTCCATGACAAATTTCTTGTGCTTTTGCTTTTTAATTGCCCTAAATGTATGAGATCAAAGCAATTGTAATCCCAGACTAACATAACCTGAGTAATTGTAACATCTAATGTCAGGCAATTGTGAAAGAAAACAGACCTAATAACCCATTGTGCCACCTATGCTGGCAACTGAATCTATTAAATCTCTGGGGAGAAATCCTGGACCACCAAAGTCACCCACTTTGGTGGGTTTGCAAGCATGAAGCATGGCCATGCCATAACATGATAATAAGATTTAAGTCCAGAAACTGAATAAGTCCAGAACCTGAAAAAAAAAAAAAAAAAAAAAAAAAAAAAAATATATATATATATATATATATATATATATATATATATATATATATATATATAGCAGTACAAATGTAATACATTCTACAGTCATATTAGAAACATTTTTAGATCTTTACATCCCTAAATTCATCCGCTCATATGTTACTGAAAACACAGGCAAGGCAAGGCAAGGCAAACTTATTTATATAGCACAATTCAGTACAAGACAATACAAAGTGCTTTACATGATTAAGATATAGCAAAATAATAAAATGTAGATAGAAAATAGAATAAAAGCAAGTAGGGATAGAATGTAGTAACAAATAAGAACATTAAAAACAGTAAAACTGTTTAACTAGAACAGTCAAAGGCAATTTTAAACAGATGTGTTTTTAATCTTGATTTAAAAGAACTCAGGCTTTCCGCACTTTTACAGTTTTCTGGAAGTTTGTTCCAGATAAGCGGAGCATAGGAGTCGTTCCTTACAAAAGTGTGACATGTTTGGTTGCTTCAAAGTTTCTCTAGAAAGTTTGCCGTTGTTACAGCATCAGTCTTACAGTTTCAGCAATACTTTAGCACAGTCAGAGAAAAACAACACATTTTATATGCATGTACAGCATTTACCGTGATTATAGCAGCAGGTTTCACATTTTCCTGACTAGTTAGCCTACACCTACACACTGACCGGAGTGTTAGGGGCTCTATAATAAGCAACTTACAGTAAGCTAGATGAAGGTTATAGGTGAGAACGAAACAATAAAAATGTGATATATATCACATTTTTCCTTTTTGATTAGTAACTTCAGGCTGAAAATATGTGATACAAAAAATAAATGCAGCATAGTTTCCCTCATGTTTGTTCTTCTTCCCAGCTCGGTATTCACAATATCCACCCACATTGTTTGCTATTACAATTTCTCTCCAAGTTCTGTTGTAGCTGCAGTCTCTGTCACTTTACCGTCTTTCTGCTGCCGTTATCATTGACTCACAATGTGTAAAATCCTTCTTTCGCTGCACCAAGTGTGATTGTGCAGGCTTTTAGCTTACATACCATCACCCTAATGGCAGTCATAACCATCTCCGATTAATTTTCAGGTTCTTGATCACGATTGCAATGTAATGCACTCTGCTGATAAGGAGGTCACACTGCATTGGCTGTGCTTTATGATGTAACAAAAGATGTATGAAACTGCAGGTGCATGCTAAAGGGTGTGATTCCCTTATTCTTCCAATATCTATGGCTTCACCTCTAGCAAATCAGATATAGGATTGAGAATAGCATTGTTGCTTTAGGTGATTCGAGTTGAAGAACAAACGGCAGCCAATGCCAAATGAAATGGATTCATAAAAAAAAAAAAAAAATAAATAATAACATATCCCTCAAAAGAAAAATATGTAAGGTCACATAAGATGAGATAGAATTTAGTTTAGGAAACAAAGGCAAAGTTTACCCAGTGATGCACTGCAAAAAGTTGAAATATGGGAGGACAAATAAGAAGAAGAAATCTACACAATATTTAGACAACTTTGGCCAAAGACCTGCAGTATCATCGAGGTCACCAAATTTCTCTTTGCTCCCTCATTCGTTTATGTATTAAATTGAAAAATATCCATTATTTGGGTTGTTTTACTGTGGAGTACAGAAATTGTTGCAGGTACTGTAAGAAAGTTGGCCCAAATGAGTTTTTAACCTGAAACTCCTTTGGGGGAGGAAGGAATGGCCTGGTTGAAGTTTATGGATATCTCAAGCTTTTAGCAGTAAAGGTTTAGAAATCTTGAAAAACTTCAGTTGAACTGTTCCACCAATCCTTTACCAGTTTGTGCTCCTATTTCAGTCAGACATCCGTCAGCCCCTTCATCCTGACCTGACCCCTCTACCAATAACCTGACAACTTTGAACCATTGTACCTACCAGGATATATCTCATATTTATAGGTCTTTTTGAACAATTATAAAAAATAAGTAAAAATTAATATATTTAACACTCATAATTTTATTGCTGATTGTTTTTATTTTTTATTTTAAATTGGCTCCTATTTCCAGTGACCAGGTCCATTGATCAATGTTTAGGCCCACTCGTCAGACCAAAAATAACAGCTAAATGTAATTTATGGGGCAAAATGACCAGAAGCAAATAAAGCACGGATGTCAAGCTCCTATCCTCAAGGGCTTGTGTCTTAAAACTTTTAGACAGGTCTTTGCTTTACCTGAATTATGCAATTAGGTCATCTGCAGGACTCTGAGGGACTTGAGTTAATGAGGAGGTAGTTCGGCCCTGGAGGACTGAGGTTTGCCCCTCACCTGCAAAGGTGGCTACAGAATCAGGACACAGTAACAATATCCACAGTTAAATGTGCCGTGTATAGATGGTATTTATTTATTTTTTTACTTTATCAAATAAAATAAAAAAATAGCAATCACTCAGTTTCAAAATGAATAACATTTCCTCGTTGCTTTTTTTATCTTCAGCTTCAGGTCAATTCACCCCTCTGCCAGTTTCCCTAAGTAGCTTGGAGCATTTTTTTATTATTTAGATTTATAACCATAAGATTTCTTAAATGTGATGTATCTCAAGTATGTAATGAAAATTTTATACTAAACAATATTTCTATTTATTGTAGTTCTGATCCTTGTTTTCCCTGTTCACTCCTAACGGTTCCCATAGTGAAATTTCCATACAGTAGCTTGATTAGATAATATAATATGTTTTTGCATCATTACTTCCCAAGTAGATAAAAAAAAAAAAACTCTTCAAGGAGGGTACAAATCCATGCATGGTTGTTGTGAAGCATCAGTTTCTTTATTTTCATACCGTAAAAAGCTGGATAAGATGAGGCAGAAAACTGAGAAAGCATGAAACAGCAAAGGGGCCAAATTAACAACAGGAAGAGAGCTAAATTAGAACATAAGACAAGTTTATTGATATAGAACCATTTATGTGCCAGGCAACCCAAACAGCTACACACAAAACCAGTAGAGAAACATAAAAAAATCACAGAAAACAATTGCCCCACCCCAAAGAAAATCTTAAAAAAGCTATCTTAAATCTCACAATTTAATCGCTCATCGGTAATCGGGTTAAATAGTTTGTAAGGGAAAGTCTTGGATCAAAAGCTGCAGTAGACAATGTTTTCAGTCTCGATTTAAAGGAACCAACAGTTTCTATACATCTCAGGTTTTCAGGCAGGCTGTTCAAGGGTCGAGGAGCTTAGAAACTAAATGCTGCCTTCACCTTGATTTGTTCTGGTCCAGGGAGCACTGAGTAAGCAGGTCTCTGAAAACCTGACAGGTCTGCATGGTTCATATCTGACAAGTAACTCACAACGGTTCTTTGGCCCAAGAACATATGGGGCTTTACTGAAATAATAGCTCATTCTAGCCTTTTACTGGTAAGCTGGCTCCGTTTAAGCTTAGCAATGGGAACCTATAGTTTACCATGCTGTCAGGCTGTCTTATATCCTTTATATAGGAGCAGGCAATGATGGGATAGTCATAGTCAGTCACTTTTTTTGGATCTATAGTTATATATATATATATATATATATATATATATATATATATATATATATATATATATATATATATATATATAAAACATTGACTTATATATGTATATATTTATGTTACTTTGTGTGGAATGTTGAAAATGTATATATATATATATATATATATATATATATATATAAATGTTTGTATATCTGGAGCATGTAACAAAAGTAATTTCCCTTTGGGATTATTAAAGTATGTCTGATTCTGATTCTGATAGGAAGGAATTATCTTCAGGTACCAGGTTAGAGAACAATATTTTTTCCCCTTATTAGTTAACTGCTAAAGCCTCCCCACCCTTTTACCCCCATTTGTATAAAAGTCTGGTTCTGCGTTTGGTTGTAATGTAAGACAATGTGTCATAGTTCATGAATGCAAATACATTTGTAGGTTATTAATAGCTTCAAGATTGTTTTTTAGAATCTGGTTCCTCGTTTAATAGTGTAATTTAAAGCCGTCTTAACCCGCAGAACCAGCAAACAGTTCCGTTTTCGTATACCTCCATGTTTTAGTAGTGCCCCATTATACATAAGTACAGTTATTTTATTACCAATTATAAGTGATAAAAATCCAATCTGTCTGTTGGAGCTGTTGCATCCAGTTTCCAAGAACTAAAAGCTCTCATCAGAATTATAAATAATTGCTGCTTTGTGTAAGTTACAGCTGGATCAATAGTGTCTGGTTGCTGCAGCGGGAGGCCGGTTATGGATTCATACATTAGCCTAAGCAAAATTTAGCCATTAGCATTTACCACAAGTCATTCTGTGGAACATATGAAAGGGCCTGTTACACTTCATTAACATAAAATGGCCTCTCATCGTGTATCAATCTGCAGCCATTAACACCACTCCCCCAGTCCAGGCTCTCGCAACAAAAGTGACCAATGGCATGGACAGACGCGCCCGCAGAGATGCAATGGCAGATGGCGCAAGAGGGAAGTGCTGGGTGAGCCGGCACGGAGATTAAAGCACAATGAAAACAGGCGGGAGGTAAAGAGGAACTGGCCTGCAAACAAAACTTAGAGGTGAGGGTGTCATTATAATGAGGCTGCTTTCAATCCACGAAGGCATATATCTTCACGGGGAAAGCTTTGTTTCACATTAGCTGATTATCTAGATTAGATTTGCTCATCTCTGTCTGCAGTCCTCTGCCATATCGGTTGCATTCCCCTCACATCTGGCTGTGCACGAGCATCGGGGGCCTTCTGAGAGACATCATTGCACAGATGAAATTCAATAATGCAGTTATAGGGCTCACGCAGGATCTAATTTCATGCTAGACCACTCATCAAATCGTCATAAGCTACTGTGATTTTGAAAGCGCCGTTATCCTTTTTACATAGCTTCAGGAAACGTTTTGTGAACGCTCTGTAAGACACTGCAGTTCAATATGTTTTTCCTGGCGGTTACAAACAGTAAACTGCTTTTATTGAAATTCTGTTTTGTGTTTGTCTTATTTTCCGTTGTTCCGTTTCATGTAAGGAAAATAAGCAACAACAGCTTACGAAAACACGTTTATATGTGGGGTTTTTTTGTACCCTTTCATCCATGAGCAGAAGTGCAGTTGATGAACTAGACCAGGGTTCTCTAATAACATCTTGTTGATACAGAGTTGATGTAACAGCAGCAGAATGTCAGCAACACAGCACCATCAGCAGCCGGCTGTCAGTGTGTATACTGGACCCGTCACAACGAATGAGTCAAGCTTCAGGAATGATGAAGCGTTGGAAACAATGGATATCAAAAAAAAGTGTACATACCCTTGTGAAAATACCAGGATTTTGTGATGGAAGAACAAGAACAATCATTTCAGAACTTTTCTACATTTAATATCATATATAATGTAAAATTCTGCTGTAACAAATTATTTTTGGGCAAACAATGGAAACAAAAGTGTGCACACCATTTCACATAGCATATGATAAAGCCTTAACAATGTACATAAGTAAAAAATCTCAGCATTGTATACACACAATGGCACAAAAAAAAGACTGTGATCAACAACCTCTCGAATTGACGGTCCGTCTACGTTCCGACCTGTACCTATGTTAATGAGGTATGGATCATGACCTGGATAGAAGCGGCTGCAATGAGCTTCCTCCAGAGCGTAGGGGTGAGAACCTCTGCTGTCCGGGGGGGTGCTCAATGTAGAGCCGCTACTCCTCCTCATCGAAAGAGGTTCGTTGACGTCGTTTGGGCATCTGATCAGGATGCCCCCTGGGCGCCTCCCTTTGGGGGTTTACCAGGGGCGCCCCACTGGGCAGAAGCCCCGGGGCAGACCTAGAACTTGCTGAAGGGACTACATATCCTGTCTGAGCTGGGAACGCCTTGGTGTCCCCCAGAATGAGCTGGTTGATGTCACTGGGGAGATGGATGTCTTGTCAGGAACTGAGACAGAGGACCCAGTATTCAGCCCGACAATCAGGTTATGTTTTAAGACGGTTTATTAAATAATAGGTGTTGGGTCGGAACCGGGATGACAGGCAAGCAGTATGATCAACAGGATAAAGCAGAGTTCGTAGTCGGGGACAGTCCAGGTGCGGTAACGGGGAGGCTCACGATCAGAACGGGGATCAGGCAGGCTCAGGTGTCAGGTAGCAGGTTCGGTACGATACACAGGCAGGCTTAAAAAAACAGACAGGGGTGAGGCAAGCTCGGTTATCAGGAGGCAGATCCGGTAGGGCAAAACAGGCAGACAGTCAAATCAAACAGGGGACCAGGTTATTCAGGGAAAAGGCTGGCTAAGAAAATCTGGAGGCAAAATCGGGTCATATCAACAGGTCGACAAAGAAACAGAACGGTAGACCAGACTCACCTAATAGCTCGAAATAATCTGGCAACGACCAGAGGAGTGAGGTAGGTATAAATAGGGGAATGAGCAGGTGAACAGAGTTGAAACTAATTACAGGAAACAGGTGGAACTAATCAAAGGAAGGGTGGTGACTGAAAGTAAACCGAAACTGATTGGATGGTGACTGGTGGCTGAAAGGTGAACAGATCTGAATGGTTGTAGACTAGTGCTGGGGAGAGACAAAACAAACTAATTGGGGAGTGGCTGGTGGCTTCGTGGTGGATTGGCTGATAACAGACTGGTGAACTGGTCAAAATAAAGCAAAGAATAAACATACACCAAAACAAAATCCAAGTCGTGACTTGTCTGGGTTTCTCTCCTGGACCTGTTGCCCTGATGACCCAATCATCTGTAAGGAGAAGACAATGGAGGGATGGTTGGATGGATCAAAAACTGGAGAAATTATGGAAAAAATGAATATGTAGGGAAACGTATCCCTGAAGAAACCATAAAAATAGAATAATATCAACAGCCTTGTAGCAAGACTAATGTTTAGGGTTTAGTTCAATCTAGGTAGTTCAAGAATTATTCCTGTAATCATGTTCCCCACAATTATGCATTTACACCGGTGAGTCATCTCAAAGTACCCTTAAGAAAGACAGTAAGCTGTTTTTGTTTCGTTGTCTGTTTTGCAACCCCCCCCCCCTGGACAAGGACGTCAGCTTAATGTTTGGCAGTACAAGTCTATAATCCAAACGCGAGGCAAGGGACTGAAGATCCATTAGGCTGAGTGAGAAAAGTTAACTGCAAATCCAACAAACTTCAAAACTGTGAATGCTGCAAAAAAAATTAAATAAAATGAAGATGAATTCAAAGAGCTGACTCTTCTGCTCACAAAAACTAAGCAGTTGCATCAGGAATGAAACAACATATTTGCATACATGCCTGATACTTTGCATTGTTCTTGCCTCTGTGAAATGTAGGTGAGACTTATTTAATGATGAAAGCTGATCTGCACTCTGAGGTACTCGACGAGATCAAAGCGAACTCAAAAACCACCTACATTCTTATTTCAGGCGAGTTGCAGAGCAAAACTGCTCCGTAAGCTCTTCCTCTCTTTGCTCCGACGAAATGTGTTTAATATAATTCTCTGATTGTTCCTAAACTTAATCAACAAAGCGATGTGTATAGCAGATCTAATACATGTAACCACATCTGGTAAACTGTCAGGGCCTGGGATTTAAACTAAATGTCCGCTTTTAAAATTATATTCTGTGCAATTTAATAAAAAAAAACTGATTTCTTACAGGGAAATGTAAAAAAAAAAATAGGTAAAACAGGTGTATAAACATGGTTGGATAAGGGCACATGCTTTAGCTTTATCGGAGCCAGTGTTGTTTCCCTTTCAGCATTCAATCGTCTTTGGTGGTGGCTTGTCTCTATGTCACATCTAGACTTGGCAATATCTGCTCCCTTTTTTATTCAAATTTATCTCTATCTATCTGATTGTGAGGATATTTCTTGTAAGCAATCTTTTTCAAAAAAATAAAAAAATAAAAAATCCATACTTGATGTAACCTACGTATAGATCAGCTATGGAACAGTGTGTAGAGAGATTCATTTAAATATTTTAGGCTAAGCAGCTACTTCCAAAATGTAAATTTGCTGTAAAGCATGCCGTCTCTGGACTCTAGAGCAGACATGTTATCTGCACTGATGGATCAGCTGGCATTTGCAATGGATAAGTCTGGGTTAGTGACTCACCACCCGAATACCTGACTCCATTGTATCAAGTCTGGTGCAGAAGGAATCGTGGTGGGTTGAGGAACCCTTAACTTGTTAGCATCACAAAACATTTTGAACACTATGTGGTTTGGTGACAGCCCCATACTCTTTGAATAGACTTAACTGCACACCGGTGTGTAAAGCACGATCCGTAAAGACATGGACGAGTGATTTGATGTTGGAGAAATTCTGGTGGAAGCTTGCAGATACACACAAATAAATAAAATATAGAAATAAGAATAGGATACTGTTTAGTAATGACAAATTTACAACATAAGAAAAAAAATAACAGTACATTTATTAGTGATAAAAAATAGCATACTCAAAAAATGTAGTAGGGATATTTTTAAAAATGTCCAAAAAGTATATGTATATTTATTCATAAAAAACAAACCAAAAGAGAATCTCAGAGTTCAGTGGAAGCTACTGGAACAGGCTGCCTGCTCGCGCTGTGCCGGAATGCAATGTCACTCACGTTTATATCTGTGTGAAGGCACACACAAATGTACATATAGTACTGCTAAAACCTTTACATTCTTCTCCTGATTGATACCTTTGTACAGTCAGATCCTTTTCTAACCTCCCTGCTCTAGGTAAAGAATGCTGTTGAGCATATTTCAAGAAAATTCTGCAGGGCCGGCTGAATTCATGGCTGTTGTAAACTTAAGCCTGAAACAAGTTGTGATTAATTTTCGTAGTTCAGCATTAAGTAGTATGAGAATTAAACTGAACTTGTTTTAACAAAGTATCGTGTTTGATGTCTGTGGGCACATTAAGGGAGGAAAACCTTCTCAAAATGTGTACATAACCTTCTTTTTTTTACATAAAAACCTGATATTTTGGAGGGGTGTCAACATTTCTGCTTTTACTGTGCTCCAGCAAAAATCTAGAGATACCAGAGACCATTTTTGTCTTTACTCTGCCAAGCTCAACAAAAAACAAACTAAAAGACAATTGATGTTAAAGCTAATTTTATATCCATGTGAGCGTTTCTCACATGTTTCTAGATACTAATAGTGTTTTCATGTGCTATTTTTGTTAATTTCTTCAACAGATTCTCAATTAAACCTAAAGACATGTACTTTCAAATCTTTAGCAGTTCAAACGGAGGTTATTGTCATCAGGGCAAGGTTTCAATAATCAAAAAAAATGTTTGAAAACAAAATGTGTGAGAAGTAGAACAAAGACAGTTTGAAGAAGTGTCTCTCCATCCATTTTAATGATTCAGAAAGCAGCAGGAGAACTCCAGGGCTTCCATATAAAATGTTATATCAGCCTGGTTCTTTTTGGCCTCATTTAACATGTGAAACTAGACAAAATGTAAAACAATTTTTCATTAAATGCATCCATGTGCTCCCTTTTTAATAACAATTCAATTGTGTGAAATGGTGGGTTTCCCTGGCAAGGAAAACAAAGCTCGTTCATAAAAACACCCAATAACATATTCACATAAATATATATAGACAAATCCTTATCTCTTCTTTTAATATTTCTTATCCAACTCTTTAATCTTATTTTATCCTGTGACTTTATTGAGTTTCACTCAGTTTAGAGGTTTAGCGTCCCATCTGTATTTTCAGAACTGTCAGCTGCCAAGAAAGAGTAAAGAGAAGAAGTGACAGTGCCACAACTAAAATATATTTCTTTGGATATTGAGTGGGTGAATTAAACAAAATACAATTTGTATCAGTCTCAAATAATTACCTTCTGATTAATTTACAAGCTAAACCCAGAATATAGGTTTGAAAACCCTGATCTAATTAAGCTGTGAACAATCACAGACTATTGGTCTTTTATAAGACCAAAACAGCTAAATTTACATCCGTTTTAAAGTAAAAATGACCAAGAAGCATGGAGGTTGTTACTACGGATGGTTCCACATCCAAATGGACACGTCGAACATGTCAATTTATTCTTGTTTGTGAACTTGTGCTTTGAAACGTTAAAGTAAATAAACTGAATGAAAGTGATGCTTACTGACCTGCAAAAAGCTCAGCTGCACTCATAACTCTGGGTAAACAATGGATCTGTCAAGTCACTGTGCAGTGATGGAAATCACTGCAGTTTATCTAATTTGATCGGACTATTACATAAAAGAGACAGAATCAGATCAAACATATCCAGGCTGTTCAACATGGTGGGATTTCCTGCTCAACGTTCACCCAAAAATGTCGAAGCTAACCTATTTTTCCATTACCTTGGACAGGGGCGGACGGTGAACTTCTGAATTTATGAATTTTCTGTTATCTGCATTTGGTTTATCGTCCCACAATACAGACATTGCACATAATCAGTGGGTGCATAATTCTGATGGGGTCTGGCAGTAATGAATACGGTCATTCAAGATGATGAAGAACCCTTGACACAAGAGCCTGATCAGACAAATATTAAAACCTGAAATTAGAAAAAGATGTGCTGCCGACACATTTCCCACATTCTCCTGAGGTGTCCTTACCAGCAAGGGGTCGGCAGAGCATTCTGATATAATAATCTTGAAGGTTAATGCCATGCTTTCAACATCATATGTAAGGTTTGATTGCTATTGTTTAGTTTTTAGATAAAAAAAATAACACATGAACTAGTGCTGCTGCCAAAATAATACAATGTTGATTAGATATTCTTTTTTTTAATTTTCATCATTGGTTTGGTTAAACTCTTTGTTAGATTTTGCTTACTTTGACAGTGACACAAGGATAGAAGTAAGGACACAAAGTTTAACATTTTGACAACTGTGCCCAAATCCATGATACTAGAGCCATCATGCTAATTACAATATTCAGACTTATAGACACCAAAATAAAACCAGCACCATTGTAACAGACTCCACTCACCCTGGTCACATTCTTATGTTCTTCAATCTCAACTAATAAATGGTTCAGGACTAAAATTCAGTTACGTTTTATTTATATAGTGCCATGATACATGTCATCTCAAGGCACTTTCCAAAGTCAAATTCAATCAGATTATACAGATTGGTCAAAAAGAAAATTCCTATCTAAGGATACCCAGTAGATTACATCAAGTCTCTCCAAGCAGCATTCACTCCTCCTGAAAGAGCGTAGAGGCACAGTGGACAGTCGTCTGCATTGTTGATGGCTTTGCAGCAATCCCTCACATTGAGCAAGCATGAAGGAAAGAAAAATTCCCCATCAACAGGGAGGAGAACTTCCAGCAGAACCAGAACCAGGCTCAGGGTGAACGCTCATCTGCCTCGACCAACTGGGGGTTAGAGAAGACAGAGCAGAGACACAGAAAGCACAGAAGCACACATTGATCCAGTAATCTGTTCTACATTAGATGGTAAAAGCGGGTGATCTGTCTTCCCTGGATGATGTCACAGCTAACAGAACGTCAAACCAGGTGTACATACTATGAAGAAAAAAGAGAGAACAGAAAGTTGAAAGCTGAAATGATGACAAGCAATGCCAATTGGAGAACAGTAGGAGAACTCAGTAGAGTGAGAAAAATAGACCTTGATGTTCTCCAGTAGCCTAAGCCTATAGCAGCATAACTATAGAGGTAGCTCAGGGTAACATAAGCCACTCTAACGATAAGCTTTGTCAAAAAGGAAAGTTTTAAGATTAGTCTTAAAAGTAGACGGGGTGTCTGCCTCACGGACCAAAACTGGGAGTTGGTTCACAGGAGAGGAGCCTGATAGCTAAAGGATCTGCCTCCCATTCTACTTTAAGAGACTCTAGGAACCACCAGCAGACCTGCAGTCTGAGAGCGAAGTGCTCTGTTAGGATCATACGGGGTAATCAGAGCTCTGATATATGATGGAGCTTGATTATTAAGGGCTTTATATGTTAGAAGGAGGATTTTAAGTTCTATTCTTGATTTAACAGGAAGCCAATGAAGAGAAGCTAAAATAGGAGAAATTTTATCCCTCTTGTTGATTTTCATCAGAACTCTTGCTGCAGCATTTTGGATTAGCTGAAGACTTCTGAATCCAATAGACTCAAAAACATATTGTAAACAGAAAACAGAATGTATCCTGATTGCAGCCAACCTTTGTTCTTTGTATTATCGTTGTATATATATATGTAGACAAACAGTTCAAAACATTTGGTTTTCAGCATATATAAAAAAAATAGTATTTAAACCCTCAACTAAAATACAGAATTGACACAAACTAAATTAAATAACAGGATAGAGGTGAATGTGGCGATAGTGGAGTTCTGTGGGTTTCTTCTTCTGATTAGCTGTGGTAACTAAACTTATGAATGGTAACTAAGCAGGTAAATTTTACATGTTGATTATTTCTACCGCACTATTTCAAATCAACATCGGGGGGCGAATAAACTGTTAATGGGCTAATTAACACAGTTAGCATAGTGGAGGTAGATCTGCAGGAGACGGGTTATTTTACTGGAGGATACAGTAATTGTGTGGAAGAATCTGTCTTTTTGTCATTTTGCATTTAGTGAAGTTACACTGGTAGCTTGACAAATTGTTGGCTAGTTAATTAGCGGGGTTAGCTTCCAACATTCCAAGCCGACAGAGTATTTGTTATCTAAATACTTTTTGTCTTTGCTCTTTGTAGAGTAGCACTGGAGAGATGAGAACTTGTTTGCTCCGTTTAACTCCTCTGGTAGTGAGGCTGCATATGTGGTATGTCGCGGAGCAGTCAAGTCTCACGCCATGGGCATGAGGCGCACATATTGTCCTGACATCACATGCACTCACCCCACCCATGATATAAAAAAACTAATCCCATAGGGGCTGTGAGTGATCTGTTTACTGCACTGCACTTCACTGCACTGTCAGTTCACAGCTAAGTCTAAAAAGCACTGCTACTGTTACGTTAACCCACACCCACACACACCCCACACCACACTCACTCCACCCCACGCGGAACCCTCTCCCCCCGGTGTCAACAATGGGTGGACAGCACCACTCGGATCAAACCCTGCAAAACATTACAACCTCTGATTTTACCAGTAAACATAGTAATGTGTTTATTGCCCAGAAAATGAGCTTTTTCTACGGTTCTGCTCTTCGTAAATTAACACTGGAAGCCTGACAATTTGTTAGCTGATTAATTATTAAGGGTATCATTTCCTAGGTTGAGCCTGAAGCAGGCTTTTAGTTTATTGATAGGCACACATGTATTGAGCAGCTATTGGTCTTTTCTACTTTTTCTTGTCTTTGTAAAGTAACATTAGGAGCATGACAAGCAGTTACCTGGTAGTTTGTTTATCTTACCATTAGACATGATAACATACCTATTGAGTACAAAATATCTGACCTAAATAGCATTAAAATCCTGGCAAGCTGCATGCTAGATAACCTCCCAATAGCTAGACTACAATAGGCTATTTTACCAGTAATATGCATATTGCACAGAAGACTGAGAGTTCACTGCTATTTTACTCATCTGAAGTAACACTCGATGCATAAAAAGCTAATAAAAGCTATTTTCTTGGCCATGTTAGATTTATTGGTAGCAGTCATTTTGTATTCTGGTTATTTTACTTGTAGATATAATAATATTTAAAGCTTGTTGTAATTTCTCTTTCCAAACCCTAACATGTTATTTTTCTTGGCAGGTGTGAACGCCTTTAGATTTTTCATCCACTCAGTATTGGCTGTTAATATGGGCCAAATAGCCCAGGGCAACAAGACCAAGGGGGTGCAAAAGAACAGGACGTCTCAGTTGTGCACAGTGCTGGCGATGCAAACTCATTCTTCTTCTCTGTTTCTCTTATGCTATAAAATACAACATGAACTTCAAATGCATCTGTGGGAATTTTTTGCATTTTTTGGCAAATTGAACTTTGCTCTAGGGTTGGAAGTGTGTGGTTCAGCAAGGGGAAAGTGCATACAGAAGGGCATCATTCACACCAAAACTGTCACAGTTTCCATTTTTAAAGATGAATTGATGGACACACCACATTTAATCAGCTGGATTTGAGAAAAGTTTATAGTAAATACAACCTAAAGAGATTTTTGGAAATGTCTTAATACTTGATTGGCTTCTGGAGCAAAGTAGTGCAAGTATTGTGCAAGAAAAAAAACTTATGTGACTTGAGTTTACCTTTTTGAAAAAAAAAAAAAAATTCATATAAAGTTTTGAAGGGATGAATCTGGTTCTCAATGAAATAAACTGGTTGTAAACAATATCAATCTCATCCTAACATGATGTACTCTTGTATGGAATATTAGTTCAGCAATGTTTATAGACTATAAAATGGGTTTAAATGCTGACTATTCTTAATACTTTGAGTATTAAACAATGCTTACTTGATTTACCACAAACAATCAATTATTCCATTGAAAACCTCACCACATAGAGTAGAGATTCCAGTTTTAAATCTCCACTATTGGCCCCACATAGGAAAAAAAAATGTAATCAAGCCAGAACAATTTTCTAAGCGTCATCTATTTGAACAACAGTTGCACTTACAATATTTAATAATAAACTCTACTTGCAGTCCTTTAGGGGTGAAGTGAAGAGAAGGTAATTCAATAATACACTTTTCAGCTCCACTGGGGCAGAACGAAATCTTATAAATTGCCTCTAGCTATTGTCACTTGACAAGTCTAAGAATGTTGTAAAATATTAGAATAGATGCTGGTTAGGGCTACAAAATGCAAAACCAACTACAATTCTTTTGTATTTTTTCAAAATTCAGCTGGAAGGTTGCACCTTTGGGTGACCAACAACTTTACCACACACTCATTGTTTAAATAAAACTCTGAACTCAGATTTTGAACCACAGTAAGAGGATGCTGCGTATCGAGATAAATGATTGCTACAGCTGATGACTGGGGCAGCCTATGTGACTTTTTATTTCAGGAGCTTGCAGACAGCTTTGGTAGAGTGTAACGGATTACAAAGGCTGCTGTGGTCAGATCCTAAATATTGCAAAGGCTGTGAAACTTCGGCGCAGTCGAGTCCCTTGCCTCTTCCCTCAGAACAGACACGTACATGTGTTTTTGCCGTTAATTAGAGCCAGCACGGGGCCCACGTTGCATGATTAATAACCTCGTACCTTTTTAGTTGCCTGCAAACAATGATGACTCTCTGCTTGTATGCCGTGGATAGTGCTTACACCATTCATCACCCATGTAAGGTCAAGCCCAATGTTACATTACATTCTGTAATTACAAGTCTCCTGTTCCCGGTGTCATGTTCACTTAATGCTTTTGATTTTGACAAATATGTTTGTTTTGTTCCTTTGGGTTTCGATCAGTGTTCTTAGTGGACATTACATCAATATTGGCAAAGATGTAGGGATAAGAAAATATTACCTTTTTGTAGATGGTTTGGAAACAATTGTGTAAACCATTCTACATCAAAAGCAAAAAAGCTTCTAATATTAATACTGCTGCTAAACTATTGATGCATTATTTATTTTTCCTTTTCATTTTGGACATTTATAGCTATTTTAGGTGCATGAATACATGATGTTGCCACACTGAAACAAGAGCCAGCCCGCCGTTTAAAGAATATGGTCTTCAGCAAATGTACAAATACCCGAAACCGTGAGTCAGACCAGGTTTTTAGATTTTAATTTAATTCAAATTCTTAGAATAAACTCACTGTGAAATATAAGTGTATGTATTTGTTTTGTTCATAATTTTTGTTAAATGGATGTAAAGTTTAAGTTGTAAGTTTGTTAGGTCAAAGGTTATTTGCAATGTCTAACATTGCCAACAGATTAACATTGTATTTACAATTATAAAATATATATTCTTTGATAAAATGCATTTTTTGGTGCTCAACAACCCTCAAGCTTGGTTATGTGGTCCTCTAGGAAGAATAATCACTGCATTAACAAAATAAATAAAGTAAATAACAATACTTTTATGTTATGAGGCAAAACTTAAAAATGAAAATAGCACAAACATATTTGGCAGTTGCTCTTTGTTACTTTCTCAAATAGCTGGATTAGCTTCCTGAATATCTACTGAACCTGCAATAGGCCATTTATTACATAGTGATAATGTACTATGCAGATATTCTATGATTTACCCATTTCTTTTTTTTTGGTAAAACATTTAACACCTAACAAACTCTTAGTTGGTAAATTACTCCAGCTAATTACCTTGTTGCAAGCTGTTTATTTTTCAAACGTTTACGCTAATATGTTTATTATAGGATTGTTTAGCAATTTTTTTTCTGATTAAGCTTTTTTAAATGACTATTAAAACCTGTGTATTTCTATTTTCTGCAAATATTTATTTAGCCAGATTCACTTTCCTAGTAGATAACATGCAGTATGATGGAATGTGTGGGCTGCCCTTCTTTGAGAGGGTTGGCTCCGTCGCTGAATGTGTCATATGACCTAGAGTGCCCCTTTATGGCAGTCTGAGCTCCCCTTAAACACAAGAGCTAACCATACAGGCTTCTACTTTTCTCACCCTCGAGTCAAAGTCTGTCATGGCTGATTGAGCAAAAAGAGGAAAACTATGTCTAAGGAAGCCAAAAAGAAAGTGAGACAGGGACCACTACAGAGTAAAAACTACAGTGGATCTCGCAAAAGAAGTTGCTGATTGGTGTTTGATGAACAAGCAATCAGGATGCAAGACCCAGTCTTTTTTGGATTGTTATTATAAGACTGGTATGTTACCCTTTTGCCTGTTGTGTGCGGAATATGTCTGACTCTATATTATTCAGTTTTGTGAACTAAATGCTAAGCTACCAGGCTACACAGCATGCTATTGTGACTTCATAAACGCTCTGCAAATGGGGCTGGTTTGCATAAAGTCAATGCATTTCCACTGATTCATAAGAAGTAACATGGCAATTTGCGTCATGTTATTTGTACTTGTTTCAGGAAATAGCAGTTATGTCATCTAAGCTTTCAAGCTAACATTTGGAGTCTTACCTAAGATATCACAAAACAGATATGACATTTACCTGACCAGACAAAGTTTTGGTTCTCTGATGTAGGATTTAATCTAGAGGGGTGAATGTGGCCTTGTCTTTTCAAGTAACTTGAAGACTTCAAAATGTGCTGCCCCAAAATGGTCTGCTATCAGATTCCTAAACATGGAAGGAGACTGTTTAATTTTCTGTGAGTGCAGTGTTGCCAGTGGCCTTCAGAGGTGCTTATCCTGGAAGCTACAGGTCTCGGGGAAAAAATCTGAGTCATAGATTTAGGGAGGCGTTCTCTCATTTCACAGACACTGAAAGCTATTAAATGTTGTCTCTAAAGAGTGTTTGGTTGAAAAAGTTGTTTGTGGTCCCTGATTAAGCCAACGCGTGCGGGAAAAGGCAAAGGTGCTCTCTAAGGCAGAGTGCAGTAGGAAAGCTCCTCTGCCAAAGAACACTCCGACAAATAAGCATAGCATGAATGTCCAATATTCAACCTATAAAAATACTTTCACAGCGGTCAAATTTTGCAGTTTTGTACTATAAAGTTCTTATCGTTTTTATTAGCATGGCAAAGGCAACAACATTCTCATCAAGCCCTAAATTTTAGCTCTGTGAGGCAAACTTTGGAGATCAGACAGTCTTGTCTGCCCTCTCCACTTTTGTCACCGCCGTACCTGTGCAGGCAGAGAGAAGCTGTACCCTGTTATGTTTATCACAATGCATTATTTTGTCTATAAAAATATTTAAGACATTCTTGCATAAACAACAAAGCAAACGTTATCTGACTTTTTTTAATGTTTTTATTCCCAATTTGTTTACTATATTCTCTACTGTTTCTGACAGAGTTCTGTTTTAATGTCACACATTAAGGCTTAATAGCACTGACGACTGGAGGTGGCATTAATGCTTCTGGCTATACCTGGTCTGTTGAAAACCATCACAAGTATAGATTGGAGTCCGTTCAAGCAGAACCGTGCAGGGAAATTAGAGTATAGTTGGTGTTAAAAGGGATAAAATGTTTTCTGCTGTTCTGCTCTTGGCAAAGCGAGATTAGTGGTTAGCATATTAAGCTGGGTTAGTTTTACTCATAGCTAGACTAAATTAGGCTGTTTATTTTCTTAGTAGACGCAGTAATAACTCTGGAAGCTAATTGGAGACACTGGCAACTAGGAGCAAATGGTGCCAAAAGTTCAATGCATTACAATAAAGAGCACAGTCTTCCCAAGGTTAAACCAAAAATATGAGATGTTCAGAACTGATGCACCTTAGACTGCTGCAGTATCTTTCTTTGTTTCTCTCTCTGGAGGAAATCCATTACTACATACCGTTTTGGCTTTGGAGAATGCCACTGAGCAAATGTGTGTCTCCTGACACCTTGAGTTAATGATCAGCCAGCTTCCAGAGAGGCAATGTATTTTGAGTCACCAGCGAAGCATGACAATAACCTTTAACATTATCATTTACACACATATTATACAGCAGGACACATTGTCTATGGGTTGCCTGCAGCAATAAGTCATCTTGCACCCATCAGGTACAACTGTCATTTTTTTGTTCTTTTTATGTTAAGGTATGTGAATTTAAAGAGGTTTGCAGGCCAAACTCATCCATCTTAAAAATTTTCATTTTTGTCTTTTATGGAACGCCCTCTCAGCACTCGTCCCCTCCAAGGTGAAATATTGTCATAACGTCAGTAACGAAATGTTCTGAGATTTTAAAAAAAGAGGGAAATGAAATTAAGTGAGTCTTATCAGCCCATCGAACAACACCCCCGCATGCAGACATTTGAGTTATTACATATGTTTAAACTGGAGGGTGGCGGTTTCAAGGTCATTTCTGGTGCCAAGAGGGTGGTGAAATATTTGGGAGCAAATACAGATTGACAGGCACCAAGAAATCCGTTGAAAGACAATGATTTGTTATGAATCATGCAGGAGAGGATCTAACACCAACACACACAGGAGTGGCATCTGCCTTATTAAAACAGACCTTTGTGGCACCATATTAAGTCTGTATTAATGTGCAAATTGGCACAATGAGAACTTGTGGACAAAATATGTTTGGGAATTAAGAAACTTATTTCAGCTGGATAGGAAAATGCCATTGCATTTAATGCAATCTTTAAAAGCAAATGCAAAGTTGTACCAGCCATGCATATGTAATACTGTAGAGTATCCACAATGTTTTTAACACAAGTTGCTCTCTTCATTACCATTGCATGAATATATTCTGCCATTCACCCAATGATTTTGTAATTTACACGATTCTCTCTCTCTCTCTCTATCTCTCTCTCTCTCTATCTCTGTCAAACACAGAGCTGACTGTATTGGAGAGATCATGTGAATGCACTTAATGACAAAATAGCTAAGCCCCAAGAAGGAATAGAACGGGTTGTACTATGGGGTTTGGGTGAGGTCAAGTATACACATTGTACAACTGCCTGATATGACTAATATATAGACAAAAAAGATTCTTCATAGGTAAGAAGTTCCTCTGAAATTATTAACATGTTATATGAATATTTACCATTTGACATGTAGCATTAAAAAAACACTTGTGTCTAAGATTAAAGATGAACAAAACTGGTCAATGCAGTGTGTATTATTGGTATAATACTAATCCTCTTTGCCATTGCAACTACTATAAAAATAAAATACTATAAAAATACTATACAAATTGTGTAATGAGGCAAAATCCTAAAGGTTCTCTCATACTTGCGTAAAGACGAGTTCACACAGAGGCCACGCATACTCGGGGTGGACTCCACATGGACACATGCGCACAGGGCTAAATTTTTACGACATGAATGTTGTCACACTATAAACTGCTCGGCAGGAAGAACTAATTTCTATGTGACACCGAGCTTGATGCATTGAGCTGCTCCAAGCACCCGTAGCCTCAAAGTCCGTCTCTGTGTGCAGTGACAGCGGTGCGTAGGGTGCCTGCTGGAGAACAAACAGCTCTAGGTGCTAAACTAGTTAATTAAACATGCTACTATCCATTTCCCTGCTTCGTCCCACTGGCAAAAAACGAGGGGAATGTAGACAATAGGTACGCCCCACTTATCGCTATTTATTCACTTGAGAGCCGGTTGGCCGAAAAACTGAAGTCACTGGCCACCATCTTGCTACTCCCTACTCTCACAGAATCACAACATAAACATGCCGACTTGTGCATCATTTGGCTGCAACAACAAGCAGTTTTCCAGCTGTGGGAAGACGTTTCACAGGTCATTTTACAGTCAGTGGATGTACTAACAGCATCAAGCACCAAGAGAATCCATATATACGGAGATGTATCCTATAGTATAGTCTGCAGCCTAACATTAGTCTCGCTATCTCGGACCAACTTGATTACATTGACCGAGTTAGTCACTGACATTGTGTCTAACGTTAGAAAATAGAAATCAGAGTAAATAGAAATTAATTTACTTTGAAATGTCAATGTAGTAGTTTTTGATTAAATGGATGATGCTGTCATTGTTGTAGTGTTTGGTACATTTCTCATTTGAGAAAGTCATGTGCTGAAACATTTTACATGTTATACATATACATGTATATTGATCTGGTTGATTGCAGATTTCCACACAGTGATGCTGCACGGATGAAGCACGGATGAAACAATGGAATGAAACAATGAACTACATGTGCAACTTCTGTTATTAAAGTTATTCAATGACTGGATAGAGTATGTGTGTGTTTGTGTACATATGTGTGCATACATACTTGTATGTATAGTATATGCAAATTCTCAACTCTGTATATCACTACATCATTGAAGATATTTTTGGTAGTTTGTTTACTGTTACTTGCAATATCATTATTATTATTATTATTATTATTGGTATGCAGAAATGTGTGTGTGCATACACACACTGTGTATGTAATGTATAGATATACATGTACATTTGAGTGTGTATTTGGCAACTTTATGTGCTTTTTCTAGTGTAGAAACTGAAGCTCTGTGAAGTGCTTACATTGGTTCATTAATTTAGCTCTATTGTAAATCTATGTCAGATTTAAAGGCTAAAAGTAGACACAGCATAAAAGTATATGGCATTTGACATATTAAAAGTCTTAAGCCCCCCTGAACATATTCCCTAGTTACTGGTGGAAAATAGGAAGTACCAGTATGGCGGCTGGTGGCTTCACAGCAACGTGTACCACCAATGGCCAATCGGCTATCCAGTGAATAAATAGAGATCAGTGGTACGCTCACTATAAAGGAGTAAATATCCGCGGAGAGTCTGCACAGCTCACAATAGGAGCAATGTTGCACTCGAGTATGTGGGAGCCTTGAGGGTTTTTTGGCAAATTGGGATTCCATATTCCAAAATATGATTGGGAACAGTGGTTGGATATTGCCCAATCGGGCTAATCATATTTAAAATGAATAGCCGGATATGTCTTCAGTTGAATGAAGGAGTTTTTGTTTTTTTTTGTTTGTTTTTTGCTGTGCCTCTTCAATATTTGCAAATTGACACTGAGTATTATTCCTCAAGTTTGGTCACATTATTAAAATACGGAACAGTAGTGGATTATACTTATATAGGTTCTTGCAACTGCTTTTTTTGCACATACAATTGCATGAGAAAATAAAATGAGAGATTGTTGTAGTGATATTAATTGAGTTTGGCATGGTAAATACATCTCTACTTCTTTGAATTTCTATTGATTTCTTTAACAGTGTTTTTTCACAAGTAGCAGAAACATTTAGTGGGTTTGCTGTTGAGTTTTCATTATATATTTAACATGTGCTTGGTCTGGAAGGCACAGTAAGATGGGCCTATATTGATATGTAGATTTAATAAAAAAGCACAGCATGCCGCTGGCTTTGCTGCTACACAGACTTTCTCCTCTGAAGACAAGTAACCACTGACTGATTCCACAGCCTGCCCTGTCAGTTGTAATATCAGCCTATGCAAACGTGGGTTCGGAGGAACCGTGACAATCCAGAGAGCCTAAGATTTTGAACAATTAAGTTTCTCATTCCTGTCTTTGTCAGCCAATGGGACTGCTGAGGAAGCGATACAGTGCTGGTGGTATAATAAACCCTTGGTTCAGTCAGTTACCTTTCTGTGGCGAATCAGTGTTTGGAAGCTTTGATGTCTACCCTGAGTGTCAATAAATAGTGTTTCAGCTGCTTTCTTCATAGCTTTCCCTCTCACACCGAGAGCTATCTGGGGATATCTGACCACAACGCACAGCAGTTGAAATATCACAAACAGACAGGGAGGTGCAGCAACCAATATAGTCTCTATTCTAACCTAAATGCTATCTTAAAAGAGTGAAAAACATATTTATTTGTAGATTAGAAAATATGGATGCCACAGACAAGCTGTGCATATGGAAGTAGGTCATGATTTGATTGTTCATGAGATAATGAAAATTACCAGCAGGCCTTGACAGAGTTTCCAGTACCAGCCATTTGAAAATGCCCAGTTCTGGATTTCTATTGATTGCTTTGCAAAATAGTTTATATGTGCCATACTCCTTTGAAAGAAAATTGGAATCAACCAAAAGTGGAAGGCAAGGCAAATGTATTTCTATAGCACATTTCATTACAAAGACAAAGTGCTTTGGCCAGATGAGACCTAAAAAAACAAACTGAGAACTTGTCTGGATCTGGAAACTCTGAAGTGATGTAGCTGCAACAGAACTCTTCAAGTAACTTGGAACATAATAGTCACAGATGTCCAGTGAAACAGGAAGGAAAACAAAAAGCTTATCAGGTATAATTTTGCAGAAAATAAAATACAAAATGCACTGTAAACATTTTGTCATTAACACATAGGTATTAAACACAAGAAGAAAGTTTGTATGTGTTTAATTATGATAAACATTTAGGTAAATAAATAATAAAATACCAATTAATTGAATAGAGATGGGACTCCCAAAAGCAGTCATGATTTAGTTTTGTCATAATGACAGAAAACAAAGGTTTATTGTTTTTCTGCTCTCAAGAAGGATCCTGCACCAGTTGACAGAAAGAGAAAGTGTGTTTCAAAGAAAGCCCGGCACATTCGCAATGTTTATTCATTTGAACAGCTGATAAAATTTTAATTTAAAATGAAATGTGGTTTTGATCAAATATGCATGTGTAAATAAGCGCAGCTGAAAAACTTTCAATATCGAGAAAAAGGGTAAATATTTTTGTCCATCATTTCAAAAAGTAAAACTCATATGCAACTCATATTGCATTTGTCATGTCCTGACATGACAAATGCAATATTAGAAAACCTGTCTGGAGGATCTGTCTATAAAGAGGCTCTTCAGGCACTAACATCAGCCTCAAAACCCCCAAATTCCTGAATGGATATTTATTGACAATCCTCTTGAGGCTCCAGTTGTCCCTGTTGTTGGTGCACCTTTTCCTACTAGACTTTTTCCTTCCACTCAATTTTATATAAATAGTTTCTAACCTTTTCACATTTTTAAAATTTTGGTTTTTTTTTCTTCTGTAATCCATAATCATCAAAATTATAGCAAACAAATATTTCACTTTGTGTAACGAATCTATGAGTTGCACCTTCTGAAATATTTAAATTTGTTTAGCTGTATTTAGTTTAACGTCTGCTATCTAAAGGCTAATTGTCATTTAAAATCTCTGTAACTGCTAAAAATATACTTAAAAAGCAAAAAGGATTATGTAAAGGCCAAACACAACATCACACGCAGAAAAATATGTTACATGCTCTGAGGAAAGACGTAGACATTTAATGTGCACATTTTGGGAGGATCTTTGCTTGGTCCATCTCTACAGAAGTGAAAATATAGCATTATTGGTTACCTAATCCCAGAAGGCTTTTAAATGTAAGAAAATGGGTTTTTACTTGAAGATTTTACTTTCTAGTGTTAGTTTGAAAACTCTTTCGTTTTCCTGGAAAGACTCACTGATTTCTCTGGCCATCTGCATGCGGCTGAACAAACCTTTGATGTGTTTTGACTTCTGAGCTCATTTCAATCATGCATCCGGAAATATTTTCACCAAGCTATGGTTATATAAAAGAAATGTTGATTAGATCCCCTGGACAAATTATTCTTTGTTGAAACATTTTTTTCTCTTCTCCAAGAAGCTACTTCAGTTTGCAGACTTTTAGATATAATCAGCTTTATAAGCCGTGCCTTTGCATAGTGGATCAACAAGTTTAATGGTGACAATCAAAACCTGTTGTTCACATGCAAAAGAGGACTATCAGCCGACCGTTGATGCTATGATAGATGCTTTTTGTTTTTCACCTTGCTGAGTCATTATAAGAGGGGACAATTGGAACACAAGGCCACCACCCATTCAATGACGGGCAGTTTCGCTTCACAAAAATGTCTCGCTTTAACTATAAGGATGAAGATGCTCCTGGAATGGAAAAAACATGCTGGTTTGAAAGAGAAGTAGAGTAGATTAGGTTACCTCGAGCTATCTCTGTAGTTATGCTGCTATAGGCCAAAGCTGCTGGAGGACATCAGGGTCTATTTATCTCAATCTGCTGAGTTCTCCTACTGTTCTCCAATTTGCATTGCTTGTTGTCATTTCAGCCTTCAACTTTTTGTTCTCTTTTTGTCTTCATAGTAGGTACGCCTAGTCTGGCCTTCTGTTAGCTGTGACATCATCCAGGGAAGACAGATCACCCGCTATTACCATCTAATGTAGAACAGATTCCTGGATCAATGTAAGCTTCTTTACTTTTTGTCTCTCTTGTTGTGTCTCTGCTCTGTCTTCTCTAACCCCCAGTCAGTCGAGGCAGATGACCGTTCATACTGAACCTGGTTCTGATTCTGCTGGAGGTTTTTCCTTCCCGTTAATGGGGAGTTTTTCTTTCCACTGTCACCTCATGCTTGCTCAGTATGAGGGATTGCAGCTGTGGCTCTACGCTTCTTCAGGAGGAGTGAATGCTGCTTGTCAAGACTTTGATGCAACCAACTGGGTTCCCTTATATAGGACTTTTTTTTTTACCAATCTGTATAATACGATTGAATTTGACTTTGGAGAGTGCCTTGAGATGACATGTTTCATGAAATGGCACTATATAAATAAAATTGAATTGAATCCCCGAAAGAATGACCGCTGTCCTGCAGATGAATGTAAACTGCAGAATCTTGGCCAGATGGTGTTGCTCTTCTTCGCTGGGCCAGTGGCTGCTTTGTTTCTCCAATGTTTAACTGGTCCCAGTCCTTCTGGCACTTCACAGCATTCACAACATTGCTCTCTTTGTGCCGGAGATCAGATCTTTGGGGTAAACCAGTCTTTGCTGTAATGAGTTTTGGGGTTTGAAAGCCTCTGGGACATCATGTTTAGAAAATAAACGTCTCTTTGAAACTCCCGCAATACAGGGAATGACTTGGGGTCTGGGTTTATGTTTGGGGTCCTCCCTTTCACCCAGTGGCTGGTTGGAGTCTTCTCTGCTTTTGGGAAAGCCCAGTTGGGATAACGACGTTGCTCTAGGGCATGTCCTGTGTGTGATTTATGCTTCTCCCTGGCTCCTGAGTTTGTGGGGACATTGTCTGCTCTGTGACACTATAGCTATATATATATATATATATATATATATATATATATATATATATATATATATATTTTTTTTTTTTTTATCAGATATTTGACGGTAAAGAAGTTATTCCAATCCAAAATCAGAAATGGACAAATCCAGTATTAGTAAGTCTGAGCTTTGAGGGGGGTAAATCTGCCCCTACAATACTGCAATCAGTGCAACATTTAACATTATTGAAAGCTTTAAATGTTTTCAACAAAGTGAAACAAGTTTATGTTCCTCCAGTGTTCTTCATTTTATTCAAGTACAAAGTTAATTGGTAAGGATCAGGGTTCAACCCTTTTGTATATAGTTTATATAGTAGATCTTATACTGGTATGTTAGGAGTCCTTTTAGCTTAAAGTGTTGTAAAGTCTAAAGGATTATAATACACGGTGATGGCAGTTTGCGTCGCAGCCTACCAGAGTTTCATAAAAGCTGGATTTTGACATTCCTAATAAAACAAATCTGCCCAGAACATGACCTTTTTATCTAAAACAGATACAGGCACATAATTTATATCTAAACATAACTGATGGTGCAGATGGGAGCTGAATGATTTAATTAAGAAGGCAAAAGCATATTTTCTCCTTGAGCACTCAAAGACCTTTGTAGCAGCAGACATTTTGACTTGTCACAGTGGGAAGAGCACAGGTGGAATTAATGATGGCTCATTTCCATTAGGTTTCTCCGTAAGCTGCCACAATGAAACAGCATGCACAATAGGCAGAAGTAAAATAAGGCCATCATTAAATACCTGCGCTTCCCAACTGTTACATATCAAAGTGCCTGCAGTGAAAACAGTTTTTGGAAGAGTTGTTCTCTGCTAAATGTGGTTCAGTGTTTCCTGCTAAAACTAATGATCTGTTGGTTCAGCACAAACAGAAACCAAGAAGAGTGCTTTATTTTGATCCCACAGTTTGACATTTGTACTGCATTTTACTTGATCACTTCTATAACACCATCTTAATGTTTCTGTTACAATAACTGACATTCTCATCCTCTCCGTTACTGAGCTCTTCAACACAGTTGTCAACATTTATTTATAAGAGGTGATGTGTTTTCACTGCAGAAACCAGGAGAGAAAACAGAACTAAAGGTTTGAGTAAAACACAACTTTCCCCTTGTTTCTCAAACAATAGGGCAAAAACAGCTAATGGATAAAAATTTAGCCCCAGAAGCTGGACCTGGTAGGGAGGTGGTACCCTGTACTCTAGCAGAACCTTCATCGTGGGGGTGCTGTTTGTTGGTTTTGGCTAGTATCCCGTACTGCAGTGTGGAGTTTGGAAGTAAATTTGCACAGAGCGAAATGTTTGCCAACACCTCTGACTTTATGTTTGACCCCAACAAAGACTCACACTGCAATGTGCTACCTGCTGGTGGAGGTTGTGTGGTGCATCTGTAAACATAATTACTGCATACATTGGGTTCCACAGACACACTGGAAGGCCTGAAATAGAACAAATAAATAGTTTTAATTAAAAATGTACATAAAAGAGAAGATGGAAAAAGTTTGATATGATGTTCCAATTAAAATAGTCACCGTGAAAAGCTCCCCATTGAGTAAAATGATTTATCTATAAGATTGATCATTTTAAAAAAAGATCATTTTGAGTAAGTGAACATGGAAGTGTGTGTACAAAATAAGTCACATTTTATGTACACATTTCCAGAGTTTGAAGGGCAAAAAGTAAGTGTAAGTTGAAATATTTTAAAATAATTTGCATGTCTATGAAGTTTGATGTGATTGTGCAGATGTTCTACACCGCATCTGCTATAAAATATAAGTGAAAGTAATATTAATTCTAAATATATCAAATTTCCTTAATTCTGAAATGTTGGTGATTTCTCATATGTTTTACATTGTAACATGTATGATAAAGTGTATTTCTGTTTGTACCTTTGATATTCTTTCTGTTTGTTCTGTAGTTCTTTTTATATCTCTTTCTGCAGGTGTAGAAGCAGACTCTGAGGATGTTATTCATCACTCTCTTTTTCATCTGCTCTATTTTTGTCACCTTTTTCTCCCTTTTAATGTTTTTCTGTGACCATTGAATTTGTAATTATCTCAAACTAATATCAGATATCAAACAAAGCACAGTTTTGAAAGCAGTAATGGTCCCCTTGGGAAAGTAATTTTGTAATTCTTTGGCACTAAAAAAGCAATTATTAGTGCTACACTGCCAGACAGGACACAAACGCAAAACTATGTACATTTTCTATGGAGGGGTTTTCCATATTTCTTTAGACTACCATAAAACATAATTTCACAATTTTCCTTACCTATTTTTAGAAAGGAGGCAAAAACAACAAAACAAGGGTCAGAACTACGGCCTTAATTTTCTTTCCTTCCTTGATTTTCTTCATTTTAGGGAGATTCTGATGAACAGACTGTATAGTCATATAATGTGTGTGCTTACTTTCCGTAAATATCATTAATTGTGTTGTCTTCTTTAGGTCTAGTCAGTTGTTTGAAATATATTTCATCTTAGTTAGTTTTTTTTTGTTTAGTTTAGTCCCTTTGTTGTTCTGCTGTCACAGTCACTCACCAACACCTGCCTGCTTTTCGACATCGATCTGCGATTCTGTCCTCGACTTTCCTCCTCGCTTAATTTTGCGTCAGTTGTGTCTGATGGTAGGCAGTTAGATAATATCACACAGCTGACGCTGCCTCACTTGAGCAGCAAGGTAGCAGTTTAGTCCATTGCTGTGTCATTCTCCAAACCCAATGATCTGTACCATTGTGTAACTCCACTCATCACCTTGACACAACATCTGCTGCAACAACAAAGCTGTAGATGCAATTAACATAAGAGACACTTTCAAAACGCCGGCAGGTTGGACAGGTGGTGAAAGGGGCAGACTTTGGTGGAACTGATTTGTGAAATGTTGCCAGTTTTTTTTCTTCTTCCCTGTCTCGCTCTAAAACTCTTATGAATGGATGAAGCTCTCATACGGTTTATGCAAGAATAATGTGGTCGGCTTACAAATGCTTTGCACCTGCTGGAGAGTCAGAATTAAGTTTTCTTTTTTTTTTTTAGTTATGTCAAAGCTATGGATTGGTCTATAAACATGGTATACGCAGGTCTCTTTGAGCTTGGCCCTATTGGAAATAGGAATGTTTTCAGCTTTGTCTCACTGTGGGCATCGTTGATGTACACACTACCACTAAGACTCGGTGATGTAAAAAAAATGTGAAAATGATAACTCAATTTAAAATCCTTTCAACATACAAGGTAATATTTAGCTTGTGCATTTCATCTGAAAAACAAATAATTTAAAAGAAAAAAAAAACTGAGTAAAAATGTACATTACTCAAAGTTATACTTTGCTGAAGTCCCTTTAATTAGAGGTCAGTCTTCTTTGGTGCGTATGCATATATTTTACTGACCATGCACTGTTAATAATTTATGATCTTTTCATGTGACCTCTGGCTTTATAATATTCACAACATGGTGGTCTCTCCAAATGAGCACTCTAATAAATGATTTCATTTTATTTGCAACTGACATACATTTAACTTACCTCTGACAGTTTTTGTTCTCTAGCTGTGGCGTTAAAAAGACACTTCTGAGACTCGCCCTTCAAAGACTTGAGTTTTACCCCCTAAATGACTTAGTATTTGACAGGGACCGGCCCTAAAAGACATCAGCTATATTGGCAACGACTGTGTGATAATCAAGGAGTTTGAATTAGGTATACAGTGCTCCCAGTATACAAACATTAGTTTTAAATACATAAACAGCAGTAGGTGCGTGTGTTTCTTTTTGGTAATATTTAAAGACAAGAGGGAGATTGTGAAAGTGCAAATTATACTTGTTTTGTTTCACAGCAGTGTAGCTGACTACTCAGGCTGTAATGTACTCATTGTGACAATCAGAGAGACAGCCTGGGGAAAGAAACTCTTTGGCGGCTGTTTTTTTGCAAATAAGCCTCTGTAGCGCTTACCTGAAGGTAAAAACCTAAAAAGTTTTTCTACAGGGAGACACTTGCTTTCCGTTTCCCGACCCAAGACCTGCACATGTCCTGGATGGGGCCAAAGGTCATCTTCCTCAGTGATCTTTAGTGCAGGTAGGGGGCCAAAGCGGAGTGGGTTGGAGAGTTGTTGGTATGGGGGTGTGGGTAGTCCTTTTGTGCGGGAGTGAGGTGTGAGTGGCTTTTTTTTCCAAACTTACAGGAGAAGCTGTCTGGATCTCGAGAGCTTTTCTGTTTTTGCTGTCAAGTTTGAAAAGGTTGTAGCAGCTTCAGACAGAGTCCTGAAGCTGCAAGGGCAACTCTATGGTGGTGTTTGTATTAGGACAGTGGAACAGTGTTCCAGAGTGCAAGCTGCTTTTCAGGCACTAATGTGAAGGCTTGTTGTGGGATGTAAACACCAGTCAGAATAAACAAGGAGAGCAAATTAGGACTACTACCTCAGTAAATGAAAGAGTTTGCCGTTTACAGATGTTAAGTCTGGGTGAGGGCTACATGTCGTCTGTAACACTGTGATATCTCAGAAAAAACTGCCTGGATTAATAAAAACTGGAGAAAAAACTACAGAGAGGACTGCCTGGTGCTTCAGAGTTGCTCTTTGATTATGAGCAAGCACTATAATGGGGTGTCTATGTGTTGACAGGGGGGGCGAGGGGGGGTAATTATCAAGTTAAATATTTAAACACACCCATTTGGGACTTGATTAACACTATCAATACAAGAACTTTGATGGCTAAGCTAGCTGTATCTTGCAAATGAAACTCCACCCCTTGAAAATGGAAAGAACCCAAAAGGTGAGATTTTCTGCACATTCCACCTGATATACATGAACTATTTCAAACCTATTTGGGAACTAATAAATGCTATTAATAGAACTGTTACATCTCAAAGTAACGCTGTATCTTGAAAATAATCCACCATCCCCCTTTAAAAAAAAAAAAAAACATGAAAAGAGTGTTTTCTTTTTTGGCTTCTTCCACCTTTATATGCATTCACTATTCCTGCACACTGCCGATACTAAAAGACTAAACTAAATGTTTATTTCAAATAGAACACAGTTCAATATTTTTTATTCAGTCACATTGACATGGAAAGACGTTGAACTTGTTAGTCTTAAGTAGCACCACACATTATTATTGTTATTCTTTTTTTAAATTATGTCATATCCTGTCCAGATGCCAGCCTTTCAAAGGGGCCACCTCGAGATTTCAGTGTGTCCAGCATCTCTAGTCTCTCCATCTCTTGTTTCTGGCCTGCCCCACTCTCAAAATTCGCGTTCATGAGTTTACTCCAGTTGAGTGCAACCTCTCTTTTTGCTTGGGCTGCTGCCTTGAAACCTCTGAAGGATGGAACCTTTCCATCCCTAAGCTCCTGGCTCTTCTGTAAAATGATTGACCTACTGACTGTGTTCAGTGACACAAACCAAAATAAATCATCATATAATTTTGTTAAACAATACCAACACCTCTGTTTAACTGCTTGTCTGATAGTGTGTTGAATAGCATCGTCTGCTTGGGGATTTCAATGGTTTGCTTGCAATCAATCAGGAGCCACGATGCATTATGTAAATGTACTTTATATAACCTTGCAATATCTGACAGGTGAACGAAAGTGTTCTCTTAAGATTTTATTTTAAATGATAAAAGGGGGGAAACTGGGTTTCCCCCTTTTTATCATTTGCACCATCTCTAAAGGGGGTGTAATTATTTTCCTTTTTTTTATTTTTAGCCCCCCACCCCTAGTTGAGACTGATTAACGACTTGATTAAAGACTTGACTTGGACTTATCCTCCTCTTACTGATTAAATAAAGTATATAATCAAAAAGTGTTTTCTTCTTAAGGAAAAATATATCTTCCCCACCTAATGTCTGTTCTGATGCACAATGGTTTAAATATAGTGAGATTCTTATCTTTTTTAGATTGTACTAGTCTCTCACATCAGTCTGAGTAAAGTTGCCCCCCCCCCCCCCCCCGAGTTTCTGCTGTGAAATTGTCCTCAAGCATTCTCTGATACGTAACATATTTCATGCATCAGTCTAGAACAGTGAGCTGACTAGGTCATGCTGGAGCTAAGCAACCCTGATTCCTGACACCTTCCCCTCCATGCTAAATAGCTGGTATGAGTTGTTCTTTTGTCCTAGTGAGCCACATATCCTGCCACACTTCACATGGAGTTTTTTTTGTTGTTGTTGCTTTTTCTTACTGTATTAGCATGCAGTTTAACATTAACAGTGAAATGGGCAATTTTATGATTTTCAGTGACCCCTTTATATTCTTACCAGACTCATAAGCAGCTAAAATCTTCTTTCTGAAGGTATTAGACATTTCTTTCAATCTCACCATGACGTTTATTTCACTTCAACTGTCAGGAGCACAACAAAGTAAATATCATATGTATAAAACAGAACAAACCTTCTATATGCTGAGTAATGATGTTTTCATCATGTGCACCTTGAGTAATATATATATATATATATATATATATATATATATATATATATATATATATATATATATATATATATATATATATATTAGGGCTGGGCAAGTTAACGCGTTAATTTCGCGTTAATTCATTACACTATTAACGGCGATATTTATTTTATCGCGCATTAACGCATGTTGCTCACATGCTTTCAGTCAGTGTCAGTCAGCAGGCGCGCTGACTGCAGCGCGCGGTCACGGCAGCACTCTCCCGCTTCCCCTCCCCTCTCGTACATGGCTCAGCGGCGTCAGCCAATCAGCACGCAGGCTCAGCCTGGCCCGCCCACTCAGCTCTCACACAAACTTAACAAAGAAACAGCTGAGAGAGACCGCAGCAGCGAAAAAACATGAACAGAGGAAGTAGCATGTTTGGCTTTATTTTAATACCGTAAATGAAATCAAGCTGTATGTTTTGTAAAAAGCCGGTTCATTTCAGTGGAAACACAACAAATTTATCTAAGCACGTGAAAAAACATGAAAACGTCGAGCCCCAGAAACGGAGAGAGGAGACGAAACTTCTGTCATTGCCCCGACAGACCCACAGACTGACGTCTCTGACTGAGGCGTTTCAGTCCTCCAGGGAACATCCAGGTAGATCAGTGGATGGATGGATGGATGGATGGATGGATGGATGGATGGATGTTACTGGAGCCCACACATAACATGTAATTAAGACCTTGAAAGAACCCAGTACATATATTAAAGTGTTATTTAAGATAAGATAACATTAGCTAATCCTTTTTTTATCCCACGACGGGGAAATTTATAGGATTAAAGCAACAGGCAGGTGCACACAACACAGACAAAATTACATAAGGATTGAAATATATAAGAGGTGGATTAGCGAAAAAACACTGAACATAACATTATTATTATTATTATTATTATTATTATTATTATTATTTAATTGTAATAATAAAATAAAAACCACAAAACCCAAAAGGTCAACAGTTTCATGATACATCAAGCTTAGGGACTGGCTAATATACAGTAGGTCAAAAAAGGCCATATTCTGGCTGCAGTGCTTGCTGTTCTCTTATGAAGAAAAGATCAACTAGTGCACTAAATTCAATAGATGGGTTGAAAATATCCAGTATAAAATAAGTGCTACAAATGTTACAACACTTTTGTTCATATGGCAGCAGAACATTAAAATAAAAGTGCTCTTTACACTACTTTTGAATTCATTCTTGGAGTTTGTAAATACAATGCGATTAATCGCGATTAATCGCGATTAATCAGGGCGATTAATCGCGATTAAATATTTTAATCGTTGCCCAGCCCTAATATATATATAATGTAGTGAGAGAGAGAGAGTTTAGCCATAAAGGGGAGGTGTGGCGGTGTCCTCATTCATTTCTGACATGATTTTTTATTTTTTTTTATTTTACAGAATTCCTATGCCTAAATATGTTGCTGGGTTTCCAAACCTTTTCCCGACTGTTAATACACATGCGACGTTCTTTTGAATTGTTCATTGACACCTTTGAGACACTTTTTGTTCATAATTAAATTATTTAATCTTTAATACCAACCATGGGGAATTTGATCTCTGTAACAGTTTCAGGCCTATTACCAAGACATCAGGATATTTAATCTCTGATGGTTGAGGCAGAGACTGGCCCCCTATCCACCTTAGTATGACGGGGAAACTTACTTCTGTGAAACATTAATGTCGAAAGAAAGCAGGAAGAGACAACTCCCTGAGAGAAGCCCTCTTTGAAATACACAAACTCAATTTAAATGCCTCATTTTTGCACGCTGACTGATCCTGAGCGATACGGGAATACATTTTAAATGTCGTTCAACTGAACAGATGAACATGTTTTTTTCTGTATGGCTCGTGTTCCAGCAATATAAAAGGTCTGTGTCTCATTGTTGTTTTACAGAATTAAACATGCTCAGAAAAACATAACTGACGTTGTCTTCATTTAGCACACACCAGTGATATATTTTGAAACAACTGAACCAGCTGAGAGGTCTTCTGTAGTAAGCGTATGCCAATGTAAAGTGATTTTGACTGGGGCAGCAAGAACGTAGCCATGCTCGGAGTCAGTGATGCGCACCAATGAGAAATGTTAATGTATCACCCTGAGGGTACATTCGCACTGAGAAGATAACTTCATACAATGTGAGGAGCTTTAAAAGTTTGGGTTGCACTGACCACTGCTGGATACGTTTCTGATGCCGCTACTTTTGACAGGCAGAGAGGCTGTTTTCCACACAAGACAATGCTCACCCTTGCTAGTCTTCTTTTAATCCACTCAAGCTGGGTTCAAGTGCATTCCTGGTGTTTCGAGTTACCTTTGACGTCATTGTCTTAATTTGGCTGGTGTGCAATTAAAGGAGCTCAACGATCAAAACAGCAGCACCAGTTTGGACGTGTCATCTTAAAGCTTAGTGACTATAGGAGATGCATGGATTCTGGATGCCGACATAAGAGGCTTTATCGGTCAGTGAGCCGTTTCTGATTTGTTGGGTAGCATTAAGGAGCCACACCGAACAGAAAAGTCTGTTTCTGGATCTGCTGAGACGGAAAGCCACAGAGCCATCACCAGGTGGCTTCTTGAGCGCCAGCAGGAGGCAGGTTTTAAAGAACAGCAGATGCTTTCATGTGTAATTTATCTCCATAATGATAAGCACAGTGCTGTCCAAAAGCGTTTATATACCCTGAAGTTTCTCAATTGAAGTTACATCATCTTCACAATCTTAATATTGGGGATTTCCCTGTGATCGACCAGTAAAAAAGCGGTTAATTATGAAGTGGAAGTTAAACGTTTTTAAATCTTCACAAATCAAATGTGAATACTGTGCCCTGCACTCCAGCTCATTGTAGCACCACCTTCATGCTGCAGTTACAGCAGCAAGTTTTCCAGGGATAAGTCTGGATAAGTATCACAAATCTAGAAGGAACATTTTTATCCATTAATGCATTTATTTCAAAATTGCCTTTCAGGCCAATCAAGGGCAGTGTACAATAAAAGAAAACGTACAAAACGGTTAAAATGTAATAAAGTTCTAGTCACTGTGATTTATTAAACAAGTGAGTTTTGAGTCTTGATTTAAATCGAGGCAGAGCGTTCGGGAGGAGGGACTTCCATGTTTGGGGAGCAGAAGAGCCCAACGCTCTTCTCCCCTTGATGCTGAGAGGGCTGGAAGGCGCGGTGAGGTGGATGGAGGAGGATGACCTAAGGGAACAGGAGGGGGTGGCATTGCACCGAAGATCTGACAGATGAGCAGGAGCGCGGTTGTGATTAGCTTCGAATGTGTTCAGAAGAATTTTCAGCCCTGTTCTTGATTTAACTGGAAGCCAGTGAAGCTGATGGAGATCAGGGGTGGTGGGGTGGAGAGAGGGGGTTTTGGTGATAATGCGAGCTGCTGAACTTCTAACCATCTAAGACGTATGAAGGGAATCTGTGAGGAAGACTAAAAAAGGGGAGCGTGACGGTGGTCAACGCTAGAGGTGGCGAGGCTGTGAAGTGAACAAGGGTAGAAGTGGTGAAAGGAGGGGTTTATGCTGCGTAACTGAGAATAGGCAGGATGAGTGATTTTACTGAAGTGATAATGATGGCGCATTATCAAGGATGACACCCAAACTCTTAACCAGAGGGGGAAAGAGGAGAGCTGAAATCAGAAGCTGACTGTCAAAATAACACAGTCAGCTAAGTAAGTGTTCACCAAAAAACATCGACTTACAGGTATACATGCTTTACTAAAAATTATTAAAGATAAAATGATGAGCAAATTCCTCTTTTTCCCATTGTACAACACACTGAACCATCCTTCTCTTGTTGTAAGAAGCAATATGGCATTATAAACCTGATTCTTGTTTTATTTTATTTTTATTTTTTTTTATTGTGTTCACAGCCCTTGGGGGAATGGGGGGGGGGACTGTTGTCATTCTTCAACAATCAGTGACTTATAGGAGTGGGGTATAACCTGAGCAGAACACCAGGCCAGAGTTTGACTTAAAACTAATGAGGCATTTTTTTTCCTCAGGTTCTCTGATTTCTTTGTGAGGGAGGTTTTTAAAAAGTCAGTTTTAGCAGGAATCTCCGTTTCCCACCTTAAATAACACATGCTCATTTCTATATTAGTTGATTGGTGTTATTTGCAGTGACGGTAATAGCAATGTTAAAATACTACTCTCTTCAGTAGTAGTTTCAGCATTTTTACCGACAATAAAATGTGGTTCTGGCACACAGGGTTGAAGCCGTCTTCCACTCACCGAGGGCTAAGGTGGTGAAAACAATTATATTAGAGTAAAGTAGCAATGTCAAAAGCAATGCTGCCGTTCACGTCTAAAAGTTTCAGAACACCAGCCATCAATGCCTGGAGTTTGAGACCAAAGCTTCACAAACTGTCCATTTTAGCTTCAACCAACACCTCCTTGGCTACGGATATTTTCACAGATTCAAGCGACCTCAGCTCTGTGCCTTCACAGAGCCCCAGAACCTGATTCAAGGCACCTCAGAGCCCTACAACATAGCTTTTTTGTCCCAGAGCCCAAGATCTTAGTCAGGATTCAGGTGACATGACACTAAAATCGACCCAGAAGAGTAATGGGTGGGTTGTTGATTTGCGTCGGACTTGGAATGTGGCTTTGAGGATGAGCCGTCAGGATTGACAAAGACTCCTGGATAGGTGTTGAAACAGAAAAATACTGAGTGAAAGTCTGGTTGCTTCTGATTTAAGCCCATTTGCTTTTGCCACGATCTGGATTGCTGACAATTTGCACGGGCATGTTTAGATCAGTGTTTGTACCTAAACGGTATAAGATGGATTCTCGTGTGTTTGTCTACGTACAAGAATTCCACTTTCAGGCAAGGTTAGACGAGTTCAGTCCCAAACAAAATGTCATTTTACAAATTGCAAATGTAAACTAAATCCATCTAAAACTCTGTGAAGATCTTACACTTTCCAACCAAATATACCTCAGTTTAGAGACGGCAACCAAAACAGATTAGTCACATTTTATATTTACAAAAATACAGTCTCATAAGACGGATATTGTGCACAGCCATCTTGTTGCATTCAAAATAAACTAAACATACCGTAATTTATAAACAAAACTTTGCATGACATTGCACCTCAAGGACTCTCGTATTTGGCTCCGTAATGATTCCCGTCAAGCATCCAAAATAAGACATAATTTGACCTCAGGTGGGTAAAAGGATTTCTTGCAGAGCATACTAGAAGCATACTTCTTTAAGGCAGCTCTGGTTTATGCAACAGGATGTCCCTTATAGTTTCAAGGCTAAGCTGAAACGTTCATTCTAAATTATATTTTATTGCTCCTGCACTGAAGGTATTTTCAATTTTTATCCGATGTTTAAGCTGTGTTTCCTTCAGTACGCTGTGTACCAGCCCTGCGGTCATTTTATCTGATAAAGTAAAGACATAAATAGATGTTTGAAGCCTTTAGTACCCCCATTTGTTTGCTGATAATAAAAAATGAATAATTCTGCAGTTTTTCGGTGGCCCATTCGGTGCACATCAGTAGAATCATCTAAGAGCCTTTTATTATTCAAATTGCCATGTCTGTCCGTCTGATGGGCTCTCCCAGAGGAACTCCATTATCTTACCTTGTATCTGACTTAGCTTGAAAAGGTGGGAAAAGTGGATTTCTATTGAAAGAAAGTGACACAATACAGCAGAGCAAAAAGCACAGAACACTTCAATGTTGTTCTCAGCAAATTTACTTTTAATGGGCCTTTTGACATGAAATTCACCCCAGATGTCAGTAACATCCACAAGTCCACAAATACCAAGAAATCAGAGCCAATTAGCCCATAAATTAAGTAACACATCATAAAGTGCAATGACACAGAGGACACACATTGATCACACAATCCATCCATCCATTTGCCAACACAACTAGCCCTGCTGGGGTCGCGAGGGTTGCTGGTGCCTATCTCCAGCTGTCAAAGGGCGAGAGGTGGGGTACACCCTGGACAGGTCGCCAGTCCATCGCAGGGCTGATCACATATTATGCAGTGGAAAATACATAGTAATGACAACTTCAGGATGTTCTCTTTATGTAGAAACCAGCATTGGCCAGGTTCAACTTTGACCCTTTCTACTACAGTAACTATTCATCTCTTGGCCTCCTACACACTTTAAGTTTGACTTCTTTCCAATGATTTTGGTTGATGTTTGCAGAAGACACCACTGTCGTGTTTGTTTTATTTCTTTCGAATTTATGAACATATTTTGTTTGTAATAGAAAAATTGTGCATACACATTTTATGTAATAATTTGTACAACAAACAAATAATCCGAATAAACTATGTATACATTACATTTCATCACGTCACAGCTGGCAAATTTATTGATTCCTTCCTTACTGCTGTCGCTATGACTGGGATAACTGAGAATTTACACAGGTATGTTGCTTCCTTTGATTCAAAACTTTGCTGTTACATGATTACACTATCAGATCTCATTTTGCTGTAGACAACAACGACCTCGTATCCACAGGATTGACCAACAAGTAATGTATCATAGGAAAGGGTAAATAGTGCTACTTTCAAGTGAATGCTCTCTTTTCTTCGGACATCTTTGTTAATTTCTGTGAGGTGGGTTGCGCCTATACGTAATGTCACGCAAAGGATTGTGGGATTCCTTATAGCACCTGAGCGCCTGTAAGTGACATTGCGAGGTCCCTATGCTAAAGGAGCTATGAGAGGAAGCATACAGGTTCCTACCTCCTTCCCTACTTACCGCACTACTTGGACAGCACTTATCACGGCGACCGCTGGCGCACTTCCACTTTGGCTAAAGAGTCCTTACCCAAAAGACATTTTTGGATGCAGCCCCTGTGAAGATCACTTAACAAAGTTAAAAGCAAACAGAAAAGCAAAGAAAGTGAGTTTTAAGTAACTTTGAACTTAAATCCATCTGATTGTTGCTTGCTGATGGACTGATCCTAGCATATCAGAAACCATGAAAATCCCAGTACATCACCACACAACCATTTACAGGGAATGGTCCAAACAAGAAAAGAAACATCCACATAGCTATAGTTGTGCTGACAGAAGTGCCTTGTGGATGTCAGAGGATAATGGGTAGATTGGATTTAGACTATAGAAAGCAGGGGGTTGTCCTCGGGTATTTTATAATTTGATTATGAGTCACAAGGATTATTCGTGCACAATGATGCACCCTAACAACTAAGTCACTAAAACTAAGGCCTTTCTAGCAACCTGCCACTCCTCAACAAAACTCAATGCAACTCATTCATATTTGCTGCTGCATGCCTCTCATTCTGTGCTGAACTGTGTAACAAGATTTCTCATATTCATTCCAGTTTTCTTCAGCTTGTAGATGGCATGGCTCCGTTTCAAAGGCATTTGTAGACAGGGCGCTGGTTGCATTTCTTGCTCAGCCACAATTTCACTTCAGGAATAACTTTATCAGTTAAAATTAGGATAATCAAGTTCTGACATTTGTAAATTGATTAAGAATAATTTATGTTTGAACCGCAGTGGATCTAGAAATAGATTTTTACTGTTCGGTGTTTTACTTATTCTTAACTGTGTCTTGTAATGACTGGTCTTTCTCAAGCTCTCTGACGGGGATCCTTGGATGTTGGACTGCTAATCATTCTTGTGTCTCCTCTGTCAGAAGTCTGTTGGTGAGGCGACTTTTGGTGAAATTATGTTGTTTCCACCTCTGGATTGTTGATTTAGAAAATCTGAATTACATCTGAAACCAATGGGTTCAGTAGCAGTAAATATACGAAGATCTTTGGAGAGCCTCTTGCCTTCACTCATGAGATGCTTTCTAAACAATACATTGGAGATAAGAAACCCTTTGACAGGCCATAAATTAGGACCAAACCAGTTGACATTGATTTTCTTTGAAAGGGAACTTCCATTTTTACATGTGCAGATATTAATGATATGGGTTTTCTACAACTTTTTAAGCTTCTTTTCAGCACATTTTCTATACATATTCCTTCTGTCATTCCAACTTATTACAAATTATTTATTTGTATTGCTATCTTTGTATGCGTGAATTACTTGGCTTGGTATCCATAGGTTTATGGCACAATTTTGGGACACCCAAGGTGTACTGAGAAGGTCAAAGATCTGGTGACGGGAAGACTGCAGCAATCCTTGAAGTACTGGGATACAATTGTATTTGCTGACAAACGCGTTTTGGCTTTTTGCCTTCATCAGGATCATTATAAATCACTAAGCAGCTTGTGTTTATATTAATAAAACTAGATATGGAAGTAATTCCAATTAACTAATCACACATGTACAGATACACAGGCTGACATATCAGTATTCAAGGGGATTTTGCTTGCAGACTGGGTGAACCAGATAGGCTCTGGGCTGAAACAAGTTAAAGGGGAAAGTTAAATCAAAATTGGTTTTAAAATTAAACCTAGCTATCACAGAAGCTATAAAAGCTAATCCCATAGTAATGAAAACTTTAACTAGATAACAACAATTAACATCACAAGTAAAGGGTTATTTAAATAAAATTAAAAAACAAACATAAAATAAATACAAATTAGTGTCAATCACATAAACTCATTAAGAGATGGATTCTCAGTTATGCAAAATATCCAGAATGCCTTCTTTTTCTGATAAAATGAATGTTCTTTCAGAGTTCTTTTTGTAGACCACATTTTTTTAGCTTTGCAAAGCCTTTTACATCAATCACCTTGTCAGTAAGAGGGTGCTTAAATTATTTTAGATTTTTAGTGTACTGAAAACTTATGAAAGACCCACATTTAAAATTACCTTGTAGGTTATGGGTTATCAGGGTTGCTTCGTGATTAGAGCTTTCAGGACCTTCAGAGTCCTGAAAGCTCTAATCATTCTTTCAGGTTATCATTGACAGCTCTTTGAAATCCCTTGCAGTCTTTGGTCACTTTGAAGGATGTGTCAATGTTTTAAGATGATGTCTTTAACGTTCTGGTTTTGCCCTTATTAGTTTAATATCAAGAGCCACAATAAAGACATATTTACAGAGAAAATATCAACAGGCTTGATACTTGCATTGCTGTAAAATACTATTTGCTCTCCACAGAGCTTTGTGCTTGTGACCCACTCAGATCATCCCAAAAACGGTATAGGGTAGTTCACGCGTGACGTCAGCGCTACATCCGGGTCACGGTGGTTGGCAAAAACAGTACTGTTCTCGTCTACTACATGACAAAACGGGTGATTTAGAGCGTACTTTTAGTTCGTTTATTTTTGGAATCTAAGCAATGCCTACGACTTGTTGTGCTCCCGGTTGCACACAGAGGCATTCCAAATCGTTGGATGTACGTTTCTGTCGTTTACCGAAGGAGGAAGGACGAAGAAAGAAATGGATATTTTCAATGAAAAGAGCACAGGCAGACACTCCCAATGGACTGGGGGAGCCATCATACTACGACAGAATTTGCTACACTTCATCTCCGGTAAATACAACTTAATTCTGTTCTAGTCATTGTTCTACTTAAATAGCGGCGGAGGGGAGGTGGCGATCGCTACACGGGCCGGAGAAGCGGTAGCAGCAGCAGCACGCCGCATCATTTTAGTTTTCTTCGTGCAATCAGTGTACAATAATGTGCTCTAGACATTACGCCCCCGTTCACGGGCGCTAGTACTTCTGTGTTTACGCTGCAATGTCGCCGACACCCCCACCCATTTTAACAAGACAAAAACACCTAAATAATCCGTAGCGAACAATGTTTTTTTAACCTACCAGGCGGGTCTTCCTCTCTGCTGAAATGCGGTCTGTGTCCGACGCCGCTTTGTGCTGTTGCACAAACGTGTGAACAACATCCATCCATCCAACCATCCATCCATCCATCCATCCATCCATCCATCCATCCATCCATCCATCCATCCATCCATCCATCCATCCATCCATTTTCTGACCGCTTAATCCCTCATGGCGTCCCGGGCGTTGCTGGAGCCTTTTTCCTGATATAAAATAATTGTAGCCGTCCAGTGGTTTCAGGGGCTTTCATGCTCTCTCGTCTGTACTGGCCTGCGTGTTTATAAGGCAGCTATATGTCGCGGTACGAAACCCTTGGCCAGCATTTCACAGACTCGCTCCGTCCCTTCAGGCTTTTGCTGTGTGGATCTGGCAATCTGATACCATCAACCATCAACTTACTCTTAAAACGATCTTGTAGTACGTTATCTAAAGAAGAAAAATACGTGGAGAACTCGTCAGTTTCTCTGTTTGCGTCCGCCATTGTGTTCGTCTTTTGCCAACCAGTCCGGCGCGCATGCGCGAAAAACCTGCATCAAAACAATAACAATGAACTGGTCTATTACCAGAAAAAAGATAACCTGGGTAAGACTAAAACTGTTTGAAATCATGGTTTCATTTATTAGTGGAAATAAGCTGTCCAAGCCAAACTGGCCCTATGTAAAAATAAATAAATAATAATTGTCAACTATCTTGGTTAGTTGACAACTAACCAACCAATTGTGCAATACTTCCTATGGTATTTACTTTTTAATCTTAGCCTTCTTTAGAGGAATCTTTTTTCATTTACTAAATATGTTGTGTAACTCTTTGTCTTTGACACTGACAACCGAATTTTTCCATTGTGGGACAAGAAAGAAATCTCTTATTTTATATCTATTAACCGGTGGTTCCAACCTATTTAGCAAATGCTGCTGTCAAACATTTGACATAACCGACGATGAGTATTTACAGGTATCTCAAAAGATTACAATATCATTAAAATAAGTAATATTTTTGTCCCTCATTTCCTAAAGTGAAACTCATGTATTCAATTTAAGCATCACACTGCGAGTAAAATATAAGCTAATAAACTCAAATCACCTGCAAAGCCTCTAATTGGTCTCTCAGTCTGGGCCTATAGGCTACACAATCAAGGGGAAGACTGCTGACTGGACAGATTTCCAGAAGACCGTCGTTGACAGCCTCCGCAAGGAAGGGAAGCCACTATAGCTCATTGCTGAAGAAGCTGATTGCTACCAGAATGTTGTACCCTAGCATAGTCATTTAAAGTTGACTGGAAGGAAAATGTGTGGTAAGAAAAGGTGCACCAGAAATTGAGATAATGACAACCTTGAGAGGATTGTCGTGAAAGATCCATTAAAGAATTTGGGGGAGCTTCACAAAGGAGTGCATTGAGGCTGGAGTCAGTGCATCAGATGTAGCATTTCTCGCGTCAAGCCCGTCCTGAACGCCAGAGGTGTCTTACCTGGGCTAAGGAAGAGCACTAACTGGGACTGTTGCTCAGTGGCCCAAAAGTCCTGTTTTCAGATGAAAGTAAATTCTGTGCAGAATCCACGTTGCTTGAGGCCCAGTGTGAAGTTTCCACAGTCGTTGATGATTTGGGGTGCCATGTAATCTGCTAGTTTTGGTCCACTGGCTTTTCTGACGTCCACAGTCAACACAGCCATCTACCAGGAAATTTGCGAGCACTGCATGCTTCCTTCTGCTGACAAGCTTTATGGAGATGCTGATTTCATTTTCCAGCAGGACTTGGCACCTAAACAAACTGCCAGAGGCACCAAAAGCTGGTTCAATGGCCATGTTGTTATTGTGCTTGACTGGCACTGAGAAAGGAAGAGACATTTCAGAAGCTCAACACTTCTGATTACATTATCCTTTTTTATATGGATCTTATGTCTCATTAAATTTTTCAGAAACAATGCACTTCATCTGCGAACCGTAGTCATCGAGCTTACAAGAAAAAGAGGCTTGGAATATTTCACTCTTAGTAATAAATCTACATAATACTTGAGTTTCACTTTATGAAATGAGTTCTGAAAAATATTGAGTTTTTTCCCAATATTATATATATTTTTAGATGTACCTACATATCACTGTGGAGGCATTTTTGCCCACTCTTCTTTGCACAATTGGTTTGTTTCAGCAACATTGAGAACTTTTTGTCGAGTGTGAATGTTTGAGGTCATATGAGAGAATCTCAGACTTAAGTCCAAACTTGGACTGGGCCACTTCCAACACTTAATTTGGTTGTTTTTCAGCCACCCAGAGGAAAACGTGCTGGTGTGTTCAGAGAGGCCCTGAACTTATCATCACAAACTGATAGCCAAGCATTCTCCTGCAGGATGGTCTGGTACAGAACAGTGTTCATGGTTCCATAAATTATGGCAAGGTCCAGTTCCTGGGGAGGCAAAAGCAGCCAGCACCCCTTAACCATCACTTTACCGTCACCATTCTTGACTGAAGTTACACCATCTTACATCAGTTGTAACTGGACATACATAATCCAAAAAGTTCTACTTTTTTTTCTTTTCAGTCCTGTGACGTGCTTGTCAACCTGGTCGAGTGGCCATGGAAGAGGGACCCAAACGGCAGTCCAAAAAAAAAAAAAAAACAATGTGACATCTGTGGAAGCTTCTTCTTCTTTTTATTTTGTAGCCAGCAGGGTAACCAACGTAACCACGAACACCCAACAATGAACAACAAATGACAAACAGCTCAAATACAAATTAACCAAAATTGGGAAAAACTATTATTAGGGTTACGTTAAATGAAAATAGAAACTACAATACTATTTACATTAGACAAATAACAAAAAAAAAACACATTTGCAAACTAATACAAACTGAAAACATCTTAAACCCATTCCAATATTTACTTAAATATCTATAGCAACACAAAAATCCACTCTGGCCATTATCACCCCTCTGTATAATCTGACCCAATCTGGATAATCTGATTGAATTTGACTTTGTAAAGTGCCTTGAGATGACATGTTTCATGAATTGGCGCTATATAAATAAAATGTAATTGAATTGAATTAATCTTACTTTGAGCCACACTGCAGTCTGCACACCTGGGTGTGACACGCTAGGATGAGGTCCCTCCACTGCAGGTGAAACCAGAACAAACAATTTCCAGTTGATGTGCTGTTTAACTGTTTACCATTAATACATCTGTAAAAACAACAATATTGAACTTAACATGTAACGTTTGCTCATCGTTACAAGTCCCCTGAATATTTTTCCAAGAGCAGTAGGGATTCTTTTTTTGGGGTAAATGTGGCACTACCTATTGTTGTTTAAGGTCAGAAGTGTTTTTTTCCCTTGGAACTCAGAACATGAGAATTGACCTTAATTAGGCAAAGTGAGGTCTGTTGTTCTGGGTCATTTTGGGACCTTCTGGACGATTCTTGGATTAATGTTAGTAGGCATTACCAGGAAGGATTTGCTGCTTTTCCTTGTTTCTCCATTTTTGTAATATGGCTCTTTTTGTGGTTCACGGGTCTCCCAAAGCCTAAGAAATGGCTTTGTAAGCCTTTCCGGACTGACTGATAATCAATAACTATAAATCATCTTATTTTCTTTAGATCAATGGGTGTTGTATTGCTTTCTGCAATCTTTTATCCTACTTCAAGTCGTCAGACAGGTCCTCTTTAAGTAACTTCTTGATTCTACAGATCTGGTACTGATCTGATCTGTATTTTGTCAACGTAATTTTTGGGTGATCTGAGTCATTTAAAAGTTTTAGAAAAGCAGAACCAGGAGCAATGTGTAGGTTCCTTTAAACTTTTCACATCACAGCATTTCCCCCATTTGTAAGATTAAAAAAAGCTAATCTCAGTCCTGTTGTTTTTCCGGTTGGGTCATTCATGTGGGTGTAAACGAGAACAATCTTCATGAACACGTTAAAATAAAGAATATTAGCTGAGCTCCTCAGAGTGTTTACCAGTAGCTCGTGTGACATTTCCCAACAAGATTCAGATCCCAGCTGCTCGTATTTTCTGATATGAACACAGAATCCCATTAAAACACACCTGATGTTTGTCCTTGGGGAATTCACGGAGCTCTTGACTAGTTGAAATTGAGGCTTGAGCAGTGCACTGTTTATTTATAGCACATTTTACAGCACCTTGTTGTCAGGGTGATATGATATAAAAAGAAGGGGGGGAAATACCTTAACTGAAATCATTTTTTTTATCTGTCACGCAGCCAGTAGAGCTTACCCCAGAGGAATGTGGAGAAAACCCCGGAGGGCAGCAACGCTAATAACGGGACAAAAAAAAATGATGTAAATATATGAAAAAGACAAAGAGCCATACTTCCTTATTATGATACTTGACAAAAATTTTTTCATTGTGGAAAGCCTATCAAGTGAGCAATGAATACTGTGTGTGAGACGGCATCGAGAAAAGGAGAAGATTACGTTGTCAAACACCGTTCTTTTTACAGTTTTAACCGAAGATATCGGCCTGTCGAGAGTGATGACACCTGGCACTTATGTTCTGTCAGAAATGAATTGTGAGAGGGCCGCATAGTGCTAATTTCAGGGACAGTTAAATTGCCTGTGCAGCGGCTGCACTGCAGTAAGTGGTTCATCAGTCGGCTGTCACTGGAACCAAGTATGAGGATATGGTGGTTTGGTACAAACAGTAAAATATTACAGGTCTGGCAATATTCTGCAAGGCTCTCAGTAAGCCCTTTTCGTTTTGATACAACCTCAAACTATAACATTATTTGGGTGGATGTCATGTGACACACTAACACAAAGTAGTTCATGAATGGGAACTGGAAGGAACAGACACATGGGTTTTTAAATGTAAAAAAAAAAAAGGATCTGAAGAAGGTGGCATGCATTTTGCGTCCAGCTTCCTTTAATCAGAGTTTCAGAAAATTAAAAAAACTGCTTAGCTTCCCTCCATCCTGTTCACTTAACCAGGTGATTTTAAACCAGTGGTCTCAAACTCCAATCCTCAAAGGTTTGGTGTCCTGCAACCTTTAGATCCGTCCCTCGCCCTACACACCTGAATCAAATGGCTGAACTACCAAACTAGCATGCAGCCACGCCCTGCAGGGCTCTGCTAATGTGCTCATATTGCAGTGTTGGAGCAGAGGCGCATCTAAAAGTTTGAGACTGACACTTTAAGCGTTAGTCCCTGTCGGTGCTGTGGAGCTTGAAATGCAAATGGTTGGAACTGAGCTCTGTGCAGGCTTTTTGCTAGCTGGACCTGGATTACCCAACTCTGAATCTTATCCCCCTAAATAAAATCCTACGCGACCTTCATCTGCATTATGACATGGAGTCCAGCTGTTCTGTGATGGCAGCAGAGGGGTCAGGGGGAAAGTTGTGGGGAATTTTTCAGCAGGCTTAGATCCTAAAACGACCCTAAACATGCAGCCGCAGGTACTTAGACTTAGACAACTTTATTTGTCTTTTTGTATGCACAGAGTGCGTACAGAACTAAATTTCGTTTGCATACAGCTTGAAATTTACAGTGAATTGCAGTAGATTACAGGATAAGATAAAGTTACAGGGTAAAGTGCAGCAGTGATTTAGGAGTACAGCAATTGAAATGTAAACAATGCAGGACAAAGAGACAGTGTGTGATCCCAGTGTACAGGTGAGTATTTCTTAAAAAACATTTGTATGTGCAGAAATGATTTGTACAAGAATGCATTTGAGAGATTGAGAGTTCAGCAGCATCATCATCATCAGCTACAGCAGAAGGATTTAAATCGAAGCAAGTTCCTGTGTTAGAGTGGCCTAGTCAAAGACCTGGTGTAAAGGCAACAGCGAATATGGTGAAGGACAGGAAAATGTTTGTTCCCTAGATGCTTTTCGTTCAATCTGCCTGAGACTGAGCTATTTTGTGGAGAAGAACATGGAACAAAGATTACTCTCTAGATGTAAAAAATAGTTTGAGATATATATCCCAAGGGACATGCAGCTCATCAGCGAAACGTTGTGCTGATCACATCTATAGCATATATTCATGCATTCTTTTCCTTGTGCTTCACTATAATTCACTCTTTTGTGTTGCAAAGCGCTATAACTGAATATGTTACATACAATAAAATATACATTTTAGGGGTTTATTTCAGGAGGTGATTTATGTTTTCTTATGAACGCCACTTCACAGGTCTCATTCACTTTACAACAGGAAAAACCACAATTCAGTATAAAATGGTATGTTTCCAACGGAAAGGATTCCCCTTTCCCATTAATAGGATGGCCTAATTAATGCCCAGGATAATTAACTGGGTCCCATTTCACTGGACCTGAAGAGCGAGGCAGCAACCCCATTATCCTGTTGATAACTGAAGTGTCCTTTCTTTCATCTCCACCCTTAATGCCGTCAAATACCATTACTGATTGTCCAATTTAAAGAGTGCTCAGGGATCTGGCTCCTTTGTGAAATACAGAAGTGCATCACAAATAGGAGCCGGAGCTCAGTGAGGTGCAATCATTGGCCGATGAATTTGGCCACAGCCCTGATATATTTTTGGGCAGCTGCAGAAAGCAAGTATAGGATGCTATATCCGAGGCAGTAATCAGGGCTGTGTGCAGCACTACAGTGGTTCACAGTTATCAAAGTGGTGTGGAATTGCTGAAATTATCCGAGATATGACATTTTGTTCCATTAAAACTTGCTGATCGAGTTGAGAAGCCTTGTTGGCCCATATTAACAATCTAGAATCAACTCTCCTGATGCTCACATACTTCTGAAATAGATCCGATCTCATGTGAGGTACGCTTTGTCTAAACAAAGTAGAACAGAAGAACATCCAAAAAACAACCTTCAAAGAAACTATGTACAATACATAAAGAACGTCTCAGTTTTTGGAAAATTATGAATTTCTCTTGGTTGCCGTTATTTGGGTCAGCACCTGTGTGTGAAAAGAAATCAGACACTGCTATTTTTGGCAGGGGAGTTCTCTTTCATCAAGTATTGCCGTATCCTCTCAGAGCTCTGTGACATATTCAATACTTTATTGTGCCTGACATGACAAAAATGAGGACTTTAATAATTTCCACTGACACTGGGAACGAGTTTGCTTGACATCAGCTGTACATCATTTATATCATGTAAGACAGTGGTGAAGTGGGCCCAGCACAACTCGGCGCCGTCCGACTCGCCCTCCCCCACCAGCCACTCAAACATGCACACGGGTAAAACAGGATCTAAAGATAGTTCTTTTGTGCTCCAAAGCAGCAACCCCAACCTTACAAGAGATTGTTTTTGTTGTCTAACCCAGCTTTATGACCAGCTTACAGTACAAATATGCTAATAAATTACATATGACGCAGTTATGGTGCATTTTATACATCATAATTACATCCACACCACTTTAATTGCATTCTATTTGTCAGCCGAGAACAAAATCAAGTCAAAAGCAGTTGTCTAAAAAGCTTTTGTCTGTCCCCATGAAAGAGTTCTTCTTTTTTTTTTTAGCTTTTTGTCACATTTCAAACTAATTATGATCCAAGACAAAAAATAACCTAAGTAAAAAAAAATAGTTTTATGTATTAATAAGCTGACCTCCATCCCCCTTTAAACTACGATTTAACTGTGATCAACCACATGTTTAGTTCAGTCTTACATTTTAATAGCCACTCTCTGGCCTGACTATTGTCAGATTGGGAGAATCAAGAATTACCTTTTATGAAAACCGTCTGATTGGTTCAGTTAAACAATCTCACTAGGCAACCCATCTTTCACCAATCCAAAGATATTCAAGAACGTATCAATGATAAAGTCATTAACATCTATAGTATCAGTCTAAAAGAGGTGTAAGCCTTCGGAGGTGCAGTGAACCCCAGAGAGAGCCATTATCCACAAATGGAGAAAACATGCAGCATTGGTGAACCTTTTCAAGAGTTCTCACCGCACCATAATCACTCCAAGAATCACCCAGAGGCCACAAAAGAACTCTGAACAATATCTGAACCAATGAAACCCTTTACTGAATCAATTCAGATCGGGGTTCATGATTCAAAAATGAGAAGGAGGCCGGGGTGGGGGTGACCAAGGCCAAAACTACTGCTGACCCCAAAGAACACCAAGACTCATCCCATATCTGTCCATTAGCATCTTGATGCTAATGGACAGACAAACATGGAGGTTTTGGAAGGTGTGTTAACTCTGGCATTAAAGAGAACACAGCATGTCAGAAAGAGAGCCCCATAAAGATGGTCAAACATGGTTGCTGTACACTGATATTCTGAGGGGACCTTAGAGACTCGTAACAATCGATCTAACCATGAATTAGAAAGTGTTGATGATGTCCGGTCATCAGTTTGTGACTTGAAGCTCAAATGCACCTGAGGTATGCAGCAGCGCAATGAGACATTCTCCTAATGGTAAAACAAATATGACGGGGCACGGTGGTTGTGTAGATGTAGACCACACAATCCATGTTTAGAGCCCTGAGTCCTCAACATGGCCGTCTTGGGTTCGAGTCCCAGCCCATGGACATTTGCTACATGTCTTCCCCCTCTCTCTTAATCCCATTTCCTGTCAAATAAAGACCACTAGCTCCACAAAAGACAAAAAAAAATGATGGAAGTTTTGGAGTGACCGTGGACTTAAAAAGAACTGAGATTAGTTGTGTGACCTTAAACATGCTGTTCGTGCTTGAAAGCCTTCCAGTGTTGTTCAATTAAAACAATTCTGCAAAGAAAGGGGGGCCAAGATCTCACACACCAATAGAAAAGACTCCTTACCAGTGTAAAAAAAAATATTAATTGCAATTTCTGCCATCCGGGCTGGAACCACCAGTTATTACTTTTTCACAGAAGACCAGGTTGGCTTGGATAGTGTTTTTCCCTATTAAATGAAATAATATTTTAAAACAACTTTTGAATCACTCAGGTTATCTTTACCTGACAAAAATCTATTTGACGAAACGTGTGACAGAAGAGCAAAAAGCTGTTGCAGTTTAATTATTGCTCTTTTTAAATTGTAACAATCAACATTGCAAAGACTAAAAGTAAAATCACCAATGGCTGATAGGAGACTTTTAAAGAGCCCTTCTTTTAAAACAGGAAAAAAATAACCCTGTGCATTAATATTACTTGTCAATGTAACGGTTTGACAATCATGGTGGCATTACCACCGTTGGTCTATATTCCCCCGGGGATTATGGGAAATAAACACAGCTGCCGCCAAGGTGGCGTTAACAGAAGCAGATGTTATTTGTTTTAGTGCAAACTGGGGAGGGTGCTGCCGCTGCTGCAGGGCGTCTTCTTTGCCTCAAAACACATTGTTTTATCTCTGAGCTCTTTATGGTTCTAATAATAAAATCTTTTGGTAAACAAGTCTGCGTCAGAGCTGAAATGCAGAAAAGGAGTCTCCTTTTCCAAGAGCTCTTTCACTTCCTCGCAGAGTTTGAGGGTTTAGCCACTTTAATAGCGGCGTTGAAATAAAGAACTATCATTCTGGGATAAACTATTGCTAAACGTGTTGAGGAATGCAGCTTTATACACCAATAATCCTGGAGACAGCTGTGTACACCGTATGACAGACTGACGGTTTGACACGTTTAATCAGTATTGTCAGGAATACAGGGACTGAGAAAAAATGTCTAAACATGCTATTAAGCTGTCAGACACGTTTGTGTAAAAAGCATAATTCTACCACTCATGATAAATAACGTTTATTTGATGCAATATCTGTTGTCTTATTGTTTCATATCAGATGTGTTTTTAATCTTCCAGAGAATTGTGCAAAGACGTTTCTAGAATTTCATTCGTTTTCAGAAACTGCTCCAAGTGTTTGAGGTGGGAAATGGGGGAAGTGGGAGGGTGGGGGCATATATGTATCTTCCCAGCAACATCCTCCACCTAGTTTTCAGGGATCCCAAGGAGTTCCCAGGTCAGACGGGATATATAGTCCCTTCAGAGGGTTCAGCATCATCAATGGGGTCTCCTCCTGGTGGGACGTGACTGGGAGTCCCCTAAATGGAGGAGTCCAGGGTGCATCCTGATCAGATTTCCAGAAGCCTTCCTCCTCCATGTGTGGCCTTTCTGCCCATGTCGGCACAGGACTTGTTTCAGCGTAGAATGAAAGAATTTTACCAGCCTCACCCAGGATCCTCACAAGGTCTAACAGAATCTCACGGGGAACGTGAGAATGGCCAGACACGAGGAAAAGACCTAACAGAACTTAAAAAACGAGCAGGCAGGAAAACAAAGGTCTAACAAAACCACCGGAATCATAAAGAACAGAAGCAAACTAAAACAGGAGCCGAATCTAAGAGACACAAGAAGGCACTATGAACATAAATACTGAACAGAAACTAAACTAATGGCAGAAACAAGTATCTACGTAGAAACAATAGTAAAATTGCAAAACATAAACAAACTGCAGGATCTCTGGGGGGAGCTGAAAGTAATCAAATCCCAGGAGATCCTGGCAGATTTAGTCTGATTCACTATCAGACAGCAAAAAAACAGGTTAGCGTACTTATTTTTGTACAGTGTACGAATGCGTTTGATTTCAACTACGTTTCTTTCAGGGGGACACATGCAGCTGTTCAACGCGGCGGTCGAACCAATCAAGAGCGATGCTTGTAAAAGGCAAACGTCCAGCATCTTACCAGCAGGTACGCTCTAGAGATTCAGCCGGGGAGGCAGCGGGCTGCATCAGAACTGCTGATCCTGATGTAATATTGACAGACCAGGTCTCTGGGTCTGACACATTAAGGTCATATTACCTCCTCTTGGGTCGAACCACCCTCCCCCCCCCCCTCACCGCGTTGAGCTCCAAAGATAGCCTTTTCCAATACAGACGCATGTTGAGGATTAAAAATTCATGAACTTAATGTTAAACACGTCAAAGGACAGCGAGCCACAAAAGGTGTACTCCACACAAAAAAAAAAAGTGTTGCAACCCAAAGGGACGGGACTGAGGAAAACCTGCAATTACCTGCAATAAGAAGCCTCCAACAAAAATATTATGTATTTATTCCTATTATTTTTTTAAACCTGCCAGACAATATTTTATTGAAGCATCAGGGCAAAATTCAATATAACTTCTTGGCAGCATAAATAATGCATTACAGGCTCTTAGGGTAAAAAGGAGAGGACATTATAAATATGAGAGATATGAGTTATATTGATGTGGCCTAGCCAGGCTGGCTCCTGTCATCAGCTGGCGAGCGTCTTATGAAACAACAAGAGTCCTCTGTCATCTCCAGCCTGTCAGGATTTCAGCTCAAATTTTAAAGGTAAAATATATATATATTTTTTACATTTTCAACAAGAAATGAATAAACAACATCAGCGTCTTCTACCCATAATAAGGGATTGGATCTATTTTTCTCTTAAATTCAAATATATCTACGAGGAAATGCTCCTGAAAAAAACATTTATAAAACGTGTCTAGAGATTTTCTGCACCCATGTGTCCAATTTAAAGTTAAAAAACACCACCACAATGCTATCTGTTTTTGCCCTACCTGACTTTCAGATCTGGGAAAAGAAGAGAAGCAGAAGAAAAAAAAAAAAGCTTTTCTTCAGTGTTTTGCAATTCCTACCGAATTCAAAAGAAGTGCCTTCGGTGTTTGGCTGCGCTCAGCCGATAATTGTTGCCTGGATCGATGACACTTTGTTGCACGGCACAGATGATTCCAGTCACAGAAGTAACAAGATGCTTTACTCGCGGGAGCACATGCAAAGGCAGATTAATGGTCCACACACCAGGACTCGTCACAGAGCTCAGAGTCTTTGAGGAAAACATTAACTGCTTGCTTTGAGAAAAAAGAGGGAAAAAGGATGCTTCGTTTTAATGATGCAGCACTAATTTGGCGATCAACACACAAGACGGATTGTATTCAAATAGAAATGTCTAAAATTGCAACTACTGTCCGATCACTTTGTCCGGTATAGTTGCTTTTAAATTCTTCTTAAGATGAATAGCAAATCAGCCAATCACAGGGCTGCAACCGGACGCGTTGAAGACGACTTGCTAAAGCTTGAACCGAATGTCGGAGTAGAAAAGAAAGAGGATTCAAGGGATTCTGAACATGGTTGGCGGCGCCAGAATGGTTGGTCTGAGTAGTTCAGAAGATGCTGATCCGTTGGGAATTTCCCCTTCAACCATCCATCTGCCTCACAGAGAAGAGTCCAAAAAAATAAGAGAAAACATCCAGCGAGCAGACGTAGCGAGGATGCTCAGATCTCAGAGATCAGAGGGGAATGGGCAGTTTGGTACCAGATGATTGAAAGTCAACAGTAGATCAACTAAACGCTGGTTACAGCTAAGATATGCAGAATGTTGAAGCAGATAGGCTACAATGGTAGAAGACCATAGCGGGTGCAACATAAGATAATAAAACATCAGTGGCACTCACGATCAAGGGAAACACATACTTCTTCCTCCTAATTAACTTTTTTTGCATATATTTAAAGCACAACTGCGGCAGCTAGCATAAGGACAAAATGATACGGCTGTGAGAAAAACCCAGAAACCTCTTCAAAAAGCAGCAGTGAGAGCTCTTGAGACTCATTGAATAATGGATACCCTGATGCATTGTTTTGAAAAATAACAATTTGTTAAATGTAAAGGGATACAGCAATAACAGTTTTTGAAGATCCAGATTTCCAACTAAAACTGGGTATGCGTGCAGGAGAGAGGTGGATACTTCGAAGATGCATTTTGTGCTGAATATATGTATTGCTGCGAGCAGGCTTTGTATTTTAAAGGCATTTCGTTGAACTTGTACAAAGGATTTAGCTGGATAAATTGTCAGGGGGGTGTTAGTTGTGTTGTGGATATGAAACCAATAAGGTTCAAGTAAGAATAAGGAAGGTGGGGAATAATTTGTCTCCAACTGCTGCTGTAGGTCCAGGTCTGTGCTTCCTTTTTTTTTTTTTTTTTTTTTTGTCAGGAGTAATAAAGATTATTCGAAGCCACCCTGTTGGTACTCAAATAAATGTTTAAATACACAGTGCAAACCCAGATGGAGAGCAGCGTTGTGCTGGTTCAAAATGCAAAGCTTAAAGCAAAGTTTGAGTTTATTAAAAAGAAAAAGAAACGCCATCCGTCATCGGAGTTGGGTCGTGTATGAGCTGTAGTTGGGATAACAAGTGGGATGCTAGCAGTGTTCTCGCTCCCTTATGCTCAGCCAACAGGGGTTCCACCAGAGAACTCAGCTCACACATGAAACAACTCATTCTTCATCCATATGAGCGCATAATCTGAATTTTCTCTCTTCCACACAGTGCAACTTTGTGATCTGTGGATCAGCAGGAGAGCTGATTTGTGTTCGCAAAACATTTGGTGTGTTTTTTTGTTTTTTTGGTGACGTGACGGTAGAACTCAGCAGCTGGTAATCAAAAAAAGAAGAAAGAAAAAAGAAAGGATTATGTTTTCTTTGAAAACAAAGCCATAGTATTTTAGTAGCCATAAACATGTACTGTTCAAATCCTGACCTTGGCCAAGGACTTTATAATGTGTGGAAACAGCAGTGGAGAGTGGAAAGAAGGAGCAAGAAGAAGCCCAGAAATAACACTTCAAGGCACAGTCTCCAACTAGGTTGGTGAGCGTGAAAACAAAATTTCTCTGTGAAGAACAAAAAGACTTGTGAACATTATGTGTTGTGGACACAAATCAATAGGAATCATTAATACTCTCAGGTAGACATAAAACAGATACTAATTTTATTTTCTGTTTCATTAACTGACTACAACGCATACAGATAATTTTCCAAAAATATTCACACCACTGAAAGTTTCTAGATTAAATGTATTTTTTTATATCCAACCAACATGTTTATTCTGACAGAAAGTAAAATTACCAGATTGATAATCTGATAGAGAACCTATGGAGGAACCTAAAGATTAGGGTGATGGAAAGGAGTCACTCTATGACTTGGACCTCATCACAAAAGATGAATCATCAGCAAATGTGCAAAAACCTGGGCAGCTTTTAAGAGTTCAATTATTGTAGTGCTAACTGTTTATTCAGAAGTTTATAAGGACTTTTTTATTTATGTAGACTATTTTGAAATGAATTTATTTCACATTTTGACGATGTCACAGCTAAAAGAATGCCAGGCCAGGTGTACCTACTATGAAGAAAAGACTCTTGGAATTCGGGAAATGCAGATTTTCCTGATATAACGTCAGTAAGAGCTACTTTTAGTCTTAGGATTCTTTGTGAATATAGTCACTGATTGTTTTTTTTGTTTTTTTGAGTGTGGATCAGTATTCCATAAAATGCTAAGGACTGGCTACTTCCTGTTCAGGTTTTACCTCAAAGTATATGCATGACTCAAATAGAGAAATAGATGCAAGTCTGGACAGAGAGATGGATGGACGGACTGACAGATGGAAGGACAGGTAAATGGGTGGAATGAGGGAGAGTAATGGATGGATAAAAGGAAGGATGGTGGAGTAAACAGAAGGATGGATGGATTGACAGAAGGGCAAACTGATTAACAGACTGATGGACAAAAACAACTTTCACATTAATGAAACGGGGAAAGAATACTGGAAACACAGTTTTACTTTCCCTTTTTTTCCTTTCCATATGTGCAGCTACTTTATTTCCCAGAATTTTCCAGAATGTGTAGAAATATTGAATGGCCATTGTTACGTCACCTAAAATCTACGTATGCTTATTTAGCACTTTTTGCTTACTGTAACGCATCTGATTAATCTCAGTAGTCAGAGTTTTTTTTTTGTTTTTTTCCCAGAGCTGAATGTTTAAGAATTTGTGGCGATACGGGTGAAATTCACACTTCAGGTTTAAATTTTCTTTCACTTTTATGGTAGATGTGTTTCCACTCAAAGGCTTTTTTTTTCTTGGGTTCCTAATAAAGTAAAAGCCTTTGCAAATTGCATAGGAAGTTATCTTAGAAATATGATCAAGTGATGCTCGTTACTCAGTGCAGCTGGATAAAGGCAGATGTGATAAAGAAACGTATGGTAGTTGTTTGCTTCTGTTGGTCTTTTTGTGAAAAACATTGTAATTAAATGTTTCGGGTTGTCAAAGTAGATAGCGGTGGTTTTGATTAAGGTAGGGAATAGTAGTCTTTCTACATCTACCTGAAATACCATCCATGCAGCTGAACCTTGAGCTGACTCACGGTCATTGTACTCTGCACTTGTCAAGTTATTAGCAAGAACTCAGAGCACCACTGAAAGGCTTTTTTTTCCAAGCTATTTCACCCTTCTTTCTTCAGTATTCTTTGAGATTACAGCAGGCAGATGCTGAACACCCCATGGGATTTTTTATTTCTGAAGCAGAACAACAGAAATGTCAGTACTTTGGCTCCGGGCACAGCGTCCAAGCTAAATCAAAGCCTTGAATGTTTTTTTTTTGGTTTTTTTTTTGGGATAAGCTTGTACTTTCACTCCTCCACGGAATTACCTCAAGATCATGGAACTCTTTTGTTGTGAGTAATTGAAGCACATTCGTGTTGAATGGAGGCAAAACGGCACCTTCAATTTTTGTATGTATTTTATCTGGATTAGATGTGATGGACCAAATCTGAAAATGTGGTTTACATTTGCATCAAGACTGCTTTATCTGATAGAAGTGTATGTGTTTGGGTTAAGTGCAAAACACAATGTGTGGAGTAGTACTTCAGATTTACCCTGGAAATATCATCCCCACGATGTAACACGGTGGTGGCAGCACCACACATTTTATGAGAAGGGGCAGCGACGCTTCTTAGAATTAATGGGAAGATGGATGGTCGCTAAATACAGGATAAACCAGGAAGTCAATCTGTGAGAACCTAGAATGGGACTGATATTCTGCAACGTTTAGGCGTGTTTGTGCCGCGGCACACCTGATACATACATTTACATTATTAGCAGAACTTGATTGTATGAAGAGGAGGTAGGTCAGCTTTTTGATTTAGGTGCATTGGATCGGGGACACCAGAGGAGAATGGCCCCTCAGGACTGGAGTTTTAGACCTCTTGTTTAAGGAATATCATTGTGTTTGAAAAGATCAGTCAAAGTCCAGGAAAATCACTGACCACTTTACCTTTATTGATGTAAGAGGCAAAAAAGACACGTTGGTCTAGATCAAACCAGTAGCAGGTCAGTGAGTGTATGAAAGACCACTGCTTACACCCAACTTATGTGAAATACCACGTAAGAAGGCACAACACATTGAACCTTAAATTCAATTGGCTTCAGCTGCAGAAGACCACTCTGCTCAGCAAAGAACATAAAACTATTAACCATAGGGTCAGAATTTGGTGTAAAGAACATTGAAGTCTGGACCTGCAGGCCTTTAACAACACAGTCTGGTGGGGGCAGTGTAATGACGGGATTTGTTTCCTTCTTTCTTGACAACTTTTGGACCCAGTAGCACACATACAGCATTGCTTAAACACCACAACTACATAAGAAATGTTGTGGACAATGTCCGTCCCTTTATAGCTTCCACGTAACCATCTCCTGATGCCTACTGCCGGCGGGATAATGCACCATCTCACAATTGTCATGTGTTAACTGTTCTCCAGTGGCCTACACTGGAAGACAACATCTGGGTCCAGAAGAGCACCTTTAGGCTGTGCTGGATCAGGAGATTCACATCACGGACTCTGTGATGCCGCCATGTCAAAACGGAGAAGGGTCTCAGAGGAATGTTTCAGACACATTTTTGAATCCGTGCCACAAAGAATTAAGGCAGCTCTGCATGTAATGTGGTCGACCCAGCACAGGCAACTCGCATCTAATAAAGTGTAAGTCCAGGGTCCCTCTGAATCAGCATTTTAAATGCTTTTCATTTACTCCACTCTCAGGATAAACTGGTATACTGAGCAGAGTTAGCCACAGATCATAGACATCTTTTGTTTGGGTCACATATCTATTGTTGTGGTAGGAAAGGCCTAAGAAGAGGTTTTCAGATTTCAGGGCTCTTGTGTTGAACCACAGGGCAGCCTCCAAGCATTTTATCTGGCCATGCAACCTGGCCGGATGGCATTCTCTTGGCATGCCGTCCTTGTGACTGGCCACTTGGCATGAAGCCCGGGGGTAGCTGGCTCACTCTGCAACAGAATCCCCCCCTCCCACCCCTTTAATTCCCATCTTTACCCTTCTCTCTCTCTCTCTCCCCTGCTCGCTCTCTCTCACTCTCTCTGATTGGCTACTCGCCTAAAGACAACTGCATAGCTTTGTGTGGCCTACGGGTCTCTTTATACTGTTTTCACGGCCCTGACTGGTAGGGAGACATTGCCATGATAGCTATAGACAACCACACAATTATACGGCATTGTCAGTAAGTCGCAGCGATGTGGCTTTCTGCAATGCATGAGCCAACTATCAGCAGTGACTTACCGATGCACCAGTGTAATTCAATTGCAGCGATGGCCTTGGGTGGTGCAGAATCAGGGGGACATACAACAGCTTATTATCCACCTCTCCGACTGTCTATCAAACTGATGGCTCACTCTTAGTGGCATCTCATTGACATTGTGTTGAATGTCCTGTGTCTGCCCTGCTTAATTGAACACAGAATTACCCAATTTGGACACGCTTAGCGGAATGGAGCTTAACGAACGCAGAAAATGGAAGATGAGATCGGGGCTGACCTCTGGAACACACTCGGTACACAGAACGGCAAGGGGGCTGCCGTCACAGAGATTATCTAAAGAGTTGGGCTGAACGTTTTACCAAATGAGACAGATGCTGGTGTCCAGCTCAACGCTTGTCTGTTCGCTTTTCGTGATTCGCTCGCATTTTAAGTGCCGCTGACGTCATGGAAGCTCAAATGTAGACGGTTTGCACACGGTAAGATGCGGTCAGTGATTGTTAGGTCAGTTTATTCTTAATCAAGGGCAAGACGAGGACTGCTTTAGGTTTGGAATCCGAATCATCACTATTTCACATCTTTATGGCATTAATTTTAGCGACATAAAATGGTATGAAAGTGCTAAGTGGCTTACGAGATTAAAAAAAATGGTAACTCAAAAGTTTACATACCCTATGTTTTTTAGGGACACAAAGAGTGTCCCTAAACTGTGATAAATGCTTTAAAATGTTTTTCAGCCTATAATGTTGCAAAGGTCCTGGACAATCCAAGTGAAAACTGAGTTTATAGGAGGACAAATATAAAGCTGCAATAATGTAGTTGCATTAACTGACACTGAAACATTTCAATAATAAGTTTTAGCTTTTAGTCTTCTTGAGTTCACACCTCTCACCAATTTAAGTAGATCACAGGAATCTTAAGTTCAACTGTCCTATCTGTGTTTTATTAACATTTTAACAGCAGCAACCTTAAATGAAAGCTATATTTTGCAAAGGTAACACATGATTTAAGGGAATTTATTGTACAAAGGTAGCAGTCGGGTCAAGGGGAGAAAAAAATGTCAGCGTTTTATACCAATCATGGCACAGTCAAGGCAGTCACCAACAAATATGGAACAAAAGGGACGATGTAAAAGCTTTAAATTTCTCGATAAGTCAAAATGAAAACTGGTCAGTGAGGCTACCAAGAGGCCGACAGCAGCACTAAAGGAGCAGCAGGGATTTCCATTTAGTACTGGTTGGGTTCTACATGAAAAACAAGTCCTTGGCATTCACTGTTGAAATAGACTAAAGAAAGCGGCAGCGAGCCAAATCTATTTCCTTGGAATAGAAAACATCCAGGCCAAGAGAAAATCTGTCAAAGACCTGTAGGAGAATTTAGGGTCTGATGAAACTGGACTTAAAGTTGTGGAACTCAGATCCCAAAGGAAAGTATGACGCACAAACAAAAGAGCACATCTACAGTGAGCTCTTTAGATGATTGCCTTCACTTGGAACTGAGCTTGTTGTCAAGGTGGAGAAAATCATTGAATAACCAGTTGTTTTTGAACCAAAAAAAAAAAGCTTCAGGTGTCTCTTTTTGTTCTAAACAGAAAATTGATTTCATTTGAAATTTCCAGGCTTTCCTGTCTTAATAGTTTTTAGGCTATTTAAAAAAAACAATGTTTTGCAGCAGATGGATGGCCAGACATGTGGACCGATGCAAGGGCTGATGGATGTGTTGTCATGTTTTGGGCTTTTACAGTCGTCAATAAGGCTTTATTTACAAAAAAAGACAAAAGTATGATGGGGGTTGCTTTTAATAATAATACGAATGGCCACCTCAAAAAAAAAATCTGATTTCAGAAAAAAATTGAGCATCAAGACCTGCAGTGTGAACGTAGCATTAATCATCTCCCAGCCACCACTCATTACCTCAATCAGCTCCACCTGCTGCTGCAACTAATCAGTCTGAACCCAGCTCACCTGTCACTCCCCCTACATACACCTGCCTCATTCAAGCAGCCCCTGCTAGAACATCTCATGTTGTCTGGCTGCCTGCATGGGTTCTCCCGACCCTGTGGACCTGTGCTCATCCTGCCCTCACTAGTTGATATAGAACTAGTGACTGTGAGCACCGCCTGGTTAAGGTTGTTCCTGGGGATTCTGGGTCTGATTCTGATGCTGGGAACACATCAGCTGCTTCTGGTCAAGCTTGTTTCTGCCAGCATCACCTGATCAGCCTGCGTCTGTCCTTTCATCCATGCCAACCTGTCATCTACATCCTCTTCAATAAATCTTTTAAAAATAAACCCAACCTCTGTCCAGCTTTAATACCGGGTTCCCATAGTACCACGCTTTACATGTATTTAAAGAATTCTGTTAAGAAAAACAAGGTGGGTGGATGGAACTTCTGGACAAGCTGTTATCTATTTCCTTTTTCATATTATCCAGATCAAAAATACTGAAATCAAATGCCAGACTTCTCTTTTCTGTTTAGGAGCTCAATTCACTTCCACATCATTTTTGTATTCAGTGTATCTATTACCACTGGTAGCTTAGTGGACTATTATGTTCTTAATAAACACCTGCATCAGAACTGCAGCCATGCGCTTATTTTAGTAAGAATGTCATACCCAGGCTCTTAAACATGTTCTAGATTACAATTACACAGATAAGGGCTCTAACAACGAGTGTGGTATTGACAAAACAGCTTTTCTTCATGGACCAATGCAGCCTTCATCATAAAACACTGAAGAACCCTCATTTAAATTGAATACCTGTAAAACAGAAAAACAACCTAAAATAACCAATGTCAAACTTCCACATTGGTGGATTGACCAGTTAAAGTATGTGAGTTTTAGTATATATTCTAGGTATTTGGGGTAAAACACGATAAAAAATATTTTATGTATACAGTATTTCTGTAAAAAAGATAAACTCTGGTTGTAAACCAAAGTGACTGGGGATCTAATGAAGCAACGTCACTTTACTACGTTCGCATCTTGTAAATACTCACCGAGGGGAGAAAACTTTAACATGGCTTCTGCTTTTCTTCTTGTCAATATGCAGTACAACAAGTCAAATCCATCGTAAATCTGAGGTCGTTGGTTTACGCTGATGTTGAGGCTTAAAATCTAGACTGATTCAGTTTTCCTGATTTTTAACTGTACTTCTGTGTGCAGGGGGAAAAATGAACAAAGGAATGGCTGGAGGCACTTTAAAGGTCTGGAGACGAGGTTGAAAACAGCACAGAATGTTCCCTGCTGACGTTTCTAAATGTAACATTATGTGGTGGAACCCTGGATATCCTGGACCAAGTGACAACAGTTTAGTTTAAATGTTTAGAGTGTGACTTTTTCACGGTGTGTGCCCGATGAGAAAGAAGTATAAAGTCCCCCAAGAGATGCAACATAGATGGGCAGAGATGGATAGATGCATGGAGGGAGGGGGAAGAGAGACAGATGGATGGTTGGATAAATTGGACAGACAAATTGGTGGACAGTGAGGAAGAGGAATGGATGGACGGACAGAAGGGCATATGGATGGATTGATTGACGGACAAAACACACTTTCACATAACTGGAACTGGGAACAAATATGGGAAATGTAGTTTTACACGCCTTTTTTTTGCCTTGTACCATATGCATATATGCCAGACTTTTACAGTGTATGTCTTAATCTCGACTGCCCATTGTTACGTCACCTGAAGCTCTGCGTAGGACTTTTTGCTTATGTTACCATTGTCTTTTTGATTAATATCAGATCATTTTATCACAAAATCTGCAGTAGATGCGATATGTGTGGGGGGCGCTTTCTCTCTGCCTCTGATGTCCCTACCGCTGCCCTCTCGTGCCCATCCTGGATAAACCAGCAGCTTGAAAAATGAATTATTTACATACCCATCGCTCATCTGCATGTGCACCAAATTACGTCCAAAGCGTGTTTGCTTCCCCCAGAAAACAGACAGCTTGGCTCTTGCAAACAGGCTTGCAATTTCAGGGCAAACACGACGCGGTCGTTATGAGAAACCTCCTGTCTGGCTGGAGGTCTGGAAGGTCGACCACAGATTATGATATAAGTGAAGTAAACAGGGAGGTGAAATACGTTGAAACCTTTTACTGATGTGATTTGACGACCCCTTTTGGTAACCCCCTTTTTTTCTGTCTGTTTACTGTACATTCATTGCTCTCTCTAAATATCACCATAGGCAGCGCTGCTTTATGTCACTTCAGACATTTGGTAAATTCGGTCAAATGTAAATCTGTTAAGGAGAGTTTTTTTCTCTCATGAATCTTTGATCAGTATGAATAATTGATGATTCTTATTTTTCACATCGCTCACGCTGTGTGACTGGAATTAAACAGGCTTTACATGTAATGTGTGTTGTTTTTTTCATCCTTTTAAGCTGAGCCTGGATTACAGATGTTTGTTTTTTTTGTTGTTGTTGGTTTGTGCCATGGTAATGACTATAAATCCAAATAGCTGTCATTTTTTGGAAGTTTAAGTATTATAATACTTTGTGGAAGTGAAAATAAACACCTCCTCATTCAATCTTTTGCCAAACATGCCAAAGCCTTTTTTATTATTATTATTTAGAAGGTATATGCTGCCCTCTAGCGACTATATCCCAGATGTGTCCAAATAAGGTAGAGGTACAAAGTTTGATGTCTGCATTGTAGCATAGGGTTTTCTAAATATTTCCATATGGTTTCAGTGTGGTATAAAGTGCTATTTTATTATTATTATTATTATTATTATCATTATATCTGCCCATTTCCCAAACGTATGCTTACCAAACTGTGTAGCTAAAGGTTACCTTGATTTAAGAATGAGTCAATTCGACCTCATTTCAAGACATGAGGTTGATGTCACTTGATACAGGGGACATGAGATAAAAACAAACTTATTAGTTTTGTATAAATGTTAGCAAAATGTGAACAAATCTATTTTATGCACAGCAAAACGCTTAGAATTTGTGAAGCAGCTCAGGAAAACAACCTTGAACTGCAATTAAAAAAATAAATAAAAAATAGAGGAAGAGGCTATCGAAAGTGCTGTGCCTTGACCAGAACTAATTCTAAATTCAGTTCAGCCAAAGTTAAAATGAGCCGTTTCCTGCTCATTATTCACCCCCTATACATTCACACCTAAGCTTAAAGCCGCAGCCTGAACTAGTTTGCGATTACTTATCATGTCTTTTCCTGAAATAAAGTTTAAATAATGACCGTGACCTCGTTCGTGAATTTTATCATTGCCTGGGATCCGTTTTATTCTCTTCTATTTTCTTTGCTCACATAACAGTGTTTTATAGTGACTGAATTCCCAAAACAGCTGCTCTTATACACACATTACAATACTTTTGTCATCAAAAGACAAACAAAAGACAAAAAACAATTGTCAATTCAGGCTCCATTTTTAATTGAGGTCACTTTTTGACCATCACTGACAGGATTTAGATTAGATTAGATTAGATTAGATTAGATTAGATTAGATTAGATTCAACTTTATTGTCATTACACAGGTATAGGTACAAGGCAACAAAATGCAGTTTAGGTCTAACCAGAAGTGCAATAGCAGCAAGTGCAGGATAAACAATGGTTCCATATGTACAGGACATGGGTTTTTACTGAATAAATATAGAGATGGATACTATTATAAACAGAATTTTACTGATAGATTTGTCCTATGAGTATAATATATAGGTAACTAGTATTGTGAACTAAATTTACAGCTGGATATGTACCGAATATAATATACAGGTGGATATTACTATCAATAGAGTTTTACAGATATGTACAATAGCATAATACACAGGTGATTGTTATTATAACAGAGTTTACATGCACATTGTATATATGTATATTTATCTTAAATTTTGATGTTTTGCCCTTTTAGCTGTTATTGCCTGGTCAAAAATATCAACGGCTAATAATGAAAAACTGTAAGATAATTCAAGTCAACGTTTCCTACAGAAGCATTCATTGATTATGCCTTTTTATAATTCTCCAGCTATTAAATCTTAATAAATTAGGCTAACCTATACTGTATACTTCTATAAGCCACAATGGAGTCAATACACCACAAGGATCATGTTTAATTAAAGTTTAGTGTTTAGCTGACAACCCTTGATGCAAATTAAAGACATATCTGCTGATTTTGGGCCATTTACCTGCAGGATAACCAAAAAAAAAAAAAAAAAACTAAAAAGTTAGAAACTACAGCTTCTCTGCTCATGTTTTGATGTATCCGCCATCCATAAACAGGGTTAATAAAATTCAGCGCCGTAGATTTGATGGTTTGGGCTTGGGTCTTCATAGTGAAGTTTGAAATGAGGGGAGACGGCCATATTGGCGATGTAGGTTCTCACAAAGACGGTAAAAACAGTACGCGTGTCTGGAAACTGAGCATCCTCCCTGTTCCCCACATGTTCCCACACCCAGACGCTCAGCAGTCACTCGGTGCTTGCCTAGAGGGAAAATGATGCAAGTCTGCATGAAATAGTCAAAGTTGGGCCCTTAAAATGAACCCCACACAGAGCTGGAATGAACAACATCAGCATGAGCTGCGTTCCCTTCCAGTTTATCTTGTAAAAAGCAGGATGGTTGGTTTCAGACTTCTCGAAGCAGAGAGCTCCATGCCTTCATGCACAGCAACAGCTATTGAAACTCTCAATATCCCTCAATAGGTAGACATTATAAGTAGATAATTATTGTATTAGTAGAAAGATAAGAGTTGTGGAATCGCTAAATGCTGCAGAAATTGTGTTACGTTTCATCAGAGATGAAAACAGCAAGACAACAAGGTGTGAGAAATGCTGACAGGAACAGCTCCTTTCACAGGTTCAAACGAGACGAGGAAGTGGTACAGAGGGAACGGTCCAGATTTATGAAAACAGAAAACAAAGGGGTCATAAATATGGACAAATCATAGACATAAAGAAATGAAAGTGATATGTGAAAATGAGGGCGTTATTGTTTGTCTGGAAGAAATAGAAAAAAAAGCCAAAATAGAAACATCTTTAACACCTAGACCGAGGATGAAAAAGGGGTTTCAAGCCGTCACTGTATTGATCAAGGAACTAATGCTGGGGTGTTTAGTGCCATCGCAAAGAAACACAGACATGTGGCTGAAGAAAAGAAGCAGCTCTCCATGGTTAATGACGCACAGCTGCATGTCCAGGAAAAGACGGCAAGCCGTCACAAACCACTCCAGAAAGGCACAGCTGGGCATCGCAACCTGATGTCCTGTTCTGGTTCTACCCAAGCATCCAAAGCAGTGTTGGTGGTGAGCTGTTTCTTTGCTGCTGCAGAGAAATGTCTTTAAACATTGCTTCAGGAAAGGCAGATGTGCCATGACTTGGAAACAGACTGGTATGACTAAAAAAACACTGTTTTTAATGGCCTTAAGTGAATTTCAGATGCAACAGTATTGAATAGGATCCCTTTTTTCCTCTCTGCCTCACACAAAGAAAAGAAAGAACCCTCTGCACAGGAGTGCGTCAGAGCCTACAGTGAGGCGGACAGGATGAGAGTCGGCTCCTCTGAAGGGGAAAGCACACTGGGAGAGCCCAGGCGGGGGCCATGTGATCGACGTGCGTCAGTCGGCACCTTCACCGAGCGTTCGGCATGTTTGGCTGCACGGCGACGAAGAGAACGGGGTCGCTCCTGAACGGGACGGGTCCGGAACAGATTGCTGGGTCATGACGCGCAGCCTGCTGACCAGATGCCACCACCGTGGGACGAGCCATAGGAAACGATCAAACACTGCCGTCCCTGTCTGCAAGCCTTAAGTCTGAGGCCGTAGTTATCTGCCAGAAAAGGGTGGCGCACTGCTTTGCCCGGGTTGAGAGTCCGGCCTAGGATGAGGGAGTTTGAGTGTCTGGTTGGCGTATTCACAGCTGACGTCGGGACGTGGCAGAAGACGGAGAGACCCTGCGGGACGTTGTCTGCAGCAAGGCTAGTAGTGCTGTTGAGGAAAATAAATATCTTAGTTGGGATTGCTGAAGAATCTAGAGTGTTGACTGTCTCTCTCTGTTGCCGGGTAAGATAACATGAAACTTTAGTTTTATGGCTGTTAGGTCATTGCAGCCTGACCCCGTACTGGGAAGAGCAGCTCCTTTGTTTGGGAACAGATAGCTCACAATACTTCCTCCTTAACACAACGGAGGAAGGGAAAACACTGTATTAAAGGATGTCTTGGCAAAACGTACTTCAGACAAAAGCTGTATTGTCAGGGAATGGACGTAGATGCACTGGTAATGTAAATTGTTGCCTTCATATTTAATTCCTAATAGATTAAACATGCATATTACAATGTTTTACCTCTGATCGACGTATTCCTCATTTACTGCCAAATCTGGAACCGGGGTAAGATGGGCCTTCAGAGATATGCAGCAACAGGCCGGCATATATACTTCAACAGTGCTTGGGTCTGTTGTCACAGAGAGAAAACCTCTGGATGCATTCCTGGGGAGGTTTTCCAGAGACGTCCCACTGGGACGAGAGCCCAGAACAGACCCAGAACCCGATGAAGGGACTACACATCCCTTCTGACCCGGGAAGACCTTGATATCCTGGAAAAAAGCTTGAGAAAGCTGCTAAAGAAAGGCATATCTGGGAATAATCGACTTAATCAATGACTTATCTATATCCATTCAGGCTGTTTGCAGCTACCTGACCGAGCGGTGGCTTCACTTTTCAGTTAATGAAAACAGCCACCGACTCAATTAAGATGTGCAGAGAGAGAGTCCTTGTTTAAGTTCAATACCATTCATGTTTGAAGGAGATGTAGTCCAGCAATAGTGTCTACATGTCCACTAGATGGAGCCAAATACTAGTCACAGAGGTGTGTGACAAGTGCATCATTCTCTGCTGAAAACTAGCCTGTTATGGGTTCCCTGTTGAAACAGAGCAACGACTAAAAAACTCCACGTCAGCCATCATCATGCATTCAACCGTGTCCCAAACAAAGGCACATGTGCACCTGGGTTTCACCGTTTGAAACAGACCAAAAAAAAAAAAAAAAAAGAGGCAAAAAGCTGGTATGAGTTCCTACCTTCACCTCAACAAAGGCAGCATTTAGTGTTTCTGAACCGCAATCACATCCTAACCCTCCCTAAGAAAATCCTCCAGATGGGTCTGAAATCTGCAACAATTTGTTTGGTCATTAAGATGCCTATTCAGAACTGCTTTTGCCTCGTAATTATAACAAACTAGGCAGTGTGCCATGTCACTGATGCATTCCCTTGTGCTCAGAAGTAATTTTCTTTTCCTAAGGGGGAAAGAAGCTGCTGTGTGTTCTTTAATGTTCAGCCCACGTCTGGATCTCGCAGCTACAAGAGTGCTGAAATTATTTCAAACACATGGAAGTGGAGTGAAGATTGCCTGCACAACAAAGCTGCTCAGAGCTCAGGTTTCTAAACTCATAAATCTGTCTTAGTTGTTGTTTGACCAAGGCATGTGCATGCTCTGTGGTTTGTTCAGGTGTGGGGGGGGCATGGGTTGCCTGAAACTCGCCGGCGGTTGTCTCTGGAGCTCTGGTTTCAGAAATGAAAGTAGTTCTGGATACAAATGCAACAATCACAGGTTTTACCTGATGATTTTATTTCATGCTACACTACTTTTGGGCTTCTAATGAGTCTTCCATCCATCCAACCATCATCTTCTGCTTATCCGGGGTCGGATCGCGGGGGTAGGAGCTTCAATAGGGAGGCCCAGACGTCCCTCTCCTCAGCCACTTGGGCCAGCTCCTCTGGGATTCCCCCGGAGGAGTTTTAGCAGTCCTCACTGCAAAAATGGAACTAAAAATATGTAAAATTTTATTATAATGAGTGTATCTGTCCTTGATTTGAGCGGGTAAATAAGATTATCTGCCAATGGAATAAGATTGTTGAACAATCCATCTCCATCATCTTACTTCAAGTGCATGATGTCTAATTATCTTATTTTAGGGGTCAAAATACTCATTCTGTTGGCAGATAATTTTATTTATCTGCTCAAATCTAGGACAAAAACACACATTTTAAGAACATTTTGCTGATTTTTAGGTCCGGGTCTCCTCCTGGTGGGTTTTAATGAGTCATTTGAATCGTTATTTTGGGGCGTGGACAACATAAATACCCAAGCATTTTGAATTAGGGATTGGTTATTCTAGCTTTTCCCTCATCCACACGGGGTCAAAATTATTTAAACAAACATATAAACTCTTGATAATATTGGATAAATGTGCTTTAGAAAGTCATACCTCTCGCTTTTTGTTGAAATTGAGCAGCTTCTGGTGTAATTCTGTCAGGATCTTTGACCACTCTCTCTCTCATTGACTTGGTCAAAGACAGTTGCATTATTGGCATTGTAAACCAAGTTTACAGAACTCTGCACGGAGCTCTGGAAGACCTTTTCCATAAACTGAATCTTAAGTCCCTCCATCCATTGCAAAGGTTATGTGTGTATCTGGATCGCCGTATTCGTCACATGCCCAGTTTCACCTGCCTGGCTGTTGATTTGAGGTGAAGTTGAATTATTTGCAGTAATGCTAGCAGTGACTCAGTCCCTCAGCTTGGTTCGTTCACCTCTATACTCAACAGTAGGGAGAAGCCTCCCATGGCTTCTCCAGACAAACTCCTTATCTCATTTATTTTTCTGACCTGATAAGAAGAGGTTTGGCTTCTCCTTTTTGGGAGGTGCAAATTTCAGATTAGTTTCTTTCTTAGTTGGTTACCCAAAGCTTTAACCAGCAAAACCTTATTAAAAATGATGCATTATTCTTTAAGGCCTGGGCGCGGGTGGGGTGGGGTGGTTGGGTTTTGGGCGACCAACTTCTGTGAATAAACTTTTTAAATTCTGCCAAGAAGAGTGTTTTTAAACATTCAGCTCTAGTTATACCAGAAGCTTGTTGAAAGCTAGAAGAAGCATTGAAACACCCGGAAATGTTCTGTACACAGTGTATGCTCAGTGCAACGCTTTGTTTAGGAGCATATCCTGCAAGACCTGTGCTGGAATTTGTTCTCCCGCAGAGTTGTAATACTGTGAAATATTGAGCTCTCATAAATATGTTGGTTGCTTTTCTCGACTCATTGTTCTTAAAACAGATATATTTTTCCTTCTTTTTTAAAAGAAAAAAAAAACAATTAAAAGCGGATATAGTGGTCTGTGTGGTCCTAATTGTTGAAGTCAACTCATGTTCGGGTGTGTTTTTTTTTTTTTTTTTGGAGAAGCCCGACTCTGAAAGACAAAATGTCTCTGGAACTAAAATGTATGTTTCATAACCTAAGAAAGGAGTAAAGAGAAATCAAAAAATGTGAAAGTCTAAAATAATTTTGCAGACTGATTGATTTAATTTAAACTTACACCCTTTTTGTGTGGTCTGCCAAATCTATCATTTAAAAAAAAGTAACACTTGACTTGTAAAGTTGTGTTTTTTTCTCTTATGTTGTTTTTAAATGCCTTTCTAGGGACGGACTTTAGCCGTGGCTATACGTGTCGTGTTTACACTTTTACTTTACACACTTGTTCCTATCAAATAAATAAACTAAACTAAACTAGACTCTCTCTTATAGCTTCTGTTTTTTAAAGCCTTATTGGTAACAGAAACAGGACGCTGTTATTGTATAACAGTCTGGCTCAGGGTGAATTGGCTTCTTAGATACGATGCATTCACTGACTGACTTCCAGTCTATGGAAAGCTGAGTTCAACTTTATTAGCCACTCCCAGGCCCCATTCCTGTCGGACCTAAACAGCCTAAATAGTTCTGGTCTGACAAGATGAAGTAGGGTAAAGAATCTCAAAAAGCAACCAGTCGTGCTCCAACCTGAAGAAATCTAGGTAGAGATGAGAATCAAAGTCGTTGATGTCTTTTGTTCAGGACAGAGTTTCAAAGCCATTTCTAAAAAAAGATAAAGGCCCATATCAAATTTACCGGAAACATCTCGATAATTCCCAAAACCTTTGGCAAAATGTTCTTTTTACTGTTCAGAAAAAAATGTACATCAAAAGGGAGATAAACAAAGCTAACTTTAATGTGAAAATATTTGACTTTTTATGTCTGAATGCATCTAATGTAAAACCGATAGAGCATTTTAGAAAACATTAAAACATCATGCAGACAACTAATGGTCTTGGGTTGACTTTTTTTTTTTCTCCACCGGGTCCTGGGGGACTTGTCGCGATTGATGGCACCACAAATTTTGCCCTCTTTCACAAAGTCCTGAAGGAGAATGTCGGGCCATCTGTCTGTGGCCTTAAGCTCACACATGTTGATCCGAAGCACACCGCCAAGTTCGTTTCTTAAGTGGCTCAAACAGAAGGAAAAAAGGAAGCCAACTCACAGTCCAGACATCAATCAGATGGAGAAGCTGTGAAATGACCTCAAGCAGACCAGTCAAGGTACATAAAACTCCAACAAGAAGGCTGGGCCCAGAACCCATCATGGCGATGTAAGAGACTTGTTGCCAGTTGTTGCCACCAAAGTTGGAACAACCCTCTATTAGATTTAGGACCTGGCTGTTTTGATATTTTTGTTTATTTTATTTTTTACCAATAAAGTAATTCATTTTTTTCAAAATTAGCTCATGTGTTTCAAAATCAGTTTGATGATCTGAAACATTTAAGTGTCAAAACAGGAAAAAAAAAAACTGAAGAAATCCTTAAGAGGGTAAATACTTTTTTCTTGCTGTGTGTCACAAAACTCCCTCTGGAGATTAGAATGAGTGATAGAAAATAAAAAAAGAGAGAAGGAGCTTATTTTCTCATGTTATCTGCATGTGCTGCAGGTTTTTCAAGAGCCGCTGTAATTACGAGCACATATTTTTTAATAACATATTTTCCACCACACGTTTCTGAAGTGCACCTGTATCGGCACTTTGGGTATTTCGAATGCTAAAGGTCGGTTAATGGAAAAATCTATTCTGCCCTCAGGTGGGGTGACCGAGGCTGCAGTTATGTAATCAGAGCATGTTAAAAATAATGACTTTTTGGTTACAGTTTAGCCACATTAAGCTGATATGCAGGGAATATGAGAAATTGGCTGCCCTGGGTATCAGCTTGGAACTTGTTTGTGTAAGAAATTACTATTATAAAAATGCAGGCGAGGGGACAACGGAGGAAAAAAAAACGCCTCAGGCAGTTCTCTGCTGCTGTCACATCTCGTCTGCATACCAATATTTCACCTGCATTATTGATTGCACTACTTTGCGTCTTTTAGTCTTTTTTTTTTCTTCCAGCCACAATAGACCCATAAGAAACATCATGCATTATGAAACATGACACAAGACCTGTTTTGTACGAACATTGCAAAGGATAGGGGGGGGGGGGCAAAAGCATCCTGGATAAATTGAAGTCTGGAGTTGTGACATCAGCCTTCCATCTGACTTCTAAAGCAAAGCCGCGCGCAAACGATCTTAAATGGAGCTTTAGCACTTTGGAGTAGAAACCAGGAGCGTCTTCGCAAAATCAAAACCGCCTTCAGGATGTCGGTGATTCTACTGCTTTAAGCAATAAGGGGTCAATAAAAAAAAAAACTCACTCTGCCACTGAATCTTTTACCTGCGCCTGGGCAACACCGCTCAGCCATGCTGGACACGCTGGGATTTTTAATAAGAGCTGACGCTTCTCTGTCAGGTGAAAATCTTCCCTGATTTGCACAGGGTACTGGGCCTCTCTTTATATTCTCTCCACTTCTCCATCGTTTCTCCGATTCTGATAGCCCGGTATGGACGAGCCGGTGTGCGAGTCTGACAGTATGATAACCGAGTGCAAAAACAGAGTCCCACCGATACACTTGCGCCTAAAATGATTCAACCCCCACCGCAAATTAGGTTTATTGGCGACAATTTGAAACTAGTAGCTGCCAAACTTGCAAAAAAAAAAAAAATTATCAATTCTGACCAGAATAACACAACACAACTAATATTACAAGTGGTTGCTCCTAAATGAATGAAAAATTGCCACGCTTAATGACTACAGCAGAAATACTTGATTCAGGCATGACCAGCGTCACTGGTAGTAGAGCACTCTTTTTGCTGTTACGACCTGTTGCAGATGTGGTGCCTAGCAAGACGATGGAATCTAGCAGCTTCCCTGTTCGACCTCAGCCCCATGGCAACTAATCTTCCTGGGTGATGGCTATGTTGGTGTCTTTCAGGCCTTTTTCAGATTTATATTTTGGATCACAGGTTTATTTAAGACTTCAGGTTCCATCCACACCGTCTGCGGGACATTTTTCTCCCAGGATTCTTTTTTTCTGAATCTTGATTGAATCCACCCTGCGCTTAACACGCTGCAGGTTTTGAGTACCAGAGGAAGCAGAGCATGCCCAGAGCATCACTAAGCCACCTCCTTGCTGCACTGTAGGCCTCTTGTTCTTCTCAGCTTGTGCTTCATTCATCCTCCTCCAGACACTATGATAATCCATCACCCCCGTGTTCCAGTCCAGATGTATGGAACAGACTTCCTAAACCTCTTGGCCTGTCTATACTGGACACTTGTGAGAAAGTTGCCGCTGACTTTTCTTGTTCTTTTGGGTCAGTGGGGGTGTAATGTCAGGGAGTTTAGGGTTTTTGACCACCTGCCTCCTCAGGAGTCTACTAGAAGATGCTGAGAGCTTCCTCCTACTGCCACCAGGTGGCATAGTAGGAGGAGTAGCACAGATAGTACATCAGAGTATAGCTTTACTGATAATTGTGAAGGAGGTATGTCCTGTTTAAAATCTGGACATTTAGTTTGGTGCTCCATGTGAGAGTGAACACTAAGTTGAGATGCAGAGAAATGATTGAGGCTTATGATTCTGGCAATGGATTAAAAGAATTACAATTTGAAATTTGAAATCCATCGTTCATCGTCTACAATGAGAAAACTGCCACGATGCACAGGTCTGGCCATCCAAGATGGTTCACTCTGAGAGGAGACCGCTAGATGCTGAAAGAAGTCCCGAAGACTACCCCAAAATATCATCATGGCCGCTACAGCTGGCTGATGCTATTGATATGAAGGTGCAATTAATTTCACTCTCTAAGAAACACAGGAAGTCATTCTGGAATAACCTTACATAGTACTATATAATGTATTAATTGGGCACCAGAACAGAGGACAAGTTTAATATAATATTTATCCATAAATATATATTGAATACAGAATTCCAGGAAAAGAGCCTCACCTCATCTGTGAAGCAGGGAGGTGGAACTGTCATGGTCTGGTGATGCTTTGGCACAGTAGTACCCAGCTAGTTCCCCCTCATTCCACCGTTTACTACAGGGTGCTTGATAATAATGTGAGATCTTTAAAAAAAACATTAAAAAACCTTAAGCTGTAGCAGAATTGGACTCTGCAACATAACAATGAGCCAAATGATACCAGCAAACGCACCAAGGACCGGCTGAGAATGGGGAAATGGAACGTTCTGGCTAGTTTCCAAAGCTTGAGAAAACAGGCTGAACATGAAAGAAACCCCTCAAACATCTCAAAGCTAAAAGGGAGAAATGGGGCCAACTTTCTTCAGACTGTTGTCAGAAACTGATAGATATCCAGAAACATCTCACTAAAGTTATTTCAGCTGAAGGCGGTAACAGGAGCTATCAGGGGGAGGCTCTCCTAACTTTTCCTTGGGAAGAAAAAAAAACACCTTTCTGTTGATATCTTTCATTTACAGGGTAAGAAAAAGAAAAAAATGTTCGTTTTTGAGGTGCAAGAAAATCCCATTCTCTTCCAGAGATAAATAATACTAAAAAATAGACACTTTAAATAAGGAACTGAAAGTTTAATAGTTTGTAATAACTTTTTCACATGAATGTTTGATTCTGACTGTCTCTCTCTAGGATGACTCAGAGCCTTTAATCTTTTTTATTTCTCTTTTCTTGTCTGTGAATGGCAGGAATCTCTTCTCTCAGCTTGTTGCACTGATCACTGGGTTCAGTCGTATTTTATTTATTTTTTAACATGCAATAAAACATCCCCATTAACAGTCCAGGTGCTTGAGGTGTTCCACCAGTTTAATATAGAATCAAAATGTATTACTCTGTGAGTAATGAATTAATCAAGACTCATATACGCGGTCAAATGAACAACATAACCTGGAAGGCAGCCGAATCTTGACAAAGGAGGCACATATTCACTGGCTTAAACGCTACACAATCACCCGCGGAGCAAGATTTTTGTGCAAGTGCTCCAATTCTTCCAAACTGCTTCTCCATCGGACTTCCCAGGCGCTCCTGTGTACCAAACCATCTGTTGTGTCAAGTTACCGGGTAATCCCAAAACTCCCGATGGGCTGTCAGCATGTGAGTTTAACCCAGAGCACTGGAGGCAGCCATGACTGCAAACTGTCACTTTACGAAAATGTGAAAATAAAAAAAAACCTGTCTTTTACTCCGAAGCCTCTAGAAAACGAGTCAAACTGCATAGAATCTGCGTTACGTTTAGCATCGGGCACTCCCGTTGAGGCGCCGTTTCGTCAGACGTGCAAACCTCTCCCCCCCCCCACATCCAGTTGGAGATGTTCCCTGGAAGCGTGGGGCCTCATGGAGAGGGTACGGATTATCTACCTCGAAAGCCAACAGACACCCCAAGCAGAGCAGATGCCCTCTTCGTATGTTCAGGTTTCAGCTCAGGTCAGGGGTGTCGGCTCACAAAACGGGCTGCGATTCTCGCATTTTTCTGAAGACACAAGGCCAAGCATTTCCTCCAAGGCGAATGGACCCCACCAATGCAAGATAAATCAAGAACATTTGCTTTAATGCATCCCACTGGACGTGGAGTCAAGCTCTTTTTTATTTCGTTCGGGTTGACTGGCAAATTAAGGAGGGCCGTGCTTAACATTCACAGACTTACGCACTTCCTGTTAATTATACATCAGAAGTTCCTATACATATTACTCATGCATATGTGAAAAGTCTGGCTCGTGGGTCGGATTTCATTTGCACTTTATGGTAATGCTAATGCTCAGAGGAAGAATCGGACGGACTATACAAATATCTGCTCTGTAAGAAAGATTTTCACAATGTTTGTAGATCAGACCGCCGTGGATTTGTGTCACTGACAACCCCGTAATGAGAGCCAGCGATTTTACGCCGTTGCAGAAGTATGTTGAGTCAGTTGTATCAATATGGGGAGCTGGAGGACGGTGATTAAGGGAGGGAAATTGTCTCAGCAGGTTGGCTTCGGGGGAAGTTGGCCGTCGTGACGCGGAGCGGGGAGCGGGGGGATGAAGTCACAGTCGTCTGACACAGAGATGCAGTCAGTTTTACCACAGAGCAGACGCAGCGTGAACTCGAGAGATTCAAAAGGTTTTCTACAGAATTAGGTTCAGCCTTTCCTGCCTGCTCCCACTTTCAGAGCAATCACCAGCGCAGAGAGAAGCAATAGCCGCGGACGCCCCACGTTGGCCCCAGTCTGGAACTCTTGTTCAGTGCCTTTCAGAAGTTTGCAGAAGTACTACTTCAACTTTTTCTTCCCCCATTCCGTCACATTATACCCTCAAACTTCAATGTATTTTTATAGGGATTGTATGTGGTAGAGCAAGACAAAGTGGGGCAAATGTATGAAATGGAAAACAAAAATGATGGTGTTAATGTATATGGATAGAGAGCATCTGTGAAAATCAACTTTAATTTACACGACACATTCCCAATTGGATTTAGGTGTAGGCTTTACCTACGCCACGGTTCTACAACCATTTCCAATTGCTCTGGCTGTATGTATTGGGTTGCTGCCCTGTTGGAGTGTTAATCTTTGCCTTAATCTTAGGTCTTTTGCAGCCTTGCAAATGTTTTTCTCCCTAGCATCGCGGTGTTTTCAGCTCCATCCATCTTCCTTTTAACTCAGCTTCAGTGTTAAAAGGGCGATGTACAGCGTTAGTTTTCTACTAAGCATGGCGTCTGATCCGAGCAACTTGGAGTTAGTAACTTCTTACCACAGAATCTCCTGAATGAGCTGTTGATCTCAGCAGCAATGGGCCTTTTGGCTGTTTCCATAGTTAATGTTCTCCTTGCGAGGCCTGCCAGATTATGCGGGCAGCCATTTTTTGGGTGGTTAGAAGTTTCACCATACTCTTTCCAATTTGATCTGCCAATCAGGTAAAACATAATAACCAACACAGACCCCATTATTGATCTCAGGCCATAGATACAGATGTATAGTATGCACTGTGTATGCTTAGACACTGTTTTATCAGAACCAGCGTTGAGTTCTCCAGCAGTTTCAACATCTGTTGGATTGAACACAGGCCAACATTTTCTCCTTATGTGCATCAATGAGCATTAAATGTCCATGACCCTTGGGTAAGACTCAGTTAGAAAGTTTGATTCAAGCTTTATCTTGCCTGTTTTCTCACATGTTGAGATATTATTTGGAAAGACGCTGAATCCATGTGTCCTTACTGTCTCCGTATTGATGTGCGACTGTGTATTTTTGGGTGCAATTCATTCACCCTGACCCTGGTTCATCCTCGTTCCTTCCATTCACCGATTTTCAAACACAGTAACCCCTGCAGTCCCAGAACACCTTACAAAAGCTGCTGTTTTGATGTTCTGACCCTGTCGTCCAGCTTTCACAATATGGTCCTTGTTAAACATTCAAATCACCAAAGGTTCCCAGTTTTTATCAATTTAAACCCGTCAAAATTGAGGATAAACTTTTTTCCTGTATAATATATCCATCAGCAGGCGTCATGATGAACAGCTAATCATTTTTAATCATTAAATCTGTCAGTAGTCATAATATTATGCCTGATTGTTGAACCCTAACACTACTTTAAACTCAACAACTTTCTCCTTGACGTAGCCGATGTGTTCTCTTAAGAAACCACTAAGGTTTTCACCGAGCCACTGTGTCTGTACTTCTTTGTTGTGCTTGATTTTATTTGGCATAAAATAAAATACACAGACGTTATTGACTGTAATGTCAAAGTAAAATAAAGGACAAACACTTTTGCAATGCACTGTATATCAGAGAGCCTTGTTTTAAATGCGAAATTTCATTCACAGCTGTATAAGATATAGATCTTAACAAGAAACAGATGCAAAATATGCCTTATAGTTGTCTTTCGGCTCACAAAAACCCAATATAGACCTGCTATACACTGCTGTTTTCTCTGTTTGATACTCAAACTGGACTACAGTTCACAGAATGGGCGTTATGCACTATTAAAGAAGCTGTTAAACTAGCTGCGACCATAAACAGTTTTAGAAAATGTTTATTGAGGTCACAAATCAAATGAGAAGTAGGGTCATTTTCCCAAAGACGTCTGCACAAACAGTTTAATACTTTCTGCAATGACTGGACATAAAAACATCACAGGGATTAGATTAATTGCTTGGTCGCTGGATTGAACATACTGGCTGTACACGTGTACCTAATCACCACTTAACTCCATAAACTGTGATTTATAGACTTCCTATTTAACTTTCCAAAGCAAGTGCACTTTATTTTTAATGATGATAGCTTTCTGGCTCAGAGTAATAAAAAAGTTTGACAAATTATGGTTGCAGCATCATTAGGATGTGTCTTTAATATTGGAGTGTGAAGGCTCTCAGGTAGTTTACCGAGAACAGAAAAAGAGAAAAATAATCACTATATAGATTTATTGGTCTTTAATCTGAAACTCAAGGTTCCTCTCAAAAGTATAGAATTAGATCTTGGCATTTTCCAGGTCTGGATAAAAAAAATAGGCATATCTAGAATTTATTTTATCATCTTATTGTATACAAATTGCATCCATTCATTCATCCAATCATTTGGACATCTGCCCGTCCCTTTGTTTGCATATTCATCCATCCATCCATCCATCCATCCATCCATCCATCCATCCATCCATCCATCCATCCACATCAATTTATCCATCTGTAAGTATATCCATCCATCAGCTCATACAACCATTTATACATCTATTTTTCAATTTGTTCATCTATTCATCCAGCAAACCATTTCTTCGTTTTTACATCTATGCATCCATATTTTGGTTAATCAGTCCATCCATTTGTAAATGTGTCCATCCATCCATTTCTTTCTATCTATTTGTCAGTAAATCCATCCATCCAACCATCCATCCATCCATCCATCCACCTATCTGTATGTAGATCTATCCACTCATCCAACCATTTTTACATTCAATCATTCATCTACCTGGCCATGTGTTTTTCCATCCTTCCAGCTAACCATTCATTTGTTTATCGATGATCCATCCATCCATCCATCCATCCATCCATCCATCCATCCATCCATCCATCCATCTATCCATCCACCCATCCATCCATCAGTGCCTGTAATGGCACAATGCTAAATTATGTCACTCCCTGTGAATGTATTTGGGAAACTAGAGTCAGATTGTGAGTTCTGTAGATGTAAACAGGTAAATAAGACAGATTTCTGTGTCTCTGTTCAACATACTTTTTTCCGCTGGAAAGGCAAGAGCTACAACTGATACAGTAGCTTGAAGGAGCTTTAATTGACTTTCCACCACTAGGTGGAGCTTGAGCACTGTCTGTAGACTAAAACAAGATGTGTATTAAGCCAAAGCCTCTCTCTATCTCCGCTCCAGCAGTTGGAACCCATTTCCCCATCTCATCTATGATTATATATGCGCATATTTGCAAAGGATAAAAACACAGCAAAACAGCATCACCTTTTGGAGGAACCGGTCTAGTCAAGAAGAAAGTAACTCATAACTTTATAATATTGTTAGCAAGAGGACAATTTGATCCGATGGGCGTGCTGTACAGCATTTTCTGTCTGACAATGGCATTTTAAGAGCAGGAAGGGCAGAAGCCCCGAGTGGCAGCTGTTCACGTGCATTTACTTCCATTCGTGGCCGCCCGGCTATGTAAACAAGATACCGGAGAACAAACAGAGAGATGGTGTGTGATGTTTAACCATAGTCCATCTGAAAAAATGCAAAACATTTTTTAGTTCTCTCTATGTAAAACAATAAAATTTAGCTTATTGCTCCTTTAAGCAAGAAGTAGAAGTAGCTAGACTACTCAAGTAGCCATGAATTGGGAAGTTTTACTCTCCACTGTCACTAAACGGATGCTCGGTATGAGGGATTGCTGCAAAGTCAACGACGATGCAGACGATTGTCCCCTGTGGCTAGATAGCCAGAAGTGAATGCTGCAAGTCAATGATCCAATGCAATCTGCTGGGTCTCTTTAGATAGAGAACTTTTTGACCAAGCTGTTTGTATGATTTGATTGAATTGGCTTAGTAGAATGCCTTAAGAAGACAATTGTGAATTGGCATTTTATAAAAAACATTTAGCTGAATTGAAATACATGTTTGTTAGCATGAAGTTATTTAGGTCAGAAAGTGCTTTGTTTTACGGCAGTCTTAACTTTTCTTGTCTCCTCTGTCAGTGGCAAACTTATACTTATGTCTGCAGATCACGTTGAATCAGTAAACACTCTCCAAATGTTCCTCCTGCATGTTTAGCCATAATAAATAAATTAAGCAGCCTAATTTTGTCTACAAATTTGAGCCAAATAAACAAGAAACCATTCAACTAGCGGGGCACATTGTATCTGGGAAACGTTTCCACGGTTGCATTGCTGTTTTTAAGCTAAACCCACATGAGTCAAACATGGACTGATTGGGTGGAGAAAATTGAGACTTGCATACGCAACACAGTAGATCCCTTATAAAGTAGGGAATAGCAATGTTGTTTAGAAAGGGGTGATAAGTTCACATCGCTGTTACCAAAATGTTACTTTTTCTACTTGATCCGCCATTGTAGGGAATTAAAAAATAAATAAAGCTTTTCAACCAGCCCCCCCCTCGGGGATTCTTGTTTGGTAAGTCCCCAAGCTACTGCTCTAAAATAATATTTATCCTGACTTCCTCCGCTTCACTTGATAAACCACCATGTAAATCTTCACTTTACTAATTTAACAAATCAAATTTGAGTTAATTAGGTAAAACTGCATAGCACAGTTTTAAGCAGAAATATCCCCGTAGATGGGCTCTTTTTACACGTATCAGTTTAATTGTACAATTACAGGCACGTCTGACCAACAAGTAGAAAAAAAGTCCAGGCCCTCAGATGTTGCAAGAAGGATATATTAGTAAAGTGGTTATATCAAGTTAATTGTGTTTGGCCAAAAACATTTAAGCAACACTCATATTTCTAAAATTATAACAACTTGTGTTATCATTTCATTGGTTGATACTTTTATATTATAATATATATTTGTATGTATATCTTACAGCATAAAGCCATATTAACTAAGTTGGGTGGGTGGAGTGATTTTAAACATCCACACTTTTGGGTCTTTGACAAATTTACTGTTGGAGTATTTTCAAATAATAGTTAACAATGAACAAAAATCTTGGAAAATTGAAAAGAAGTATGGCTTAACCCCTTTCAATTCCTTTTATTAAGAAAATAAGTATAAAAATATAAATATAAAACAATGCGACTCAGCATTCAAATAGCATGAAAGCAACGTGTGACAGTTTCCTACGACGTACACTTTCCATTACATATTACACCTACATGATGAAATGAATTCACAGTTTGACAAAAAAAAACTCCACCAACCATTCACATGAACATTGCTCGTCAAACAGATATAGCAAATAGTATATACGATGTCCATCGTTAAAAACACTTTTTACATTTACAGTATTTAATGGAGTTGGCTGGAAAAGCCACCGTACTCCTTCCCCCCCATTTCCCACCCATAACCGGCACTATTGAACATTGATAGTATACAATACTACTATCTTTCATGATTTTATTACAAAACACATTATTCACACCATTGTTCACAAAAAATCCTAAAATTTAAAGGCATCTTTACTGATTATGACAAAAACAGCAAAAGATTGAGAATTATATTGTATCTCGATATAGAAAACTCAGTTCAAGTCTTAAGCCTGTTACATACTCTGTGAGAACTGAGAAATTTGTTCTTGTCTTCGAGGTGGCAAGAACAAGAACAATGTTGTTGTTTTTTTTTTGGCTCTGTAAATTCATACTTTACAAGAAACTCAGGTGTCAAACTCCTAGAAAGTCCAGCGCACTGTAGCATACATCACACCCACACTAAGATTATGGAAATTTGACAGACTACACAACAACACCACATTGGCAGAGAGGGCAGTTTTCGAATTGATGAAGGAAGAGGAGGAGGAGAACAAAATGTTTGACGGAGAGTAGAAAGAGGAGTCGTTGATGTTACTCCCGATTGCTGAAAAAATAAATGGGGAAAACAAGTAAACGCAGATGGTATGTTCAACCGCTCAATACCAACAGAGCTTAACAGGGCAAATACAATGTCTTCGTTTGCATGAGATGTTTCCGCATGAGACAGATGCATGACACATTTCCGCTTTTCCAACTTAACCATGTCTATCCAAATCCTGACAACATTTGTTGGACATCCAGCGAGGAAAACAAAAAGTTTTGCGCAGATGATGTGTTAAGAACAAGCAGCAAGAACTCCTAAAGCAGGGCTAGGACGCAGCTCAGGGAACAAGAACAAATGTCTTGTTTCTCGTGGAGTATGTAACAGCCTTTACCCTGTGTTCGAATTGTCCATTCACCTAAAATCAGTAATTTTGATGTTTAACATGGTAACTATATATTTTTTTCATCCAGTCATAGTAATTCATTACATGGTATAATAACAGTAAACAACCCCGCTGGTCAAAGTATACCATAATTAACTCCTGCCTAAGCCAACTGAGCATGCTAAAATAAGCCATAGCATGAGGCTAACACTGGCAGCAATAGCTTGCATATGTTAGCAAATACATATTAACTTTGATCTTAAAATACTAACATCAGCGAATGCATTAAAACTAACAATTGCCACAATGTCAGTACTTTAGCCATAGCCTTCTAGAATGTGCAAATTTATATTTATGCCAGTATTGGTCCTTGTGCGTTAACATGAGCACAACCCTGGTGGTAACTACTGCTAATTGCTTGCTTGTTTTATTGTGGTAATACTTAGGTGTCGTACACTCATTTGCTGTATAGTTCACTATAGTCAGTCAGTAATGTTGTAATTGTATTTGACATTTTAACTATAATTCCTCACCCACTATATTGTTCAGTATAGTAGTACAATGGTACAGGGTACGACCAGTACATACTTGGGTTTTAAAGTCTCATTTTGTTGTTTTCTTCTATCAAGATAAACGAAAAGGTGAAACTATAACCTATTGGTGATTTGGTTAGACTTATTAGTATTATTATTATTAGTATTATTATTATCATTAAAGAAAAACTGGGTATAGCCACTAAATAAATTGATGGATGGAAAATACAACAATTAAAGCCACTTGAAAATGCTGAGCGAAGTTTAGGATTTTTTTTATAAGACTGTGCAACATTTAAGAATAAAATAGGTTTAATTCACTTTGGAGTTGTTTTGATAGTCAGACAACCCAGCGTATGAGATGCACCATAAAAGAATAGGTGTTGGGAAATCCCCAGTAAGACAGATTTGGACTTGGCAAATTTTTCTCCAGTACCAGTGATGACAGCTTGAAGTTATTTTGGGAGAGTAATTGAATTAATTGAAGAGTGAACCATGCATAATGCCAAAAAACAGAAGACATAATAATTGGGGCACCTTATTTTTTCCACTGTAGCTACACGAGTAACTAAAGTACACCACAGCTTTGATATTGAGATGATGCTTTCAGCCCCTCCCCACCCCAACCCCACCCAATTCCCGTGAAGTTGTCCCGTGTTTTGGAGGTGCCGAGTTGGCTAGCCTATTTAGCATGTTAAGATGAGCATATTACTACCAATATTAGTCAAAAAATGCTAACATTTATACAACTGGATTTTAATGATAAAGACTTAACTTAGCCTAAACGTGCTAATGTTGTCATATCAATGCTAATGTTAGCCAAACCATCCTAACCTTTGCCATGACATCCAAACATAAAAGCATAGCAATGTTAACTTTAGTCACACACATTAATATGAACATACTCGTACCAATATTTGCCATGGACCACTAACTACATTACATTGTTCATAATCCTTAAGGTATGATATGTTCCCTTATGTTTTACATGTCTTGTCATCTCCCAGCTTAAACTTAAGAATTTGGAAACATTTTCTGGTGAGCTTTTAGTAGGCATTGTAAATGTTGTCTGTTGAAGGCAGCCATACAGTAACGGCTTCAGTCTATTCTTGTGTTTGTGGATATAGTCTAACAAACAAGTTTATGGGTAAAATGTAATTTATGTCAGAAGTTTCAATGTTTCTGTAACGAGGAGAGATCTATTCAGCCAAAACTGAAAAAAAAATAAAATAAATAATCCATCACCCTTAGATTTAGGGGCGTATTCCAGTGTATCTGACTATTGAGAGGGGATACATAATTATTAGGTATTGTAAGACTGAACTGGTGCTAAAAATGCTAATCCACCTGGCTTCCGGTACTCAGTCCGGTGCAAATTAAACATGATACAGTGAGTGAACATTTCGAACACAGCTTTGCAGTTTCCATGTCAGCGTCCACATGTGGAGTTAAGACATTGTTGTCTTAGTGCAGATGAGTTTGTGCGTTTTCTCGCACATTTGTAGGTGAATCCAACAGACAACCAGTTGACCATCAAGCTAGCTAGCAAACTAGACAAACAGATAGCTTGATAGATATTAAGACAGATAGGCTAGTTAACTAACTAGACAAATAGGTGTCTGGCTAGCTAGTTAGCCAAAAAGACATTAGAAATGAGTTTGGATTATAGAGAGACAGATGGCTTTGTTTAGGTCTCTCTGTCAGGGCTCCTCCCTATGTACATCTCAGCCAGCTTTTTAAACTGTGGTCCCCAGTTGCTGAGGTAATCATAATCCTGGTCCCCCTCAGTAGCAGCAGACTCGAGTGAACTCAGGGATTCTGCCAGTGAACCGGTACCCTCATAAGCGTATGTTGCCAGGGAGTCATAAGGAGGAGCCGTGGGGTCCGAGTCGTTCTCTTGCAGCCTCCCGTTTATAAAGTCTCTCACATCTGTGTTATCCTTTATCGGTGATGTCCTCCGAAAGGAAAACAGCATTTCGGGTATGATGTCCCTGCGAAGCTTGTTAGCATCCATCACCTCCGGGTTGCGCAGCGTGCCGATATCAAAGGCCTGAGTGTCCTCCTCTCCTCCCCCCTCGTCGTTGTAGCTGACAACGTTGTCTCTGACATCCTCTTTGGAGATGATCAGAGGCTCCTTCTTCCTCTGTCTCCTCAGGGCAGCGAACAGCACCACGATCACTGCACAAAAACAGCAGAGAGGGAAAGCAGAGCATAAGATGCGTGCCTCCAAACATGTGTCATGCATTAGGGAGCAAAAAGCAGAAGGGAGACACATTCGCTACCAGTGACAAATCCTTAACTCTGCCTCGGGCGTTCACCTCCCATTATAAAAGATTCAGTGAAAAAGCTTTTTCTTCCCCTTTTTCTCCTGAATGGCACATTCACTTTATAAAATGCACTGTGGTTCGAGGATCCCATTTTATACTCTTCAGAGAACATCTTCAAATTTCATCTCAGGGGTAAAAGACTATCTGGGATATTCTTGGAGTTTGACTGTACAGTGCCTTGTAAAAGTATCCAAACCCGTTGAACTTTTTCGTACTTGAAATTAATTTCTCTTACAGGTTTAGTTAAATTCCCATTCCCATTTATGGTCAAAGCCCCCCCCCCCCCAAAAGAAAAATAAAATAACAACTATGGCCCAATCGATTACCTTCAGAAGTCAATGGCTAGTAAATGTAACGCTCGTTCAAAAGTGGCAAGAAAAAAGACTTTGGTCAAGGAAAGACTTAGGAAGTCCAGTTTGTTGTTTGCCACAGACCATGTAGGGCACAAATGTACCATGAGGAAGAAGGTGCTCTGCTCACAAGAGGACAACACTGAACATCTTGGCCCACTTGCAAAACACCGGGTGTGGCGATGAACTGGATAGTACATGGTCCCGAATACAATCACCCCGATGGTAGTGGGAGTAAATGCATACGGATGTCCGTCTTTCTAGCTGTGTGATGATGAACATGTTAAAACAAAGAAACAACGGTTGTCTTCTCCAATGACACCTTTCAAATCAACTACAATGACGTTTGTCGTGGAAATGTGACAACGGGTGAAAATGTTGCATACAAGCAACAACCTGGTTACTTTTGCAAGGCTCTGTATTTAAATTTAATTTGTTCTGTAATTCCCATATTTAGCTGATTAAATCCTGCTCTTCTACTTCTGCGTCCTCTCCCTTTTTTATAATCCTCACAGTGGGAACCATAGTCCTCTACTTGCCTCCCACCTACGCGTTAATTGCAGTGCTTTCAGCATGGGTTGCATAGAGATGGCTAAGGCTTTTTCAGGCATTAGGACATTTGTGACTGGCCAGTGCACATGTTAGAAAACAGATAAGTGCAATTCCGGCATCCTGCATATCGGAGTCAAATGGAGGTGAATGAGACAGTCTGTCAGGGGGGTTTCAAAGGCAAAAAAGCTTCAGATAATGAGCAGATGTCATGATATTTTGCTCAACACGAGAGGCATAAAAATTCAACCTTCAGTACACTTGAGAGGCTTGTTGAAACCTGCCTACCAGAAACAGAAACAGATTCATATATTTGGAATTTAAAATACAGGCAGATGGAAGAAAAGCTGGTCTTCTCTGAACTGCTTGTGTCATTAGTCTGGTCAGTCAAAAAAAAAAATCCACTCTGGCAAGATGACTAGTGGGTCAGGTAGCACATGGTAAGAGTCAGGGTTTCTTATAAACAGCAGTGAATACGCCCACACACAAATGCTAATTTTCAAGGATCTTTTTCTTAAGTTATTTAGATTATTTTTATAACTTTTACACAGCTTTTTGCAACATGTGGGGGTATTTAGAGCCATTTCCCTCCAGAGCATCCTTGTAAATGAGATTTTAAGTCTAAATTGGTTATTCCTGGTCATATAGATACAGCTAATTATGTGAGGAAAATTGACATTGGAAACATTTGTTTACGCATTCATGAGAACCAAAATGAAAGTCAAGCCAAGTTACAAAGAAATCCTTGACCAGAACACATGGTTGTTTCGGCTCTACTGGGGTGCTTATTTTTGTTTTAAGGTTATTAATAACTTATTTTCACCGGGAAACTATTTGTTGTTTGTAGTACTCTGTGATTAAATGTCCGGCCTATAATGACTAAAAAAAAATAGCCCTTTTCAGTTTTGAAGAATCAAAATGTGATTATTGAGACACGTCGCTGTTCAAGCAATTTGCATGCGACACGTTTCAGATAGTACATGTAAACAATTCGGAGCAGACTGTGTCATTTTGCTTTGTGCGTCTTTGTGTTGCATTCTCACAGACGATCTAAATAAAATACACAGACATTTGTAGTTGTAACGTGACAGAACGAAGAAAAGTTCAAAGGGTCTGAATACCTTTACCAGGCGCTGTGCAATTTTGGGATTGAAGTACATCGGTTTACTGGAGCACAGGCCCTTTTTTTTTTTTTTTTTTTTTCACAGCCAGGAGAAAAAGTCGTCCCTCCTGATTGTGTCTGTATAATTTGTGCGTTCGCGTCAGAGTGAATGTAAAATCTGTAGTTTGAACTCCAGTTTTCTTTCGAGACTTGATTGGATTTTCTAAGCCCTTTTCATCTCTGCCTTCCTACCCTGCTCATCTACGATGTGGGGCTTATGTGGAAAAATAAGATAGGCATGAATTTTAAGTGAAACACAGGGCAGCTGCCTCGGAATGAAATGGTCTCACTCCAATGCATACAAATAGCTTGCCATTTTCAGCCACGCATTGGCTTGTCATTGATATGCATTTTACATGTAATTTTACACAGTTACAATGACTCGCCAAAAGGTTGGATTGGTGTGAAAGCACAGGACTGGGTGCCTTGTTGTCCCTTTACGTAGCGTGAAACGCCATGTAAGCATCAACAAAAGGATGCAGAGATTTAACAGGCAACAACACTGTTGCTAAATTCTCCAGGGTATCATTTATTCTGTATATGTCTTTTAAGCTTCATTGGCTGGAAATGCTGTCCACCCTGGTCCACTGCTTTTCACCAATTGCCTTCTTTTAAAAACCAAAATGACTAAGACCATGATTATAGCTCCTCCTGAACCACGTACAAAAATTATTCAGGCCCCTGCATCCTTTAGTCCAGCTCTTTAATCTTGGTGTATTCAGTTCGTCTCCTGTGTTCATTCCTGTTTCTTTCATCTAAGGGACACTTATATACTGCTATATACGGTCTGTTCAAATGAACTGGAAAGAATTATCTATTTGTCACCACGTTTAGATAATTCCAGTGCCCTGATTACTGGTTTGGAAAAAAATAATGCCTTTTCCGCCTCCAATCCACACACAACGGCACGACCAGACTGCTGACATGCTCTGCAGGCAAGATCATCCCATTTTTCTACTTTTTCTACTTTTATTTTTTAGGGTAAAAAAACTAATACTAATAACCAGAACACTAGACAGCTAGGCCAAGATTACATGTGTAATCGTCACACAAAACATACCGCTGCTCGCTGTCTTCACTCAGAGTTGTTCCAGGTACCAGACTTTAAGACCAGGTTGGACCGAGCCTTTCAGTCCACAGCAGTCTACCTCTACAGCTACATTTATCTGACTCTGTGGACTCTTTTAAAAAGCAGTTTCATGTTTAAACAGGCTTTCTTTAGTGATAGACAGTGGCACATTTTTTTTCCTCATCAGCATTTAATTTTAATAGCTCTTTTATTGGTTTCCTGAGCAGCATTAGTTCTGTCTGTGGAAGGCGTCTACTAATTAAACTTTTACTTCTCTATGCAACATAAACATGGGTTGGAACGACCTGCAACACGTTCTGATGTGTTGTTCCTAAACAATTATGTGGGGCAGGAGTTTGAAAAGAAAACAGTTTGACTCTGTGGAATCAGAGGGTAAGAATCTCATGCTGGCATCTCCTCTTCAGTCACTTTAAGTCCATAGCAATAATCTTTAAATGTAATAAAAGAGCTGTGCTTCCTGTCAGGAGCAGATTTAGTATGTGTCTAATTACTGTTTTAAACAAAATATTGACAATTTATACTGTCAAAAGGATTTTATTAGTCATAACTTGGGTAATACGTATTTAGTCCTAATACCAAAAATAAACACAAATAATATCTTCTTTATGAAATTGACATTTCATAGTATCTCAAACTGTATTCGGTCAGAATTGTAGATTTTGAACTTGAGACGATGAATGCAGTCCAGATGCATTAAAAGAACTGTGTAATAGCCTGGGTGGGTGAGCATAAACCATATGTCGGTAAGTACGGCTGACTGTAACCTCACACTGTTACATCACGTGTTAATGTCACGCTATTGTGCAACAGTGTTGGGTCGGACTGTTGTGTCACATTGAAATGTCCCTCTAGCATAACATGCGGCTTTACCTGGGTAGCATTACAATGTAGAGCCTAACTTTAAGGTGAGACTGTCGCATTACATTTTAACAGCTCATTGAAAAGGCACTCTTTAGGTCCAGAGTTTAAAATCAGACGTTTTTTCCTCACTCTAACTTCAGTGTTGTTACACAATCCTTACTTTGTAATAACTCACTGTTATAGTCCATTGTAAGTTCACATTGTGATATTACACTGAAATGTATTACTGTAGACACTTGCATTGGATCTTCAGTCATCCAGTACAAAAACATCACTTTGTGACGCTCCACTTTTATGACACATTGCAATAACACATTGTAATTTCCCCTTGTAAGGTCACAATGTAGCGCCATGCCTTATCGTCACATTGTAGTGTCACGCTACAATGATGTGTAGTGTCATAGGCTACATTGTAATGTCATAATGTAGGGTCAGACAATAAAAACACACTGTAACACCATACTGTAATGTTACGCTGTGGCCCCACCTTGGAACTTCCATCTTAGAAATTTAAATCAGCTTCAAATCAGTTTATTTACATAGTGCCAATTCACAACACGCGTTGACACTTTAGTAGCCTCGTGAGACCATCCTGACCTCGCGAGCTTTCAAGGTTTCACTCGCAGATCAGTCTGGCTACTTTCTGTTAAAGAAAATTTGGAGCAGTTCACCAAACGAACGTCCAATCAGCGTTGGCTTTGAGGCGGGTTGAGGTGTGACGCAACGAGAAGTTCGACAGTTCAGTCTAAAGAACATGGCGGCTTCAGCTGATGAAACTAGCGTTAGCGGGGCTATCGAGCAAGTTTTATCGGAATTACAGAGTATTTCTTTGCTGAGCTAACGAGCCCTTACCTGCAGCAGCAAGAGTAGCTTGGCTTGTGGTTGTGTTTTCGTCGTCGGTCTGTTAGTATGTGATATGCTTCGTTGATCTGATTGGTTTATTTGGCCCGTCTATCACCAACATAGGCCAATCAGCTAACCAGTATTTTCGCCCCTTCCCAAAATTACTTCAACGGAAGGTTTCCAGATGGATATGCGGAGCAAATCCATCTGGCGGAGTCAGGTTAACACTTTAGAGTCAATTCGATACAATCATAAAAGAAGATGGTCAAAAGTTTTCTATCTAAGGAAACCCAATAGATCCATTGACGTCACTTAGTCATTGACGCCAACATTGTGCCGTTGACTTTGCAGCAGTCCTGCATACCGATCATGCATGCATAACAAAATAATCACTTTGTAACACCCCGCCGTTATGGCGCATTGCAGTTACACATTGTAATATCCTACTGTAATGTTACAGTGTAGCGCCAGGCTTTATCGTCACATTGTAGTGTCACACTATAATGCTACACTGTAACGTCACATTGTAGCATCACACTCTAAGAGCACGCTGTAACACGCCACTGTTATGGCGCATCAAAGTTACACGTTGTAATACCCTACTGTAATGTTACATGTAGTGCCAGGCTTTATCGTCGCATTGTAGTGTCACACAATAGGGCTACACTGTAACGTCACATTGTAGCATCACACTCTAATAGCACGCTGTAACACACCACTGTTATGGCACATCAAATTTACACGTTGTAATACCCTACTCTAATGTTACATGTAGTGCCAGGCTTTATCGTCACATTGTAATGTCACATTATAAGGCTACACTGTAAGGTCACATTACACTCTAACAGCATGCTGTAACACCCCACTGTTATGGCACATGGAAGTTACACGTAGTAATAACCTACTGTAATGTTACCGTGTAGTGCCCAGCTTTATCGTTGCATTGTAGTGTCACACTATAAGGCTACACTGTAACGTCACATTGTAGCATCACACTAACAGCATGTCATAACACCCAACTGGTATGGTGCATCAAAGTTACACATTGTATTACCCTACTGTAATGTTACATGTAGTGCCAGGCTTTGTCGTCATATTGTAATGTCACACTATAAGGTTACACTGTAAGGTCACATTGTAACATTAAACTCTAACAGCATGCAGTAACACCTCACTGTTATGGTGCATCAAAGTTACACATTGTAATACCCTACTGTAATGGTACATGTAGTACCAGGCTTTATCGTCGTATTGTACTGTCACACTATAAGGCTACACTGTAAGGTCACATTGTAGCATTACACTCGCACGCTGTAACACTCCACTGTTATGGCACATGGAAGTTACACGCTGTAATATCCCACTATAATGTCACAATATAGTGTCAGTCTGTAGCATTGCACTGTAGGGTCCCACAGTATAGTTACACTATAATGCTACATTGTAACAGCATACTGTTGGAGTGCATATTAATAGCATACTGTAATATTAGTCTGTAGTGTCATTACGTGACTTCACACTATAACAAAACATTGCAATGTCACATTGTAACATCAGACTTTAACATGACACTTTACCACCACGCTGTAACTTTACACTGGAACGTCACATTGTAAGATGTGACAGCAAAACACTAGTTTCATCTGGTAAGATGATATGTTACAGTTGATTAAACAAAAACACTTCAAGACGCCCAGATTTTTTAATTCACAGTGAGGTGTGCACCCACTCTCCTGCTGAAAATTTTCCATATAAAGCAGCTTCTGAATATACATTTACAAACAGAAAGGGCAAAACTGTCTGCATGTTCTCAGTAATAGGTCTCCCAAAGAAATAAAATGACTACTAAATGACTGAAATGACTATTCTCCTTCATTCACTTTGTTCTCTGCTGAGCTGTCTTTATTATTGACTGACTAAATAGCCATTACTAGCAATGCGCTCTTGAGTCTCTCATTATAAGCACTCTGAGATAGTGAAGTTTAAGGGTGACATCTCTTTCTATCAATGTGCTAATGTGCTGTGAGTTACTCATTGCTTTAATACATTGAGATGCCAGGCTGTTGGCTGACAAAGAGAGGCACTGGCAGAACAGCATCTTTTTAGTAGTGTTGTATTGATTTCAGGGAGGTTTTGGTTGGATTTGTTTCTAGTGAAAAGATGGTTCTCTATTTTCTTCCATGTGGGTTTTCTACAGACATTTTAACCTTGATTTGGATATACAAAAACCATATGTAGAGCCATATTCAATACATTTGAATTTACTGATATGAGGCTTGTTCGTCACAATAAAAGTGTGTGTTGAAAATAATCTTTGAGCAGATGTTAAACATAGTTTTCTATAAGCCCATATATATATATATATATATATATATATATATATATATAGTCCCTTTACTGCAAATTAAGAGCAATATCACAACTATAACTATGACGTGTTGTGAATTGGCACTATATAAATAAAAAAATAAATAATTAACAGAAATAAAGGTGTGTAATTAATCTATATAATTTGTTTCACATAGAATATTGTAGAAGGGTTAATTGAATTCACTAATATATTACAGACAGATGCATCTGTCTGTCACTGTTGCATAAAACACAACTATAACACGCACTGAGGATAACGCCTAAATCTGAATATCACATTCTATAATTTTCCATATTTCCCTAGACTAGGAACCTTGCAGCTCCCCAATCACAGCAGTTTTTTTTTCAAGAGAGGCTTAAATATTGCCTCATTTACTCAGTTTAGCTGTTAGTCCCTTTACGGCAAATAAAGAGCAATATCACAACTTTAAAAAATAGCCAAAATGTATGACGCATAGATATCAGACAGTAGCAAAGTAGTCATTCTTGTCAGTTCCTGAACAAAGAAACAAATGACACAGGAACAACAACAGGGTCCAATTATCCACAGTCACATACACTTGCTCGTACAGGAGGGCACTTACTGAGCAGGATAATCACACATAGCAGTATGGCCACGAGAGCTCCGGTGGTGAGGCCATCTGAGAAGGGCAGGACCTCCGGGTTACAGGACTGCATGTTCCCTCGGCTGTCACAGGCACACACGCGGACGATCAGCGTGCTGGTGCTGCTCTGGATGGGGTAGTCGTTGTCGGAGATCACAACGGGGAGGAAATACATGCTCATCTCACGCCGGCTGAACCCCCCTCTCCTCGTCAGGATATTGGCAGTGTTATCTGCAACAGCAACAAAAAAAAAAAGACGGAGGCAGATGAACCTTGTCAGGCCAAGACGGTTCAGTTCAACCAAACCGATGGCGTTGTTTTCATTTCCTCGATTCACAAGCGGAATCACAAGTGGTAACAGTTCTGGGGGATCACTCCCAATCGTTAATGTCTAAACGGTTGAGGTAAAAACTAAGTTTACTAAGAATTTACAAGTGGATCAAAAAATAGATGCTTTCTTAAACAAAACTTATGCCTAGATTAACCTTTGATTCAGTATGGACTTTGCTAAACGTCAAGTTTTTGCTAAAATGAGAAAACAAAAATTCTAATTAAGGTTAACAAAGAGATCCTGCTTATTACCTGCTGCTGCATTGGAGAAAACTGTTCAGTTAAGAGGTAGCAATACACTCAAACTACACTGTGTGGGCAATTCTTTGTTGCTATGCACATTTTCCAAGTCAAAGCTGTACACACATGGATGCTTATTGGGTTTCAGCATGTCAGGTAATGTGTAATTGTGTAATAAGGGAGAGTGTGGCCTAAGGAGAACAACATCTTGCATCAAGACATGCATAATTATTTGGCAGCTTCTATTCCTCAGTAAAAACTGGACCAAAAGAGAGATTTAACACATTGAAAAGTCAAAAACTGAGGAATCCAGCAGTCTTGAAACTAACGTGATATTGGGGCATAAGCAAAGAACCAAAAACCATGTTGGCAATAGTGAGCAGGAACAAGAAACACAATGAGATAGAAAGACCCAGATTAACTGCCAATGGTTTTTAAAGAATTAAACTTGTAACCAGGAACCCATTCTCCTCCGATGCAGTCATATTCCAGAACTGCAGCCTACCTGGACTGCCCTGAATTAGGAGATACTCAGTGCTTAGAAATATGGCCAAAGTAATCATTGATAATGGCATATACTAGCTGCAATGCACCAGTAAAAACTGTTATGATCCCTAATAGGAAGCCAAGAGACCTTGATCTAAACAAGTTAAACGGCAATCTAAAACCTTCAAAACCACTTTATACAATATTTATGCTTGAAGTACATATATATATATATATATATATATATATATATATATATATATATATATATATATATATATATATATATATATATATATTTGAGCCTGTATGCTAAACTGGAACCCTGATTGAATCAAAGAAAATCCAAAATGTTTATAGTTTTTTTTTGGAAATCATAGGCAATTTTATAATTCATTTTACCTAGACAAGATAATAGTTTAAGTTACCAGAAGATCAATAAAAACAAGAGTGTTGATGTTCTGTGTGGTATTGCTTCTGTTGTAAATAACAATAAATGTGTACTGTGAACTGACTGTAATCTTACCTTCCTTGTCAACGATGGTAAAGTTTGGGTTGGTGCCACTTATACTGAAGACAAACTTGTGCCCGACAAGCGGCTCATCTGTGTCAACAGCGCTTATTGTCTGAATGAGCTGCAAGAGGCAACAACAAATAACGAGTATTAGGCATGAGAAAACAATCAAAATTCTACTTAATGCTGGGATTTATTGGGCATGGATTGTGGAGCATAGATATTCTGCACATAGAACATTGGTGTATAAATACAGTGAAGATGTTAAAGAGTCCTATAAAAGTGTTCTTACGTCACAACCACAAACTGCAATGTTTTTATAAGTGATGTTGTATGATGGAGCAACACAAAGTAGGCCATATCTTGAAAATGTAAGGAGATTGTTTTGAAAATATCTCTTGTGACCTTTACTCCAAAGTCGATTTTGCTGAGCATAAAAAGACAATTTTGCCTATATATATATATATATATATATATATATATATATATATATATATATATATATTTATTTATTTATTTATTTATTTATTTATATATATATATATATATATATATATATATATATATATATATATATATATATATATATATATATATATATATATATGAAAAAAAAAAGATCACACTAAAATAATTTTGCAATCAAATTGTAGTGTCCCGCAGGAACTTTTTTACTTTATGGCCATCATAGCAAAGCTTGGACACCACTGGTGTAAGGATCATTACCCACAGTGGCTTAAATCTGCTGATTAAAGTAAGAACACACTCTGGAAATACTGAGTCATTAACTGCTATAGTGAATAAGTAACTATGTTTCCACCCAATTCTGAAGCGAATTTTGAGCAAACTTTTAAAATAACAGCAAAAAAAAAAAGTGCGTCAGGCGTGTTTCCAATTTACTGGTTTGTAGCGAATTAACTGGAGATGCTCTGCGTAACGTCATCATACATTGACGTGGGCTGTAATAATAAACAGGAAGTAAATGTTGCTAAGTAGCACGGACCACAGATCAGTAATGGAGCGAGGCTATGAATATCTTTCCGTCAATGTAGACGTACCTGTTGCTTCTAGACTTGTTTTCAAGCATTTCTATCACCACGTCAGAAGTGATTCGACCAATATGTTTGCATCTCCTCTTTAGCACATTTACTGTTTTTCGAATAAGTCAAAAGCCACCTCAAGCGAGCGTGAAAACTTTTTTTTTTCGCAACATTTGGTGAGTTGGTTGTTATTTTCCCGTTTCCATTAACCCCTTCTAATGCGATACTTCAAAATGCGCATTAAAAATATTCATGGAACCACGACCAGTGCTACTCTTTAGACAGCAAAACAGAAACACAGACAAGAATGTATGGGTTAAAAATGGCTACTCTGTCCATGTTTTAAACTTTGGGTCGTACCTCTCTAAAGGCCACATATGTGCATTGTTATCTGTGGCAGGGTGACAAGTATTGACAAAATAATCTAAAACCCCAATGCAAGGCTAATTGAGTTGATCGATCAACAGTTTTCATGCACCTGTCCTGCTTTGACGTTTTCACAGACGAATGTGTCGTAGGACATGGCGAACTCTGGAGCGTTGTCATTGACGTCCAACACCTTGATGAACACCGGCACTCGAGTCGTCTGCCGTGGGTTATCTAAGTCAACAAAATTAGATTCCAAACATCACTGATGCTCTGACGTCATAAGGGTCGGTACTGAAGAGGACCATAGAAGGTACTGAGAAACGTTACTTATTTCAGTGGCCACCACAGAGATGTTGTGCCACTTGGACATTTCTCTGTCGAGTGATTTCAGAGTTGTGATGGTGCCGTTCACAGAATCGATGTTAAACAGCCTTTCAAGATCCGTGTGTCGGTCAATGGAGTATCTGCAAGAGGGAAAGAAGACATCATTAGCTCCAATAGATTTAAACGAGCATAGTTAGTAGAGCTGTCTTTTAATCTCTAATGCCAGGGGTTGTTAAAGAGCAGCCAGCGGTCTGGAAAGGAACCTGGAAGTCTTATTAGGAAGAACCATATGCGTTGGATGTCTTTTCTCCAGATTATGATTTTCAAACCTTTAACTCCCATTGACATGAGGAAGCGGAGCTTTTCAATATTTTATGTAATTCTTAGCAGATGTTCCAACTGTGTTGTGTGTTTTTTACCAAGAAAAGTAAGTTACTCTACTCTGTGCACTTTGTCCATCCCTAGTAATAAATCCAGCCACCCTGCAGAAGCGGCTCATTTTAGCTGCTTGTGTTGGCAATGTTGGTCTTTCAGTGATTACCCACAAACCATAGGTGGGGGTGTTGAGAAAAAAATATTTTTAGCCCACAAATGTTGTTGGCACCAATCAAATGCTCTGGGTCATCAAAAATTAGGGAATAGAAAGTAAGTTATTTTAATGGAATGATTTTATTTATTAAGGAACATATCTATTCATCTAAGCCAACTTTGCTCTACCTAAAAAATACCACCCCGCTGATTAAATCATGAATAAACTGAGGTTAGCCACATTTGTTTTAAAGCTTAGTTCAGTTTTACAAGCTGCACTTTACTGGAGGATCAAGAAGTCGCTGAAATAGCATTCAAGGTTAAATGACCTCAAAAAGCAACAGATCACAAAATCAAGAAATCGCTTAAATTGGATCTGACTGGCAACGTAGAGAAGGCCCTAAGATCGCAAAACAGCAGCTCATCATGCCCCAATCTAAAGATATACGAGAACAATGAGAAGCAAGGTTATTGATATATATCAGTCTGGAAAGGGTTGCAAAGCCATTTCTAAGAATTTGGGACTGCAGTGAACCACAGTGAGAACCATCGTCAAGAAACAGGGATGACTTTTCCCTGTGGTGGACAGCCTAAATACTCCAAGAGCACCTAAACGTGTTATCCAGCTGGTCACAAAAGAACCCAGAACACCAAAACTGAACGTCTGAATCTTTCGTCTTTCCAATCATCCAACACTCTACTTACTTTTCAAGCAAAATAATAGTAATACAACAGCTTTTACTGTGGACAAGGTAACTATTACTAATAATGACTTCAGAGAACATCACCTCAATTTAGCTGAGATGAACTTGAGTTATTTGGTAGGACAAAGATCCAGAGCACACCAGCATGTACACCTCTAAACGACGACAGAAGAATAAATAAATAACTAAAAAAACATGCAAAGGTTTTCAAGTGGCCTTGTCAAAGTCCAGACAGTCTTTTCATTGTTGAAAACCCCCCTAATATAGCTGAAACAGAACATATATGCAAAGACGAGCGTGTCAAATTGAATTCACAGTGATGTAAAACCCTGATCACAAAAGCTTGATGGCTTTTGCCACCAAGGTTGTTGTTGCCATTGTTGTTTTGCACATGCAGCCAGGTGGTTTTGTAAAGCCTTGCTCCTTAATCAGTAACTCTTGCAACTCAATTTTTTATTTTATTTTTTTGTAGAGATGGAGGCAATGCTGAATTTATGGGGAAACGTTTGGAATCAACAAGCAAACAGACTCTTTGGAGATTCTCGACTTAGGCTGGTTGCTCATTGCAAGCCCAGATAAGCCAACAACTTTAACCAACTATGCAAACAGAACAATCCCAAAAATGTGAATAAGGGTACAGGAAAAAACAAAGAGAGAAGAAAAGAAGAATGCAACATGAAAAATCCACGCAGAAAGACCCCAAGCCAGGATTTGAACCCAGGACCCTCTTGCTGCAAGGCAACAGTGCCACCAACAGCACCCTTGTGCAGTTGGTGGAAAAATATTACTATACTATATTACTTGAGACTCAAAACATTTGTTTTGTCTTCTATCCTCCCATACACTATGACCAGCTACCCTGTCAGTGGTGAAGGAAAGCATCCCCACAGCATGATGCTGCCACTGCCATGTTTCACAATACGAATCGTGTGTTCAGGCTGATGTGCTGTGTAAGTTTTGCATATACACCGGAGCGTAGTGGTTTTACTGTAAAGGGAAGCTTTACATTGAAGTCTGTGCTTTTAACGCGACAAAATGTCAAAGGGGTCGAGCAGGATGAACACTTTTTAACTGTAGAGTTCCCAACTTCATCTTAGTTTTAACTGGAAAAGAAGAATCTTTCAAAATATACCCTGGACCTTGTTGAGCTATAATTGAAATTTCTGGCTTTAGGCTGTAAGTTAGGGTTTTGTTTGTTTAATTTGCATAGAAAGAAGAAAGAAGTAGCTCCCAAAAGAAAATGTATTCTCTGCTGTCAAAAGATGACGCCTTTTTTCCTCGAGTCGGCTCATTTGTCATAGTCACCTCTCATGTTCGGCTGAGATTTGAATATGCAACACGGTGCGCCGCGCGGTGTGGCATTTCTCCTGTGACGGGGGACGGGCGGCTGCCATATGTGCGCCGAACGCCGGCTACGGGCCTCGCGAATCGATATGGCAAATTAGGAATGTTTGACTTTGCGCGGCGCCGCGGAGGGGGCTTACATGATTCGGGGAAATAAACAGCGTCTGTATTCACTTCGCAGGGCGGCCGCCATCTTCCGCTGGGAAATCACCAGAAGGGACCTCATGAATAACACTCCTTCCTTCCTCTCTCGGAATACTGACAAGGGGGTGGGTTGATGGATTAGATAAACCTGGTGGGCACATTTTCATCTTCACTGTATAAAACTGACAAGAAGGAGACTGTAAATCCACTCTATCATGGTTCATTCTGTATTGATTTCTCTGCTGGCATAAATGAAGCAGGGAGAATGAGTTTCGAAGAGATCAAATTAGAAGAATAAAGCGTAAAGACCACATGGTGGTTGAGGAAATGTTTGCTTAGGAGTCTATTGATTTAGCCTTAAGTTCATAGAATGCAGCTGATTTCATTTTGTGCATAGTTACAGTAACCAGCAAAAGTATTCCAACCCCGTATCCCACTCCAGTTGCAATGCATTTTATTGGGAGTTTATGTAATAGACCAATATGAAGCAGTGGATAACTGTTAGGTGGAAGGGAAATTACAGAAAGTTATGATGTCATTTAAAACAACATCTTCCATTGTAGTTCTAGCTGCACGTTGAGGGTCGCTGTCCAGCTGGAAGTTAAACCTCCACCCAGATCTCAGGTCTTTTGCAGTCTCTTACATACGGTGGCTGTAAACGCGACGCAAACGACTGAACACGCCACGAATGGCTAAATGCACTGCAATAGAAAAATGCTGGATTTACAGAAAACAGAGTGGTGCAAACTTGAAAACACAAGCATCAACAAATCCAACAGAAAAATGCTGCAAGTACCAAACACAACAGCACATTCTCCACAGCTGCAAACTCAGCCTAATGCTAGTCCGCGCCCTCATGCTCTCTTACAAACCTTTAAAAAGTTATCTTTGCCTCTTTTATGCTTCGTACACCTTTTTAACGGCAAACCTCATAGCTCTTCAGCCCTTTAACTTCCATGTTTTAAATGTGAAATACTAAAGTTAGCTATGCATTTATGGCAGAAATTATAGCAGTGGGCAGGCTTTAAATGTGGAATCTCCAAAGAAAAACCAAAAAGAACAGAGATGAGAAGGAAGGAGAACACAAAGAAGGAAGGGAGAAAGGCCACAGGGGAGGATGGATGGAAGGACACAAAAAAGGAAGGAAGGTAGGATGCCAGAAAGAACACAAGGGAAGAATGAAAGAAAGACGCGTGAGAAGAAAGAAGACAGAAATGAAGAAGAATGAAGAAAGTCATGTGAGGCACAATGTAGAAGAACAGTAGAAAAGTAGGAAAATGACAGAAGGTAAAAGGCCTGAACTTTTATAGCACTTTATAAAGTCCTGAGTACCCCACAGCGCTTTACGCTACATTGATTCATTCATCCATTCACACACATTCACACACTGGTGGTGGTGAGCTACATTTGTAGCCACAGTTGCCCTGGGGCAGACTAACAAAAGGACAAAAACCACGAAAGGAATCATTAAAAGGGACACGGAGGAAAGGATAAGGAAGGAAGGAAGGAAGGAAGGAAGGAAGGAAGGAAGGAAAGGAAGGAAGGAAGGAAGGAAGGAAGGAAGGAGGAAGGAAGGAAGGAAGGAAGGAAGGAAGGAAATAGCACTAATGATGAATGGATGAAAGGACACAGGAGGAAGGACCAAGACAGTAAAGAATTCAGATGTCAGGGCAGGAAGGAAGGAAGGAAGGAAGGAAGGAATGAAGGGTTGGAAAGCCCCAGAAAGGGAGGAAGGATGTAAGTAAAAACAAGGAAACAGAAGGAAGAATATAGGGAAGAGAGAGCAGAAAAAACATAGGAAAAAGGACACAAAGAAGGAAGGGCATAAGTAAGGACACAACTTTCAATCAATTGGACTGGGAATAAAGTCAGGAAGTAAACATTTTTTTCCCCATACTATTACTTCCTACTATTCCTTTGTCCCCACAAATAACTTCCATGTTCCGCGTTCTGAGAAACATACTTTACTGGCTTGTTGTCGGCGTCGGGGTCCCTGGCCAGCACGACGCCAACGAAGCTGCCGGCGGCCGTGTCCTCGTGCACCTCGATGATGTAAGGGTTGCGGGCGAAGACGGGCGGCTCGTCCACGTCCTCCACCGTCACCTTGACCGTGGCGTAGTCTTTGAACTGCACGCCGTGGATGAACCTGGCGTCTAAGTAGGTGTTTTTCACCTCCACTCTGAAATCGTAGTCCCTCTTACTTTCATAATCCAGCGCCTGGAGATGAAAGAGCACCAGAGAAGGCAGGCTGTAGACTTTTCCATTTAAAAGAGAAAGCCTGCCTCCGGGATTTTTGATATGTTGATTCATTGCATTTCATTTGTCTGTCTTTATCTTACTCCCTCTCTAAATTCAGAGTAACAAATCCAAGTCAGGAATACTGGAAGATCTTAGGGGAAAACTAAAGAGAGCTCCTTGCAAAAGACTCCTTTATATTATTCATTTTGCGGGCTTAAGATATCTGATTTTTACACTGCGCTTCAAAACTAAATCCTGTCATATCTTTTTTAACATGAATAAATGTTTTCAGGGGGGCCATTTTTTTATTTTTTCTTCATAAGAAATCACGCAGGAGTTAAACGTTCTGTAGTATTGTTGGGAGTGAGGCGTGTACATCCAGACAGGCTCAAAAGATGGCAAAGATTCCATGAAATGGAAACATGCAATAAGTTTGGGCTTAATTTCAACCTTCAAACTATTTCAGAACACAATGAGAACCTTTAAGCGGCTTCTTAAAAAAACTTTGAATGATGAGAAAGTAGACAGAAACACCAGATTGTCTTTGTCTTGCAAAGGTCCTCACATCTTTTTTCTCATTTTGTCTTGTTACAATCACAAACTCAAATGTATTTTATTTGGGTTTTATGCAAAAAGTAGAAAATAATTGGAAACTGGATCCAAAATAATGCAAGTATTTCTCAACCAACTTTTTCCCTATAGAAACTAAAACATTTTCTCATGCTTGGCGAAAGAATTAAAGCTCAGAATGTCTATTTTCTTGCCCAAGTTTGTAAAGTGGATCTAGTCTGATCTTTGACTAGGCCATTGTACCGCGTGAATATGCTTTTATCTGAACCACCCCATTGTAGCTACGCCCCACACTGCAAAAAGTGAACTAAGAGTAGGTCAAGTTTTCTTAAAATGAGAGTATTTGTCCTTGATTTGAGCAGGCGCGTTTAAATGATCTGCCAATGGAATAAAATTTTAGCACTTAAAATAGGAAACAACTCATCTCCATCATCTAATTTCAAGTGCAGCATATCTAATTATCTTATTTGATTTTACTGGCAAATAATCTTATTTACTTGCTGAAATTCAGGGCAAGAAGCATACTAATTTTAAGAATATTTTACCTACTTTTAGTTCCTTTTTTGCAGTTTAGGTCTCAAGTCTTTTAAGGACTCAGACGTTTTCGTCCAAGATTGTTCTGTGATTAGTTCTGTCCACCTCTCCATCGACTCGGATCTCGTTTGTGGTGAAGGAAAGCAGCCCCCACAGCGGGATACTCCCACCACCCTGTTTCACTATGGTGATTTCTTCAGGACGACATGAAGCATTCGTTTTCAAAGATAACCAACCTTGTTTTCAATGTGTGCTTTTTGCTTTTTTGTCTCTTTTGTTGTTGTCTCTGCTCTGTCTTCTGTCCCCCAGTCGGTCCAACGCCAGAGTCGGTAGAGGTAAGTTATGACCGTTCATACTGAGCCCGTTCTGCCGTAGGTTTTTTTTTCCCGTAATGGGTGGTTTTTCTTCCCACTGTCGCTTCATGCTTGCTCAGTATGAGGGATTGCAGCAAAGCCATGTACAATGCAGACGACTCTCCTGTGGCTCTACGCTTCTCCAGGAGTGAATGCTGCTTGTCGGGACTTTGATGCAATCAACTGGTTTCCTTATATAGGACATTTTTGACCAATCTGTATAATCTGACCCAATCTGTATAATATGATTGAACTTGACTTTGGAAAGTGCCTTGAGATGACATGTTTCATGATTTGGCGCTATATAAATAAAATTGAATTGAATTGAATTGAATTGTTTTAAACTGCTCCACCACTTTCTCTCTGTCTACTGGTTTTCCTCAGTGTCCCGACTCTTCTTCCCCCTAATTATGTCCTCCGCATTATTTCTCTAACAACCCTTTGGGTCCGTCACAGCCCCGCTGTATTTATGCTGAGATTGTATCATACACAGGTAACACTGGATTTAATCTAGGGGGTATCAAACTAAAGGAAACTGAAAATATGTTACATAAATCTTCCATTACATATTTATGCACAACTTTGTGTATAACTTTACCATAATTGAAATCATTAATACTTAATTGCTGAAGTTGAAACATTAAAAAATGTACTTTTCCTTGAAAGAAAAAGTAAGACTCTACTAAAGAAGGCCGTACCTTTTTGATTATGGATGACTCCTTCCTGTGTGGCTTGGTCAGTGATGATGTTGAATGTGTCGTGGCCACCGACGATGCTGTACTCCATCTCAGCGTTATGGCCCACGTCGGATCGTCGGCTTTTATGCGCCCGATAGCGCCACCTATCTCCGTAGACTCCACGGTGGTCACACGGAAGGAATCTAAATTAAATTCAGACGGCCGACATGCCAGGTGTTGTCTTCAGCGTTTGAACCTCTGCTTAATCGGTGGAGGTATATGTGTACGCGAGGAAATGGACTCCTTACGGTTGGCGAAGCGTGGCGGGCTGTCGTTGACATCGGAGAGGGTGATGCTGACTGTCGTGGTCCCTGAAAGCCCGCCCATCTGTCCCGCATGTCTTTGGCCTGAATCACAACCTGGTAGTGCTCCTTGACTTCTCTGTCCATGCCAGGCAGAGCTGTCTTATGGTTCCTAGAAAAGGAAAGAATAAAGTAAATAGCATAGATGTCAGATTTATTCGAGTGCCCTGCCAACATATTAGATGACTTCAA